>NC_140589.1:548897206-549497206 GCF_964204655.1 Triturus cristatus | reverse complement strand
TCTGGCTTGCCAGGCCACTGATAGCTCTCCCTCAGCTGTTCCACTCTCTCCCCCGTTAAGTGCACTGACAGTCCCCAAGACAGAGAGTGGTAGTCATGCTCACATACCTGTCTCTCACACAGGTTGGCCTGTACTGCACATTGTTGCCCCCTGACTGTGTTGCTGACCATGGAAAGGTACAGACGCACACATTCCCTGGGCAGTTTCTCATGGACATACTCTGCACCCTGAACTGGCCACTGGCCTTGTTGCTCTTTGCTGTGTTGAACTATTCCCTGTGCAGCTTCTCATGCACATACTCTGCACCCAGAAGTGGCCACTGGCCTTGTTGCTCTTTGCTGTGTTGAACTATTCCCTGTGCAGCTTCTCATGGACATACTCAGCACCCTGAAGTGGACACTGGCCTTGTTGCTCTTTGCTGTGTTGAACTATTCCCTGTGCAGCTTCTCATGGACTCAGTCTGCACTTTGCCCTGCCCACTGGCCTTGTCGTTCACTGCTGTGTGCCCCCTGCCTGTGAAGCTTCTCATGGACTCAGTCTGCACTTTGTCCTGCCCACTGGCTTTGTCGTTCACTGCTGTGTGCCCCCTGCCTGTGCAGCTTCTCATGGACTCAGTCTGCACTTTGTCCTGCCCACTGGCCTTGTCGTTCACTGTTGTGTGCCCCCTGCCTGGGCAGCTTCTCATGGACATGCTCTGCATCTTGTGCCTTGCTCTTCTCTTCTCATGGTACCTATCTGTGCAATATGTGAATAAAGACAGTTTCTCCTGTTGTCTATGTTGTCAGTGTCCTTACTGAATAAAGTTTTTTGCTGTGTATAAATGGTTTACTATGCCACATGGTCTGTGTGGCACTTCAACATTGTCAATGTTTGGGCTCACTTACTCTCTTTTTTTCAGGGGTGACAGGGTCTTCAGTTCTTCTTGACCCAGATACTTGTGTGGGCAATGGTGTCAATTTCAAATGGTTAGCAGTAGTCATTTACTTAATTAGTTCATGTTCGCTATATTGTACACATGTCAGGTTGGGGGGCACTGCCAGCACAGAGTGGGTTTCTGCACACAGTATTGCAGGCAGGCTGTCCAGGGTCATCATGTATGTGTGTTCTTCCTTTATGTGTGCCCAGTGGTGTATGTATGTGGTCATCTTGTGATGGCCATACATCCTAGTCCCATGGCTTACTTTCCATTTGTGCTCTTGGATGGCCAGGTAGTGTACAGTGTGGAGGGGGTGAGTTTGTGGGGAGTGTTGATGTGTACATGCCTCTGCAATGTCAACAACACACATGTGTCGCCCAGGAGTTGTGTGCCTGTTGTTTCGATTGTTCATCTCTGTGGATGTGGTTGTATGCCCATGTGTGAGTTTTATGTTGTGCACTGTGCAGTGTGTTGGTGTGTCCTTGCAGTTCTGGCTGACTCCTACGTGTTGTTTTTGTCACCTGTGAGTATGCAGCGAGTGTTACTGGCAAGTCAGTGTTGTGTTTTGTTGCACATCCATGTGTCTGGTGGCTGTTTGTGGGGACTGTGAAGACTTGCTGCTCCACACTGCCATTGTGGTTGTGTTTTCTCATGCCTTGCTGTCACATGGTGCCTTCTTGCCTCCAGTGTGGCATGTTGTGTGTGTTGTCATGCCATCCCCTATCTGTGCTTCAGCTGCTTACCAATTGTGGGTCTGCACTCCCTCTCTTTGTGTATGGTACACTCCTGCCATGTCCCCAGATGACATGCAGTACACTTCACTTTGGTGTGAGCTTCCACTTGGTTTGTATGTGTGTGTGCCCCCCCCATGACTTCATTTGTTACACTGTGCTTTGTGGTGCAGTTATTTTGCCAGGGTCAATTTGTCACTCAGGGCATTTCCCCAATGGGTCATGTGTGATGTTCTGGTGCTGTTTGTCAGTCATGGTTGCTCCTATGCAGTTCAACTGTGTGTGCTGCCCAGTCCTCTGGTCAAGTTGGTTCCACCTTTGTGTCCCAGACTTGTGCATCTATTGAGTGTTGTGTTGGATGTATGTGTGTTGTTTGTGTTATTGCTTCACTACCTGGGTGTGCTGTTGTCTTTGTGCTGTGCTGTATGGTGTTGTTTGGGTTGCTGTTCTGTCACTGATGTCTGTGTGTGTCTGGTATGCTTGGTGTGCACACACAGCTTGTTGTGCATGCAGTGCTGTGTGTGTATGTTGCCTTGTGATTGCCTGGTGTGCATTCCCTGATGTCCCGCTGTGTTTGCTATGTGATTGTTCTGCCTGTGCATCTGTTGTTTGTTTGCTGTGGCTGTGTTGTTCTGTGATGGTGCACTTCTTGTGTGTGCTGTGGTATGTTGTCTGTGCATTGTTCCTGAGTGATGAGGTTGTGCACTCCTGTTGTGTCTGTGCTCCCATTGCCTTTCCCTAGTTTAGCTGCAAAGGGCATGTCTGTTGTTGTTGTTGTTGTTGTGGCTCTGTGTGTGTTTCTGTTTGGTTATGTGTTTGTCTGTTGTATTTGTTTCCACATTTGTGGTGGCATCCCTGTGTGTGTGTGATGTTTGTGGCTGAGCCCAGGGTGTGTGGTTGTTTGTCTGTGCATTGACTGTCAAGTATTGCCAGCCTTCAATGTGTTTGGCACTGGTGTTGTGTGCTGCTGGTGTGAGGGGGGTATGTGCATAGATTCTTACCAGTGTTTGTCAGTCCTAAGGTGTGTAGATGGTCCCTGTGTGTAGTGCTGCTTGTGTACTCCTTTGAAGTAGTTGTATGTATGTGTGGCTGTTCCCAGTTTGAGTTCAGGGCCTTCCTTTCATCCTTTCACCCTTGTGCCTATACATGGTTTTCCTTGCTGTCTCCCTGTGTGGTTGCACTGAGCTGTCTGTGGTTTGAGTTCACTGACTGTGCCAGCCATGTGTGCTTTGATGGTGTGAGGGTGTTATTCTCTGTTCCTTGTCTTGATGTGATCTACACATGCTTGTTGTGTGTCTCCATGGCCTTCCAGTTGTGTGCAGCCCACCTTGGTTTCCATTTTTGATGTGCTCCATTGCTGTTGGCATGTGGGGTGTGTATGTGTGGGTGTGTCACTCTGCAGTATGTATGTGTGACTGTGCAGGCTGTGTGTCCATTTGGATGTTAATTCCTTGTATGTGTTAATTTGTTGCTTGTCCTCACTTATACTTCCCTGAGTGTGGTGTTGTGGTGGTGTGTGTTTCCCTGGCCCTGTGCTTCTGTGCTGAGTGTTGTGTGTTCCTGTGCAGCCACTCCTGCAGTGTGTGTCTCCATGATTGTTTGTTGTGTGGTGCAGAGTTTGGATTGACCTGGCTTGTTGTTGTGCATGGGGTGCATGTGCCTTCATGGGGTGTGCTAGTGTGTGGTGGGGTATGGCCCTGTGGTCTTTGTGCCCTGCCCATGCCTGGCACTGGCCCTGCCTTCTGCATTGTGCGCATGTATTTGCTTGTGTTCGCCGCTACAGTGATGTGACCGGGACATTGCTGCATGGTGGCGGTAGCTGTGTGTCCAGGATGCAGAGGGGTGACTTTGTGGCAGGTAGGTGATGTGTGGGTGCCCTTATGGATGTGTCCCTGTCCCCCCTAGGTTGTCTGATGTGGATATGGACCCTGTGTCAGCCCATGTGTTGTGTTTGTGTTGTTGCGTACCTGCAGTGGCGTCCGCGGTGGTCCATGAGTTCCTGGTTATATAGCAGGTACAGCACCGGAAAGATGTGTAGAGCTGGGTCCATGGCGCTCTGCTGTCAAGCATCTGACGTCTCTGGTTGGGCGGTGTCTCCGCTGCGGTGCGTCTGCTTGATTCTGCCATCCTAATTTGTGGAGCGGGCAGATGTCATTCCGCATGGCGGTGAGTCTCCATTGGTTCCCACCGCTGCGGTGGCGGGCGCACTTTGAAGGCGGTGCGCGTCGCACCGCGGCGGTCAGAAAATGACCTATGTTTGGCCATACTAATATGGCAGACGTGAGGACCGCTGCTCGTGGGCGGAAAAATGCATTTTTCTGCACCACCAGCACCGCGGTGGTGCCACCGCCTGACATCCTAATGGGCTCCTTAGAAAGAGGAAAGCAAAGCTTGTGACTGTTTTTGTGCAGGAAATTTTACCTTTGTGCACAAAAATAATCATCCCTGTAAACAGGCACCCTTGAACCTTGGTGCAAAGGTGTCTGCGTTGGCGTACGACAACCCTTGGTGCACCAGCGCAGGGTAAAAGAACAGGAATGCGCCGTATCTGAAGATACATGCAAAAGCAACAGTTGATGGACAGAATGCAGAACAATGTCATACATTCACCCCAGTACAGAGATCTGGGCCTAAATCCATTGTTTTTTTGCTCACCATGCCGTTCCAGTTTGAACCCAGCCATATGCAAACCAGTCTTGACACTGTGCCTCTTGGGAACAGTCCAGCCCGAACTGCCAAGCCAGGTCCTCCCTGGACTGGAAACAAGCATCCTGGGACCGGTTTCGGGGTTTCACCCCTCTTCAGCCAGGATGGCTTGATTCCAGTGGCATGGAGAGCACGGGACGCACGTCTGGGCATACCCTTCCCACTCGGGGTGGCAAATGCAAAAACAACAGTTGATGGACAGAATGCAGAACAATGTCATACATTCACCCCATTACAGAGATCTGGGTCTAAATCCATTGTTTTTTTTCTCACCATGCTGTTCCAGTTTGGACCCAGCCAAATGCAAATCAGTCTTGACCCTGTGCCTCATGGGAACAGTCCAGCCCGAACTGCCAAGCCAGGTCCTCCCTGGACTGGAAACAAGCATCCTAGGACTGGTTTCGGGGTTTCACCCCTCTTCAGCCAGGATAGCAAGATACAGCACATTTCTGCCCTTTTCTTTTGCCGTAGGGCAGCGCAGCAGGAAGGCCTGTGGCGCTGCCCAATGGTAAAACCTCATAAATTAGGCCCATAGAAAGAGGAAAAATCCTCTTGTGATTGTTTTTGAGCAGGAAGGTTTGCCTTCCTGCACAAAAATAACTATCCCAAAAATGCAAGCACCCTTACACCATGGTACAAAGGTGCCTGCATTGGTGCATGGCAGCCCATTGTGCACCAGCGCAGGAGAAAAGGACAGGAATGTCCAGTATCGGATAGATACGTCACATTCCTACCCTTTTCTTTTGCCATAAGGCAGCGCATCAGGAAGGTCTGCAGCACTGCCTTACAGCAATACCTCATAAATGAGGCCTCCAGAATCCAGAGTCCTGACTCTGGAAAAAGAGACAGCAGAGATTGGCTTACCTCCCATCAATGGTGGGACCAATCCAAATAGGGAAATAGAGCAATCTTTTGACCCTAAAATCCCCAAAGGGATTGTCCCCAAATATGAGAAAGGTGACTATATCACCAAATGGTTCACAGCCTTTGAGAGGGCCTGTGGATTGAGAAAAGTGAAGAAGTCACACTGGGGAGCATATCTTTAGGAACTCTTCACTGGTAACTGCAGGGACAGACATTTGACACTTAGTGGGGCAGATGCTGAGTCCTATGCCCTAATGAAGAGAACCCTGATTAAGGGTTTTGGACTCACAACTGAGGATATAGGATTAGATTCAGGGGGGCTCACAAAATCCCAAGCCAGTCCTGGGTTGACTTCATAGACTACTCAGTACAAACACTAGATGCTTGGTTAACTGGAAGTCAAGTGCATGACTATGTTATGCTTTATAATTTTTTGATGAAAGAGCACATGTTAAGTGTTGGACTTGGCCCTTCTGGCAGGTTCACCCCTGAACTTTTTTTGCTTTTACTGGTGACTTGATGTGGTGATTTTTTGGTTTCTGCGCACTTTCCCTGTGTCCCAGGGTAAAGTGCGTGCGCGCTCTGAGTGCATGTGGTGAGATAGGCCTGCCCTCCCATAGGAATGCATGGGGAATGTATGTGTCCCTAGTAGTTCCTGATGCATGGGGTGTGCAGGCCCGAGTTTGGTATGTGCGGACTCGTGGGAGTGAATGCTGCGCGATGATGTGTGCGGCGTGCATGTACCTAGTGTGGAAGTGCCACTTCTAGAAGTGGGCACTTCTGTGTGCAGTGTGTCTTTCGCGTGATTGGCTGGTCATGTCATGTGACGGGCTAGGGATTCCCCAGAGTCAGGATGAGTCACCCAGTGGTGAATGGGGAGATCAGCAGCTAGATGGGTGGGAGGAGTACACCTGGGTCCTGAATAGGACAGGGTTTTCCACACACAATGCTGGCCCCGCCCCCTGCGGTGCGACTGACGACCCTAGCCCGGCCAATGAATAGAGTGAGGGGCTGAGCACATCAAGGGTGCTCCCCCAACCAGCTGCGACTGGTTTTCCCCCTCACCCTGAACCCAGAACAAAGGGTTTGACTGTATAAAAATGGGGCTGTGTCCCCACAGAAACTGTTCTCTGCCAGGATCTTACCTGAGGGGGGCTGCTGCTGCTGCTGGACCAGAGGACCGCCACTTGGACTACCTCCCTGCCTGGAGGCCCAGTGAGCTGGCTCTGGGTCCAGCCTTGCCCCCCACCCCTGCCCTGCTGCATGCAGGGAAGAACTTTGCAGGACTTGTGTGTTTACTGGCACCCCTAAGCGCCTGGAAGCGCTTTCCCTTTACTTATAGCGCTAGGAGCGCTTTATGTGTGGCCAGCAGCGCGGAGCTGCCATTACTAGCGAGGGAACCCCGACGTAGGGATTCCCTGCTATTTTGCCGCGCTTGCGGGTGCCCACCCCGCTGATTTAATTATTTAATTGGCGGGTGCCCACCCCGCATTGTGGTGTGCTTGCGGGTGCCCACCCCGCTTATTTGTGTTGTTTTCACGGCGGGTGCCCACCCCGCCAAATATCCCTGGTTACGAGGGAGCCTACCCCTCTTATCGCCGAGATTTGGGAAATCACCGCCGCGGCCGGGCTCGAAGGAAGTCAGGCAGGCCAGGGGCAGGACTACCGGAAGTAGACAGGCGGGAGCCTACCCCACCTTCGCCGGTGCAGAGGAAGTGCACGTCGAAAGACCCCGGCGGGAGCTCACTCCGCACAGGGACGTGCTGCAGCAGAGGCCGGGAGCCTACCCCGCCTGCCTGTGGCCCGGACGAGGAGGAGAGGAAAAAGTGCTACGCGCGCAGGGCTCCGTGTGGTCCGAGAGCCCTGCATACTGAGGAGACCGGCAGCGAGGAAGATGCCGCGGGAGTCCCAGGTAAGCGGGACTCCGTGTGAGAGTTGCCTCCGCTCCCTGTCCCCCACCACGGCGCCGCAGTTGCGGGCTGCTCCGACAGGGGGGGGGGGGACACTGAAGAGAGCACTCGTCCGCCCCGAGCTAGTAGCGCTCCACCAGAGAGGGGCAGTTGTCTTGCTAAGCAGAGCGGCCCCGGAAGGCAGCGGGCCGCTCCAACGTGGGCCCCCACTCTTGGTTTCAGAGCCTGAAGGCTCCACAAAGGCACATTGCTTGAGCCCACGAGGCTCCCACGACGGGGCAATTCACTGGCTTAGAGTCCCCCGACCAGGACTCCATCGTTGGGGGCAGATTTGTTTTCGAGCGCTCGTGCGCTCCATCGGGGGCATAATTTGTCTAGAGTCCAGAGGGACTCCCACGGGGCCATATTTGTTCTAGAGCCTAGAAGGCTCCCACGAAAGGCACATTATTCATTTTAGAGCCCAGGAGAGGCTCCACGTAAGTGCTGCAGATTTGTGTTTAACAAGGCACAGTGGTGCCACAGCATCTCTCCAGTTGCCCAGCACTTAGTGGGCAACTGCAACGTTTAGGTTGTGGCCTCGGTGTTCTGGCTTGCACAGCCTGCGCCAGCGCGCCCTGACTTTTCTGGACGCAGGGCGTCCTTGCCTCTACTAGGCCAGTTGGCCCAGGGACTGCCACAGATAGTGGCTAATGTGAGTTTTTGCGCTATTGTACCTTTCCTGCACCTCTGAATGTGGTTATGCGTCATGTGCTTTGCTTTACACCTCTGAATGTTATGCATCATGTGTTTATGTGCTTAGACCCCTACAGGTATTGTGATACTTAGGTGGTTGTTTTCTCCCTAGTACAGGTGGTGCTAGTGAGGTCCTGATTCCCTGCGCAATATTTTCCTAAGGTGGTTAGGGTTGCGTAGGTGGTACTTACCTGATACCAGTAGTTACTGGTTGTGTGCTACATATGTTATTTTGTACTACAGTATTATTCCTATGTTCTAAGAGTGCTAATTCCGGACAGCGGTCCACGTGGCCCTGTCCCCTGTACATATAATCCCTTGTAAATTCTGCCCGTGCCTGTTGGCACATTGTAGAGTGTGTGTTTTTATCTAATGCGTTGTGTATAATACAAAGGCTATTTTTATAGAATACCTTGTGTGGAGTTTCCTTTGTGGTGGGCCTTGGGTGTTGTTGCTGGGTGCGCGCGCAAACGCTTTACACATCGCCTCAGGGATAAGCCTGTCTGCTCGTGCCAAGCTACCAAGGGGGTGAGCAGGGGTTATCTTTGGCGTGTAACTCCCCAGCCCTGACTAGAGTGGTGGTTTCTGTCTGGCTTTGGCGCAAGCCCTAGCCAACCAGAAATCCCATTTCTAACATTGGTGGCAGCGGTGGGATTTGGACTTGCGTTTGCGCTGTACCGCAGCGGCAACTGGCCGCACTACAAAACTCTGCATTTAGATAAATCACATGGTATAGGGATTATTGCTCTAAGTTTGTTTTTAATTGTCATTTCTTTGGAAATGTGTTTTTGTGCACTGTGAGTTAGGTGTCCCTAGCTCAGGAGGGTAGATCATCCCCCTTAGTGCATTGTGTGTCTGGATTCACCAGAGGGTGGGATCCAGTGGTGGCAGCGTAATAGTGTCCTGTACATTTGTCCCCCGCCCTGCGCCCAGAGTTGGTACCTGTGTCACGTGGTGGTCAGGTTGAGGAATCAGGGGTGGTAGAAACTGCCTTACCAGTCCGAGGGGAGGGTTGTGTGTGGATGGATGGTGTGTGGCACTAGGCAAGTGAGTGTGAGTTCTCTGGGTTAGAGAGCTTGCTGAATCTTTTTGTGAATTGTGTACCCTGTGTTAAGCTCAGACCCCTAGGTTCCCTGTATAATCTTTTCACCATAACGTCCGCCAGAATGGAGCCTGCTTGTGATCCCTATGAGCTAGCTTGGCGCCACAGGCAGGAGTTAGAAAGGTACGGTACAGAGAGAGAGTCCGACACTCGGTACGAACTTCAGGACCACCTGGTCCTATGGCAAAAGGGTCCATGGGATCTTGAGCACAGTATGGAAAGGGCCCGGGCCTCACACCTGGAGGGTGGTGGGTCTGTGGGGAGCCCTGAAGATTCAGAAGAGGAGGTAGAGGATGACAATACCTGGACGCCAGTAGAGAGTGAGGACCCCATAGGTAGGGCGTCCCTTGCTGGGTCCAGCGTAGGAGGCAGCGCCTCATCCCTTTCCCTGTCCCCAGAGGAGTGGGAAGATAGGAGGAAAGAAAGGGAGCACCAGCTGGCATTAGAGAAGCTCAGGTTAGAGCATGCTCAGGCTATGGCGCAGCTGGAGGCCAGGAAGCAACAGCGAGAGACTGAGTGGGTCTTGGCCCGGGAGAGGGTAGAGGAGGCTGAGAGGGCCTCCACCAGAGGCAAAGTAGCTCTGGAGGGTAGACTATCCCCTGCGCGCAGTTTTAATTTTCTGGGCTCCCCAGGGAGGGTTGAGTCCAGTGGTAGTAGCGATGTAGATTCCAGTGTAGGAAATCCCAGTCCCCCCAGTCTGGTACCTGTTCCCCAGGAGGAGGAGTTAAGGTTGAAGTTCAGGGGCAGTAGGAAACTGTCTCACCAGTCTTGGGAGGAGTTTGTGGATGAATGTGAGGATGCACTGTTTGATTGGATAAGAGTTCCCGCAGAATCTGATTATGATAAACTGTGTGATCTGATTCTCAGAGAACACCTGCTCAATTGTTGTGCGCCGGGGTTGCGCCAACACCTGTTAGGGTGTGGAGTGTCTGCACCATTTGAGCTTGGAGATGAAGCAGAGCGCTGGGAAAGGGCTAGAGGTTCTCTAGAGTCATTAGGGAGTGACTCCAAAAGTAGTGGGTCAGGTATCTTCCAGCCCAGCGTGGTGGAAGAGGCTCAGTGTGGCCCAGCTAGGTCCCAGGATAGCGAGGAGGGTGTAGGGGCTCACTGCCTGGCTCAGTGGAGCAGGAGTGAGAGGGTGACCGAGGGTCCCCGGACGTATGAAACCCTGCCTCAGGACTTGGATGGTTTCATGAGGGAACACTAAGTTGGGGACCTAGGCTGTCCTGTTAGCCCATTTGAGGAAGATCTCCTGGTGAGTAGAGGACCTAGAGTACCTGTAACCAGGGCTCCTATGGTTCTAGAGGCTGGCAGTACAGCTCCGGTAGGGAGGGTACAGGAGTCCAGCGTGAGTGATTGGGGGATGAGTTCCCCAGTGGAAGAGCCTGTGGGTCAGGGACTACCCAGTTGGGCTAGGATCCCGTGTAGTGGCCAGGGTGGCACCACTTCTGTTCTGGGGGATCTCCGCGCACTGTCAGGTGGACAGGGGACGGGAGATCAGCGCCAGATAGACAGTCGCTCGACATATGTGTCATTTGATAGCCTCAGGGGGATGGAGTGGAAATCCCCAGAAGTCCTGGAGTGCCAGGCAATTATTCCACCAAAGGTTCTAGGCCGGAGGTTGGGAGGCCAGGTTCAGGATCAGCCTGACCTGAAGGGTGGGACGTCTGTAACCAGCGTCCCGACCAGTTCTTCTTCCAGAGGTACCGCCCCAGTTGGTAGGGAGCAGGGCTCTGGAAGGGGGTGCAGAGGGTGGGAGAGCCCACCTCTGCCCCCGGTACAACCTGAGGGGTTAAACCCTGGGTTGGAATGGCGTTCTAGGTGTACCCCTCGCCAGAGGAGGAGGAACCCTAGGAGAAGAGGTAGGGGGAGGAGAGCCTTCCCTGAGACTCCTGGTCCGCCTGAGGGTGTAGACCCTAGGCTGGGGAACCAGTGGCAGTCTAGTCCAGTCTTGCAGAGAGGAAGAGTGGAGAATGGCCGCTATGTGCCAGGGGTTACTACCCCCCACTCTGTGATTAGGCAAGGACCAGTGGCACCTGGGTGGCCTAGGGCCTGGTCTTGGCCGCGGACAGCTTGGGAGTACCAGTGGGGTAGCCCAGTTGGTCCAGACAGTGGTGTTAGAAAGAATTCCATGGGTTCACCATGGCGTAGAACCGGAGGGTGTCCCTGCAGTTGCGGGCCCGCGTCCGTGTTCTATCGCCCCAAGCAGGGAAGTCCATCACGGTGGTGATTGGTCTGCCCTGCGTTTTGGCTGGAAGGGGGTTGTGTTGGACTTGGCCCTTCTGGCAGGTTCACCCCTGAACTTTTTTTGCTTTTTACTGGTGACTTGGTGTGGTGATTTTTTGGTTTCTGCGCACTTTCCCTGTGTCCCAGGGTAAAGTGCGTGCGCGCTCTGAGTGCATGTGGTGAGATAGGCCTGCCCTCCCATAGGAATGCATGGGGAATGTATGTGTCCCTAGTAGTTCCTGATGCGTGGGGTGTGCAGGCCCGAGTTTGGTATGTGCGGACTCGTGGGAGTGAATGCTGCGCGATGATGTGTGCGGCGTGCATGTACCTAGTGTGGAAGTGCCATTTCTAGAAGTGGGCACTTCTGTGTGCAGTGTGTCTGTCGCGTGATTGGCTGGTCATGTCATGTGACGGGCTAGGGATTCCCCAGAGTCAGGATGAGTCACCCAGTGGTGAATGGGGAGATCAGCAGCTAGATGGGTGGGAGGAGTACACCTGGGTCCTGAATAGGACAGGGTTTTCCACACACAATGCTGGCCCCGCCCCCTGCGGTGCGACTGACGACCCTAGCCCGGCCAATGAATAGAGTGAGGGGCTGAGCACATCAAGGGTGCTCCCCCAACCAGCTGCGACTGGTTTTCCCCCCTCACCCTGAACCCAGAACAAAGGGTTTGACTGTATAAAAATGGGGCTGTGTCCCCACAGAAACTGTTCTCTGCCAGGATCTTACCTGAGGGGGGCTGCTGCTGCTGCTGGACCAGAGGACCGCCACTTGGACTACCTCCCTGCCTGGAGGCCCAGTGAGCTGGCTCTGGGTCCAGCCTTGCCCCCCACCCCTGCCCTGCTGCATGCAGGGAAGAACTTTGCTGGACTTGTGTGTTTACTGGCACCCCTAAGCGCCTGGAAGTGCTTTCCCTTTACTTATAGCGCTAGGAGCGCTTTATGTGTGGCCAGCAGCGCGGAGCTGCCATTACTAGCGAGGGAACCCCGACGTAGGGAGTCCCTGCTATTTTGCCGCGCTTGCGGGTGCCCACCCCGCTGATTTAATTATTTAATTGGCGGGTGCCCACCCCGCATTGTGGTGTGCTTGCGGGTGCCCACCCCGCTTATTTGTGTTGTTTTCACGGCGGGTGCCCACCCCGCCAAATATCCCTGGTTACGAGGGAGCCTACCCCTCTTATCGCCGAGATTTGGGAAATCACCGCCGCGGCCGGGCTCGAAGGAAGTCAGGCAGGCCGGGGGCGGGACTACCGGAAGTAGACAGGCGGGAGCCTACCCCGCCTTCGCCGGTGCAGAGGAAGTGCGCGTCGAAAGACCCCGGCGGGAGCTCACCCCGCACAGGGACGTGCTGCAGCAGAGGCTGGGAGCCTACCCCGCCTGCCTGTGGCCCGGACGAGGAGGAGAGGAAAAAGTGCTACGCGCGCAGGGCTCCGTGTGGTCCGAGAGCCCTGCATACTGAGGAGACCGGCAGCGAGGAAGACGCCGCGGGAGTCCCAGGTAAGCGGGACTCCGTGTGAGAGTTGCCTCCGCTCCCTGTCCCCCACCACGGCGCCGCAGTTGCGGGCTGCTCCGACAGGGGGGGGGACACTGAAGAGAGCACTCGTCCGCCCCGAGCTAGTAGCGCTCCACCAGAGAGGGGCAGTTGTCTTGCTAAGCAGAGCGGCCCCGGAAGGCAGCGGGCCGCTCCAACGTGGGCCCCCACTCTTGGTTTCAGAGCCTGAAGACTCCACGAAGGCACATTGCTTGAGCCCATGAGGCTCCCACGACGGGGCAATTCACTGGCTTAGAGTCCCCCGACCAGGACTCCATCGTTGGGGGCAGATTTGTTTTCGAGCGCTCGTGCGCTCCATCGGGGGCATAATTTGTCTAGAGTCCAGAGGGACTCCCACGGGGCCATATTTGTTCTAGAGCCTAGAAGGCTCCCACGAAAGGCACATTATTCATTTTAGAGCCCAGGAGAGGCTCCACGTAAGTGCTGCAGATTTGTGGTTAACAAGGCACAGTGGTGCCACAGCATCTCTCCAGTTGCCCAGCACTTAGTGGGCAACTGCAACGTTTAGGTTGTGGCCTCGGTGTTCTGGCTTGCGCAGCCTGCGCCGGCGCGCCCTGACTTTTCTGGACGCAGGGCGTCCTTGCCCCTACTAGGCCAGTTGGCCCAGGGACTGCCACAGATAGTGGCTAATGTGAGTTTTTGCGCTATTGTACCTTTCCTGCACCTCTGAATGTGGTTATGCGTCATGTGCTTTGC
Organism: Triturus cristatus; assembly: GCF_964204655.1. Lineage (NCBI taxonomy): Eukaryota > Metazoa > Chordata > Amphibia > Caudata > Salamandridae > Triturus > Triturus cristatus. The sequence continues at coordinate 549,483,771 of NC_140589.1, read as the reverse complement.
TTTACACCTCTGAATGTTATGCATCATGTGTTTATGTGCTTAGACCCCTACAGGTATTGTGATACTTAGGTGGTTGTTTTCTCCCTAGTACAGGTGGTGCTAGTGAGGTCCTGATTCCCTGCGCAATATTTTCCTAAGGTGGTTAGGGTTGCGTAGGTGGTACTTACCTGATACCAGTAGTTACTGGTTGTGTGCTACATATGTTATTTTGTACTACAGTATTATTCCTATGTTCTAAGAGTGCTAATTCCGGACAGCGGTCCACGTGGCCCTGTCCCCTGTACATATAATCCCTTGTAAATTCTGCCCGTGCCTGTTGGCACATTGTAGAGTGTGTGTTTTTATCTAATGTGTTGTGTATAATACAAAGGCTATTTTTATAGAATACCTTGTGTGGAGTTTCCTTTGTGGTGGGCCTTGGGTGTTGTTGCTGGGTGCGCGCGCAAACGCTTTACACATCGCCTCAGGGATAAGCCTGTCTGCTCGTGCCAAGCTACCAAGGGGGTGAGCAGGGGTTATCTTTGGCGTGTAACTCCCCAGCCCTGACTAGAGTGGTGGTTTCTGTCTGGCTTTGGCGCAAGCCCTAGCCAACGTAATTGCACAAATAATAAGTTGCATCAGTATCTGGTGGACCTAGGTCTAATTTCTCTCCAATAATTGAGAAAGAAGGCAGATCAATGGGCCAAGACCAGGGTGACTAAAACTTTCACTGGGGGTGATCAAAAGAAAGGGGTTATAAAACCTACCCAGGGAAAGGGGGTGATCCCCCTAAAGATAAAAACCAATAGCTTTCTAAGGGCCCCTAAAAGCCTGTTCTGGAGGGTGGCCCCAAAAGTCTTCTCAGCACACAGGGGGGTTTAAGAGTAAAGGTTTGTATCCCTTAACGGCCCGGTGTCACACCTGTAGGGAGGTAGGACACCTAGCTGGAGATACTGACTGCCTAACAAGAATTCCCCTAGTCTCTTTCCTGCTAGCACTGATGTAGCAAATCTCCAGATGGGATCAACAGTGTGCCCATAGCAAATCATTGTTTTCACTGAAGATGTTCCCGTTTTTGAAGGGGAGGGAAAGATGACCACTTTAGCTGTTTGGCCCTTTAACTTAAAAAAAATACTTATAGTATCCCTTAGTGAATGGGGCTAGAGTAGACGTCCTGAGGGATACAGGTGACAGATACACTAGTGAAAGATACACTGGTTTCCCCAGAACAATACCTGACTGGAAAAACCTATCCAGTCACCAACATTGATAGCGTCACTACAGACCATTCCATGGTGACATTAGACTGGGGGGAGAGTTACTAGCCTAAAACAGGTAGTGGTCTCTCCGAGGTCTCCAGCTATCTGTCTGCTTGGAAATGAACTGGAGACCTCAGCATGGGCTGATGTCGAGTTGAAAACTGTTACAGCCATGAGTCAAATCGCTGCGATTTTGTGTGTGTGAAGACGAGAGCACAAACACGAGCACAGGTTGAAAAAGAAGTGTTGGAGCCTAGAAAAATTATCCGACCTTCCAAGAGGAAAGTTAAGAAGACTGGGGGAACAGCTTTTGTGAACCTTACCAGGTTGAGCTCCTGGACCCAGGGGACTCCTCTAGGGAACAACTGTGCCTTAGACAGCAGGTCTGTCCAACTCTTGAAGGCCTGCAACAACAAGTTGCTGCGCAGGAAAAGAGACATTAGTGGCTCCCACCGGACCTTTTGGTAGGAAGACTCCTTAATACTGAGGCCAGAGACCCCAAATCTAGTGCCACGAGGAGAGTGGTAGTGCATCAGCTGTACATAGAGTTTCTACTCACATTAGCCCATGACATCCACCTAGCTGGGCATCTGGGCCAGACCAAGCATGAGAAAGGCTTGTCAGCCATTTCTACTGGCCCCGGATGTCCCAAGAAATAAAGGAGTGTTTCAGTTCCAGTGTCACCTGGTTGGCCAGTGGCAAAACAGGTGGACACCCAGATGCCCCCTTAATTCCACTACCAGTGGTTGGGGTTACCTTTGAAAGGGTCTGTGTGGACATAGTGGGTCCACCAGAACCACCCACTGCATTGAGAAACCAATATTTACAGGTGTTAGTGGATCATGCTACCAAATATTCTGAGGCAATTCCCCTTAGGTCTACTACAGAGCCTGCAGTATACAAAGCCCTCATTGGTGTCTTTGCCAGGGTAGGGTTCCCTAAGGAAGTGGTATAAGACAGAGGTACCAATTTCATGTCTACATACCTGTAACACATGTGGGATGAGTGTGAAGTGAACTACAAATTCACTACGTCTACCCACAAACCAATGGCCTTGTTGAGAGATTCAACAAGACATTGAAAGGCATGATCATGGGACTCCCCCAAAAAATCTAAAGGATTTCGGATATGTCCTCTTGCTATGCCTGCTTTTCACTTACAGAGAGGTGCCCCAGAAGGGAGTAGGGTTTTCTCCCTTTGAACTTCTGTTTGGCCATCCGGTAAGGGGACCACTTGCTCTTGAAAAAGGAGGTTGGTAGAGGCCTCTCCACAAACCTAAATAAGATGTGGTGGACTATATATTGGGCCAACGTTTCAGGATGGCACTATACAAGGAAAAGGCATCCAAAAAATTGCGGCCAGCCAGCAGCTCCAGAAGCTGTGGTATGACCAAAAAGCTACACTGTTGGAGTTCCAAACAGGGCAAAAGATGTGGGTTTTGGACCCTTTGGTGCCATGGGCCCTCCAGGACCAATCAAGTGGCCCTTATCCTATCATTGAGAAGAAAAGAGAGGTCACCTATATTCTAGACCTGGGCACTAGCAGGCACCCAAAGAGGGTGATCCATGTGAAGCACCTGAAACGTTTCTGTGACAGGACTAGTGTGTCCATGCTGTTGGTAACTGATGAGAATCAGGAGACAGAGAGGGAACCTCTCCCTGACCTCCTTTCCTACACTCTGAAAGATGGTTCAGTTGATGGAATTATCTATTCAGAAACCCTCACTGCCCAACAGCAGACTGACTGTAGACATTTCCTGCAACAGTATGCCGGGCTATTCTCCTTAATCCCTGGCCAGACACACAGGTGTATCCATGACGTGGACACTAAGGACAGTTTGTTTGTCAAAAGAAAGATCTATCAGCAGGCTGGCCAAGTTAAGGAGATAATCATAGCTGAAGTAAGCAAGATGCTGGATTTAGGGACTAGTGAGCCCTCTGAAACTCCCTGGGTCAGGCCAGTGGTCTTAGACTCATACCTCACGCCCAAGGTGGAAAAAGAGAAATGAGCTTCTGTGTGGACTATAGATGCCTCAATGTTGTCAATAATATAGATGCTCACTAACCCCGGGCGTAGTACTACGCTACGCTCGCGGAGCGTGTGTAGTTTGCGCTACTACGCACTATGGGAGTTGCACATAGCACAGTGCAAAAACACGTAGCGTAGCGGGCATTTTTTGCTTGCTCGCGGTCCTCAACTTCAAGTTGGCGACCGCAAGCGAGCAAAATCAACATCCCGGCGAGACTTTTTCCTCGTTTGCGATCAGCAACATCAAGTTGCCATTCGCGAGCGTGGAAAATAAACCTCCCAGTGAGATTCTCAATGCGGGGAGGTCAGGTTTCTCGTTGCGAGTGGGCACGAATGCTCGTGACCGCTCGTGATGAGAAACTACCAGTCCGCGTTGTGAAAGCTGCTGCTCGAGTACAAATCTACTCGAGCGGCAGAAAACGACTGCTTGCACTGTGCAAGATGCCATTTGCAATGATTGCACAGTGCGGACAAGCATCCGGCACTGTGCAATCAGTGAGAACAGCATTTCCCTACCGCACTACGCAGTTCGCATACGCATAGAGTGCGTAGTGCGAAGTGCACTTCGCGTAGCTACGCTTAGTGCTACTATGCAAACTACGCCCAGGGTTAGCTCACCCCATACCCAGGGCTGATGAGCTGATAGACAGATTAGGGGCAGCCAAATTTCTCAGCACCTTTGACTTGACTGCAGGGTACTGGCAAATTGGCATGCCCCAGAAGTCAAAGAGAAAACAGCATTCACCACACCTGATAGGCATTTTTAGTTTACTGTTATGCCTTTTGGTTTAAAGAATGCCCCTTCCACCTTTTAAAGGTTGGTGAACTCAGTCCTTGCTGGGTTGGAGGCCTTTGGTGCAGAATTGCTAGATGATATTGCTGCCACTGGCAGGATTACCTGGTCCAAAAGAGGAAGGTTTTACAGGCCCTGCAATCAGAAGGCCTAACTATCAAGGCATCCAAGTGCCAGATAGGGCAGGGAACTGTGGGATACTTGGGCCATCTTGCAGATAGAGGTCACGGGCAACCTTTGTAACCCAAGATCCAGACAATTCTGGACTTGGGGGCTCCAACCACCCAGACCCAAGTCAGGGCATTTCTTGGCTTGACTAGATATTACAGGAGGTTTGTGAAGGGGTATGGACTCATTGTGACCACCCTTGCAGAACTTACTTTGAAGAACATGCCAAAGAAAGTGAGCTGAACAATTAGTCATCAAAAGGCTTTTGATGTCCTGAAAGAGGCAATGTGCTCCGTACCTATTCTCAGAGCTCCAGACAAGGAACAGTGTTGGAGTGCCATTGAGATGGAGGCCTTCGCTTTGGTTTGGCCCCTGAAGAAGCTGAGACCCTTCCTGTTTGGGACTCACTTCCTAATCCAAACTGACCACAGACCTCTCAGATGGCTAATGCAAATGAAAGGTGAAAATCACACACAGTTGAGGTGGTCCTTATACCTACAAGGAATGGACTTTACAGTGGAGAACAGACCTGAGAATGCCCATGCCAATGAAGATGGACTTTCCATGTTCTTCCACTTTGACAAAGAAGACTCTTTTGAGAAAGGTTAGTCTCATCTTATTTTGTTTGGGTTGTCGTGTAGGAAATTGACCCTTTTTGTATGGCTACCCCCTAACATTTTTCCTGCTACTTGATGCCAAATTGACTGAGTGTATGCTAGGGCCCTGCTAACCAGGCACCAGCACCTGTGTTCTTTCCTAATACTTTACCTTTGTTTATACAATTGGCACACCTCTTGGCCCAATGTAAGTCTATTGCACCCCTAGTACCAAGGGCCGTGTGACCATAGAAAGCCTCTAAGGGCTGCAACAAGTGTCATGTCACCCTCAAAGACCCCTCACCTTAACACCCACACACTGTCATTGTAGGCTGTGTTTTTTGGTGCAGACCAAACTGAAGAATTGACCTGGCAAACCTCCAGGTGGGCCATGCCCCCCAATGCTGCCTGTGGCTTGGGTAACACATCCCTATAGCAGGCCTTACAGCCCTAAGACAGGGTGCACCATACCTCTGGTGAGGGCATAACTACATGACCCATATGCCCCAATTAACAGATATTGTAACTGAAGTAAAGCCATTTTGAGTACATGAGCTTGGAGTTTGTCATTCAAACTCCAGGGCTCCATGATGGCTTTACTGAAAACTGGGAAGTTCTGTAACAAACTTCTCAGCATAATAAACCCAAACTGATTTATTATAAAAAAGCAGTCAGAGGGCATCTTAGAGATGCCCCCTGAAAAAAACGACCTCTAGTGTATTGGCTGACTGGTCCCTGTCAGCCAGCCACCACCAGGCAGGTTTTTGACCTCATGTGGTGAGAGCCTTTTTGATCCCGGAGGTTAGAAACAAAGCCCGCTCTGGATGGTAGTTCTTCAGACCCCCCTGGAAGGAACAGCAACACTTGGTGGTGAGCCTCAATGGCTCTCACCTTGTGATGTGCTTTTTTGGGCCCCTCCAACTAGGTGGCATTTCCCTCCCCCCTTGTCCAGATCCTACTTTTGGTAGGCAGTGGGAAAATCGGTAAGCAGAGTAAGAGTGTCCACCTTAGCCTGGCACACCTCTAAGGTTCCTGTAAGCTGAGGTGAACACCTCTCTTAAAAACTCTTCATCTTGAATAAGAGAATTAGGTGTAATAGGAACAGGAATGTGACGCTCTCCCCAAAGGGAGGAGGCACCCCAAGGATGTTGTCGCCCTAGGGGACAGTAGCCATTGGCTACTGCCCGTAACCTCAGTAATGCCATTACATTTTGTATTTAAGGGCTTCCCTGAACCTTGTTCCTCAGATTCAATGGACCAAAAGAAGAAGATGGAAGAAGACCACTGCCGGACCAGGAACTGAAGCGCTGCATAAATAACCTGGCAAGAACAACGCCAAGACTTCAAACAATCTCCAAGAACCTCACATTGGGCTAGAGGCACTACTCCCAGAATAAAGACTGCAGTAGTTGAGGACTAACACTTGTATCAACGTGACTCACTTCTACAAAAGGAACCACAAAACTGCAGCAGTAGAGGACCGGCACTTGTTTTGATGCGACTCTGCCCAGCAGAAGAAAGCACCATAGCTGGACAGCCTCCACGACCTAGAGGGATCCTCCCGACCCAACAAAGCAAGCTGATCACAGCTGCATTTCTGAGTGCTGGTATCCTACTCCAAGTGGCCCTGTCAGACTCCTCCTGCCCTGCCTGCTCGACCGCAGACTCTCCAAGACGGCCCAACCTTGACAGAACTCATCCACTCCTGCATGTCTCCATCTCCATGATCGTGACTGCTGGGCTGGTGGTGTGACCCCTTTAATCTACAGTGACTCACTGATGATGACCACAATGGTACCAGCATTGGCGGGGTAATGAGTCTCATTCACCCCCATAGTTCTCCACTGACCACAAGAGCAGAACACCATTGCCCGTATCGATCGCCGCTGCGGAAATACTGAACTCTGCACCCGGGCGACCAAGTGCCGCTGGTGGTTGTTAGAAAAGGTAGATGGACCGGGAGGGTCGGCCGGGGTCAGGAGGAGAGGTCTCCGGGGAGAGCCGTCTCCAGCGATCGTACAGACAAGTAACTTCCCCCCCACAGACAGATATCACACACGGATAAGGTTCAGTGATCTTTATAGGCACTTATTTAGGGTACGGTAAAATGGTACAAGGAGGTCTGGACTCAGGGGTCCCCTCGATTAGAGTCTCGTAAGGTAGGGAAGGGGGTAGCGGGACAGTCTATTTACCAATCAGGTAATTCGGATGAGATGGTGATGAGCTCACAATCCTCGAGCGTGGCGGTTAGGTGGTATGGGCCGCGGCAGCGCCAGCAGGTCCCGGTGCGGAAGGTCGATACAACGGGCCGCGGCAGCGCCAGCAGGTCCCTGGAAGATGAACGGTCCGCGGCAGCGCCAGCAGGTCCCGGTGAGGATGGTCGTTACACGGGCCGCGGCAGCGCCAGCAGGTCCCAGGAAGATGAAGGTTGCAGAGGGCCGCGGCAGCGCCAGCAGGTCCCGGTGAGGATGGTCGGTACAACGGGCCGCGGCAGCGCCAGCAGGTCCCAGGAAGATGAAGGTTGCAGAAGGCCGCGGCAGCGCCAGCAGGCAGGACGATGGTTCACAAGAGCGGGCTACGGCAGCGCCAGTAGACCGTCAGGGTTGAGTTCACTCGGTGTCTCTCGACTCCAGGATACAACTGCCTTCCTGCTCCGGAGCTGCCTCAGTTATAGGGCTGGTGCCCTTTGATGTCCGGACCCTCGCACTTGGAGGTCGGAGGGTCCGGGATGAAGGTGTCCAGACACCCAGCAGGGGGTGGAGCCAGTGCCCGGGGGAGCTGGGAGCGATCGGCACCTGGCGGGGGAGAGCCCTTGACACTTCGGTCTCCCATTAACCTGCCAAGTGGTCCGCTCACCTCCTGGGTGGATAGTGGTGCCGGGATGTCGGGGCCGGCCAGGCCCGGGGTTAGGGTCGAGGGGAGGCCAGGCGGCCGCGTGGTACAGGGTCCAAGATGGCGGCTTGACCCGGCCGGGAAAGCCGGTGGGGCTGGACCCCGTGATGAGTAGGGGTCCGAGGGCAGAGGGTCCGTCGGGGGACAGGGTACAGGTGCTGGTCGCGGGGTTATGCCAGGTGGCCCGGAGTCCTGGCCTTGTCGAGCGGGGAGGGCGCGAGCCGTCTGTGAGGCCTGTCCAACATGCGTCCCCCCCAGCTGAAGGCGGGGAGAGTCACCCATCCCCTTGGGGACTCTCTTCGTCGAGGCGGAAAAAGCGGGACAGGCCATCCGCGTTGGCGTGGTCTCGGCCCGGTCGGTGCTCCACAGTGAAGTCCATTCCCTGCAGGGAAATGGACCAGCGCAAGAGTTTTGGGTTCTCCCCCCGCATCTGCATCAGCCATTGCAGGGGTCGATGGTCGGTCTGTACCCGGAAGTGGGTACCGAAGAGATAGGGCCGGAGCTTTTTGAGGGCCCACACCACTGCGAAGGCTTCCCTCTCGATGGTGCTCCAACGCTGTTCTCGGGCCAGGAGACGTCGACTGATGAAGGCCACCGGCTGGTCCTGACCTTCGGTGTTCAACTGCGAGAGGACGGCTCCGATGCCGTGGTCGGAGGCGTCGGTCTGCACCACAAACTCCCGACTGTAATCGGGGGCCTGGAGCACCGGGGCGGTGCACAGGGCGGCCTTCAGCTCCTCGAAGGCCGCTTGACAGTCCGGAGTCCAATTGACCCGCTTTGGCTGGTTCTTGGATGTGAGACCCGTGAGGGGCCCCACGATGCTGCCGTATTCCTTCACGAACCGCCGGTAGTAGCCGGTGAGCCCCAAGAAGGCTCGGACCTCGGTCTGGGTGACGGGGGGCTGCCAGGCCTGGATGGCAGCAATCTTAAGTTGTAGGGGGGCCACCAGCCCGCTCCCCACTTGGTGCCCAAGGTAGGTCACAGACCCTTGGCCAATCTGGCACTTGCCGGCCTTAATGGTGAGGCCGGCCCGCTGGAGGGCTTGTAGGACCTCTTGGAGGTGACGGAGGTGGTCGGACCAGTGGCGGCTGTACACAGCGATATCGTCCAGGTAGGCAGCGCTGAATTCTTCAAGCCCCGTCAAGACCTGGTTCACAAGGCGTTGGAACGTGGCGGGGGCATTCTTCATGCCAAAGGGCATGACCTTAAATTGATAGTGGCCATCGGGGGTGGAGAAGGCCGACCGTTCCTGAGCCCTGGGTGTGAGGCCGATTTGCCAGTAGCCCGCCGTTAGGTCGAAGATACTAAGGTAGCGGGCGGCCCCCAGCCGGTCGATCAGCTCGTCTGCTCGGGGGATGGGATGAGCGTCGGTCCGGGTGACAGCGTTCAAGCCCCGGTAGTCGACGCAGAATCTCAGTTCAGGTGCGGTGCCGGGGGCAGCGGCTTTGGGGACTAGTACGACCGGGCTGGCCCAGGGACTGTCCGAGGGCTCGATGACCCCGATCGTGAGCATCTTGGCCACTTCCTCCGGTATGCAGGCCCGTACCCGATCTGGTACGCGGTAGGCCCGGTGCCGGACAGGGGGACTGTCCCCGGTGTCTACGTCGTGCAAACACCAGGGGGTGACCCCGGGGGTGAGGGAGAACAGGGCAGCGTACTGCAGCAGGAGGTCCCGGCAGTCCTGTCGTTGCTCCGTAGTGAGGGCGTCAGAGAGCCGGACCCCATCTACGGACCCGTCTTTCTCTTGAGTCTTCAGGAGATCCGGGAGGGGCTCGGAGTCTTCTTCTGTGCCACTGTCCGTAGCCATCAAGAGGCTTAGTTCGGAGCGCACAAAGTGCGGTTTGAGCCGGTTGGTGTGGAGGACCCGAAGGGGGTTCCGGGAGGTCCCCAGGTCGATGAGATAAGTGACGGGGCTTTTGCGCTCGACCACTTTGAAGGGCCCCGTCCACTTATCTTGCAGGGCACATGGTTCGGTGGGGGACATTACCCATACTTGCTGCCCCGGCTCGAATTCCACGGAGGAGGCATTGTGGTCATACCACCTCTTCATGTCTTCCTGGCTGGCCTCGAGGTTTGCCTTGGCAATCTCCCTGAAGCGCCGGGTCTGGTTTCGTAAGGCCAGGAGGTATTTGAAGACGTCTGGAGGGGTCGTTAGGGGGGCCAACTCCCAGCCCTCCTTCACGAGGCTGAGGGGCCCTCGCACAGGGTGTCCGTATAGGAGTTCAAAGGGGCTAAAGCCGAGGGACTTCTGGGGTACTTCTTGGTAGGCGAAGAGGAGGCACGGGAGCAGTACATCCCACTGGCGACGGAGAGGCTCTTCCAATCCCCCAATCATCCCTTTGAGAGTGCGGTTGAACCGCTCCACTAGTCCGTTTCCTTGGGGGTGATAGGGGGTCGTGAATCTGTATGTGACCCCGCATTGTTGCCAGAGGGACTTCATGTACTTCGATATGAAGTTCGTACCTCGGTCGCTGACGACTTCTCGGGGGAAGCCTACCCGGGAGAAGATCCCCATCAGGGCCCGGCCAACCACTGGAGCGGTCACGGTCCGTAAGGGCACCGCCTCGGGATAGCGGGTGGCATGGTCCACTAGTACCAAGATGAACCTGTGTCCTTGTGCCGTGCGAGGGTCCAGCGGCCCCACAATGTCTATCCCCACCCTCTCGAACGGGGTGGTGACCACCGGGAAGGGTTGTAGAGGGGCCTTAAGCTTCCGGCCACTCTTCCCGCTTGCTTGGCATGTGGGGCACGATCGGCAGTGGTTCAGGACGTCATTCCTCATTTTTGGCCAGAAAAAGTGGGTCACCAGTCGACTGTACGTTTTATCTTGGCCCAGGTGCCCAGCCAGGGGGACATCGTGGGCTAGGTTGAGTAGAAAGTCTCGGAAGCGGAGCGGTACCACCAGAACTCGACTGGCCCCCAGCTCGGCGATTCTTTGCTCGCTGTAGAGCAGGTCGTTATCCCAGTAGACCCAGTGGGTTCCGGTGGTGTCCCCGGCGGCTTGGGTGCTGGCTTGTTGGCGAAGTCCCTCGAGGGAGGGACAGGTCTTTTGCTCCTGGCGGAACTGTTCTTGGGTGGGCCCCCCTTCTTGCCGCCACTGAGCCAGATCCGGAAGGTCCTGGGGTTGCGCGTTTTCTTCGGGGGCCGGGTCTGGGAGGTCGGCCTCGCCGTTGTCCTCTACGGGGGCAACCGGGGGCGGAGGTGCCGGCCATTCGGTTTCTTCTGATCGGGGGGCGGCCCGGCCGGCCATGGATCGGGTGGTTATGCAGGCCCAGTCCGGGAGGCCCAGCATCCCCAAGTGCTCTCTTCTCTCGACGGTGGCCCACGGGGAACTCTCGAGGTCATTCCCCAGGAGGCAGTCCACGGGGGCATCGTCCCGGACCGTCACTTTCAGTAGGCCGGAGACCCCTCCCCATTCAAACGGGACGCAGGCCATCTTGCACATGCTTTCAGAGTTATCTGCCGAGCGGACGGGGCAGAGAATGTTCGGCAAGATCTGCTCGGGCTTCACCAGGTGACAGCGGACGGCCGTCACGCTGGCGCCGGTGTCGCGCAAGGCCTCAGCTCTCTGTCCATTAATGGTCACCCACTGACCGTATTTCCTGGTGTTGGCGGGTAGGGGAGCCCGCGGAACCATGTCTCTTCCCCCTAAGCATGCCAGGACCATGGCGGCCGGTTCCCACCCTTGCTGGTCCGGCTCACACTCCTCGGGACCCTCCAACGACTGCTCCTCCCCCAGGGCAGCGGCAGCTACCTGGCGGGGTTTGGGCGTTTGGTTCAGCGGGCAGTTCGGATCGTTGGCGTAGTGGCCTAGTCGCTGGCATCTGTGGCACGTGACGTTGGCTCGGTACCCAGGCCGCAACGGGGGGTTGCCCCGGCCGGCCGGCGGCGGGGTGCTGGCCACGGTTGTTGCTGGCAAGACGTCTCTCCCCCGCCCCTGGCCTCCTCCTCCTCGAGGACGGTGCTGGCCTTGGTTGCTTCTGTTCTGGTCGTGTGGCCCTTTCCGGCCCACTCGGGTGCTCTCCCACCGGTCAGCTTCGGCGGCGAGCTGCCGGGGGTCAGTCAGCTTACTGTCGAGTAGGTGCTGCCGGAGCTCGACGAAGCAGTTGTTTGACAGGTGTTCCCATACCATGAGGTTGAAGAGCTGTTCGTAGGTGGTGACCTGACTTCCCTTGATCCACCCCTCGAAGGCCCGGCTGAAATAGTTCACGTATTCCACCCAAGTGGTACCTGGGATCCGGGTGCAATCCCTGAACCTCTGGCGGTACATCTCGGGCGTGAGGCCGTAGCGGGTGAGGAGGGCAGCCTTCATGTGGTCGTAGGACGACATTTGGTGATCGGGGAGCTGCAGCAGGGCATCGCGACCCTCGTTGATAAATCTCCCCCAAAGTCCGGCTCCCCAATCACTCCGGTCGATCCGGTGGGAGGTCATTGCGATCTCATAGGCCTTAAACCATTGTTGTATGTCGTCTTCTCGGACATACTCGCGGACCACATCCTTGGGGATGTGAACTTTTTTCTCAGTTGGTCCCGGGGTGTGTGGTCTTTCAGGCACCCCCAAGTCCTTATGCTGTTTGCGCAGTTCTATCTCTGCCAATTGGCGCTCGTGCTCGAGCGTTATCTTTTTCTCTTCCAGCTCTCTCTGTCTCTGTTTTTCTTCTCGCTCCTCTCGAATCCGCATATGCTCGAGGTTGAGTTTCTGTTCAGCCAACTTGAGCTCCCCATCCATCTTGAGTCGTGCCATCTCTAATTCGTGCAGTCTGACTCTGTCTCTTTCTCGTATTTCCTCCGGTGAGAGGCCCGTTCCCCGTTCCTCGGGAGTCGTGGCGTTCCCCTCTGGTGTAACGCTGTTTTGGTCTGGTGTGATGCTGCCTTGGTCGGAGTGTCTTGCGACCCCCGTTTCTGTCCACGACTCAAGGGCGTGCTTTATGTCATCCTTGGTACTCAGGCCAGTGGTAGCAATGCCAAGTTCTATGCAAAATTGTCTCAGTTCGCGGTGGTTGTACTCCTCTAGTTTCTCCATTTGGAACTTCTCGGTGGAGCTGCTATCTTTGGTCGACATCGTGCTTTGTCGTGGGGTGAGCTACTCTCTGTACGATTACGCGTTGATTCGGATCGCGCCGCTGGCCACCAATGTTAGAAAAGGTAGATGGACCGGGAGGGTCGGCCGGGGTCAGGAGGAGAGGTCTCCGGGGAGAGCCGTCTCCAGCGATCGTACAGACAAGTAACTTCCCCCCCACAGACAGATATCACACACGGATAAGGTTCAGTGATCTTTATAGGCACTTATTTAGGGTACGGTAAAATGGTACAAGGAGGTCTGGACTCAGGGGTCCCCTCGATTAGAGTCTCGTAAGGTAGGGAAGGGGGTAGCGGGACAGTCTATTTACCAATCAGGTAATTCGGATGAGATGGTGATGAGCTCACAATCCTCGAGCGTGGCGGTTAGGTGGTATGGGCCGCGGCAGCGCCAGCAGGTCCCGGTGCGGAAGGTCGATACAACGGGCCGCGGCAGCGCCAGCAGGTCCCTGGAAGATGAACGGTCCGCGGCAGCGCCAGCAGGTCCCGGTGAGGATGGTCGTTACACGGGCCGCGGCAGCGCCAGCAGGTCCCAGGAAGATGAAGGTTGCAGAGGGCCGCGGCAGCGCCAGCAGGTCCCGGTGAGGATGGTCGGTACAACGGGCCGCGGCAGCGCCAGCAGGTCCCAGGAAGATGAAGGTTGCAGAAGGCCGCGGCAGCGCCAGCAGGCAGGACGATGGTTCACAAGAGCGGGCTACGGCAGCGCCAGTAGACCGTCAGGGTTGAGTTCACTCGGTGTCTCTCGACTCCAGGATACAACTGCCTTCCTGCTCCGGAGCTGCCTCAGTTATAGGGCTGGTGCCCTTTGATGTCCGGACCCTCGCACTTGGAGGTCGGAGGGTCCGGGATGAAGGTGTCCAGACACCCAGCAGGGGGTGGAGCCAGTGCCCGGGGGAGCTGGGAGCGATCGGCACCTGGCGGGGGAGAGCCCTTGACACTTCGGTCTCCCATTGACCTGCCAAGTGGTCCGCTCACCTCCTGGGTGGATAGTGGTGCCGGGATGTCGGGGCCGGCCAGGCCCGGGGTTAGGGTCAAGGGGAGGCCAGGCGGCCGCGTGGTACAGGGTCCAAGATGGCGGCTTGACCCGGCCGGGAAAGCCGGTGGGGCTGGACCCCGTGATGAGTAGGGGTCCGAGGGCAGAGGGTCCGTCGGGGGACAGGGTACAGGTGCTGGTCGCGGGGTTATGCCAGGTGGCCCGGAGTCCTGGCCTTGTCGAGCGGGGAGGGCGCGAGCCGTCTGTGAGGCCTGTCCAACAGTGGTGTAGTGCCCCGCCCAAACTGAACCTTTCTCAGGGTTGGACTAATCCTCGAAGACTGGCAATATAAGTCGTGTATGTACCCGTTGATGCATAACACTGTTTTCCTTCCTTAGGATTGCATTGTATTCTTTTGATAACCTGCAATTGTCTCGCTTGTACCAGTGCTAACCTTTACTGTTTCGAATTGACAATACCAAAGTACCTCCAGGACCATAAAGTATTCTTACTGCCTTTTTGAAAGTATTACCTGCCTGTACCTGAGTTCAACTTGGTTCCTAAAATAAAAGTACCTGAACTAATATTTTTACAAAACATTGCTCTGGAGTTAGTCATTGAGTGTGTGATCTTGTCTTATACGGGAGTGTACAATAAATGCATTCACACTACCCTTTGATACGCCTAGCTGCTTAGCTCAGCTACCACTAAATTGAGAGTGAGGTATTATCTACTTTACACTCTGCCATACCTTTGTGGACTCAATGGACCCTGTATACACTATACCACGTTTTGGTATAGCATATATAGAGCCGGTTTCCTACAATCATAGACCAGTCCTCCCCTCCAATGCTGTGTGCTGTCTCATTTGTTTATACAGTATACTGGCAGTTTCCCATGACAGTGCAGCATGGCTGGAAATAAATGCATGAAGTCACACTCTCATTGTATTTGCCAACTAACATCATATGTCTTTTATTGACCAGTATTCCACCCCTGGCTTGTCTAATATCGTGAACCAACCAAATGCCCAGAGTGATATTTTTGTTAGAAGACACAGCAACGCTAACCAAATTGTAGTGATGTATTGCAGTTATATTTTTTATTGAAATAATTGAGGGGTGGAATCTCTGGCATCTAAAATATGTATATTTGTTTATTCTAGCCACACAGACCACCAGTGATGCAGGCTCCAGTACCGCTGCAGGAGAAAAGTCATTTGAAGGGGGAGAAGCGGCTGCAGAAATGGGCACTGGTAAGTCACATAATTGCTTGCTTATTGATAATTGCTATTATACTCACTAGCTAGTGCCAATGCATCTGCAAAACATGACATTGAACCACCCAGCTTTACCAGCTGCAGCAGTGGTTGAGTTATTATGGTCTCTTCTATCTGTAACTTTCCAAAAGCTCACATAATGAGGGTTGATGGCTTGAGGGAAACATGAAGGAATGGAAGATTAAAAGAAAGGAAAATGTTATATGAGCAAAAGGTAGGTGGGTGGAAGAGTATGTGGGTAGGTAAAGAGATGGATGGGCAAAAGGATGTTTGGAAGAAAGAGTGGATATTGCTGGATGGATAATGGATTGGAAATATTGGTGAAAGACTGGATGAGAGAAAGTAAAGCTTAATCATGGTGGCTACAGGTGAAATAGAATGAAAGGATGAATGAATATTTGGATTCTGTGGATGAATAATCCAATCCAATCAATCAATCCAATCATAACATTTGTAAAGCGCACTACTCACCCGTGAGGGTCTCAAGGCACTGAGGGGAGGGGTGCTGCTACTGCTCGAATAGCCAGGTCTTGAGTAGCCTCCTGAATATTAGCAGGTCCTGGGTCTGCCGTAGAAGGATGGGGAGGGTGTTCCAGGTTTTGGCGGCGAGGTGGGAGAATGATCTGCCGCCGGTGTTCGCTCTTTGGATGCGGGAGACGGTGGCGAGGGCAAGGGCGAGGTCGGCGGAGTGAAGCTGGCGGTTCGGGGTGTAGAAGGTGAGTCGTCTGTTGAGGTATGTCGGTCCGGTGTTGTGGAGTGCTTTGTGTGTGTCGGTGAGGAGCTTGAAGCTAATCCTCTTGTTGACGGGAAACCAGTGCAGGTCTTTTAGGTGGGGTGTGATGTGGCTGCGGCGAGGGATGTTGAGGATCAAGTGTGCGGAGGCGTTCTGTATGAGTTGTAGTTGTTTCAGGAGTTTGGCTGAGGCTCCTGTGTAGAGGGCGTTGCCGTATTCTAGCCTGCTTCTGACGAGGGCCTGTGTGACCATTCTTCTTGTTTCGGTGGGGAGCCACCTGTAGGTCTTGCGGAGCATGCAGAGGATGTTGAAGCAGGAGGACGAGACGGCGCTGACTTGCTTGGTCATGGAGAGTGTTGAGTCGAGGATGAACCCTAGGTTGCATGCGTGGTCGGTGGGTGTAGGGGCTGCTCCCAGTGCAGTCGGCCACCAGGAGTCGTCCCACACCGAGGGAGTGGAGCAGAGGATGAGGACTTTAGTCTTGTCTGAGTTCAGCTTCAGGCAGCTGATCTTCATCCACTTGGCTACGGATTTCATTCCTTTGTGAAGGTTGGTTTTGGCAGTGAGGGGCTCCTTGGTGAGGGAGAGGATCAGCTGGGTGTCATCGGCGTAGGAGATGATGTTGAGGTTGTGCAGCTCTTCTCGTGAGGAGCATGCTGCTCACCTACTTCGTTTACTTTGTTTATGTTGGGTTATCAAAGTGATGGTTCAAAGTAGGAGTATTTTAAAATGTTTTGTTCCACTCCCTTGGCTCGCTGTATTTATTAGGTGAGGCAGATGTTTCCCACCCATCATTCATCACCCCCTCCATGCCATGGAGTTTTGCCACCTATGACCGAAGTACAGTATGTTTCAATTCGTGTCTGTAGTGTTGGCTGTGCAAAGTGCATCTGCTTTAGTTAATGTGGCATTTACAAGGGGTTTCAATGTATTGCAATCTGAAAAAACAAGGTGTTGTTTCCCTTCGCCCACTCAGTCACCTCTTAGTACTTCACTCCTTCATTTCTTCCATCCCAGCCTACACACAAATTGGAAAAATCCATTCTTGGCATGTGCCACATTTGATTTTATAGTGATGTGAAGTGAATTGATTCCAGAATATATTTCATGGTTCTGATAACAGATTTATTTTACACCTGTTCAGATTTTTCCATTTCAACTTCAGTCTACTAGTACAGTGACTGAATAAGCCAAAGATGATGAATCGATGATCAGTGTAGTGGCCTCTCTATTCGTTATTTAAAAAAGCTCTACCCTACCCGCCTAATCCCTCTATCCTAAATTCAAGTTCCCTTTCCTTACTAACTGCCCAGTTAATTAATTTGATGGAAATAATATGTGTTGTTGGGCAAGGCCAGTGAGTAAAGTGGGAGTAAGTGCATGATTTGAATTCAAGTTTGGCATATGGGATACATTGTAATGAACGTGCCAAATACAAATAATATAGCCCGTCCTTTACCTGTAGTGCAGTCCATTATTCATTTTCCCTAATGTCTACTTACTGTAGATAGGATAATATCTGCATTTCATACGTTGGGTGTGTCAGATAGTATCTTATTTATTATTCATCTGCCTCTTTGGAGTCAGGGTTGAAAGAGAAATGCATATGGACAGGTGAAGGGCCATTGGAATGAAAAATAGATTATTGTCAACTACATATGCCCCAGCTGCAGACAGTAGCAAAATAACCGAAGCGCTGGCTAGCAACAGGCATGGCTCCATTATTTTAGCACAACCCATAACTTGTACTCCATTGTGCATAAGGCGGACTCATTAATAAGAGATCATTTATTTTTTCACTCAGAGTTATTTGGAGAGCCTTATTCTGCCAAAATGCGTTTCTGCCACAAAGTCAGTGCTTTTTAGGAAAGGCATGTGTGGGTAAAACAAAATTGGCCTTGTGACTCTTCTAAACAATTCCAACGGCCCTAGGGGACCAGCTATGTACTGCTACTGTGCCACCCACTAATTTTAAACAATTGTTTGCACAGAGCATTATTTACAATTTGTCCTTTTTTTCTTTTTGTTTTTCTCGATATAGCTACTACTGCTTGTCCACCTGTAACACCCATCAGGCAGGAGATAGCTGCCCACCTGCGTCAGTAAAGGCTGGAGTGTACCCAGCAAAACTACAGGCAGCTGGTTGTCCTGTAAAGGGAGGAGGAGGAAATAAATGCCTCTTAGCTGGGCCCCAATGCAGCTAGTCCCCCCACAGCCTCCAGACTCCCAGGCATCCCATCGCAGTTGATGCCGGCAGCTGACATCAACTGCTGCCAACCCTTCCACCACTGACTACATCACCTGCAGTGGCTGGACACAATCGAAAGCCTGCTCACTACAATGGAGCAGAGCCTGGACCAGCTCTGGACTGACATTCAGAATGCCCTCTTTTAGCCCTTTTAAAAAAAAAAATTGTTTTAGTGAGATGGAGTTGCTGTGGCTGGGTGGAGAGGGTGGGAAGGGAGTTGGGACCGGGTTGGACATTTCATATTTTGGGACATTGGGGCTTGGGTCAGGGTTGAGCGTGTTGTTGTGTGGGTAGGTTACTTTGTAAAACAAATTAAGGGGAAACTATATTTTATCGAAATGTATGCCTGAAGTAGTTTATTTAACTTTTACTTTGCATTCTTGCTTTCATTTTTTACGCAGCCTGTTTATTTTTTTGTATGCTCTTTCTATTGCCTTTTTATTTTTTATACATTAGACATTTGAACATTGTTCCAATACATGGGTGCATACTTTTCATACAGTAAGGGCGTTTGTTTATACTAGCATCATCTGATCAGTTGAATACATTTTCTGATTGTCCTATTCCATGTTTTCAGATGTAAACCTACTACATGAAAAGGGGGCCCCTGAGCAGGAATCAAGCAGCAAGAGATTGCCATGTATCATTTGAACAAAATCCAGCCTGTGCGTGTAGCGTGTGGTCACTAGCTTCCATATTAAACAGTATAAAAGTTCTGCACATCATACAGTAAAACTCGGGCTAAGAAAAAAGGAGGGGGCTGATCAGGAAGAGTTCGCTATCACCTCATGCGGTACCCCACTGCCACAAAATAAATTCTAACATTAACTTGGACCACTTATTTGCCTTGCTTTGTCATAGTTTGTGTGTACATGCTAGCTCCTTTCCAAGTTACATTTCGCCAAGGGCATCCACATCATCCTCTGAACTTAATACTTATTGGAGAGCCACCAATATTGCATCCCAGATGGATAAGATTGGGAATTTAGTAGGCCCAGGGTATCCTCCGTATGGATGAATATTCCCACCGACCTAGCCAGTTGAGTATGGAATGGGACCAAGCCTGTAAGGACGAGGGGGTCACTGTATTTCCAGCACCTTGTTTTGAGCCAAAAGGCTAAGATCTAGAAATCTAGTTGTGGCGCTGTGTTATTTGTCTAGGGTAAACACCTCATAGTATGCATGCATCCCATATGTTTGGGAGTGTTCTATAAGTGCAAGTGAACAAGTGTTGTGTCACTCCCTCCCAGTAGTGTTGCAGGGTGGGGAATGACCACAACATGAGTTAGATAATGACACCATAAAAACTGCAGCAGGGGTTGCATGCATCTTGTCTTTGAAAATATTGATACATTTTGTCTGGAGAAAGGCATGCCCTGTGTAGTATATAAAATTGAATCAGTCGGATCTTGCATTACGGGGGACTGATGTGGGGATAGCTAGTATCATCTCCCATTCCTTGGGTGTGCATGGATAGGCCAGATCTGCCTCCCTGTGATTCCGAAGAGATACCAAATCTATTGCCTGGGTCTGTTACCCAGATTGCCTTGCAAACCTCAACATTTTTCAAAAAAACACATGTTCCTCACATTTTTGTGATGCAAATTTCTGGAGTCTTCAAGGAGCCAACAAACTTGCTTCCACCCGACATTCCCCCAAGCCTCTCGATAGAAGTTGGCAGGGTATGCCCAGACGTGGGTCCCTTGCTTGCTTTGCCACTGGATTCAAGCTAGCCTGGCTGATGAAGGGTGTTACCCAGAAATCGGTCCTAGGATGCTTGTTTACGGTTCAGGGAAGACCTGGCTTGGCAGTTCGGGCGGACTGTTCCCATGAGGCACAGTGTCAAGAGTGATTTGCATGTAGCTGGGTCTGAACTGAGGTGGCAAAGTGAGCTAAAGAATG
This sequence comes from Triturus cristatus, assembly GCF_964204655.1. Classification (NCBI taxonomy): domain Eukaryota; kingdom Metazoa; phylum Chordata; class Amphibia; order Caudata; family Salamandridae; genus Triturus; species Triturus cristatus. The sequence goes on along the minus strand of NC_140589.1, from coordinate 549,463,842 downwards.
ATGATGGATTCACCCCAGATCTGTGACTGGGGGTGAGTGTCTGAAAAGTTTCAGTGCTCCGTCCATCATCTCCTTGTGTTGGGTTTGATCTTTCAACCTAGCCACATCAACCAATGCTGCAACTCTAGGAATCCTTGCCTGTTCTACTGCAACAAGACTGCCTATCACAGACTGCTGAAACTGAAAATGTATAAAAATGAAATATATACATTTGTATTTGAACAAATATGGAAAATAAACTTTTAAAAATGTAAACACACACACATATATGTATATTTATATATCTATATATATACACATATATATATATATATATATATATATATATATATACATATATATATATTAACATATAGTTAGACCGTGTTTCCATAGGAAATCTGAAAATTCTATTTTGAATAACTTTGGCGCCGGTTGACGAATCCTCGCGAATTTTTCAAAATAGGTGGGGCGCTCCGCTCCGCTCCTACCCTGAAAGTCTCGGGGTGATTCGTCAAGCGGGAGCTGAGAAAAAAGGGGGGTCCCACAACGCGTTTTCCCCATGCATTTTTCCATAGGGACCTTTAGTCCAAGGTACAGCCCGAACGGCTGAACAGAATTACTTGAAATTTGGCAGAGAGGTAGTCCTCAGGCCAGGGATGTGCCTTTTGAATATCTGGAGTCAATCTGTTCAGTAGTTCCTGAGAAAATTAAAAGTACATATATATCTATAAGCGCGCACCGTACACGTACGGTAAGCTTACCGTACGCGTACGCTGCCGTGCGCGAGCTTAATTCTGATTGGTGGTTACATGACAGTAAACATTCCAGTCGGTCGAAATCAGGAAGTGTCGGCCGCCATTTTGTGTGTCTCACACTAAAAATCAAAGGGGGAGAACGTGAAAAGGGGGCAAGGTAGAGAGTTGCAGACCCCCTAGCGTTTGTCAGGGGGTCCAAGAAGGACCAAGAAGTGTAAAAAATACATTTTTTTTTTTTTTTTTAAATCACGGGGTGCGCGTACGGTAAGCGCAGGGGTACGCGTACGGTACGCGTACGGTACGCGTACGGCGGTAAAAAATTCTTTAAAAAAAACAAATAAAAGTGTTAAGATGTTAGGTGGCTCTAAAAAGAGCCCTTGTGTTTATGAAGTGTTTTTTTGGGTACCTACAAGTAAGTACCGATGCAGAGTCTAAAGTTCAAGAGGAAGACTCTGTTCCCTTCATCATTGAAATGTACACCGTCTCCTCTATAAATGTCTTGCATGTTGTAACGCAAGTTGTTGTGGTATATAGAACCCATACCATAGTCTCTGAGGAAAGCAGAAACAGACTTATTGACATGCTTTCTTGCTTTTTCAATCTGTGGACAAAATTGGTTGGACCAGTTCCACTTTTGCCTTTGGCATATATTAGAATATACAAAGGCAGTTTGTGGAAAAAGTGACATCAATTGCACAAAGGTGTCCTTAACAAGCATTTCCAGGCCTGCCCCAGTTAAAGTGCCTAGGTCATTTCCACCACAGTGCACAATAATAAGGTTAGGCTGTGGAAGATGTAGAAAGGTTTTCACCAAAGGCATTAATTGGTGCCACTTTAACCCTCTCTGACCAATCCATTTAATGTCTACATTTGGCAAAGCAAGGTCTCTCACCATACCTCTTTTTTCTGCAAACTTTTCACTTCGGAAGACATAGCTGTGACCTACAATCCACACTGTGAACATCTTTCAAGGAGAACAGGATGCACTCAGGAGGTGTCTTTCAGTAGAATGGCAATATGAAAAGAAAGACAGTTGAAAAATGGAGGCATACATACTTTTTTTTTAATAAAAAGAACTCATTGGCTGATTCAAACCATTTTACAGTTAAAACTAGGCTGTATGTTTACATTTTTAAAAGCATGTTTTGGATTGGTACAGAAAAATGTGTTCCCACTGAACATTACTTTGGATTTGCTGTTAGGTTTGAAAAGTCAAGCACTCTTGCTCTTTGGATTTGAAACATTGTGTGCTGAACTTTGACCTCTCTGCTCACACCAGTGTTCCATGACCTGTTGCTATGGTAGCAGGCAGAAGTCATGTTGGGGGAAGGGATGATTTGGAAAGGGGTTGAAAGTTGCAACCAATAGAAATGTGTGATTCCATTTGAAAAAATGTGGGAAGGACTGTGATTTTACATTAACATGTATATGTGTGAAAAAAGAGAGGGAAACATTGCCATTTACTGGTTGTGGTGAGAGGAGAGAGGTGTACAGCTCTGAGATTCTGGCTCTGATAATCTGCTGTTTGAGTGCCACATTTCTTTCTCAACTAACTAATTTTAAAGGTGAGTTATGAGTTTGAGAGGGGATGTATGTGGTGATTTTTGATATAAATATTAGAATTGTCATTCTTCTTTTAAAGTTGTGTTTTACATTTTGTGTTTTAGGAGATATTTAACTGTCTTGAACTTGTAAGATATTATGGAGTATGTCTTCACTGTAAGTTAAGGTGTACTGGTATCACTGAGGAATACTGTTTTGTGCCTAGAATCACATCATGAGTATGTCTGCACACAGGATTTGTTGTCAGAGATTTAATTTGTGTCGCTCTTGTTCTGTTAGCCTTGCACTCGCAGAAAAGGGGCAGTTTGTTTTCTTAAAGTGTGATGGTTAGCATTCAGCAGAAATCAGTTACTCACAAATGAGAGACAAATGCAAACAAATTTGAAAATAGCATGGTACATTTTCCTTCCACTTTAAAAGTTGTGTTTTACATTTTATATTAAGGAAGATATTTAAGTGCCTTGAACATGTTATATATTATGGAGTATGTCGTCACCAAAAATAAAGGTGTAGTGGTATCACCGAGGAATACTGTTTTCTGCCTAGAATCACACCATGAGACAGTGTGCACACAGGAATTGTTATCAGAGATTTAATTTGTGTTGCTCTTGCTCTGTTAGCCTTGCACTCGCAGGAAAGGGGCAGCTTGTTTTTTGGAATTGTGATGGTTTGTATTCAGCATAAAAAAGCTGTTTGGGCATGTGCTATTTTCTGTCTCTGAAAGATTTACAGACGTTATTTATTGCAAATAGTTATTGTTCTTAGATGATATTTTTATTATATATATTATATTTCTATCAAGGTATGTTTTACTGAGAAGAGATTCAGGGCTTTTTTTAAACAATCTTTCAGATTGTTACTTTTTTTGCCCGCTGTTAAGTGATGAATGCAATTGGTTTCACAATTTGCAGTGAAATTCAATATATTCTGAAAACAGCAAAAAAAGGGCAAAACATGTCTATGATAAATATGAAAATATGTGGACTGTATTCTAAAATGTATGTTTAAATATTAATACTTTTTTTCTTTTGTTACAGATTGAAAAACGAAATATTGGGAAAAATAATCATTTTTTCTAGCAATTAAAAAAAAGCATTTATTGATAATTATGTTGGTCAGATAAGTTTGAAATATCTGTATTTATCACACATTTACTTTCGTAGTCCCTTGTTTTCACTTCTCCTCACTCTGCTTTTGTTATTTCCATTGTGGTCCCTCAAGTACATTGAAGGGTGAAAAAAAAAAATATATATATTTTTTTTTAAACGTACGCGTACCGTACGCGTACGGTAATTTTTTTTTAAAAAAAAAATGATAAAATAAATTTGAAAAAAATTGTGAGGTAGGGTGGCTCTTAAAAGAGCCCTTGTGTTAATACAGGGACAGAGGAAAGAAAGAATGGGAATATTAAAAGGGACCGCACTTGTGCTGCTCAATCTTATTGTCTATTAAAGGAATACTGGACTCCCCATAAGCAATAAGAGCATAGCAAGTATTGCACCTTATTTGTAGGCCTGGGCGAAGCACTACGCTACGCTCCCGTAGTTTGCGAAGTTCGCGCTACTTCGCACTACGCGAACTGCACGTAGCACAGTGCGAACACGCGTAGCGTAGTGTTGCGTAGTGCTGCGGTCATTTTTTGCTTGCTCGCGGTCCTCAACGTCAAGTTGGCGACCGCGAGCAAGCAAAATGACATCCCGGCGAGACTTTTTCCTTGTTCGCGATCAGCAACTGCAAGTTGGCGATCGCGAGCATGGAAAATAAACCTCCCGGCGAGATTCCCAACGCGAGGAGTTCAGGTTTCTCATTGCGAGTGGTCGCGTATGCTCGCGACCGCTCGCGATGAGAAACTACCAGTTCGCGTTGAGAAAGCTGAAGCTCGAGTAAAAATCTACTCGAGCAGCAGAAAACTACAGCTCGCACTGTGCAAGATGCCATTTTAAATGATTGCACAGTGCCGGTTGCTTGTCCGCACTGTGCAATCATTGAAAACAACATCTTGCACAGTGCGAACATGTTACTACGCAGTTCGCGAAGGGCTACGCGTAGCTCGCGTAGTGCGAACTTCACTTTGCGTAGCTTCGCGAAGTGCTACTTCGCGAACTACGCCCACCCTTACTTATTTGTACCCTCTGAAATCGAGGGTATATGTCCAGAGGAGCAGAAGAGGGTGATGCTCCCACCGCAGAGGAAGTGCTCGGCTGAGCTGCCGAAGATGTACTCGGCTGAGCTTCTGCGGATGTGCTCGGGTGACTTACTGAAGGGTTTGCTTCAGTATGTCGAGCAAAAGTCCTTGGATGAACATCCCTAAGGTGTCTCAACATAGTGTGATTACCAAAGGAATACTTCTTCCTAGGATTACCTCTAGATAACACACGCTCACAAAGTGAGCAGGTAACTAAAGGAGCATTTACCTTTTTCTGCCCCTCAGGAAATGTGAAATACTCCCAAATAAAAGAACTCTTCTGTTTCCTCCTTCTCTGTCTAATGATGCTGCTGCCCTGCTCACTCTCAGAAGAGGACTGCTGCTCTGCCATTGTATCCCAAAGACAATTCAGCTCCTTCTTCTAAGGAATCACAAGCAGTAATGAGGGGAATGGGTGTGGTGTTGGAAGTTTCTGGAAATGAAACAAGTTTAAACCAATGAAAAGTGTTGTTTCTGGATCACATGACCTACCGTACGCGCTCCGTAAGCTTACCTTACCTTACCTATCAGTGATGTCATTTGAGATGTCATCAGTGATGTCATGAGTGATGTCACTGACCATGTCATGAGTGATGTAATATGTGACGTCATCAGCAGTGGATTGCGGGCGCGCGAGTTATAGTTAGCTGAACTAACTATAACGGGGAAATTTCAATGGTTTTGTACGAGTGAAATGTCCAGCTAACTATAACATGTGTGAAACCTCTGTTTTTTTCAGTGAATATATATCTATATATATATATATCTCAAAAAGCACTCTTCTTCCCCGCGCATCTTCACAGCCACGACAGAGAGAGCACAGACCACAGACCACAGGATTCTTATTTAAATACCCATTTGTTTATTCAGGACGGCTATCACAGACAAACGCCAGCCATAACGCGTTTCATCCCTTCTTGGGGACTTGATCACATGATATATATATCTTGCCACATTGTAGCCCTTGTTGACGCCGGCGCTCTAATCCAAGGCGGTGCGTTTCTTCCGGCAGGGCCACGCCGGTTTCAATCAAAAAGGTCAAATCTCCTGCCTCACGACAGTCTGATTCTATTTAGAAAAACGCACTCACTCGTGTTTTTCAGAAGTTTAAGGCGGCTTTTTTTCAAATAATTGCCATACCCAACACGTTTCACCTTTACTCAAGGCTTGATCATGGGATACTACACACCAGAAATAAACATCTTTATTTCTACTGATGCCCAATCACTTCCTGTTTTAGATGTGATGCATTGTGGTTAATGTGGTTAATTTTTACAAAAACTTACAAACATGTGAGTTTAAAAATAAAGTTTAAGGTGCTCATATTTCTAAGTGCTTAAATTAATTATTATTTAAATATACATATATATATATATATATATATATAATAGACACATGAATATATAATTATAATACCACAAACAACTGATATAAAATACTCTTCACGAAGCGTGAGTTGTTAAGAGAAGTAGATTGACTGATTTAACATGTAGATAATATTGGGTTCAATCCCCTATTACCTCCTATTTAAAGTAATGAACAAATTCACGTAGAGTGGTTAAAACTAGTATAAACATGTGTTCCATACATAAAGTGCCAAGTGCTACCTAAAAAGTGATAGAATCATCCCATCTTCTTATTCATATAAAATGAATAAAAAACTAGTGTAAAATACTAAAGTGCATGTGGTGAACCTAAAAAAATGGAATGTTCACCGGTTGAGGTGATGTGGCAGCATCTAAGTAGTTTGTATTATTTCTTCCCTTATATTACTTTTACAGTTGTTAAATTTAATTCATTTTGTAAAGAGAGAAAAGGGAAAAACCAAATAAATATGAGGACCTAATCTCATCTATCATCTAAATATGTTTCACAAAATTGTAAAAACAGGTTTATATCATATGAAATTGTAGCACAGGAGCACAAGTGGGGCAGGACATTATTATAAGCAAGTATAGAGATCTTCCGTGCTATTTAACCCTCCTGGTGATTTGCTATCCAAGTTAAGAATGTAGTGGGTCTCCAGTTTTCTAAGTTGATATTCCCTGTTGCCCCCGCTTTTAGTTTTGGGTATGGCATCTATGACAAAATATGAAAAATCCTTTAAGTTGTTATTGTGAAATTCTCGAAAGTGCCTAGCAACAGGGTAAGTGGTATCACCATTGTTTATAGCTCGGATATATATCACTGAAAAAACCGTAGGTTTCAGGGGCGTTATAGTTAGCTGGTCTTTTCACTCGAACAAAACCATTGAAATTCCTCCGTTATCAGTGATGTCATGAGTGATGTCACTGACCATGTCATGAGTGATGTAATATGTGACGTCATCAGCAGTGCATTGCGGGCGTGCGAGTTTTAGTTAGCTGAACTAACTATAACGGGGGAATTTCAATGGTTTTGTTCGAGTGAAAAGTCCAGCTAACTATAACACCCCTGCAACCGATGTTTTTTTCAGTGATTTTCTAAGGTTTTTTAAATGCTAATTCCTAACTATAACATGCCTGAAACCTATGTTTTTTTCAGTGAATATATATATATATGAATATCCATATATAAAAAATAGATAAACTAATATTTAAATAATAATATAATTACAAAAATGTAAAATCATATAGTATTATCAAAAGAAAGATATATACATATTTAAATTTGGCAAAAACATAATGGGCCCAATTACGATGGAGGTAGGAAACCCTTTCCTACCCCCATCATCAGTGTCAATTCTGACTGGCGGATTATGTATCAGCCGGTTGGAATTGAAACCAACCAGTGATTCCGGCTGGCTTCTAACGGGCTCCAGGAAGCTGTCGGCCAGTCTGAAACATCTCATAATGCCAAAGGGGGGCCCTTTCCACCCTTGGATTTACGATGCACAGTTTCCAGCATGGTTTCCATGCCGGCCTGTCTGAAATGGAAACCATGTCGGAAAGCGTGTTTGGGGGCCTATAGCAGGGCCCCCCTGTGTGTGCAGCCTCGAGTTGGGTGCCAAGGGGGCAGCTATGGTGCCCCCTGTTGATCCCTGCACCCCATGGCAGGCACCTTGATGTGCAGAGATGACCAGCACCTCTCATTTCCCAATGGGAGCATGTATTAAGGGTGGTCGGTCGGTCCCAGTGCCAAGACAGTATCGGGCAGACTTAAATCCGCCGATATTGTAATTAGGCCTAAATTATTAAAAAAGGAAACCAACTTAATTTAAAATAAAAATAACGCCACACACTTTTTTTTACAATTTAATACAACATAATTTACAAACCAAAAATATTGAAAATCATAAATATTATTATTATAATAAATCAAACTCATAATTATATAAGTTAAATCAACATAAAATAAACTATTACAAATTAAAATACATACATATAAATTTCAAACAACAGTAAAAAAAGGTATATTAAATAAATATAAAAATAAGTACTCCCACCTAACACAACAAAAGTAATAATATATTTTACAACACACCAAAAAATATTTACTACTCTAACTACAGTAAATAAACAATATTAAAAAATGAAATGCAATATTATTTTACATTTAAAAAAATCTCTTAAAGACGATTTGCTAATAAACCTAATTCATAAAATAAGTTTAGTTAGAATTTCCTCATGCCATATATCCCTATAAACCCCACAGCCCACACCTAAAATGAAAAAATACTAACACAATTAACTTAATTCATTATCAATTAAATAATTCATGTGAATTAGCAAACAATTAATTACAATTAAATAACTTCAAACCCTGTACTCTTAATAATCCCACAACCCAATTATAAAAATGAAAAATAAAATTAACTGACACTAATAACATAAGTAATGATCAATTAAATAATTAACATTAATTAACAAATTATTTATGATTATATAAAATAAATTAAATTACTTCCCACACTCTAGCCCTATAACACCACATCAAATATGACATAAAAACATTATTTACAATATTAACATAATTAATTAAAAATTGAATAATTAATAATAATCAACAATTGAAAAAGAATAAGACAATTAACAAAATCTAGTATTATGTATTAATTACACAAATAATACTTATAAACAAATAAACATTAATGTATTATAATTACATTACTCTCCACACTGTACCCCTATCAACATGCAACCCTCTACGGTACCAAAAATAATAAAAAATAGTTAAATAAAATGTAACAACTGCTAAAAAATGTACAAATACATTAAAACGCATTAAAAATATTGAAACAAAATAGACATCATATACATATGAAGTATATAACAAAATACGTATTACTTATCTTAAAATCTTTGTTCTTCACAACAGTATTCTTGTACTTGATATTTACATTGGACAATATTTTTCACTTGATATTAATGTCATTCGATATTTTTTACTTGATATTCTGTCTCACCAACTCCAATGCATTGAAGGTTGTTGAATGGAATAAATGGATAGGCAACTTCTTATACCAAACTTAGGGGTCCATTACGATGGCGGGCGGACCATAAGGGAGCCAGGGACCAACCAACGAATTTGCGGCGGTCCTGCCATGTAAATTAGGATTCACCCGCCACACTGGAGGGCGTAGCCTGGCTCCTTTACATTGCAGGTGGATCTGCTGGCTGCAGACCCACTCGCAGTGTAAATGGACTGTGCGCGGCATTGCCTTGCACTACATGGCAGGCACCACATGGTGCATGGCAATGAGGGGGGTGCCATAGGTACCCACCATGTGCACCCCCCCAACACCCTTGGGGCCCGCTACGGGCACCCAACAGCAAAGACCGCAAGCTTTTCTATGGCGGCAACGCCGCCATTGAAAGGCTCAGTACTGCACTTATCATAATAGGGATGGCAGTGTCTCACAGACACCGCCTCCATGTTATGGCCTTTTTCCGCCCGGTCAACGAGTCGACCGGCAGAAAACCGGCAGATGGTCTTTCCGTCCGCCTGGGTCCTGTCCGCCATCGTAATGTGGCGGGGGCGGATGGGAGGCGGGCAGTGGATTTTGGCGGGCGGATCGCCACCGCCATGTGGGTGGTGGCGATCCACCCGCCATTATAATCGGCCCCTTAATCCTTACGAACAGCAGTGCATAGTTCCAACCTCTGATCTACTCTGTCTACACCACCCTTGTGCTTAATGTAGTCTAAAATGCACACAGGTTTGCACAGTTCAGCAACCTGACCCCAAACACTCACAGATGAAGTACTTTCATCATGGATGTTAGTCAGCATGTAGACATCTCTGCTGTCAGAAAATTTCACAGCTAGAAGTTCATCACAATGCAAGGCACTACACTGTCCCTTCTCAAGTTTTTTTAACAAACAAGCTCTTATGGGCAACCTTTACAGTTAGAGCGGATCGTGCCACAAGCAACAGTATCCACTTTGAACAATTCCCTGAACAATTGCACACCAGTGTAGAAGTTATCTACGTATAAATGGTGAAATTTATTAAAAAGTCCTTTACCAAGTTTCTCATTACCTCCAAAAATGAACAGACAACCAGGGGGGTCAATACTGGAATCCGTACTTGTGCACACTCTGAAATTATTGACATATCCACTAGTCCTGGGCGTAGTGGGCGTAGTGGAGCTACGTGGAGCAGCGCATAGTGTGGCAAAATCTACGCACACTCGCGTGCTCTACGTAGCCCCACTATGCGCCACCCGCCTCCCGCCCGTTTTAAAATACTATAAAGAATGTAAAAAGTAAATAAATGACCTTACCTGCAGTGCGGCGTCCCGGGGCTCCCTCTTCCTGCTTGCCGGCAACTTCTTCACACAAATGCGCATGCGCGGACGCCCGCACATGCGCATTTCGAGAAATTTGAATGCGCGGGTGCCAGCCCACTCTCACTGCCAGCTAAGCCCCAATCCAAGCATGCCACCAGCCAAGAACCATTCCACACACACCAACAGCCAAGTGCCAATCTACACACACCACCAGCCAAGTGCCAGCCCACACACACCAAGTACATGCATACCATCTGCCAAACTCCAGTTCAAACACACACAGAAACTTCCCCTGGTGTCGAGTGGTTTTCTGCCCCCCAGCAGATGGGCATAAAAATATGGCTGATCTGCCCCCAAAGGACAGAAACGGCCAAAATACATGTCCCCAAAAAGGAAGTCACTCTTGCCAGAGTTGCCGGTTCCCGATAGATAAATAAAATAAAATCCTGGTGACTAGTGGCTTGCTGCCCCTCTTGGCGGAAGATTGGGCCTGCAAACATGGGCAATCTTCTCCCGGTGCCGAAAATGATAACCCCCGTAATCATTATAATAATAACCATCCCTGTCTTCTGGTGGTTTCCAACCACACCTAGGGGGCTGATCTGCCTAAAAAACTGCAGAATTGGACCGCAGGCGGGGGCTGAAACATGTACCAAACATGCACACAGGACAGTGACGCTTGCCTAAGGGGTCACTCCCCAAAAACACCTAAAAAACAAAGCTGTGTGGTCTAGTAGGTGTTTTCATGCTCCACCATCACGTTCCCATCCAAGATTGTGGAGCAGGAATCCATACAAATCCGATGATTGGGGATGTCCTTTCCCCCTGCATCTGTATTCCAGCAAGAAGCTCCCCCCCCCGGAAAACCAGAAAAACATCCTCTCCCTGGACACCCTGGAAGCAAATGCCTTTCAGCGCATCCCCTGCTTTATGATGTTGGTGCACCATGAGCACGCCAACGTCATCAGTTAACTGAGGGAGGTTTGAGGGTGGCAGTGGTAGCCCATCTGCTGCAATCCCTGTCGGGGGGGTCGGAAAGGGCGGCCCATGGGAAGAGGGCCCGCACTTCCCCCGTTGGTGGATGCTAGGAAGAAATGGTTCTGTCCTCAGCACACGAGCACTGTGGCTGAGGACAGAACTGATGAATTCATAACACCCAAGGGGTAAAGAAAGAGAGGGCTGAAGGAAGGGATACTTCGACACATTGCACTTACACAACCATAATAACTCACAAGAAGTAGTTCATCAGGCTTCAAGCTGTAGTGTGGCATCTGTAGTTTAGTGTAGTGGTTTCAGCACTATAAACTGACATTACTCCCTCCCTACCAAACCTGCAGGTTCTGCCACCCGTTTTAGTAGTAGGGAGCTGCTGGATTTCCATTGGTGGAGTCTCAGTCAGCTTGACCAGTGAAAATATTTTTCCTGCCCGTCTGTCTTGAGGCCACCGTGCCAGAGTGATGATTACAACACCCTACAGAGCACAGTGCAATCATGGCTTGATTTCTCTGGGGTAGAAAGAAGGAGCAGGAGGAGGAAGAGTTCTGGTCAAAACCAGTTCACTGAGTGAGGCATGATCACAAGATCTGGAAATGAAGTAACAGCTAGTGGCAAAGAGAAAGTGGAGTCCATCCACAGCTCCTGAAACCTGTGCATCCATCATCAGCACTTCAATAAAGGCATAGGAAGCAATAGCAAATTCGAATTAGGACTGTGTAAAAGATGTATTAAATGTGCGTGGATTGTATGTATCTATGTTGAGAGATACATTTAAAAATGAAGAGTCAGTTTCTGTAACCTAGCCAGCATGAAGTAAATATTATGGGCATAAAGTAAAATCACATTAGAAGTTAGAATAACTCAGTTTAGTATTAGGTGATTGCAGATGGGTTGTCATTGTAAAGAACTCAAATTGGCTTGATAAATAGCGTTTGTGACAGAGGCATGAGTTGAAAGACACCCACCAGGTGAAAGAGGGTACTGCTAGGAGCTAGGGCGCAATGACTTCAAGCCAACACGGTCATCTCTAGGGGGCTCCGACCGAACAGTGTTCGGTCGCATCGTAATCCGGTAGTCAGAATCGCCCACCACAAGTTGGTCGCTCTCGATTCCGAGTTGGTGTCAGCCGGAGGCTTACCCCCAACATCATAATCGGACAATAAATGTTGTGAATTCCAGAATTATTGACTGATCTGTTAAGCAAGGGCTTGCAGAGGTCATGACATCTACATATCCATGTAGTGGGCACTCATACTGAAATATTCTAGAGGTAATTTTTTAAATTTTTTTAGCGCTAAGCACATAAAGGTGACACAGCATTATGAAAAGGGTAACAATTGGTCGATATTAAGCTAAGTGATAAAACCTTAACAGAGAATAAAAAGACATCATAAAAATGTTTTGATAAGAAATGCAGTTATGCAGCTGTTGGGTGGGAGGAACAGGAGATGCTTGTCCACACGATTCTGTTTACAGTACTAATCACATCACCTCAGATATGGTCTTTCTGTAAAGGCATACCAAGGGGCAAAACTATTGTAGTAGAAAATGGCAATGGAATTGTATGGATTTTAGTTCCTTTTTAAAGGTTTCACAGGAGGTAAGTCTTCTTACTGTTGGAGGAATAGAGTATAGATCTTAGGTGTGCTCTCTGAGATAGCTTGTTCTAGAAATCTTTATTTCTTGAAAGCTGGGCTTTTTAGAACATAACGCCTGATTACGATGTGGGTTAGTTCTTCTCCCAACGGCTTATAGATGTCGGACTCACCAATATCTCCCCCTACGGTACACCTGCTGCATTACGATGTGACAGGCGGAGGCATCGGGCAGAAGGGACCACCCATTGGTGCGTCGGAGGTCAGTAATCCCTACAATAAGGGCAGTGCCTGTTCAGGCACCGCTGTATTGATTACAATGTCCGTTTCCACCTGCCCATTCATGGTGGTTCACCCACCATGAAAAGGCAGGCAGAAAGTGACGTTGGGTGCCCCAAGCGGGCCCCTTCCCCCCTGGCATTCCTCTATGGGGCTTGGGAACCCATCCCTGCACCATGTTCCAGGTACCGCACGATGCCTGCCACACGGTGCAGAGATATTTTCAAAGTGTTTATTGTCGATTGCGGCATGTGCTGCAGTCCACAGCACAAGCCGCAATAGAAAATATACACATTGCGACTGCCCTGATGGCAGTCGCATCATAATCAGGGCAGCAGGACCGCCCACTTCTAGTGGGGCACTCCTCCTTCCACCACGGTGCCAGTCGGAAGAGAGTCAGACCTATATCGTAATCAAGCACATGGAGTTGTTTAAGATCAAGTTCAGAGGGACTTGGCTTCATTGTTTTTTGCTTTTCTCTGCCTCGGTCTGTCTGAGATAATCAATTTGCTGGTGTGATGCTACCAGACATGGATTCAGGAGGCATGGTTTTTTAAATGTGCTCTTACAATTAGTTTGTGTAGGAGCATTCTCACATTGTCCATGATTTAGTGAGTATGCCACAAAGCTACAATGCTACAATGCTACCAGCTGGGTTAAACATGTTACTCTCTCTTAACACGCACACTACTTTAATTTTTTTTTAACTCAGACTACTTTCAAAGTTTTTTGTTGAACTTCATCAAACCACATGTTTGATTCAGTGGCCCTGCTAACCACCAGATACTCTTAATTGGAGTAGATTATCAAGTTTTTTACCAGTTATTTTAGGTAGAGCCAATGCAACCATAATAAAAAGCCAGTAATACTATTACTTAAAAATGGTGGGGGGGTCGTGGCGCGATGCCAAAAAGACTCACCCATTCTGCGTGTCTCTCCTCCTCCAAGTACCGGGTGGCAGATAGGAAGGTGGTTCATGACTTCCTGTTGTGTCAACAACCAATCCTGGAGCTGCTCTTCTGCTGTTTTCAGCAGGAGAGTAGCTCCAGGATTTGTTGTAATAGGCTTACCCAGCACTCATTTTGAGGCTGGGGGCCTGTGCCAGCAATCCCCAGGCTGTTTCACAACCCTGAGATTGCTGGGTCTACAGTGTGCATATCGTAGAGGTCGGCTGGACTATCCCACATGCACACTGTCAGCAGTCATCATGTTACTATCGCAGCCCGTCCCCCCTTCACACACGTCAGCGCAGGCTGGCACTGCAGCACACAGAATAATAAAATGGTAATGACCATTTTATTATTTTGTGTGTATACTGGCTGCGCTCGCTGCAGGTGGGGCAATGCTCCTCTGCTTGCTTGGAGGAACTGCCACTGTATGAAGTCTCAAACTAAAGTTGTGTAGCACCAACAATAGTTTTCATCAACCTGATCACTCTCTGTGCTCCTGAAAACATGCAGTAAGATAGGTGACTCTGGGCTTCTTGAAGAGCCCCAACAGGTCTTTCAAGAAGGTCAATGACTTTGAGTGGGCACTATTCATGCATCTCTCATCCAGATGGCTTGGGCTACCACATTTGGACACAAAACAACTCTTCTGTAATACACAGTACAGTCCATTAGCTCCAACAATATCAGTCGCGGCAACCATGGCTTGGGGGTGATGGAGAGACGCGCAGGGAGGTGGGGTCATGCGGGGGGAGCTCTTGGGAATGGGTTAATTTATTAATAAAAAAATAATAATAAAACATACCTTTCCACCAGCCGGGTCCCTCGTCTTCTCTGCTCCTGCTCTCCTGCCTCCAGCAGGAACAGAAAGTAGAAACTGGCAGTCAGGTTCCCTCCCATAAGCCAATCACAACGCTGTAAGCAGTGTTGTGATTGGTCGGGATGCCGCCCAGCCGAGGGCTTATGGGAAGGCCATTTTCTCCATGCAGGCTGCAGTGCAGCCTGCATCGAGAAGGGCAGAGAGTGTATAATTGGTTTGGGTGCCCCCAGGGGGCCGACCAAACAGTGTTTGTGCACTCGAGGGTGGAAAGGCACATCACTCCTCCACTGCCCTGCTCGCAGAGGAGCCCCTACAACCCACCCACCCACAACCAAACATAAAATGTTGATAACTGAAAGATGTTAGTACTTTATTGTTCTTCTTCTCACACTGCGAGAAAGCAGTGGGTCAATGCTCCTCCGCCCTAGTGGAGGAGCTGCCCCTGAACAATATTGCAAAAGCAAATACACTATTTCCTTTTACCAGAATAAAAACAATGCTATGTTCCTAATGGCTCTTTGGTGAAATTCTGTTTCTAGCAAAGGCTCTCTATTTCCCAAGATGAATTGATGTTTGTGCTCACAAAGAGCACTTTTATCAAAGGGAACTCGGTAACTTATTGGTCGTGTCATCAGACCATTAAAGAGGGAATTAGAGATCTCTCTAAAATGGACTGGGATCGTTGTAGTCAAATGCTGAATGTTGGAATTTGTTTTTTTTAAGTTTGAAAGCTTTATTAGATATAGTAACAGGAAATACCTTGACTCGGTCAAGTCGTATTTTGCAAACTCCACTAATAACAGTAACAGCTACACTCAGTTCAGACCATTAATACTTTATAAATCAGAAGTGATTTTCAGCACAATTCACTCACTAGTAAATGGAGTGCAACCTGACATCAATTAGGCCTAATAGTCTGCGCTTAGGCATTTCAATGTTGGTCACGTCGTCTTTCAGCTTCTGCTAGTACTCTGCAACATTTACAGTGCAAATGGATCTAAACTATTATTTCTCCCTCATATAATTTGTCTTCCTCAGCAGGTGCTTGGCAGCGCATGTTCACTTACTCGCCATACAAGCCCCTTGGCAATAACGCTCTTGATAACGCTATAAGCGCATGTTTACGTTGTCCACAGTATCAGATCACATTAACCTCCAAACGGAAATGTATATGTAACATGCTATCAAACTTCTACAATTGAAACTACTTTGGGGATGTCTTGTATCTAAATTATATTTTACTACAAGATAAATAAAAATGATATTTTAATCACTCCAATACACATATGTGTCCCTTCCTGCACATAACCTTGCTGAAATGACGATTGTGTAACTTCTATGTGTGCAGTTCTGTGCAGCACACATAGAAGTTGCAGATCGTCATTTTTAAAACGATTGTTTATGTAAAGGAAGGGACATCCTTTCTGTACATAAACAACTATGCATGGTGTTTTGCTGTTTTTATATGTGCTGCCCAAGGCAGCACACATAAAAACAACACAAATGAGGAGCAATAAAGCATTTCTCCTCATGGCACCCTGTTAAGACCAGGTTTTCTCTGGTTTTAATTTTGGCACTGCCCCATGTTTACACCACTGTTGAAAATGTGAGGCAGCATCAAAATCAATGGGTGCTGTGACGGAACGCCCACCGCAACACCCATTGCCCACCCCTTTCATGCTAAGCTTAGTATGAAAGAGTGCCTTATTTACAAGGCAGTGTTAAGCCAGGCTATGAGACATAACATTGTCTTTTAAATAAGGCAAAGCCTATATTGCCACCACAACATAAAAAAGTGATGTTCTGGTGGTGATGGGGCTTGTAAATATGCCCCTAAGTGTTCTATTGTGTCACGACCATTTAGGACACAACTTTGTATTTCTAATCAGTTGTCTCGCTGCATTTATCTTGATCATTGCCGTCCTCTTATATCCGATAATGCTTTCAAATATATTTTGGTTGCAGTGGATTCTTGTGCTTGGTTTCTCTGAGTCTGGCCACAGCATTCAGCTGAAACTCGCACTGTTATAAAAGATGTGCATGTCTTTTTCGGAACTTATGCCTGTGGCGCTTTCCATTCAGACCAGGGTCTGGCTCTCACCTCTTAGGTGTACCGTGATTCGATAACCTCACAGGGAGTGCAGGTGCATTTCTCGTATCCATATAGGACGGAGTGCAATTCTGTGGTGAAGTTGATGAACTGTGACTCAAAGCAATCTTTAACAGCAAGGATATTAGGTATGAAACATGAATGGATGATCTCTGGGTGGGCGGACTCCATACAAAATGCTCTTTGGCATCAAGATGTATGTTCCAGACCTTGATGGTATAGACGTTGTGGCACTTGGCGCAACCATTTACATAGATAACCACTGTGTTGTCTTACAGGATCTACAACAGTTAACTGCAGGAGGACCTTTTATTTCAAACCACACCATGGGACACCATGTGAGCAGATACATTGGAACGCGTTCTTCATCAATAAGACATCACCAACTTGATTGGAATTATAAACAGGAGTATTGGATGCCATGATACTACCCAGAACATTTTTGAACTATCGATTTAATGCAGTAATCACTGAATCACACTCTCTAACCAAGAGGATGACATCAGCTGATTTAAGAAACAAATTACGTACAAGACGAAAAATGCCACAGAATATTTCACCTACTGTTCAAGAAGTAATTTCATTAGAGCCATTAATAAGTCAGAGAGGACGAAACGCATTGGCTAAGCTTCTGAATGGATTGTCAAAAGAAGAAAATGAATAAAGAATTTTTAACTCAACATGCCTAATGGATATTATGTACTGCAAAAAAATGGATCATGTGTATTCATTATTTGAAGAAGTTTGACTGAACTCTTACTTTAATATGAGTGATAAGATTGACATTTTTTTGAGTGCTGAACCACTGTAGATTAATTTAAGGATCTATAACAGTGTGACAAACTGGTTAAATCCCATTTACCTTTGACTCCGCTATCAGATGCAGCAGTCCTGATTCCTGCTACTAGCTGGCTTCCTAAAGTTGGAAATCTGGTTTGTGAAAAGGTGGCGATCAGTAAAGAATTTGATCCCTCTTACCATGCTCCTGTTCCAGTGCTTTGTCTTCAGGGTCCCAGAATTGTGATTTTACCTCCTCTTCAGGGATACGAAGACAATTGCTTTGTTTCAATCGAACATGTCAAGTTACACCCATTTGGCCAATCCTCAACAGTATGCCCAGCGGTGTCCCAACGCGGGATTATCCTTTACAGACTGTGAGCTACATTGCTTCTGATTCTCCCCGGCTGCCAGAGACGGATGAAGAGTCTTCAGTTGATTTGGTACCTGTTTTACCTTCTTGACACTCCACAATGGAAATATTTTATTCTGATATACCCCTTGAGGCCCCTTTGGGAGTGCTTGACTCAGGTTTACATCCAGAATCCCATCC
Organism: Triturus cristatus; assembly: GCF_964204655.1. Taxonomy (NCBI): domain Eukaryota; kingdom Metazoa; phylum Chordata; class Amphibia; order Caudata; family Salamandridae; genus Triturus; species Triturus cristatus. Next base: position 549,445,570 of record NC_140589.1, on the reverse strand, counting down.
TCCGTTATTCCAGCTGAGTTCTTCTGGTTACTATGTCGATCATGATAACCATTCTACAGACAGTTATTCATGGTCTTCAGTTTTATCCCCACCACCATCGTGGATTTGTGTTTTCATCTCCTCGTTAAAACACACTTATCTGGTTCCACCTTGGAGATATGTCTGCATCTTGTTTTCCATTATATTTTTGTTCATGTGGATTGATATGTGATAGTTTGTTTCCTTTTGATTAATTGCCACTACCTCCCAGAACATCTGGTACAGAACTTGTTGATGGCGTGTTGGCCCCACATTTAATCTTGCAACACATTAAAAGAGACTAGTCCCTTATTAACATTTCAGCGTTCCCAGTCACTGATGGAATCATATGGGATAAAGTACCATTCAATATATTCGGTCCCTGCAGATACAATATGTATTCTGTGTGTCCATGGGTGTTGTGATAGTGCCTGGGTTGTAATCGTGTGTTTGGAACATTGATGCTGTGAATTCTATGTTTTCTGAATTGCAATATTACACTGTCTTTGACACTGAGGAGTTATATATTCAAATTCAGCTAACTATGCCAATTTGTTCTGTTATCAACATTATGGGCACCATTTCTTTCATAGAGCTAATAGACAGTGTCCCCAATTTAATTATACTGAATGGGAACATTGCCCAATTCCATCACAGGGTAGTTCCAATTCACAAAAGATTCAGGACACCTATTTCACGAGGCATGACCTTTCGGACCTGGTATCATACTATTTTAAGTTTGTTCCAATTCTATCAAAAAAATATATGCTTACTCAGATCAAGTTGATCTATGCATCCCTTTTTATTGACAACCTAGCCCTGAAAGGATATGATTACTGGAAGGACAATACTGACTTGAAATCGGTTTGGGACACTAAGTCCTGGCAAGTCTAAAGGTACAGAATCTCTATTCCGTTCATGTCTGATACATACTCTGCTTGTCCGGCGTTGGCTAAGATTAAAGAATTCAATACTCCCACTATTCCATCCTTAGCCCTCTTTGATAATTGGCAATCTTATACAAATTATACTGAAGACCAACTAAATAGTATGATAAGAAACGGTATGTTTAATTCTTTTGTGATAGCTCTGACAGAGTGGTCATTATGGCCTTTGAACACGTATGTTTGCCACTCTAATTTCGTGAACACTACTTCTGGGTTCAAATTAAATAGAACTGACCCACGTTATTCACAAACACTGTATTCCAACAGTGTTACTACTTATTCCATAGGTAAATTATGTCAACAATGGTTAGAACATTCCACGTTGTCTGCCGTTAAACAATATCTTTTACTATTATCCTAAGACATAAACCTTTCTGATTTCCTTTTGGGGCCAAAATCCCCTCTTTCAAAACGATTTGTTTATGCTGCATATAATGAATTTTGAAAATTATTGCAACTGGAAGCTGCAGTCCGTTTATGCCAAATTGATCAAGATAATTTAGATAAAGTGCTAGCTGTTGTCGACAACAGTATTAATACATTTTCATTTCGTATTTATACTTTAGATAATATTGTGTCATCTGTAATTGATACTGTACAAACTGAAGTGTCTACCTTGTATCGGCGGACCCTACCTAAGTACACCTAAGTGTACCTAGCATGTATGTGGGTGTGAAGTCAGGAATCCCCTAGGAAAGAGCCAACCCCATTACCTGATGAGAGAGAATGAAGGGCCCCATCCTGGTCATGGGTTGGATGCGTCAGCATGCAGGGACCTCTGTGTCTTGTGTCAGTGTAGAAGCGTCTCCTCTAGTTAGCTAGTGAAGGTGCAGTTCATTTATACCAAAAAGGTAGCCAAGGGTTTTCTACCACAATCAATATGTTGTCAGTATGATTATGTAAAAGAGCCCAAATCAATAATTGTAACTGTACAAAGTGGCCCTGTTGTCCAAGCATGAAGATGGTGATCAATCAATCAATCAATCATTGTCATTTGTATAGCGCACTACTCACCTGTAGGGTCTCAAGGCGCTGGGGGGGGGACATTACTGCTCGAACAGCCAGGTCTTGAGTTGCTTCCTGAAGGCGAGGTGGTCCTGGGTAGTCCGGAGGTGGATGGGGAGGGAGTTCCATGTCTTGGCTGCCAGGTGGGAGAAGGATCTTCCTCCGGCGGTGGCTCTGTGGATGCGTGGAACGGCGGCGAGAGCGAGTCTGGCGGAGCGGAGTTGGCGGGTGGGTGTGTGGAAGGTCAGGCGGGTGTTGAGGAGCTCAGATGACTTTTGTACATCTATGTTAATCCTGTTATGCATGTCATCTGCAGGGGATTAAGATATGATGCTGAGAATCCTTATACATAATACATGAGGGTAGTTTCAAGGAAACCGATTGACATTAATTTGGCATATAACTGTGTAAAAGGTCAGTGCTAGAACCGATATGCAAATCCAGTTATGACAGATCAGAAAGCCAGCCAGCTAGCCCTTGGAGTCATGCTGGGTTGTGAAGTCAAGTGATGCAGATCCATTACTTCTCACCCAGGCAAGAGGACAGCAGGCAGAAGCTCAGCACCGCAAAGCAGGAGTACAGCAGAGTGCATTCCAACAGAGTGGCAGTCCTTCAGCAGCACAGCAGAGCGTCTTCCTGGCAGAGTATCCACTAGTCCAGAAGTGTACTGAAGTGGTGATGTCTGAGGTCCAGTACTTATACCCAGTGGTGCCTTTGAGTGGGGGGGACTTCGAAGGCACACTTTTGAAGTGCCCAGTGGTCCTCCCTTCCTGCCCAGGCTCCAGACTCACTTCAGGGGGGTATGCGGCCCTTTGTGTGTGGACAGAACATAGCCTATTCTAGTGTATGTGAGGCTGTACCCAGCTCCTTCTTCCCATCCTGCCTGAGATGGCCCATTGAGACACACCTAAGATCCCATTGTGTGTGACTGTCTAGGAGGAATACAGAAAGCCCCATCTGCAAACTACACCAAGTCATGTGCTCAGAAACAGACTCAGGCACCAAATGGGTAAAGCAAAAAAATGCAGACTTTCTAAAAGTGGCATTTTCAGTACTATATTTACAATCCGACTTCACCATAAGTTAGGGTTTTAAATTAGGATTCCAGAGTCTTCAAACCTGAATCAGTTATATCTTCCCATTTGGAATTTACACCTGTATAATGTAATAAGTCAATTGCAATGTTAACCTTTGTGAGATTTAGGCTTTGCAGTAGTGAAAAACAAATGTAAGAGTTTTTGACTTCTAGATAACTTAAAAGTACATATCCTGCCTCTTAAGTACATTGCACCCTGCCCTCTGGGATGTCCAGGGCCTACATATGACTTATATGCCTAAAAAGGGAAGGTTTGGCCCTGGCAAAATGTTTTTGGGCAGGTCGAAATGACAGTGTAAACTGCACATACAGGTTCTGCAATGGCAAGCCTGAGACATGGTTAGAGGACTACTTAAGTGGATTGCACAAGCAATGGTATGGGCCCACTAGTATCGTTCAATTTACAGGCCTGGGCACATGTAGTGCACTTCACTAGGGACTTAAAAGTAAATTAAATATCACAATTGGGTTTTAGCGAATATTACAGTGTTTAGGGGAGCGAGCACAAACAATTTGGAGGAGATGGCAAAAACGTTGGGGGGGAACACCCTAAGGCTGTCAGGTCTAACAGCCTGAAAAGTGAAAGAGAACATGGAAGCAAAGAGCTGTTTGCCATTCGTTTTGACAGTGACATGAGGTACGAACGTGTTCTACCTCTGCAATGAGTGCTTCTGACCATTGCCTGAATTTACTGAATCCCGTCTGGCATGAAAATCCTGAATAAGTAGTAGAAAAGCAGTACAACTACAAGGAATGAGCTTGCACCTCTTAATATGAGATGACTGATTAAGACACAGACCCTAATTTGTAAAATAAACAACACCACAGAAAACCATTTAAACCTATCAATTGAAATGGTTTATTTGCAACGCATTAGCATACCTTAGTGCACTGGGCTCCATGTGGACACCTTAGTTAAATTTGGTGCTAGCATTTATCCTTTTCATTTAAACTACTTATGGAATTATTATTCTTTACTGGTTGTTTTGTGGCAAAATATTGTTGCTATATTTTGCTTGTTTGTAGCCAAACAGGACAAGGAAATATAATCCACCCACATGCCATTATTCTGTAATTCATTTTATAAATTATCTCGGAACAAATTTCTTATGTTTTTACGTCTATGATTACTCCACTAATCCTTGTGGTAGCCACATTTCAAAATTATACTTCTGTTTATAAAACCTAGGTCTGAACTTTCTCCGGCTTTATCTCTTAACTGTATAGGCACTGAGGGGAATATTCTCAAGAACGTGTGATAACCATCGCAAAAGTTACTTAATGCAATCTCCAACATCGCAGTCTATTCAGGGAAACAAGCTGCGTTAACCGAGTATTCACAACATGGCGGTACCATGCGATAGTCACCAGATAACGAGTCAAATGGCTGCATTAAAATCAACGCCACGCCGTAAAAATGCAAAACACGAACGTAAAAAAAGCTGCGATGAGGCCAAGCACGATACAAAAAGCTGTGAAAACCAGCGGCAGACCTGCAGATCCCACACGTCTGGCAGGAAAATGCACTATAAAAGCAGAACAAGAAAAACACACCAGAAACAATCCAAAGTGCACAGCAACATGGATGCACCCTGACCAAGCACAGAGGCCAACGCGAACCCCACAAGCCCCACAGACCACCGGCAAGGTACAATGGGGTCGCGGAAGGCCAGGGAGAAGAAGACGGGACGCAGTCTGCAGGAAAACAAGACCAGCGTCATGGAGATTAGGGGTGGGCGACAATTTCCGTTCCGCTCCCGGAAATTGCGACAATTCGACATTTCCGCGTTCCGACCGGAACGCGGAAATGCTGAATTGTCGCAATTTCCGGGAGGGAACGGAAATTGTTGCCTGCCAACCACAACAGGAAGCACTTACAGATATAAATAAAGCAGGGGCCCGAGTGGAAGCTCAAATTCAGTAACGTGGCGACTCCTTACCTGATGTGCAGCCATGACTTTCTCGAGCGCAATCCCCGTGTAGTTCCTGACACCAGGAGGTTCTGTCTCCTCGTCTGCTGCTCTGATCAGTCTCTGGCCCGCGGCATGTGAACTGCATGGAAGCCCCGCCCCACACACCAGCGGTGGGCAACGTCTTCCGCCCTTTCCCCCACTACGATGGACAGCTGACTCGAGGGACCCCAGGGACGTCGGCGCCGTGGCAAGTACGCACACAAACTGTAGCGGGCGGCAGCGGCAGGCCAGAAGCACCAATTTCCGGGATCACGGAAATATCGCGTGATCGCGGAAATTGCGTGCATTCTCGCGAGAATTGGCGGAAGTGCCTTCCGCCAATTCCGCCCACCCCTAATGGAGATGGAAGAACACAACCATAAACTGACCCACAATCAGACTACCTTGAATGCAGCCGGAGTGTCAAGGAGGCCAATGGAGGAGGCCAAGAGGTGCTGGCATGACGTGAAAACCTAAACCAGGCACAAAGACGCCGCCAGCAGGAAGGCAGCAACGGTGACAGGAGGTGGGAGTCCTGCGCCACAGTAGGAGCTATAGGAAATGGAGGTCAGTCATCAGTGTGGAGACGGTGCAAGGAAGTGGGAGTACGGACATAGCCCGAGAGGACCTGACACAACAACAACAGGGTGAGTAACAACCAGGGACTGGGGGACGGGGGGAGATGGGTACAATGACACACATGCACAAGTAAGTATAGCACACGGCACACCCACAATGACCCAGGATCATGTCCCTCATCCCAGTGGCACACTGCAGCACACACACATAGCAATCACAGCACATCCTATGACAATGTGGCACCGAGTGCAACACCGACACTGCAGAACAGGGGACACAACTGGGTCCGCTCATGTGAAGAAACAGGCCAATCACATATGACAGAGCAGGGAACTGTGAGATGCATATGTACGGATACAACCACACATCCGTCATGTAGGCCAAATGTCCACTGTCCCCCTTCAAATTGCCAGCACCGCCCAAACATTCACAATTTACATTGTCACACAGCCTACATGTCAACCGGAACAATGCGCCAACATACATGTCAACACAATGTCAACATGCATCTCCCCTTCACATTGCAGAGGGACAAAAAACACCTCCAGCAGGTCAGACCAGACAACCCATCAGTGATGCCGGAGATGACCACCACACCTTCGACACCGACACCCTACAACAGCTCGTAGATATCTCAGGCAACCCACCCCCAGGAGCAGGGTAGCCAAGTTACATAGAGGAGACCACAGCCCATGCACAGAACACACAGCAGGAGGCACCCACCACCACGGCTGGCTCCCAACACTTCACCTAGGCACACATCGCATTCCAATGCCAGGTGTCAGAATTCCAAAAGGAGGTGGCTGAAAAGGTGCGGGTGGGGTCAGAGCTCATGGAAGCCGAACTGGACCACATACGTGGGTGTCTAAGTCCCATCAAGGACCACCTACACCCCACAAAGGAGACCCACACTGTGACAGAGACACATGCAGATGGACATTCCCAGTACAGAGCCATGCCCAGGGCACGCACATATCAGTCACACACCTACATTGGCTCTACGTACGATGGCTCAGTCCACTCTCCTTACCAACTGAGTGGGTGACGACAATGCTACATGTCCAAGCTGTGACCCAATGCCTGCGGTGACATGTCTGCGTCGGCTGTACACAGCCAAATGTAATGTCATAGGGCCCAAGCCCTCATGCATACAACAAGACCACAGGGACACACACACATATGTGTTGAACTGGCTACGGGCACGTGCGCCCAGCCCCTTTTTTGGCAGGGCCACATGTACAGTGATGCCTGTGCTGGATGTGAGTGGGGTGAGTATAAGCCAGCCAGCACGGAGTGCTTGGTGCTGGAAACAACATGAACAGTGAACACCAGTGCAATGGAAACAGAAAACACCGGCATAACAGAGTCAACTGCTGAGCAACATGGAGGGACCTGGAGCAAGTACAGAGGTCACCCCACATACAAACAGAAGTGTCCGTGAGTTGCAGTGCACTGAGGTTGGGGCACTGGAGATGAGCGCGCTCATGTGAAGAAAATGTCTAGGATTGTGTCCCTTTGGGTTATTCCTGATGCAGCTGCAGTGGGGGGGTGTCACACCTGCATCATCTTCCTCATCGTCATCCCTGGTCTCCCACACTGCCTGAGGTGACATTGCTGCGTGAGCTCTCCACAGCACATAACCAAAACAGTAATGGATGATGATTCGTGGTGTACTGAGTTAGTGCCACCTGGAGTGCTGAGCAGGGGACCAGCAGAAGATGGCATCCACGACAGGTGCGAGCAAATCCGTCAGTCTGCCAGTACGACCGTTTCGGCACTGGCAGTTGGCGGTTGGAGTTGGTCCTGGCAGTGGTGGTGTGTGCCTCCTGCGGTGATGCGACGTCCGGGCCGGTCAGGACTCGATTTAATGTGTGAGCCCTGGTGTGCCACAGTTGAGACCAGAGGCAGAGGACAGCGCAGGGCCACAGACACATGGTGTTGATGACCCCTAGGCAATCGCCTCAGAGGCCATCCAATATCTCAGAAAAAGAGGTCCTGGACCTGAACAGCACAGAGTTAGTGGCCCCGGATGCACAGCGGCAGAAACAGGCACCCCACCACAGGACGGTGACTTGCGGTCCACTGAGGTAGGGCCACGCAGACTGGGCAGGTCCTCATTGATGTCTGAGGTGAATGTGGTGGAGGGTTGCGGGGGACAGTGGAAGGTGTCCTCCAGGGCATGATGCAAAGGTCTGATGTTATCCGGAAGCAGCAAATGGAGGAGTGGAAAGCGACAGCCTCGTTGCCACCACCAATTCAGTATCAGCCACATGAGGATGAAAACTACCCCCTAGTCCATAGACTCAGACGCCACCAATGTACGACCAGAGAGTGTCCATGAATGTCGGGGAACAGACTTAGTGGCACCGGGGCTGGGAGGGGATGCAGTCTGCGATGATGCCGGTACACTGATATGAACTCCGCCATTGCTAAATCAAGACTCTGTGAGCTACTGGACCGCAGTGTAGGCCGGAGGCAGCAGCAGCAGTAGCCCACAGCCACATGTCATTGGCTCGCGATGCACAGAGTTAGTGACACCAGGGCAGTTGTCGGTAGTGTTCGATCACCTCCGTAACTATGATCCTTTTTTCCGCCCCAATGCGACGCATCATCATCTTACGCTTCTCCTTGCGTGCAATGATATGTACTCTGCCTTTGAATAATCGATGTTCAGTTCCAAATCTGTGACCTACTGGAGCACAGCGTAGACCGAGAACAGTAGTCCGCGTGGGCCCACAGAATCTTGCAGCTGTGATGTAACACTAAGACCTGTTGGCACCACATTGAAGGGTGTATAGTGACATACACTCAGCCATGATTCATGTGCTCTGCCATGGTGTAATCAAGACTCAGCTCCAAAAGTGCAACCTATTTGGCCGCAGTGTCGTGCCGGAGGCAGCGGTGAGTGCTGGCCAACCGCTGTCCAGCCATCTCCTCCTGGATCTCTCACACACGACTTTGGAATGGCATTTGTATTAGATTTTTGGCTGACAGGTAGTGGCACCAGAGCTGAGCAGGTGTGCAGCCGGCGAGGAGGCCGTTTCCTGCCTGTGACGAACTGCATAAAATTGGTGTGAGGCATGCAGGACCACAGTGAAGGCCGAAGGCCGGAGTCAGCAAGGGCCCACAGACACGTTTGGTGGGAGTCCCATGCACAGACTTGGTTGCACCACATGAGAGGGAGTATAGTGACATGAACTCAGCCTTAAATCATGTACTCTGCCATGGTGTAATAAAGACCCAGTTCCAAATGTGTGTCCTATTTGTCCGCTGTGTATGCCGGGGGAGTATGTCAACGGGAAAGGAGTTCCGCAGGCCTGTGTTGCAGAGGCCGTGATGGTCCGAGGAGTCTGCCATGGTCATTAGCCTCGGGGTTTGAGCTTGCACCGGCACGTGGTGGGCCCTCTTTGTCACACGCTGGTGTAGGCTGGTGGGCATTGAGGCCTGGGTGCGCAGGGGTGGGCAGGACTGGTTCGGGGACCAGAGTCCCGGGGTGAAGCAGGCACAGAGGATCGTTGGCAACTCCGCTCACGGCGTCGGCCCTGTGGCGGGGTGAGAGGCACCACCCTGGCAGAGACGTTGGGCATTCCGGAAGAGGACCACACCCAGAGTCACGTGCCTTTTATTAACACCCCTATGCTGACCTGGCCTATGCCAGGCCAGCCCACTCCACTCATGCTTACGGGGGGACGTATCAGTCTACATTTCCGCGATCTTCCCCACTGGCTGGGGTGACATGGTTGCATCCACTGTGCACTACACTCCAAACACCAGCAGTGTGTGTTGGCATGGATATGTGTGTGGTCTGCATACTGCAGTCTGGCCATCACTTTCATGCCACACTTGGCATTGTGTACAGTCTCATTCATCAGTCACTTGCCTCTTTCGCACATGCTTGGTCCCCACCTCTTCTGACATTCTGCTATTGTGTGGCCGAGGTGCCATGCCGTTGATGGCTAATGTACATGGCTGGCCCAGGTCCCCACAGTGAGTTGTGTAGTCATGTCTGGTGGGTGTGCATGTTGTATGTGAGCTTGTGACGTGTGGATTTCCTGTGTTGTGTGTTGCATGATTGTGGAGTTGAGGTGTATGCATTTGGTACTGGCCAACGAACAGTGAATTTCCATGGGTGCCATCCTGATGGCGCAGCTTGATGAAGGACTGTCGGAAGGTGTAGAAATCATGCACACTTCCAGGGTGGTTTGCGGCAGCAGTGGCAGAGATTCCCAGGTGGTCCACTATTGCCTGGACATTGGTGGGATATGTGCGCTTTCTGTTGCAATTATTGTGTGCAGTGTTACCAGGGCCCCCTAGAAGGACATGTGTGCAGTCAATTGCCCCCTGACACGTGCTGGAAGCCAGCTGTGGCATGCATGCCTTGCTTGGTCTCCGGCTGTTTCTGCGCAGTGTTTTTGAAGTATATATAGTAGGATACCAAGCTGATGGTGTCATCCATAACCATTGTGAGGGACTTGGATTGCCCTGGCTGTGTGACTCCTCTGTCTCAGTCGGATGTTGGTTGGAGGATACCAGAGGCCAGCACCTGCAGCACAGCCAGCAGCTTGGTCTGAGGTGGGATGTTGGTTGTCAGCTTGTGGGCAATGGTGGTCAGTATGAAGAGGTGGGTTGTCCTTTGGGCATGTAGTGGGCAATGACATTCTCTGGTATTGGGTCTGTGAGTTTGGTGCATTTTCGGAGGGTCGCTGTCTTTGTGTGCGCTGCCTCAGTGTTGGTCCGGGGGGGTGGTGGGTGTCTGAAGGGGGTGGTCCTGGGGGTGGTGGCAGTGGGTGTTGTGGCCCTCTTAGCTGTCTGGCCCGCATGTTCAGTGGCTCCATGGCATCTGTTGTTCTTCAGGTGTGGCTCTGGGCTGGGCTCCCTTTTGTGGTGCAGGCTGCCGTCCGACTTTACACCAGGTCAGAGCAGGTATTAGTTTCCTGCTGCTAACGCACCTTATAGCCTGTTTTGGGATGTTATCGCTGATCTGGCTGGTCGTTGAGAATGTTGTGAAGTGGTGTTGTCACAGGCTTTTGTTCAGGAACGCCTACTCGGCGTCTCATTAGCGATAGTTGCCGGGGTCATCTGCGGTGATGTTTTTTGCGGCTGCTATCGCGGGTAAACTGGTGCTATGGGCTGTTAGCACCGGCTTGTGAATGGGGTGATACATTTATCATGACTTTGGCTGCGATAAAGTGCCATTAATTCGGCGATAGCTCCTTGAGAATATGCCCCTGAGTTGTCTTCAGATCCTACTTTAACTTCTAGAAATGATTAAGCCCTTGATTACCAGTGTTCACTTAATTCTAATGGGTCAAGAAATGGGAGTTACCACCCCCTTCAGAATTGCTTGTGCCTTTCACCCAGAGAAATTAGCTGCTGTCAGTGGGCCCTCTTACTAGGTAACTCCTGCATAAGTCCATAATAAAACTACGGCCCAGATAACGAGTTGAGCGGTTAATTCCGACCCATGTGTAAGACCCCTGTTTAAGCACAGGTTGGAATTATGAGTGTTTAATTATTTAGCACATCCGATACTTAGCAGATGTGTTAAACAACTCAACAATCATCAAATTTCAGCTGGCAAACCTGCTGAAATTTGACGGATGGGGCGACCACATGGTCTGTACTTTATCAGGCAGATTTTGGTGCGTTAAACACCAAACTACGTATGTTTTTCCCCAGCAACTCATAATAGGTGGCATTTATCAAACTCAAAGAACGCACCCGTGGTATCGACATTTATCATGTGCGATAAATACCACCTATCCTTGTAATCAGGGCCTATGTGTGTTATACCAAATGCTTTTCGTTCCCTTTTATAAAGTTATCATCAGAATGATGCAATTTAACAAGCTCTCTCCTATAATGCATCTGTTTCGCTTCTTGAATAGAAGGTAATTACCCTCTCTTAATAATGGCTTTACATAGCTGTCGTCCTAGTATGTCAAATAAGTACTATATAAAACACAATTGTTATAAACTGTCAATCAAACATTGGCTTCTTCCTATCGTGCGATCACGCTAGGAAAACCAGGCTTCCCTGCTCCTCTGTTACCAACTTAAAATATAGTCCATTTGATCTTTATTCTTAGTAGTGTGTTACGCCTGCACAGTTTGCTCAAAAGTGATGCATTATCTTTCTCATAGTATAAATAGACACGTTTATATGTAAGTGTGCTTCTCAGACTAAGTGCTGTCGATAGGATTCAAACGCTGCCCTATTATGATGTGCAGCAGGTGACGGCTTACAACCAATGAATTTTATAGTGCAAAGGATAAGGCCATTCAGGTGCAATGATGCTGGAATGCTTTTTAAGAGCAAGACTGCTGGACACTGGTGGCAGCGCCCACCAAAATCATCGAGGGTTCCAAATATCCCAACATTCCTGACCCCAAATTATGCAATTACGAATCCGCCTAAGAGTTGAATGGCTTTTTAAAATGTTATGGTATATTTTGAAGACAGATCTTTTGGGGAGCTCATGCATTTATCCAGCTCATCTTAACTGTCAACAGAGCCATGAATGCATTTTGCCTCAGCACCTCTATAATCTTCGTATTCCGATAGGAAACGTTGGGGCATGTACAAGCCCCTATCGTCAGGGGAACATCACTTTTTGGGACATTCCCATGGCAATAGGGGTCTTGCCTTACGTACAAGGCAGCGTTAAGCCACTTTATGTGGCTTAACACTGTCTTGTACATAAGGCACCCTTTCACGCTATGTTTTGCGTGAAAGGGGCGTGCAGTGGGTGTTGCAGTGGGCGTTCCACTGTAACACCCATTGTAATTGATGCTGCCCCCTACATACAAGGGTGGTGTACATAGGTGGCAGCGCCAAAATTAAGACCAGGAAAATCCTGGTCTTAAATTGGCGAAATGAGGAGAAATGCATTATTTCTCCTCGTTTTTGCTTTTTCCATGTGTGCTGCCTTGTGCAGCACACATGGAAAAAGCAAAATGCCATGGTTTGTTTATGTACAGGAAGGTGTCTCTTCCTGTACATAAACAAACCTTTAAAAAAATATATATTTTGTTACTTTCATGTGTGCTGCATGAAGCAGCACACATGAAAGTTACAAAGTGGCATTTTAGGATTGTTTATGTGGCAGGAAGGGACACTTCCTATACATAACCAATCCTCCCCTGCACGCAGACACCCTTGCACTCTGGTTCAAGGATGCCTGCATTGGCGCTAAGTTGTTAAACTTAGCGCCATTGCAGGGGGAAGCGCAAGGCTGCACCACATTCTTGTAAATAAGGTGCAGCCTTGCGTTTCTGAAGTGGCGGAGCGCATCGTTACGCCCAGGAGGCTAACGACACGCTCCGCCACTTCATTGTACATATCCCCCCTTGAGTTCTAATTCAGAATCAAGGATGCACAATTTGAAAATGGCAAATGCCTGTCTAGCAGCTGAAACTTTGTGCACCTGGAAGATTGGGTCGTGGAAGAGGTAATCCCTGTCATGTGACGCCAGTAAAATAATGTGCTTCAGAAGTGTTTTGTAAGTAAAAGGAAATCCCATAAGAAGTACAGCACCTCGAAAAATATTGCCACATAAAGCATTGCGTGCCCAATAGAGAGAATGTTCTACAGCAGTGCTGTGCCATGGAACAATGCTCCTCAGAACATCATGTCCAAAGCATGTCCACATAATAGAATACAGAGATGCATTCTAAGGCCCAAGAATACTAAGTGCCGGATTAAAGTCTTCATAACAGTTTATTCTGATTCTATGATAGAGATGGCTACAGTAATCTCAACAAAGTAACAGTGAAGACTGGCATACTGTGCATAGTTTGTTCAGTGCTCGGTTTGTTTTATTTGAGCTTACATGTTATATCAGTGTGTGCTCAAAGTGAAAGGTAATTCTGCAAAGTAATGAGCTGTGAACCTAGGACGTGCTGTTTTTTCTTTTTTTCTAAGATCCACTTTAATTTGATAATACACTGAGGCACCTACATTTTTGGTGTTGATAATATCTAAGTGCATTGGGAATTTTGCACCAGATAACACTTAGAATTACTAAACATTCTGGACCTGATTTAGAATTTTGTAAGACATTCACCAAAAAGCAGCAGCTGTTGTGCACACCAGATTTAAACCTAATAGACATCTGCATACTCCTTTTACCCGATCCACTACATCCTCCAAACTCTAAATCAGTCCCCCTGACCTTGCTCAGGTCAAGTTTCACTCAGAGCTCTGCTCTTGATAACATACCATATTACTAATAATGCTCAAACTCACTCAGAACTCCTTATAAAAAAGCTACCCATCCGGAGCTCTGAACCTGATGATAGGCATGCTCGCTCAGACCTCTGCTGCCGATTATATCTAGGCGAACTCAGACTGTGATGTTGGTAACACAAAAGCTCATTCAGAGGACCTTATGAACCCAGACTCAATCAAAGTTCCCAACACTTTTACCCAAAATTCACTCACTTCGACTTATGATGATACATAATAGCATAGACACCTTGATTCGTTTACTTCAAAATTCAACATTTTCCTCTTGACAATACACTAGTTAAGTGTGATAGCTGTTCTTGAAATTACTAGAGGGCATGAGAAATCATCCAGATTGAAGTCACCCAGACCACGAATTCTTGACACAGATTGTTACTCAATATTCTGCTCCTGATTATAACAGTCTGACAGAATTCTGCTATTGATTACCACGTACTCTTGTCTTTAAAGTCTCTGTTTTTTAAGGCATTTTATGGAGCTGGGCTTGTAACTCCACCAACCCATGAAACACTTACCAAAGAGTCATTTCACTGTGCCAACAATATCTCAAACATGAAGAGATCGCAATAGAACAATATAGATATATTTGAAAGCAGATAGCGGAAACCATGATCCGAGGTGGGTTGGGGACATGTGACTGCAACAGTACACTTTGAAATTGTACTTTATGTATTTATAATTTGAGGCATAGTGGAAATGAGCAATTTTCGCAAATTCTTTGCATAAGTGATATAGGGGTACATGTATCAAGCTATTTTGTGATCACAAACCTTGCGAATCGCAAAAAAAGGCCATTTGTGATCGCAAAATAGCTAAATGCAATGTATGAAACAAATGCCCAGACTCAGCCTCAAAATCGCAAACTTTTGCTAATACCTAAATAGCGAATCTGAATTAGCTAATCTGTAATAGGTAATCGCTAATGAAGAATCGCTGAAACTTTGCATGAAAAAGTCGCTGTTTGCGATTCCACAAAAAATCGCAATTCGCATTTTTTTTAAATAAGAACAAATGAAACCAGGTGGTAACCATTACAAATTGACAAATCATGTGCCAATCATCAGCAAACTACTTAAATAGGAGCAGAATGCATCAGAATGTCTCACAATAGCAGCGCTCTATGTCATGGCGAGGAGGATGAGGCTATGAGCAGCAGCAAAGAGAAGAAGGAGGATACACAAGCGCATTTTCAGAGTGCGCGTTACTTTGCTAGGGCAGACAGAGGAGGAGATCTATGATAAATATAGGCTGAATGCACACACAATCACTGATCTCCTAGCTGCATTAGATCAACTTCTGCAGTGTCAGACTCGCAGGGCACATGCCATCCCCACTCATGTGCAGGTCCTATGTTCTCTGCATCTCGCAGAATCAGGTAGCTTTCAGGGAGTAATTGCCACAACTGGAGGTGTCTCTCAAAGTGCACTATCGCACTTTTTTAATGCATTCCTTGATGCCATGTTGCAGAGGATACACCACCACATTAAGGTCCCCACAACACCACAGGAATTGCAACAAACTGAACTTGAATTCTATCAAATAGCATAATTTCCCCACAGAATTGGTTGCATTGATTGGACGCATGTAGCCATTTGCCCCCCCTCAGTGAATGAGTACATTTACAGGAACCGAAGGTCATACCATTCATTGAACATACAAGTCATCTGCAATTCCAAACACATCATCACAGACATACTGGCAAGTTACCCTGGCAGTGCACATGACTTCTACATCTTCAGACACAGTGGCATACACAGACGTCTTCTTGGGGGGTGAATTTGGAGAAGGATATTTGCATGGTAAACAGATGTTATACTGTCTTACAGACTCGTCCATCATAGTGACACATAGCAGCGAGTAATGTTATTGTTTATTTCCCTGTAGATGATAGCGCATATGCTGTGCGCTCCTTTATACTGATGCCATACCTGAATCCAAGTACCCCAAGTGAGCAGCGATATAATGCGGCACATATCTCCACAAGCAATATAATTGAGCGGACATTTTGTGTACTAAAATCTAGGTTCCGCTGCCTCCACAAAACTGGTGGTGCATTGCAGTACAGGCCAGATACCTGCTGCAAAATTGTCGCCACATGTGCCATGTTCCACAACATAGCCACTAATAGGGGCATTCCCCTGGAACACACTGACAGCGAGCCTGAGGTAGACATCTAGCCAAACAACCACCACAAGTGGCATGTGGTCCACGTGCAGCAGAGAGGAGATAGAGACATGCAGAAATCACTCAACATTGCTTTTAAGGTGGGTAATCACGAGACAACACAGTAGCTGCTCAATGGCTTAGTGTAACAATATTGGGGTCATGTTAATGTACACATACTAGGTACAGATAAGGGTAGTGTGAATAAAGTAAATTGTATGACATTGCATTGGCACTTAAATGTCAGTGGGAACAATGTACATGCTGCTGGTTACCTTACCAGAATAGTACGTGTCCATGTTTTCACTTTTTCCGGCCACGCACTCCCGGGGGCCTTTCAGTGACTCAGTCCCATCCCTTGTTGAGCCTTCTGTGCCAGTGTTGAACCTAGTACTGCGCCTCCTGGGATTTGTTACAGATACCAGAAGGCTACTGAGGCTGGAGGCCTCCTCACTATCCCCCCTCCAAGAACGTTGTTGCCACCAGCTGCAGCAGTCTGGAGTTGTTCCACTGCATTAGTGACCTGAATGAGGCCCCTGGCCACATCCCCGCAGCAGTGGCTCATATCCACTTGCATGCTGACAGCACGATGGGAAAGCTGAGCTGTTGTTGTGCTCAGCCTATTGATGGCCCTGGTTTAACCGTCCAGGCGCCCCATCAAATTGTGATGCCTCCTACCATGGGAGCCATGGTCATCCTGGATAACTCTGCACAAGTCATGCATAGCTGTTGTAACATTTGCAAAGTGTTCAGAGTTTGCCCTTTGCCCTTCCACAATAGCAGTGGTGAGCTCTCTCGGGCAGTCACGGATGTCCCCTATGTGTGTTTATAATTTTCCCCAGTTGGCCCTGCATAATTCTCAAGTTTTTGCATTGCAGGCGAAGGACCCTGAGCATCTTGCCCTCCAGCCCACTCCAGGCAGCAGCCCCATTGTCTTCTGCAGCTGTCAGGATTGCCCTGGCCCTTCACCTGGCGAAATGGACGGACATGCGCCGCATTGGTACCTCTGTTGTTGGTGGGGATGTACGGACAGCCTGCTCTGTAGGAGTTTCTGTTTGGCTCTCTTCCTCACTCTCCAAATTAGGCAGTGGTGGGACATTTCGCCTGCCTCGAGTGGTAGCAGGAATAGGTGAGGGTGCTGGCACTTCTGGTTCCTCCTCAGACTCTGCATCTGGTTATTGTGACTCGTGGACATCAGCCATGTCACTCTCCTGCACAGCTGCATCTGTGATTTTAAACAGTGCAAGTGCAGTAATTTGGTTTGTGCACATGTATTTGACATAGCTCATGCCAATGTCTAATAAATTAACTTTTGTTATGGAGAAAGTCTACTTTAGTCACTTCCTTGCTGTACTCTGCTGCACTAAAGCTGTTTTGGTCCCTCCTTGCCTTGCCCTTACATTTGTCTGTATACTACTCCCATAATGCATTTGGGTGTTGCAAGTAAAAAGTGGACTGGACTCAGGGGTGTTACAATACGCATGATCTGCATTAGGGGCCATTTTAGGTACATTTAACATGAAAAGATATTTAGCAGTAGTCTTACCTTGTGAGGTACCAGCCTGTTTAGAGGTGTCAATCTGGGTGATGCCAACAACTGCCTCTGGCTGCAGTGTGGATTCTACCAAGTCCTCCAGAGTGTGTGTGCAAGTTCCACAGAAGGTCCCCCTCCAGTTTATTTCACCTCTTCAAGCCTTGCAGCCACCCTTTCCTTTGCTCGGCTGCGCGGGTCGTACCAGCTCTTGCGCAGGTCTGCGATTGAACACTGTGTGACCCCCACAGTATTTACCTTTGCTTGGATAGCCAGCCAAATTTTTCTTTTAACTGACTCTGCAACCTGCAGGGACAATTTGTCAAAGAGCTTATCGTGGCTCAACACCTCTACCTCTATGAGGATATCCAGTTCTTTTTTGCTGAATTTCAGCTTTCTTTTTCTTCCTTCGCCTTTCGTGTCCCCTTTTTCTGTGGTCATGCTGTTGTTTTCCAACAGATTCAGCTTCAAAAACATCTTGTTCCTGCTCCTCTGACTTTCTCTGTGAACAGGTGTGTGCATTCCCTGATTCACTTCCTGGTTGTGATGTCATCCCAATGCAGCAATATGGGTAAATCGCTATTAGCGATTCGGTATTGGCGGATTCACTATTACCGATTCGGTAATGGCAGGATCGTTATTTGATTTAGCGATTTTTACCGAATCGCAAAAAGATAGCGAATTGTTTGATGCATTCGTTTTTGTGATTTCTTAATAATCACTAATAAGGAATCGCACAAATGTTTTTTGATGCATGTGCCCAATAGTCCCGTCTCCAAATTCTACTTAATTGAAACTGCCTAAATTAAATAGAGCAGAACTGAGGGTTGTGGCCTGCTCCCCCAGTAGAAAAGAGAGGCTGCTGCCAACTGAATAGAGTTGTCTGTCTTCTCACACTCACAAATGCACACTAAGCATTACTTAGTTTTAAGACTGTATTTTCATCACTAATCAAAGCTGTTGACTAGCATGTCCATCAGGCACAGCTATTACTTATGAATGACAAGATGAGGCTATAGATCTAAGTCAGCATGCCTTTCCTGCTATAAAGGAGTGAACTGTATCCGTCCTTCACCAACCCAGAGACACCTTCCATCAACCACATCCACGCTGACACTACAAAAAAACATAGAAAATATGATAACTATATACTGTTGGGCCTGTGATATCCTAAGTGGTGAGACCAGCATTATTGTTAAAGGGTTTTTCTTTGCAAAAGGGCCATAACAAATATTAGAGATATTACATTGTTTTATTTTTTAGCTTCTAAATGCGTTCAGTTTCAGCAAGAGGCTACTTTTTGTCATCTAAGATCACCTTAACTCCATTAAGAGGCCACTTTGGAAGTGTATGCAATCAATATAAATTGTAGCAGTTTCAGCAGAACTACACGAGAAGATGTATATCGCTGAATTTATTGGAGCCACCAGCCCAACTAAGTTTTCCAGGGCCATGTACGAGTGGCTGTACTAGTCTTGGTTTAGTCATTGAATTCTGGGACTTGAAGTTTGGTTCATACATTGTAAAACCAGGACTACAAGTTGCAAAATTCAAAAGAAAAAACTTAGACTGGGTGTCAGCCCTGGCTTTTTCAACAAGTTTATCCCCAGACTTTGGCCTCCTATTTTGGACCCTGTTTTTGTTGGTTTTATGACTCTGGGCACTTTACCACTGCTGATCAGTGCTAAAGTGCATATGCTCTCTTTAAATTGTATGTATGGATTGGTGATTGCATGATTGGCATATTTGATTTACTGGTAAGTCCCTAGTACAGCGCACTGTGTGTGCCCAGGGCCTGTAAATCAAATGCTGCTAGTTGGCCTGCAGCACTGATTGTGCCACCCACATGAGCAGCCTGTATGTGTAACTCAGACCTGCTACTGCAGTGTCTGCGCGCAGTTTGGTTCTGCCATGTGGACCTGACAAGTGCACCCACTTGCCAGGCCGTACCTCTGTGGGAGAGGGTGCAGTTTCTGTGAAAGGTAGGACATGTTGTGATGTGTGCAACATGTCCTGATAGTGAACTACAGTGAATTTATGTTTTTCACTATTAAAGGACTATCTGTCCCGTAGGATAGAATGGGAGTTTCTTTATAACATCTTATATATATATCTTCCCATTGGGACAAGGTAGAAAGATGGAGTTTAGCATGCCTGAATTCAGGATATAAAGATGCATCTTTTAGTAAGGATGATTTTTATATTCTGGGTTTGAAAATACCACTTATAGAGAGTGGATATTTTCTGGCTTAGCCATCCAGTGTGCCTTTGCTAGGTTTGTGTATTGACTGACGGGCTTTGGAGTGACAGGGCCTGGGGATGTGCATTCTCTCAGACAGCCACTGGGGGTGTTGATGTGTGTCCTGCCTTCCCAGAATGAGTCAGGGCTGGGCTGAATAGACCTGGGCTGCATGTAAGGTAGGGTAGGAGATTTAATTTCACCCGAATAGGCCTGGTCTGCCTTACACAATGCTGTCTCCATCTCTTGCTTGGAAGCTACACCAGAGAGGACAGAGCTGGTTTTGGCTGGGCAAAGAGCATCTCTGCCACCAGGGAACAAAGGAAATTGTGCTATAAACATTGGGGCCCAGACCCCAGACTTTTAAATCACTTTTGGATATCAAGAGGAACCTCTGCCAATGAGAAGAGCTAGAAGAAACTGGAGTACTGCCCCTTTGCTGTGCGCTGTCTGGGGTTGGCATGCAGTAGCTGTTTCTGCCAAGGAGAGGAATTGTGTGTATATGCTGCTTGAGAATGTATCTCCAAGGGCTTGGAATGGAGCGGGCCCCCTGTGCAAAAGGCCTCACCATCTTTCTGGGCACCATTTCTGGAACCGCTGGATTCAGCCACCTTAGAAGAAAGGAGCAACCAACTCTGTCACTGAGTCCGTCGCAGTTTTCTGTGTCAAGGAGGCACTGCAGAAGGCCCCGCCACACTACACACCGTATCCTTGGTCTCACTGATGCTGTGTGGACGATAGTCACCAAACCGTTACTTGCACCGCATCCTGTGGGCACCGCACTCTACACCACCTTGCCTCATCCTGCCTGGACGTCACCGACACCGTCGCTGAACGACCACACATTGACCAGCTCCATTGCCTGCATCTCAATGTGCCAGCACCGCATCAAGCACCGCCTCACCCTGCACAGTAAGCTTTGGGCTCACCAACGCCATCTGGACGACCATCACCAAGCCGCTGCCTGCACCGCATCGTGAGGGCCCGCACCCTGCACCACTTCCATTTTTTTGCAACACAACCACGACGGTTGCCCTCAACCAACTCGCACCATCATAATGGCCGCAACGAAAAAGGTACAGTTCATGAGTCTGTCAACGGTTTAGCTGGCCTGTACCAAAGTGGTCGGCTGGAACTCTTAGACTTTGTTGTTTCAGCATTGTGGTCGCACCGGACAGAGCTACAGACTCAGAAGAACTGTGTTTTCCAGCTATTTCTGTAATTTAAAGGTTATCTTGCAAAGTAACTATTTTTACTGTGTTGTATTATGGACTTGTGTCGTATTTGGTCTTGTTCTGTTTAGATAAAGATTACTTATTTTTCTAAACTGTTGTTGTGTCCGTTTGTAGTGTTTTCACTGTATTACTGTATGTGTTCACAAATGCTTTACACACTGCCTCTGAGATAAGCCTGTCTGCTCATGCCAAGCTACCAATGGTGTGAGCAGGGCTTATTTTAGAAGTGTATCCCTCTTACCCTGACTAGGAAGAAGGGTCCCTACTTGGACAAAGGTACCTACCTCTGACAACTAGAGACCCCCATTTCTAACACAGGCTCATCAGGCATGTATCGGGGAAACCTGGCAGGTATAGGTCACCAATGTGTTTCTAAGTTAGTAAGTGGTATGAGTTATTGCAGTTCTGATATTGACACCCCACCAGAACAACAGTTGAAGATAAGTACCAAGAAAGTAATTAGGATAGTACTTGCACTGTGGCGAGGTTCCCTGCCCATTGACATCTATAAATGCATCTAAAGGATGACGAATCTGTCTCTGGTGTAAGAGTGTGGCCAGAATTAAACCAACATTTGCGCTTGTCTACATCTAAAGGGCAGGTGCATATATTGACACATCTTTGACAACAGCGGCACAAATGTTTTTGTTAAGCCACTCCAGGGTGCAAGATCATCTGATGCACCAGAATGCTACACTTCATGAATTGGGCTAAATGTTTGACCAGACCCACATAAATCTTTGTGTCCAGCTGTCCCAAGATGTATATTCCATTTGCAGTGCACTTGTTTCAACAGACTCCACAATTCACTGTTACCCCACACAAACTCCTGCGGCCAACACTAGAATTCATGTGATCTGACACCTACAAAACTCTTATGCCATACATGTTTTTGAGTTACATCTTCCAACTCCTGGGCACATTTGTGACCTTTAAATACATCACAGTGCAGCTACCTCCAGGGGCCAGATGCATTTATTGGTAACTTAGTTGCAGATTGGCAAACTAAATGTTTTTAGATATTTGTACACTTCCATATATTTACCCTTCGTCTGTAGAACTGTTCTTCATATATTGAGCAGCACTTTGTTTTAACTTACACAAGTCTATAATACCACACGCACATCATTCTAAGCCTGACTATCCAATGTCCAGGACCTCTAATAATCTAGGAACCGCCATTTAAGGCACCTAGTCAGCTCTCGCCCTCAATTTGCCACACAGAGCAGAGAAATGGCCACAATCTTCAGGTCTTAATACTAAAATGACCCAGTGCTCAACGATTCCCTAATGACTGCATGCTAGTCAACGTACACTATTTACTATCAATGTCTTTAAAATGTACCATCAGGAACATGAAATATTATTCTTCACTGTCTCAGTGACTCTTACCTTGGAGCTAAACCTGTTAAAATTGTTGACAGCCTCCTGAGACTAGGAAAAAAAATCTCTTAGCGAGCTGGTCAGTGCCAATTAAACATATTACAGTACAGCAGAATTGACACGACCTTTAAACGATGGAAAAACTGAAGCCACTTGTTCTGTAATTTAATATGAAATTATTACAACCATTTGACCAATTTTCCGTATCAATTAAACGTAAATTGTGCCTGGTAAGCACGATGTTCCAACACCATACTCCCTGTAACTCAGACAATCTAAACAGGATTAGCTATTTTTTGGTAGTATGCACTCCATAAAAGCACATAGTCAGTCAACTCGTCAAAATGATGAAATCATGAATGGCCTCCAAACGAGCAGTTTAGTGGCAGTTAGAGATATGGCAGTTCAGGGGGCTCATGTGCCGGCTTGGCAGACATAACTATACCTCAAACAGTGAGAAAGACAAATGCCATCGCTGAAAGTATGCTGTAATAACATAATTGTTACTTTGTATTGTTAATCATTACACAATCTGGCTTTAGTATGGGATTTAAGTGCTTTTCATGAGATCAAAAGCTTGACATATTATAGCATAACATGATGACCATGATGTGCACAGTGTAGAAGTTCCATTCTCAACAAATTAAATTAAACATTTTGCGTAAACGTGTATATAAGTAAGATTGTTTGCCATTAAAACTCTTTGTATTTGCCTGTAGTTCCACTTGTGGGCATGCAATTTTATAAAAAAAAGGAGTCATTTTTCAATTTGGGATCTGAGCGTCCGCATACCACAGGACTTCGTGCCCAGTTATGTGGTGGAAGATGACATTGACAAGTTGTCTTCTGCCCATTAGGTAGCCCTGAGGATGCAAGTATCCCTGCAAAAGCTAGCTTATGGAAATATGCCTTCAGTGGGGAGGGACACCCTTCTGACACTAGAGGTGGGAACCAGATGCAGTACACCACAATGAAGGCCATTCTTGCCTCTAAGTTTGGATTGACCCTGCAAGGTACTGCTTTAGTGACAGCCATAAACTCCCAAACCAGTTTTGGGTGGATTTACTTGACTGGTCCAGTAGGGCACTGAGTGGTTATGTGAGGGACAGTAAAATCAATTACTATATTTGGAAGTATAATCTAATTCTGAGAGCACATGCTCAATACCTGTTTTACAGAGCTGCACCAACACCTAGTGAACAGTAAACTCTTTAACCCACGAGAGCTGACTCCTGGGCCAATAACACTGTCCAAGAAGGCATCTCAGGGGTGACTCCCAAAATGGTGGTTTAGAGTCCCACCATAAAAAGAGGGGAGAGACAACAATGAAATGTTTTCTCAAGGTCCCCAAATAGCTCTTAGGGTAAAGGGACCTAGCCCCAATCTAACAGCACGGAAAAGGGGTTTGTGACTAAGAACACTGGAAGGTTTGTCCCTAAATGCTATGAGTGTTACCAGTTTAGCCACACCAATGGAGACTTAAAGTGCCCCAAGAGGGCACAACCCCCCACTGGTGGGCATATCGAAGGGTTGGCCAGTGTAGCACTTGGGGAGGAGATGGCCCCAGTTAATATGAGGGGAGAAGCTGAGCTTACCCTAGTGTCCCTTGGTGACAAGGAGACGGTGTCCAAAGCCCACATGCCTTCTACTACTTCCAATTATAGGCAGTGGGTCTCCATCAATGGGCAGATGGGGGAGGCTCTGAGGTGCAACAGAGCCAGTATGACTAGGGTAAGGTGCTGTCTGGTGTCCTCAGAGCAAGTGAAGCCCAATACATTTCACCAGGCTGCATTAGCAGACAACCGTGAGAGCCACTGCAGAGTGGGTCTGGTTCCATTTGAATGGGGGAGAGGGCTCAGGTTCTCTTCGGGTAGCTGTGAGCTCTGCCAAGCCTGTGAATTGTTTGTTAGGAATTTACTTTAGCACAGTGCATAAAAGGAAGTGGAACTCAGGTCACATTTGGACATATTGGGGTTACATGAGTGGGTCTGCATGACCACACGGTGCATGGGTACCCAGGAGGGGACTCAAGAAAGCCTGGAGCCTGGAAGAATGGCCCAGGCAACTGCCAAGAAAGGGAAGGTCAGTGAGCTTGGGAAACCGGCCCCTGAAACTCCCACAATACAGGTGGATAAGGAGCCAGAGGATGCCACCCCGGGGGCCTACAAAGGAGGACATTGCCTCCCTAGGACACCTACCTGCCTGAACTTGCTGAGTGTCAACTCCTAGAGGGCAGGAGGGGGCAAGCTGAAGCCTACGCAGCTGGCGACATGTCTGGAGATCGCCTCCTCTATCGATGAATAGCCTCCAATACAGTGAGTCTAAGGTACCTATGAATGGGAGACACATGTGTTGGTGGTCCTTTAATTCTACAGGGCCTACCTACTGGTACTGGCTCATGACATACCCCTGGCAGGAAATCTGGGTCAGGGTAAGAACATTGCCAGGCTTATCTCCCACTTTTATCTGGCCACAGATAAAGATGTTCACACAAACATAATGCAGGATTAGTCCTACCTGCCAGGCCAGTGGGAAAGAAAGGAAAAAGCTTATGGCTCCCCTGATTTCCTCACCTGTCATTGGCACCCCCTTTGAAAGGGTGGGCATTGGGATTGTTGGACCCTAAAACTGCCCTGGGCAAAAGGTTTATCATGGTTTTGGTGGACCATGCCATCAGGTACACAGATGCAAAAACAACAGTTGATGAACAGAATGCAGAACTATGTCATAAATCCACCCCAGTACAGAGATCTGGGCCTAAATCAATTGTTTCCTTGCTCACCATGCCATTCCAGTTTGAACCCAGCCATATGCAAATCAGTCTTGAGCCTGTGCCTCATGGGAATAGTGCAGACCGAACTGCCAAGCCAGGTCCTCCCTGGACTGGAAACAAGCATCCGAGGACCAGTTTCGGGGCTTCACCCCTCTTCAGCCAGGATAGCTTGATTCTAGTGGCATGTAGAGCACGGGACCCACATCTGGGCATACCCTTCCCACTCGGGGTGACAAATGCAAAAACAACAGTTGATGGACAGAATGCAGAACAATGTCATACATTCACCCCAGTACAGAGATCTGGGCCTAAATCCATCATTTTTTTGCTCACCATGCCGTTCCAGTTTGAACCCAGCCATATGCAAATCAGTCTTGAGCCTGTGCCTCATGGGAACAGTCCAGACCGAACTGCCAAGCAAGGTCCTCCCTGGACTGGACACAAGCATCCTAGGACCGGTTTTGGGGTTTCACCCCTCTTCAGCCAGGATAGCTTAATTCCAGTGGCATGTAGAGCACGGGACCCACATCTGGGCATACCCTTCCCACTCGGGGTGACAAATGCAAAAACAACAGTTGATGGACAGAATGCAGAACAATGTCATACATTCACCCCAGTACAGAGATCTAGGCCTAAATCCATCGTTTTTTTGCTCACCATGCCGTTCCAGTTTGAACCCAGCCATATGCAAATCAGTCTTGAGCCTGTGCCTCATGGGAACAGTCCAGACCGAACTGCCAAGCCAGGTCCTCCCTGGACAGGAAACAAGCATCCTAGGACCGGTTTCGGGGTGTCACCCCTCTTCACCCGGAATAGCTTGATTCCAGTGGCATGTAGAGCACGGGACCCACGTCTGGGCATACCCTTCCCACTTGGGGTGACAAATGCAAAAACAACAGTTGATGGACAGAATGCAGAACAATGTCATACATTCACCCCAGTACAGAGATCTGGCCTAAATCCATCGTTTTTTTGCTCACCATGCCGTTCCAGTTTGAACCCAGCCATATGCAAATCAGTCTTGAGCCTGTGCCTCATGGGAACAGTCCAGACCGAACTGCCAAGCCAGGTCCTCCCTGGACAGGAAACAAGCATCCTAGGACCGGTTTCGGGGTATCACCCCTCTTCAGCCAGGATAGCTTGATTCCAGTGGCATGTAGACCACGGGACCCACGTCTGGGCATACCCTTCCCACTTGGGGTGACCAATGCAAAAACAGCAGTTGATGGACAGAATGCAGAACAATCTCATACATTCACTCCAGTACAGAGATCTGGGCCTAAATCCATCGTTTTTTTGCTCACCATGCCGTTCTAGTTTGAACCCATCATATGCAAATCAGTCTTGAGACTGTGCCTCATGGGAACAGTCCAGACCGAACTGCCAAGCCAGGTCCTCCCTGGACTGGAAACAAGCATCCTAGGACCGGTTTCGGGGTATCCCCCTCTTCAGCCAGGATAGCTTGATTCCAGTGGCATGTAGAGCATGGGACCCACGTCTGGGCATACCCATCCCACTTGGGGTGACAAAAGCAAAAACAACTGTTGATGGACAGAATGCAGAACAATGTCATACATTCACCCCAGTACAGAGATCTGGGCCTAAATCCATTGTTTTTTTGCTCACCATGCCGTTCCAGTTTGAACCCAGCCATATGAAAATCAGTCTTGAGCCTGTGCCTCATGGGAACAGTCCAGACCGAACTGCCAAGCCAGGTCCTCCCTGGACTGGAAACAAGCATCCTAGGACCGGTGTTGGGGTTTCAGGTACACAAAGGCATTCCATCTTATGACTGTGACTGAACCTGCAGTCGCTAAGGCCCTGACAGAGTTTTCACATTAGTGAGATTTTCCAATGAGGAGGTGTTTAAAATGGGCACCAAGTTCAAATCTGCCTACATGCCATCTAAATGGAAAGAGTGTGGGGCAGCCTACAAAATCTCCACACACTATCACCCTCAAACCAATAAGTTAGTTGAACGATTCAATAAGACCCTGAAATAAATAGCTAGGGGCCTTCCTGAACCACTGATGTTAAAGGGGGACATCCTTTTAACATGCCTCACAGAGACTTGGACTAGTCAGGCCTCGGCCCCGGACTGGAATAGCGCCCTCCGGTAGGATATTCGGTAGTCAGTCAGGATAGGATAGGGAGTACAGGTGGCGGGATAGCAATAGTTCATCGCCATAACCTGAAGGTGTATAGTGAGCCTATTACACAACTGCCTGCAGAGGCCCTCCGTTTTGTGGTGAAAATAAACAATACTTCCACAGTACATGGGATACTTCTTTACAGACCGCCGGGCCCTAGAGCCCCTTTTTCCTTGTCTCTACAGACCCTGCTTGAAGCATTCATAGATTCCAACTCACTCATCATTTTGGGTGATTTTAATTTCCATTTGGAACTTAATAATAATCCCGATACTAGCCGGCTTCTTGATAATTTAGCAGCTTACGGTCTCCATCAAATGGTGGTGGGCCCCACACATCAGGTAGGTCATAAACTTGATGGAGATTTCTCCGCCTACTTGGGTGTCACACTTAGTAATCCCACACCTCTTCTCTGGACTGACCATTTTTTAATTAATTTTAACCTTCAGTATTCATTACCTGCGCAGCTGGCTAGGAAGAAACCAACGAGCATAATTATAAGTCAGTGGAACAAAATCCAAGGCACTGAATTGGAACAAGTACCTAATAGTTGCCCCCCGGTTCAGGTCCCAGATAACAATGAGGCTGCTAGCCAATTTCTCAGTTGGCTAGCCCAGACTGAAAAATAAATGGCCCCACTGAAAGAAATTAAATCTAGAAGAGCACTGGCACCATCTCCATGGTACGGTCCGGAATTGAAAAATTTGAAGGTTCTTTGCAGGAAAGCCGAACGTACTTGGAGAATGGAATATAGGATGGAAGATAAGATAGCCTATAATTCTGCGCTTCATCAGTATAAAGAAGCCATTATTCTAGATAAAACCACCTATTACTCAGCTAAAATAGCGAAGGCTACTAATTCCACTAAGCAACTCTTTAACATTGTTGAATTACTATCGAAATTACGCCAGAACACCCGCTTTAGTCCTGATTCCGCTTTTTGCAATAAAATCACTATGATTTATGATGAATTTCGGAAAAAAAGGCAAGGAGGTGATGACCATTCATATGACACTACGGAGGATACGCTGTTGCATTGTTAGCTGAACTTGTTTCGCTCACTTACTCCTGTCGAAGTAACTAAATCTATATGTTCAACCAAGTCGGGGTCACTTTGGGATCCCTGTCCTCCGACTGTGATACATCAGGTGGCCCAAACCATTAGTAAACATCTAACTCCCATTCTTAATCAGGTGATCACTTCAGGCAGTTACCCGATGGTCTGGAAAAAGGCCTGCATCAGACCCATTTTGAAAAAGCCAGCACCAGACCCATTAGAGGTTAAAAACTATTGTCCCATCTCTTGCCTATCGATGGCTGCTAAAATCCTTGTGAGGGCAATAAACCAGGAGCTATCATCTTATCTAGTCAGCAATAACCTGCTGGATTGCAGTCAGCATGGCTTACGGTCAGGACAATCGACTGAGACGGCGTTAGTTGTTGCAATGGAGGAGATTCGGAGACAGGTGGATGGGGGAGAGCGATCCTCAACCTCCTCGACCTATCAGCAGCATTATACACCGTGAACCACACGGTGTTGGTGCAAAGGCTGAAGGCGGTGGGGATTAGAGAGCTGGCTCCGTCCCTCCTCGCCTCTTTTTTAGTAGATAGGGAGCAAACTCTTTACTGGGAGAGTCTGCAGTCAGAAGCATTCCATCTGCCATGTGGAGTCCCACAGGGTTCGGCACTGTCACCAACGCTCTTTAATGTCTATGTGGCCCCTCTCATTAGACAACATGGGTTGTTGTTAGTGTCGTACGCCGACGATACCCAAATTATCATCTCGGTATCAAAATAGTCGGAGCCGGTAGCAGCTAGATTCCATGAGTGTCTGAGGCACATCATGAGCTTGATGTGCAATAATGTCCTTAAGATCAATACGGATAAGACTGAGGTCATGGAGTTTGGTGGCGGGCCGTCCCTGTGGGATCACACTTGGTGGCCGGTAGAGGCGGGCATTTGCCCAATACCATCTGCGGAAGTTAAGAACCTGGGGTTCATTTTTGACAATCAACTGGGGTTTTCTGCGCAGATCAATCATGTAACCTCCACTTGCTTCTACATTCTGAAGCTATTGCGGAAGGTGTTCCCTTTTATTCCTCAGCAGCTTCGAAAAACTGTTGTTGTAGCCTTAGTCTTATCCCGATTAGACTATTGTAATGCTCTTTTCGTGGGTATTGACAAGGCACAGAAGGCCAAACTGCAGTCGGTCCAAAATGCGGCTGCACGAATTCTCTTGAATATCCCAAAAGGTCACCCCACTTCAGAGGCTATTAAGACGCTGCATTGGCTCTCAATACAGCACCGCATGGACTTTAAGGCCTTATGCCTAGTGCATAAGACGTTATACGGCGGAGTTGATTCCGATCTGCGAAAAATCTTTCAGTGGTATATTCCTAACAGAAGTCTCAGATCGGCAAATGCCAGGCTTATTTGTACTACCAAAGTCCGTAGAGGTAGATGGGGGAGTAGAAGCCTGATACATTGTGCAGCTCGGTTGTGGAACCAATTGCCCATTACGCTCAGACTTCAACAAAGTATCACAGTTTTCAGGAAGCAAATAAAAACATGGCTATTTCAGGGGTTTTAATCTGATTAGTTTTAATACTCTTAGATGTCTTTCTCACTCTTAGCGCCAAGATGCCTCGGCATTCGAGCGCTCTATAAACTGATATCCTATCCTATCCTATCCTTTGTCTATGGGTAGGTACCATGGAAAGGAGTTGGGTTTAGCCCATTTTAGCTCCTCTAAGGTTATTGATATGGAAATGGATGTGTTCATCGATTAAAATGCAATCTCGTACTTGTTAATAGAATCACCCGTTCTGGACTCCACATCTACCTTGATTAGCAAATATGTAGTCAAACAGGTCCTGAGACCTAGGCTTGGGATTATTGATTGATGGATCGCAGGTGGGAGGTTGCGTAGTTAGCATGCAAACACTCTGACAGGAAGCTCTTGATCAATCCCACAGACAGGCGCAGCAACATTACAATGGTCAGGGGATATTACCCCAATAAAGCACACTTGGCCAGGGGGAGTACGTGTGTTCCTAAAAACACAATAAAGTCAGATGCCACATGAGTTAGGAACACATAGCCAATCAAGGCCTAGCACACATAGTGATCATGTGCTCCCCATGTCGGACATCTGGAAACATTATCCACTGGCCTCATTGTGTCCACGCAAGGTTGATACCCACCTGTAGTAACCATTTTACCATTAATTTATGACTCTAAAGCAGCAACCAACATTTCTCACCATATGTGGTACGTTGTAAACTTTTATGACCTGTTGTGTTATTTGTATATAGGAAAGACATCATTCAAATGTAAATTAAAATAGTCCTCAGACCTCATGCCTGTAACTGTACTCCCGGCTGCAATGTTTAGTTAAACAAACAGTTCCTGTTGTGCCAAACGCTGCTTGTCTTCCGTTTTTACTGAGGATTTCAAACTCAAACAACATGGTCACCCTGTTAGGGGAAAGCTCAATCTGGTACAGGAGGGTTAAGGATCAAGCTCCCAAGAATCCCCAGAGTGAGGTTAGTTACATTACTAGCCTTCAAGAACCAGATGTAGAAATTCTGTTAAAAGTCTTCTGAGAACTTAGAAGTCAGCCAAGAGGTCATGTAAATCTGATGCACCCAGAAGGCCACTCTTGTAGAGTTTGAGCCTGACCAGAAAGTATGAGTGATGGGAGCAGTGGAGCCCATGGCTCTCCAAGCTTATAGGACAGGACCTAATGCGGTAAAGGAGAGGACGGGAAAGACCATCTACTTCGTAGACCTCAGGACCCCCAGGAAACCCTTGAGGGTACTCCATGTCAATCACCTCAAATCACACTACATGAGGCCTAGACCAACATGTGGCCTTCATGAGTTCGTTTAGGGGATGAAACGCTGCCCAAGCAACAGCCCCAATCCCTGTCGGGGTAAAGCACTAAAGTCACTAATTTAACCTGTGCTTATCCCTCTGGTTCCTTGACACAAAAGCAGTCAGTATTAGCTTATAGGCAGTATTTATGCATCAAACAAACAGTAATAAAGTGAAAACACAGCATAAGAAACATTCCAAATCAAGATAGAGAAACAGAATAAAATTAAATAAATTATTTGACACCAAAACAACAAAAATCAAACAAGTAAAACTAGAGAAATGTAATTTTAAAACTCCTCAACCACGGTGATCTTGTCACGGTAGACCGGTTCCAATTCGCAAGTTCTGTCTGACTGCGAAGGAACACAGGCTGCATACAGGACTGGGTTCATTCCATTTACAAAGAAACTTGTGGGCTGGACATCGAAATGTGAAGTCCTTGTGTTGAGTTGCATGGGCCAGCATCGAGGAGTTGTCAACAAGGAGTTGTGATACAAGGTCCAGGGTTGACATGCGTCATGCAGCAGAAGAGCCGTCAACTTAACAGAGCACGTTTACCCGTAGGCATCTTGGTGCTGAATAACAGATGTTTATTGTTACCCAACTTCATGGTACTCATTTTATCAACCTCAGTATTAGTCCACTAAGCGATCAGATCCGGCTACCTGATGAGCAATCAATGGGAGTTTGTGATGCAGATTCCGTTTCATAGTCAAGGGAGCTGCTGCAAAGAATTGTGCTGTGATGCATTGGCATAGGGGAAAAGATGTGTCATACTGGGCTGATGTCAAGTTGCATCGGCATTGAAGGAACCACAAGGGCTTGCGGGGACTCGTGCGGCGATGATTCGACGTGGACAACGCGATGTGTTGAGCTCGGTAGGTGCGGGTATTGAGCGGCGTTGCATGTATCGAGTTGTGTTGGCATAGAAGAAGCCTATTATATACCTGTGGCTTGAACAGGGTACCAGCTGACTGACACATGGAGATTTCCTGGACTCCTGAGTCCACAGAGAGAGGTTGGATTCAGCAGGGCAGCTCACAACAGCAAATTAGTTCTCATGCATGACCAACAGACCTTGGGTGGCAATGCAGGGAGAAGCTGGCCTAGTATATGATATCCACTTATGTAAATGGGCACCTTACACCAGTCCAGTTAACCCTTATGGTGATTTAATAGGTCTTAGACAGCCTTAGAAAGCTCTGTAATTGGTAGCTGTGGAAAGCAGCCTTCATGCTTAATCCACAAGGAGTATAAAGCAGCTTGTTTCACCAAAATGCAATCTTAACACATAGATTAAGTGAAAAACAACCATACAAGATATTTATACAAAATATGTATTTATTATAGAATACTCTCTAACACGTTTAGCTATCTCCTACACGGAGATAAGCACAAGGCACACAATACTTTGCATACAAATACAGTAAATAGCACAAAATATACAGTGGGCCCCAGGGGGGACCAAACCATATACTAAGAAAGTGGTATAAGAGCCATGACTCAGGTAAAGACAAGGTCGAGAGGATGTAGAAGAGCTGGGGACCCAAGGTGAGTAGATAGAAATACCATGGAGAGCGTGTGCAGTTTGGCGACACGACCGTGTGCTCCGTACAACTCCATGTGTAAGTCGCGGTTGGATTTTTAAAGATTAAGGACCCTTCCCTGTGCACCCTGAAAATCCCTGTGGAAGACAGAAGGTTTGAGAGCTACCACACCCGTGGATACCCTAGTACCCACATTACCTACGCCAGGGACACCGGGTGCATAGATTTGAATTGTTATCGGAAACCGCAGTCAAACCCAATGGAGGACTTCAGAGAAGTGCCGCTGCTAAAGAAGGAGAAACTGTCCAGTGGAATCCGAAGGTGGATTCTAGATGAGACGTACTTGCAACCATAGGGGACAGAGTCTATGACACCCAGGAGGGACCAGGAGACTTCGAAGAGAAATGGCCTCCGATGTCAGGTGTTTCAGGATGAGTGATGTTGATCTTGACTCTGCAGCTGATGCTGAGGAAGACAAGGATCCGGGCACAAGCTGTCCCACGAAGGATGTTGAGTGCTGAGGGGTCGGTGCCTGAAAGAAGCACCAACAAGCCTTGGCAAATACAACCAATGGAAGAGTTGAAGAAGGAGCAACATTGGGACCAGCAAGGTCCAAGGGACTCACCACAAGCAGGGGAGTTCAGGCAGGCCCTGAGCAATTGGGGGAGCCCAAAAGAAACAAAGGTGACCCTCAAGTGGACCCACAGGCTGGAGGCACTGGGGTCGCAAGAGGACCTCAAGCAGGTCATCAAAAGGTGCAGGCCACGATGCACACGATGGGATGTGGCTGAAGAGTCTGATCACTGGAGGTCCTTGAGGTTGGGGCTACTTGGAGCCCAAAGATATTCTTGGAAAAAGCCAACAAGCCTTTACAACAGCAAGTTGATGCAGTGCACAGGGGTTTGGTTATTGCATCCCCCCCGAGGGATACTGGCCTTAAACTTCGTGAGAGAGCAGGGCAGGCTTCGGAAGCTGTGGGAAACCACTGCTTGTGTTGCAGAGTCTGGTCAGGGGGAGGTTACTCCAATGTCCTTTGTCCAGTTTCACACCAGAGCAGAAAGCAACAGGTTCCAGGACTGTTTTGAACTGGACTATGCACGGGGACACCAAATGTGCCCCTCATGCAGACTTAGTGGTGCTGGCAAGCACACCCACCCAGTCCCATTACACTAAATCCTGTCTGGGAGGTGGTCACACCTCCCTGTGACAGGATGCCTATTGTTCTGCCTTGCCCTGCTGCAGCTTGGCTCAGCGGCAGGAGGGCAGAAATCTGTCTCTGGTCGGCAGCAACAATTTTGTGCTGTCCAGGTCTAGAAGGTTGGCACTGGGAACACCGAGAGCCTAACAAAGGGCTCTTCCAGTGCTTGGAATCATACCTCCCACACTATTTACAGTGTGGGGGTATAATTCCAGCATGTTTGATACCAAACATGATAGGATTCGTTGCAGCCGTTTTCGAGATGGCCATTGCGTAATTACGGGGTGCCCCTCTATATGGTATATGGCTGCTTCACTGACAACCCGAGAAAATGGACTCCGTATGCTGTAGGGGTGTCCTGCTCATACAGGGGCACCCTCTCACTTAGAACCAAGCACCCTGTCTTCAAGATTGCAAAGGCCTGATATAGGGGTGACTTATAGGTTTTAAGTGCAGTGACCCTAGATATAGGAAACCTATATCTTTAATAAGTAGTGCTAGCACCAGCTTACACAAGCAGCAATGGCAGGCCTGCAGTTCCATTTTGAATGGTCTCTCATGGGTGGCATAATACATGCTTCAGCCCAAGGGAGAGCTCTGGGGAACCTATGCCCTGGGTACCTTAGTACCATTACTAGGTATTTATAATGGTACCCCAGTTTCCAATCTGGGATGTACCTAAGTTCTGAACACAACAATTTAGGGAGAAAGCAGATAGACTGGGGTCCCAATCAAACTAGTCAAATACAGCTTAGCACCAGGCAAAAAGTGGGGGTAACCATAGAAGCAGATCCTACTTTCCTACAAAAGCAGTCCTTGTTCAGTAAAGCAGGGCTTGGGCAGCAGGGCAGACTTCACAGCTGGGCAGTCCTTCTTCCTGAAAGAGTCCACAGGTCCAGAAGTGTTTTGATGAGTGATTCTGAGGGTCCAATATGTATACCTGGTGCCCATTTTACAGTGGCAAAAGCTTCCGGATCTGTCGTCTACAGAGATGTCTTGGATTTTATGCCTCCTTACCATGGTCTCAGTCTGTCTGGGAGCACAATAGGCTAGTGTGAAGTCCTTCGTGTGTGAGCTGAAGCCATACCTTTAAAGTGCAAGTGTGATAAGGTAGGTGGCAGCTCCACCTCCATCAAGTCAGAGATGGCTCATCCTGACAACACCCCAACCCTCTATTGTGATTCTGTCTGGGGAATACACAAAGGCCAAGTACAACTAGTCATGTGACCTAAGAACAAGCTGCAGGCGCCATATGGTTAGGACAAGAAAATGCCAGCTCTCTAAAAGTGGCATTTTCAGAATTGTGATTTAAAATCCAACTTTACCATTAAAGAGGAGTTACAATTACAATTCATCAGACACCAAACTTGACTCTCCTGCCTATTCCCAGTCAAATGTTTGCACTTATTAAATGTAATATGTTAACCCAATGTTATCCGGTGGGAGAGGTAGACCTAACAGTAATGAAAAACAAATGTTTGAGGTTTTCACTACATGGACATGTGAAACCTAAAAGTACATGTCCAACTATTAAATTACAATGTACCCTGCCCTGCACGTTGTCTATGGCAGCCTCTTATGGGCGAAATATGTAATAAAATCAAAGTTTTAGGCTTAGGAAAGGGTTATTTTGCCAACTCAGATTGGCAGTTTAACCCTGCACGCAGGCTGAAATGGCAGGCCTAAGACATGTTTTGAAGAGCTACTTAAGAGTGTGGCACAATAAGTGGTGTAGGTCTACTAGTAGCATTCGAATTACAGATCCTGGGTAAAGGGTATGCCGCTTCACTGGGGACTTATAAGCAAACTAAAATGGAGCTCTTGGCCGCAACAGCCTTTAGCTCTGTCCCACTGGAGGATTTGGACTTCCAAAAAAGAGACTTAGGGCCACATGCATCAAAATTGGAAATTGCAATTACCTAATTGCGATTTTCTGAGAATAGGAATTATTTAATCCCAATTTCCAACGTATGAAACTCCCAGAGTTTCATATACAAATTCACAAATCACCTACCTCATTAATATTAATGAGGTAGATCGCAATTTGCTAACACCTAGGAATCGCTAAAATCAAAAAGTATGGTGGCCTGCTGGGGTCAGCAGACCACTATGTTAAATGCAGCTCATTTTCCTTAAAGAAAACAGGATGCGTTTAAAAACAAAAATGAAAGGTTTTCCTTTTCATTTTTTAAGAGCAGTCAGTGGTCCTGTTGACTTAAAAAACATTATTACAACCATTCCCGAAAAGGGAAGGGGTCCGTGGGGACCCCTTCCCATTTGCGAATGGCTTACCACCTATTTGATACAATTCATCATTAGAAAATGCAGCTGATTGCTCTTTATCTGCAAGCAAATTATGCATTGTTTCAATGTCCCAATCATCAAAGATAGCACTAGAGGTGATGATATAATTTAAGGACATTTTAAACAAATAAGGTATGTGTAAAAGTTCAGTAAGACCATGCACATCATATGATACCCTACCCAATACTTTTCTTTCAAGAACTGGAACTGCTGTAATGTTCACCAGGGACAGGTCCCTTAGTTCATGGTGCGATGACATGTGGTTTTAGAACCAAGTTCACAAGTTCTTCTTTAGAGCGTTGTGGGAGATAGTGTCCATTCAGCAGTAGAAAAAAAACAGTTCCAAGACCAATCCAGAGTATCAGGAAAAGTAATCCAATTGTAATCTAGAAATGTATCCATGGAACAACAAAGTATGTCTTTTTCAGACAAAGATAGAGAGTATATACATGTAGCCTGAAAGGGAGGGGTGGTGGTGGCAGCTGAAGTTCACTTGAATCCGATGAGAAGTCATCATAATGCATGAGGTAGCCAAACGCCATCCAGTCTAATTTTGGCAGCTCAGCAGGTTTTGTATAACTGGGAGATGACTCAATCTGTGGCATATTCACATAGACATCATCAATTTTTCGAATTCAGATTTTTGTACTTGTTGAATGTACAGTCGTCGTTGTTTCAACAGGAAGAAGTATCACTTCATTGTTGTTTACAGCTTCTCTTTGCAGAGGGGAATCTTCTGTAGGTATTAAAGCTTCCATCTGAGATTCCTGAATAGTAGCGAGAGGAGTGCGGTGGCTACCCTGCAGCACACGCGACCTACTGTTGAGAATCTGCCACATAGTGTGGTTTGATCATCTCAATAGAGACAAACCTTTTGTCTCTGTGACCATCAAGGGTTGGCAGAAGTACAGTTCGAGTACCTTCGACAGCCAGGACAGGTACCAGCATTAAGATGGCTCAAAATTATTTCTTGTTCACAATTTTCTCTCTGACCAGGTTAGCAATCTTCAGGACCCAGGCAGGTCTTGCCGTTATTATCTTCACTTCTCCAATGGCGGTGTGTGTTACTTGGACATTGCTTTGTGCACCCTGAAATTCATTGAGTTCCTGTAAAAGAGCTTATGTTCATTGATTTCAAAGGTTGTTTCTGCCACCACTGCGATGACATTATTAAGGTCTGGGACTCACATTCTCACACCAAACAGGAGTTCGTAATGAGTATGACCCCCCAGAGATTTTCTTGGCTTGGGCCTGAGTGCCCTCTGGACCCCATATAGGTGATTCACCCAACTGCCAACTGAGCCTAATACCTTAACTGTTAAGGACTTTGTTAAGTCACGTTTTTTCCTCTCAACTACTGACTTTCCCTCGGGATGGTGGAGGGAGGAGTACTGCAAGGCCACACTCAAACTTCCCATGGCTTCTTTGTAAGTCTGAGAGCTAAACGCTAGGCCCTGGTCAGATTGTAGTATGCCAATTGCATGTTTCCCATTGAAAACACACAAATCCTTTATAAAAGTTTGAGCATCAGCCGAGCGCTGTAGCCAAACCCACAGGAATCTGGATCACAAATCCACTACCACCAAGATGTATCGGTAGGCCCAATCTGAGTGTAAGGGGCTGCAGTGATCAAAATAAACTACTGCCAGAGGTTTTTCTGAGATCAAAAGAGGTGTCTGAGGTGGACATGCTATGGTGGACCCTTTCATCTGCTGGCAGATGTCACATTTTAGGACAAAATCACCATTTGTGCTGCTCCAGTAACAAGACTGTTGCATTAGCCCCTGCGTGTGCTAAACCCAGACCCTCATGTACAGCTAGTATTAGTCCTAATCTGCGATCAGTGTTTGGTATTTTTCTATCCCACACCCCTGGATTCTGACCATACGGAATGTTTTGTGCAACTAACTTGTAGGAGTACTTAAGTGGAAAGCCTTTCGGCAGATGGGTGTCATTGCAAGTAGCATTGTCGGCCACTATGATGTCTCTGTCTAATCTCATTCTAGTACTAGAATGAGTGATTGCAGCAATGGCAGCAGTGTGAACTGATGCCTTTGCAGCCTCATCGGCCATGGAATTCCCTTCAACGTGAACGCAAACACGTTGATGACTCAATGTATGGATAACATAAGTCTGTGGCAAACATTCTTTCAGCTTTGCCACCTGTTCCCAAAGCAGTTTGTGCTTGATTGTGCAACCCTTGGACTCTTGAAATCCAATTTGGCCCCAACAGTGAAGATATTCTGTATTGGACTGGACACAGTAGCATGAATCACACACTATAAGAGTGAGGAATCCACGATCCGTACTTTGTAGTGGCATTATCTGGGCTTTGAGTTCTGCTAGCTGTGCTGTAAAGTCCCCTAAGGACTGAGGGTGTGTTTTTTCAGGACTGAACTATTGGTGTTGTATCCCTATGGCAGGCTGTGCAGATCCATCGGTATAAAATGATGCATTATTTAATTCAGCAGAGGATAATCTTGTTTGTACTGCAGGAATGCATGTGTTTGAAGTGTGGAATCGAATCGGTAGTCTACATCTGTTGCAGTGAGAGAGTTAGCCATTGAATCTATTGTGGATGTAATACTTTGGCATTTGGAATGCTGGCTTTAGTAACGGCCTCTGAGGTCGGTACTGGGGTTCCGGCAATTATGTGCTTACCCTGAGCCAGTGCTCGCTCTCTCTCACAACAGCAGCCTGTGCTGCTGAGAGAATTTTCTCAGTGGGTGCAATACACATTTCAGTGTTTGTGTACAAAAGTGATTTGTATGCAATGGGTACTGTATAACCCTGGGCGTAATTTGCGTAGTAGCGCTACACGTAGCTACGCGAAGTGCACTTCGAACTACGCGAGATATGCATAGCGCTACGCGAACTGTGCAGTGCGCTGTTCGGGATGATTGCACAGTGCTGGATGCTTGTCTGCACTGTGCAATCATTGAAAACGGCATCTCGCACAGTGCGAGCTGTCGTTTTCTGCCGCTCGAGTAGATTTTTACTCGAGCGGCAGGTTTCTCAATGCAGACTGGTAGTTTCTCATCGCGAGCGATCTCGAGCATACGCGCAATGAGAAACCTGACCTCCCCACATTGAGAATCTCGCTGGAAGGTTTATTTTCCACGCTCGCGATCGCCAACTTGATGTTGCTAATCGCGAATGAGAAAAAAGTCTTGCCGGGATGTCATTTTGCTCGCTCGCGGTCGCCAACTTGACGTTGCGAGCAAAAAATGCCAGCTACGCTACGCGTTTTTACACTGTGCTACGTGCAATTTGCATAGCGCGAAGGAGCACAAACTACGCAAACAACGCGAGCGTAGCGTAGTTGACCGCCCAGGGTTAGTACTGTATCACCTTCATTAAAAGTGATATAGGTGTACTCGGTTAGACCCCCAACTACGCAGATCACCTGATTAGTTATGTTCACACGTGTGTGCAAATGTTTGGAAACTATCAGATCAGCTTGTATAGAACATACAATGTTTATGTGTTCCTGCGTCCAATGGTTGATCAAAAAATCTGCTCTGATTGAGTGGTAGAATGGTTTTACTCGTTCTGCGTAATACAAAATGTATGTTCTGCCAAAATTAAATAATCCTAAAATGGATTGGAGTGGTTTTAGAGTTGTTTGAAGTTGGAGCAGTGCTGATTTTCTAACAAATTTGCTGCCAGGCTTTTGCCTTCACCTGACAATTCATATCCAAGAAACAGCATATTAAGATGGGCAATTTGAGATGTTTTACAATGAAAGTTGTAACTCAGGTGAGCGAACCCAAGAATTTTATGGTTCACTCCAGCCAAGTATTCTATCAATTCATCACCCATCAGATAAATATCATTTGAATAAGACAATGCCTCCTCATCAAAATTTTGAAGTAACTCTGTTACCCTGGCTGTGCAAAATTGATGCTCTGAGTCTAGCGCTGAAAATGTGGTCAAATATCTGGTTCCAGGCACTATATTCCGGCAGAAGAATCCATTAGAGATATCTAGTATTGTTTTGTATTTATTCCATAAAATGTTATTCATTAGTGCTGCACTATGTGTATTTTGTACTGCAAATGTGTCTGTGGGAGTGTTCAAATGTCTGTAGTCTAAGACTAGACGGTGTTAGAATGGGGAACCTCTGGTTGGCATGAGTGGTTACGTGTGACAAGCAGTGGTCCCTTCTTCTAGTCAGGGCAAGAGAATTACTCCTTCAGAACAACCCCTGCTCACCCTATAGGTAGTGTGGCGCGAGCAGTCAGGGCTAAACCTCAGGGCGTTACGTCAGTTAAGCATTTATGAGCACACACAGTAAATCACCAGATCCCCCACAAATGGACGCCAGACGTAAGTTGTATCAAAAGTACGTATACTTTATGCAAAAGGTTCTCTGTTATGCAGACTTAGTACAAGACCATAAATAACGTTCGTGAAATGGGGGCCACAAGATGATAATTAGGCACGGTTCTCTTTTGATGGCAAGTTCTTTGTTACGGGCGCTCTGTAGCGCTCTCTTGGATCTGTCCAGCCACGGTGATACGCCGTGCGCCCAGGGTACAGTGATACGGGGAAATCAAAGCGTTTCCTCCTTCAGCTTCAGGTTCCTCCTCCTCCTCAGGCAGAGCGTTCTCGGTCACGAGCAGGATCTGATTTCTTAGGAGCAGGGCTCCTTCTTTTAAAGCGCAAATCCTTTGTTCTTTGTCGCCAGGGGGCCTGGGCCTGGCTCAGTCCAGTTTTGGAGCACTTTGTTGTGGTGACTCTGCTCTTTCTTTTCAGCAGCAGGGCAGAGACATCAGCCGCTCCACAGGGGGCGGAGCCGGCTTTGTGGTGGCAGAGCACAGGTCTTTACACAAGTTGGTCCCACACTGCTCGTCACACCAGCAAGTTGCCCCAAAGGACTTTGGTAAATGTAGTGGCGACAGTGGGTACGCCTATGCCACGATGTGTAAGGAGAACAGTATGTGTTGCATTTAGCCATCCCTGGACACGTGTTTCGAGGTAGTTGCCTCTCGTCAGCAGGGAGCAGGACAGTGTAAAGGGGTGCCGTGTGGACTGCCAAAATGTAATTAAAAACAGGTCAAGTACCTCTCATGGCGCGCAGGTGCAGATCCAAGGCTCGTCAGCCCGTTAGCTCAAGGGAGCCGTAATAATTTGTACACAAGTTGGTCGCACACTGCTCGTTACACCAGCAAGTTGCCCCAAAGGACTGTGGTAAATGTAGTGGCGACGGCGGGTACGCCTATGCCACGATGTGTAAGGAGAACAGTATGTGTTGCATTTAGCCATCCCTGGACACGTGTTTCGAGGTAGTTGCCTCTCGTCAGCAGGGAGCAGGACAGTGTAAAGGGGTGCCGTGTGGACTGCCAAAATGTAATTAAAAACAGGTCAAGTACCTCTCATGGCGCGCAGGTGCAGATCCAAGGCTCGTCAGCCCGTTAGCTCAAGGGAGCCGTAATAATTTGTACACAAGTTGGTCGCACACTGCTCGTCACACCAGCAAGTTGCCCCAAAGGACTGTGGTAAATGTAGTGGCGACGGCGGGTACGCCTGTGCCACGATGTGTAAGGAGAACAGTATGTGTTGCATTTAGCCATCCCTGGACACGTGTTTCGAGGTAGTTGCCTCTCGTCAGCAGGGAGCAGGACAGTGTAAAGGGGTGCCGTGTGGACTGCCAAAATGTAATTAAAAACAGGTCAAGTACCTCTCATGGCGCGCAGGTGCAGATCCAAGGCTCGTCAGCCCGTTAGCTCAAGGGAGCCGTAATAATTTGTACACAAGTTGGTCGCACACTGCTCATCACACCAGCAAGTTGCCCCAAAGGACTGTGGTAAATGTAGTGGCGACGGCGGGTACGCCTATGCCACGATGTGTAAGGAGAACAGTATGTGTTGCATTTAGCCATCCCTGGACACTTGTTTCGAGGTAGTTGCCTCTCGTCAGCAGGGAGCAGGACAGTGTAAAGGGGTGCCGTGTGGACTGCCAAAATGTAAGTAAAAACAGGTCAAGTACCTCTCATGGCGCGCAGGTGCAGATCCAATGCTCGTCAGCCCGTTAGCTCAAGGGAGCCGTAATAATTTGTACACAAGTTGGTCGCACACTGCTCGTCACACCAGCAAGTTGCCCCAAAGGACTGTGGTAAATGTAGTGGCGACGGCGGGTACGCCTATGCCACGATGTGTAAGGAGAACAGTATGTGTTGCATTTAGCCATCCCTGGACACGTGTTTCGAGGTAGTTGCCTCTCGTCAGCAGGGAGCAGGACAGTGTAAAGGGGTGCCGTGTGGACTGCCAAAATGTAATTAAAAACAGGTCAAGTACCTCTCATGGCGCGCAGGTGCAGATCCAAGGCT
Source organism: Triturus cristatus (assembly GCF_964204655.1). Classification (NCBI taxonomy): domain Eukaryota; kingdom Metazoa; phylum Chordata; class Amphibia; order Caudata; family Salamandridae; genus Triturus; species Triturus cristatus. The sequence goes on along the minus strand of NC_140589.1, from coordinate 549,402,992 downwards.
CGTCAGCCCGTTAGTGCAAGGGAGCCGTAATAATTTGTACACAAGTTGGTCGCACACTGCTCGTCACACCAGCAAGTTGCCCCAAAGGACTGTGGTAAATGTAGTGGCGACGGCGGGTACGCCTATGCCACGATGTGTAAGGAGAACAGTATGTATTGCATTTAGCCATCCCTGGACACGTGTTTCGAGGTAGTTGCCTCTCGTCAGCAGGGAGCAGGACAGTGAAAAGGGGTGCCGTGTGGACTGCCAAAATGTAATTAAAAACAGGTCAAGTACCTCTCATGGCGCGCAGGTGCAGATCCAAGGCTCGTCAGCCCGTTAGCTCAAGGGAGCCGTAATAATTTGTACACAAGTTGGTCGCACACTGCTCGTCACACCAGCAAGTTGCCCCAAAGGACTGTGGTAAATGTAGTGGCGACGGCGGGTATGCCTGTGCCACGATGTGTAAGGAGAACAGTATGTGTTGCATTTAGCCATCCCTGGACACGTGTTTCGAGGTAGTTGCCTCTCGTCAGCAGGGAGCAGGACAGTGTAAAGGGGTGCCGTGTGGACTGCCAAAATGTAATTAAAAACAGGTCAAGTACCTCTCATGGCGCGCAGGTGCAGATCCAAGGCTCGTCAGCCCGTTAGCTCAAGGGAGCCGTAATAATTTGTACACAAGTTGGTCGCACACTGCTCGTCACACCAGCAAGTTGCCCCAAAGGACTGTGGTAAATGTAGTGGCGACGGCGGGTACGCCTATGCCACGATGTGTAAGGAGAACAGTATGTGTTGCATTTAGCCATCCCTGGACACGTGTTTCGAGGTAGTTGCCTCTCGTCAGCAGGGAGCAGGACAGTGTAAAGGGGTGCCGTGTGGACTGCCAAAATGTAATTAAAAACAGGTCAAGTACCTCTCATGGCGCGCAGGTGCAGATCCAAGGCTCGTCAGCCCGTTAGCTCAAGGGAGCCGTAATAATTTGTACACAAGTTGGTCGCACACTGCTCGTCACACCAGCAAGTTGCCCCAAAGGACTGTGGTAAATGTAGTGGCGACGGCGGGTACGCCTGTGCCACGATGTGTAAGGAGAACAGTATGTGTTGCATTTAGCCATCCCTGGACACGTGTTTTGAGGTAGTTGCCTCTCGTCAGCAGGGAGCAGGACAGTGTAAAGGGGTGCCGTGTGGACTGCCAAAATGTAATTAAAAACAGGTCAAGTACCTCTCATGGCGCGCAGGTGCAGATCCAAGGCTCGTCAGCCCGTTAGCTCAAGGGAGCCGTAATAATTTGTACACAAGTTGGTCGCACACTGCTCGTCACACCAGCAAGTTGCCCCAAAGGACTATGGTAAATGTAGTGGCGACGGCGGGTACGCCTATGCCACGATGTGTAAGGAGAACAGTATGTGTTGCATTTAGCCATCCCTGGACACGTGTTTCGAGGTAGTTGCCTCTCGTCAGCAGGGAGCAGGACAGTGTAAAGGGGTGCCGTGTGGACTGCCAAAATGTAATTAAAAACAGGTCAAGTACCTCTCATGGCGCGCATGTGCAGATCCAAGGCTCGTCAGCCCGTTAGCTCAAGGGAGCCGTAATAATTTGTACACAAGTTGGTCGCACACTGCTCGTCACACCAGCAAGTTGCCCCAAAGGACTGTGGTAAATGTAGTGGCGACGGCGGGTACGCCTATGCCACGATGTGTAAGGAGAACAGTATGTGTTGCATTTAGCCATCCCTGGACACGTGTTTCGAGGTAGTTGCCTCTCGTCAGCAGGGAGCAGGACAGTGTAAAGGGGTGCCGTGTGGACTGCCAAAATGTAATTAAAAACAGGTCAAGTACCTCTCATGGCGCGCAGGTGCAGATCCAAGGCTTGTCAGCCCGTTAGCTCAAGGGAGCCATAATAATTTGTACACAAGTTGGTCGCACACTGCTCGTCACACCAGCAAGTTGCCCCAAAGGACTGTGGTAAATGTAGTGGCGACGGCGGGTACGCCTATGCCACGATGTGTAAGGAGAACAGTATGTGTTGCATTTAGCCATCCCTGGACACGTGTTTCGAGGTAGTTGCCTCTCGTCAGCAGGGAGCAGGACAGTGTAAAGGGGTGCCGTGTGGACTGCCAAAATGTAATTAAAAACAGGTCAAGTACCTCTCATGGCGCGCAGGTGTAGATCACAGGTCTATTCAAGAGTCAAGGTGTACTCCTCCCACCCATCCTGGTGTAATCTTTCTACCCACCACCTGGCAGCCAGCCTGTCTCCTGGAATTCCCCAGCCCTGCTCCTCTTGTTACTAGGCAGAACACACACACAGCGCAGAGGCGGACTGGATGGCCAGATCAGTAAATACTAACTTTCTAAAAGTAGTATTTACAAACACAGGATATTAAAATAAACTTTACTAAAAGAAGTATTTTATTATTCTGAGTTCAGGCATACTAAACATGACTTTCTACCATGCTCTATGAGTCCACTGGGATCACAGCATGTAGCAACCCCAGCAGCCCATTCTGGCCTATGGAGAGCAGGTAGCCTTCACTAGTTAAAAACGAAAAGGGCTGTAATTCACTAGTAAGACATGCCACACACATCAGGGCATGTCCTACCTTATGCCTACAATGCACCCTGCCCTTGGGCCTACCAGAGGGGTGACTGACATGCAGTTAAGGGAAGGTTTAGGGACTGGCAAGTGGGTGCACTTGCGCAGCCAGCGTGACAGTACCTGACTGCGCGCAGGTTCTGCAGTGGCAGATCCTAGACACATTTTACTAGGCCGCTTCTGTGGGTGGCACAACCAGTGCTGCGGCCCACTAGCGGCATTTGTATTTACAAGCCCTGGCACTCCTGGTGCGCTTTACTAGGGGCTGACAGTAAACCAAATAAACCAATCGTGGAAGTCAATTCACATAATACATTTTACCATAGGGAGCACTTGCCCTGTGGCACTGGATGGCAGTGTCACAGGGCCCGGAGCAGCTAACACCAGCACAAAAATACATTGAGGCACAAACAAAAATGGAAGGGTGACCCATGCCAATGGTGCCAGGTCTAACACGTGTCCCCTCCAGCTGAAATGTGGGGAGAACTACCCTACCCCAGGGAGTTCTTCATCACTAAATCTGGAAAGACCATCAGCGTTGGCGTGGTCTGTACCGGGGCGATGTTCCACCGTGAAATCCATCCCCTGTAGGGAAATGGACCACCTCAACAACTTAGGATTCTCACCCCTCATCTGCATCAACCATCTGAGGGGCAGGTGGTCTGTTTGAACCCGGAAGTGAGACCCAAACAAGTAGGGTCTTAGCTTCTTCAATGCCCAGACCACCGCAAATGCTTCTCGCTCAATCGCACTCCACTTTTGTTCCCGGGGAAGTAATCTTCTACTAATAAAGGCTACGGGTTGGTCAAAGCCCTCCTCAGTGATCTGTGAGAGAACAGCCCCTACACCATGCTCTGATGCATCTGTCTGCACAAGGAACTCTTTGGAGAAGTCAGGAGCCAAGAGCACGGTCGCCGTGCACATGGCAGTTTTCAGGGTGTCAAAGGCCTTCTGACAGGTGTCAGTCCATATCACTTTTCTGGGCTGCTTTTTCGAAGTCAGCTCTGTCAAGGGGGCAACGATGCTGCCATACCCCTTGACAAACCTCCTGTAGTACCCTGTGAGTCCTAAAAAGGCCCTCACCTCCGTCTGGGTCCTTGGGGGCTCCCAAGCCAGGATGGTTTCTATCTTGGTTTGTAGGGGCGCCACCTGGCCGCTCCCTACTTGGTGTCCCAAGTACACCACGGAACCCTGCCCGATCTGACACTTGCTTGCCTTGATCGTGAGGCCTGCCTTGCGCAGTGCCATCAACGCTTCCCAGAGATGTCGCAGGTGTTCTTCCCATGTGCCGCTGAACACTGCGATGTCATCCAGGTATGCTGCGCTGAACTCGGACAGCCCAGCCAACACCTGGTTGACCAACCTCTGGAATGTGGCAGGGGCATTCTTCATCCCAAAGGGCATAACCCGGAACTGGAAATGCCCATCTGGTGTGGAGAATGCGGACCTCTCCTTAGCCCCATCGGTTAAGGCGATCTGCCAGTACCCAGACGGTAGATCAAACGTGCTGAGGTACCGTGCAGCCCCCAACCGATCGATGAGCTCATCAGCTCTGGGGATGGGGTGCGTGTCAGTCTTCGTGACCGAATTGAGTCCTCTGTAGTACACACAGAACCGGAGTTCGGTGTGGCACCCGGCGAGGCAGCCTTTGGGACCAAGACCACTGGGCTGGCCCAAGGACTGCTGGAGGACTCAACCACCCCAAGAGCAAGCATCTTTGAGACCTCCTCTTTGATGCAGGCTCTGACCCTGTCAGTTACCCTGTAAGCCTTGTGCTTCACAGGTTAGCTGTCTCCTGTATCCACATCATGGACGCACCAATCTGTGATACCAGGAACCAAGGAGAACAGGTCAGGAAACTGCCCCAACAGGTGGCGGCAGTCATCCTGTTGCTCAGGGGTCAGGGTGGGTGAGAGGTTAACTCCATCCACTGACCCGTCTCGCTCCGAGGCCACCAGGAGGTCAGCAAGAGGCTCAGACTCCTCCTCCGTCCCATCATCTGTGGCCAAGAGCATGCCCACATCGGACCTCTCCAAGTGGGGCTTCAGTCGATTGACATGGAGGACCCTCAAGGGGTTCCTCGGAGACTGCAAGTCCACCAAGTAGGTGACAGAACTCTTGCGCTCCACAACCTCAAAGGGTCATGTCCACGTGTCCTGGAGTGCACAAGGCTCCACAGGGGCCAGGACCCACACTTTTTGACCAGGTTGAAGCTCAACCAGAGTGGCATTCTGGTCGTACCACCGCTTCATTTCCTCCTGGCTGGCTTCCAGCTTTGCCTCAGCAAGTTGCCTGAAACGCCTAGTCTGGTTCCGGAAAGCCAGCATGTAACTGTATACATTCTGGGGAGGTTTCCTGGGAGATTGCTCCCAGCCTTCCTTGACCAGACTAAGAGGTCCTCGTACTGGGTGGCCATACAAAAGCTCAAAGGGACTGAACCCCAGAGACTTTTGTGGCACCTCGCGGTACACGAAGAGAAGGCATGGTAAGAGGACGTCCCACTTACGCCTCATGGGTTCCTCGAGACCCATAATCATGCCCTTCAGGGTGCGGTTGAAGCGCTCAACCAACCCGTTTCCTTGGGGATGGTAAGTGGTGGTGAACTTGTACGTCACACCACACTCTTGCCACAGGGATTTCATATACTTCGATATGAAATTGGTCCCCCTGTCAGACACCACCTCTAGAGGGAATCCTACTCGTGAGAAAATTCCCATCAGTGCTCGTCCCACCACGGGGGCCGTCACTGTCCTCAGAGGGATGGCTTCAGGGTACCGGGTGGCATGGTCCACCAAGACCAGGATGAACCTGTTGCCCATGGCTGTCTTGGGGTCCAGTGGCCCCACGATGTCAATCCCCACTCGCTGGAATGGGGTACTGACCACAGGGAAAGGTTGGAGTGGAGCCTTCAGCTTCCTTCCACTCTTACCACTTGCCTGGCAAGTCTGGCATGTCCTGCAGTGAGTGTCAGAACTCCTGCGTATTTGAGGCCAATAAAAGTGGGTGACATGCCTCTCGAAGGTCTTGTCCTGCCCCAAATGCCCTGCTAACGGAACGTCGTGAGCCAGCCCCAGTAGGAAGGCTCTGAACTTCTGGGGTACCACCAGCGCACGGGCCGACCCAGGTTCAGCAACCTTAGGCTCTGAGTACAGGAGGTCGTTCTCCCAGTAGATCAAGTGAGTACCGGACTGATCACCATTGGCCTGGGCTGCAGCCTGCTGCCGCATACCCACTAGAGAGGGGCACTCTTTCTGCTCCCTGAAGAATTCCTCCCTGGTGCGGCCTCCTTTTTGCTGCCAATGGGTCAGCTCAGGCAGGTCCCCCAGTTCAGCGATCTGTTCCCCGGTAGGCTCCAGGGCATCCCCCTCAAGGTCTGCTTCCTCCTGGGCCGTGGGAACTTCAGGAGCCGGATTCCCGTGCCTCCTGTGCCCTCTCCCTAAGGCCGGTTCCTGGGCCTCTCCCTCAGGCTCCAGGGTCCCTTCAACACCCCTACTGGCTGCCATCGACCGGGTGGTCACACACGCCCAATCAGGTAAACCCACCATCCTCAGGTGAGTTGTCTCCTCCACCTTTTCCCAAGGGGAGCTCTCCAAATCGTTACCTAGGAGACAATCAACAGGCATGGCTTCTCTCACAGCCACTTGCAGAGTACCAGAGACCCCCCCCACTCAAAGGGAACCTGAGCCATTGGACACTGACTCTCTGTGTTGTCGGCGTTGACAACACGGCAGAATGCGTGTGGGACAACCTGCTCCTGAGACACCAGGTGTTGCTTGACAGCAGTCACACTGGCTCCTGTATCTCTAAGAGCCCCCACCCTTCGGCCATTTATGGTCACCCACTGCCCATACTTTTGAGTATTGGGGGGCAGTTGGGCCTCAGCAACCATCTCACTGTCTCCTAATGAGACTAGGGTCATCTGTACGGGATCCCCCGCCCCTTGGACATCTATCTCCCTCCCAAAGGCTACACTATTCACCTGCTTGGGGGGTGGAGCACCAGAGGGTGCTGGTTTACCATACATTGGGCACTTGGGATCCATGGAATAGTGCCCCAGGTTGTTACACTTGTAACATCTGGGGGGCCCTCTTTGAACAGGGTTACCTGTCGGGGCCCGGTCTGCTTCGGGGGTGGGGGTGGCTAAGAACCTTTCCCTTGGTTCCCTTGGGAATTACTTTGGGGCCCTCTGTAGAACTCCCTCTGTTTATCCTTGTCCCCCCCACTCTTCTGCTGGGGACCCTGAACACCTTTGGCGGGGCCTCCCACGGGACCCTTGTGGACCCTGGTGCTGATCCAGCAGTCCGCCTCCTCAGCAAGCTTCCTAGGGTTAGTCAGCTTGCTATCGATCAGGTGCTGGCGTAGCTCAGGAAAACAATTATCCGACAAGTGCGCCCATGCAATTAAATCAAACAGCCCTTGGTAATCATTCACTTTGCTACCCTTCACCCAACCATCTAGCGCTCTGGAAAAAAAAGTCACATATTCTACATAAGTGGTACCAGGTTTCTTGGTGCAATCCCTAAACCTCTGCCTGTACAATTTAGGACTTAACCCATACCTTGCCATCAAAGCTTCCTTCATGTGTGGATAGGATGTTTTGACATCAGAGGGGAGATCCAGCAGTGTGTCCCGCCCCTCACTCAGGAACCTTCCCCACAACCCCGCTCCCCAATCTTTCTCAGGGACCCGGTGGGAGGACATGGCTACTTCATAGGCCCTGAACCACTGCCCAATATCATCCTGTTTATAATACTCTCTTACTACATCTTTAGGAATATGCACCCTTGACTCTGTTAAATTGCTGCCACCAGAGGGAGAGTGGTTTAAATTCTTGGCCTTGATATCCAACTCCCTCATTTTTACCTCATGCTCCATGGCCAATCTTTGTCTTTCCATCTCCATTTGAAGTTTTGCCATCTCCACCTCATGTGCGCGTGCAGCACTCCTGTCGGCCATCTCCTCTGGCGACAGGCCTCTGCCAGGTTCAGAAACACCTTCTGGGGGTATCACCTCTCTTGCATTCTCTGGGAACTTTGATTCGTGCCAGGCCCTCAGCGCCTTTATGTACTGATCCTTGCTTGTTAATCCACTTTGTTTAATTCTGTACTTGGAGAGATATCCTTTCAGAACTTCGTTTGTGCACTTCCTCAGTGCCTCCTGTTCCCAATCTATGTCATCAATTCCAGAGAGTATAGAGGATGCTCCGCCTCCGTTGACTGAGCTAGGCATGGCTTCTTAAAGTGGAGATTCTTCTTTAGTAACAACTGTCAATCAATCTGTGGCTGCGTTATAGGTCTGCACTCGCTACGTGGTGATCAATAATTCACTGTATGTAAATCATAAATGCAAATTCGAAATCCTCACCGCTGCCACCAATGTTAGAATGGGGAGCCTCTGGTTGGCACGAGTGGTTACGTGTGACAAGCAGTGGTCCCTTCTTCTAGTCAGGGCAAGAGAATTACTCCTTCAGAACAACCCCTGCTCACCCTATAGGTAGTGTGGCGCGAGCAGTCAGGGCTAAACCTCAGGGCGTTATGTCAGTTAAGCATTTATGAGCACACACAGTAAATCACCAGATCCCCCACAAATGGACGGCAGACGTAAGTTGTATCAAAAATACGTATACTTTATGCAAAAGGTTCTCTGTTATGCAGACTTAGTACAAGACCATAAATAACGTTCGTGAAATGGGGGCCACAAGATGATAATTAGGCACGGTTCTCTTTTGTTGGCAAGTTCTTTGTTACGGGCGCTCTGTAGCGCTCTCTTGGATCTGTCCAGCCACGGTGATACGCCGTGCGCCCAGGGTACAGTGATACGGGGAAATCAAAGCGGTGTGGACCCCGAGTCCGTGTGAGAGTTCACTGTACCTTGGTTCATGCGGCGGGTTGGACGCGTCTTCGGTGGGGGTGCAGCTTCGGCACCTTGAGGGACTCCGGATCTGGAATCAGCGGGCGGCTTTCGGACGACAGGCGCGGCCCAGGGCCTCCAACACGGACGGTGCGGGAGGTCACTTCAGGGGGCGGCGCGGTCTGAATCTTGCTGGGAGGCGAAGCGGGGTGGCCGGATACATTACGACGTACGGGCGGCCGTCCGGGGCTTTGAACTCGCAGTCCGAGCAGAAATCCGGCGGGAGGGCGAGAGGGCACCAGGCCCACTCCAGCAGCAGGCGGGTGACAGGGAAGCGGGGCGGCCAGACCCGAGGGGTCAAGAGCGACTCAGGTAGAGTGGGGCTCTCGGCGAGTGGAGGCGGCCAGGCTTCTGGGTGTCACGGCCCTTGGAGAGGGTGCAGGTGCGCAGAGCACTCCGGCGGGAGAAAGCACACAGCTCGATTCACAGACGAGTGGAGGCACGGTGAACCCACTGGTCCTGGGGTTCAGTTCAGGGGGCAAGCTCAATCAAGCCCTTGGAGATTGCTGTGAGCACAAGTTTTTGGGTCAATAAATAAAGTAAGTCTTATGCAGGTTTCTTCTCTCCTTTGGCAGCAAGGCAACCACTGCAGGAAAGTCCTCCAGACTTTAGGAACAGCGTTTCCTCCTTCAGCTTCAGGTTCCTCCTCCTCAGGCAGAGCGTTCTCGGTCACGAGCAGGATCTGATTTCTTAGGAGCAGGGCTCCTTCTTTTAAAGTGCAAATCCTTTGTTCTTTGTCGCCAGGGGGCCTGGGCCTGGCTCAGTCCAGTTTTGGAGCACTTTGTTGTGGTGACTCTGCTCTTTCTTTTCAGCAGCAGGGCAGAGACATCAGCCGCTCCACAGGGGGCGGAGCCGGCTTTGTGGTGGCAGAGCACAGGTCTATTCAAGAGTCAAGGTGTACTCCTCCCACCCATCCTGGTGTAATCTTTCTACCCACCACCTGGCAGCCAGCCTGTCTCCTGGAATTCCCCAGCCCTGCTCCTCTTGTTACTAGGCAGAACACACACACAGCGCAGAGGCGGACTGGATGGCCAGATCAGTAAATACTAACTTTATAAAAGTAGTATTTACAAACACAGGATATTAAAATAAACTTTACTAAAAGAAGTATTCAATTATTCTGAGTTCAGGTATACTAAACATGACTTTCTACCATGCTCTATGAGTCCACTGGGATCACAGCGTGTAGCAACCCTAGCAGCCCATTCTGGCCTATGGAGAGCAGGTAGCCTTCACTAGTGAAAAACGAAAAGGGCTGTAATTCACTAGTAAGACATGCCACACACATCAGGGCATGTCCTACCTTATGCCTACAATGCACCCTGCCCTTGGGCCTACCAGAGGGGTGACTGACATGCAGTTAAGGGAAGGTTTAGGGACTGGCAAGTGGGTGCACTTGCGCAGCCAGCGCGACAGTACCTGACTGCGCGCAGGTTCTGCAGTGGCAGATCCTAGACACATTTTACTAGGCCGCTTCTGTGGGTGGCACAACCAGTGCTGCGGCCCACTAGCGGCATTTGTATTTACAAGCCCTGGCACTCCTGGTGCGCTTTACTAGGGGCTGACAGTAAACCAAATAAACCAATCGTGGAAGTCAATTCACATAATACATTTTACCATAGGGAGCACTTGCCCTGTGGCACTGGATGGCAGTGTCACAGGGCCCTGAGCAGCTAACACCAGCACAAAAATAAATTGAGGCACAAACAAAAATGGAAGGGTGACCCACGCCAACGGTGCCATGTCTAACAGACGGTATGAAAAGTCAGGTTTCATTACGGGAAACAAGGGATTATTCATGGGCGAGGTGCAATTTCCTATTACACCCTGGTACTTAAGATGTTCTTGAATTTCCCTAACTTGGGGGCTGATTACGACGGCATAACGATCGCCACCGCCGGGTTGGCGGTGGCGATCGTTACGCCATCGTAATGAGAATGATCCACTGCCATATTAGGATGGAGGTGGGTATCGCGGCGGATGCAAAGTCCGTCCACCACTGGCAATCGTCACGATTGCCTGCCGGGCGGAGCTGGGCCACTAATATGGTGGCAGTGCCTAGCAGGCACCACCACCATATTTGGATGTGGGTGAGTATAGGCATTTCCATGGTGGCAATGGCGCCATGGAAAGGCTGGCAGGGATTGGCTTTGGGGGCCCGCTGCGGGCCCCCTCAGGGGGGTGCACTGGGGTGTACCCATGGTACCCCCATGCAGTTCCCTGCACCAAGTGGCAGGCACACGTGATGCAGGGAAATGCTGTGCATGCCATTTTACCATTGCGGACGGTGCTGCAGCCAGCAGCACCGTCCGCAATTGTAAAAGGCCAGGATGCGCCCACCAGTATGGCCGGGGCATCCTGGTGGGACCGCCGCACGTCTGGCAGGCGGTCCCATCTCCGTTTTCATGGCAGGCGGACTGATGTCCGCCCACCATCATAATGAGCCCCTTGCTTTTTAGATTCATGTTTTATTTGGTAGTGTCGCTGGGGTTGAGAAACTGATTTTAATGGGACTTCTCGATGAGATAAATCTTCATCCCACCCTACATGATTTCGATAAAGTGCAGGAGCTAGCGCTAACGCCCACTCCTTGACATATAAATGTTTAAGTTAGGTTCTCCAAAAAGAGAGCCTTGATGATCCTGGGTGTGTCCCCCTCTATTTGGAGCTCTCTTTCATATAAACTATGTGAGACAGTTACCTTTGTATCAGGTGTTTCCACTGTGATATGCTCATTCAGCGCTAGTACCACCAGAAAATCCATTAAGTTCTGACGAGCTTTTGTGACTTCTGCCGCGCTGTCCAGCATCGTCACTGCCCATTCCCTGTTCAGAAGCAGAGTCCTCAATAGTATGGGCATGTCTTATTTTAATCCCTGCTACTTTCTTCTTTTCGAATAGATGTTATTGAGTCTTTTGATTGTCCTCTTTAAGAATGTAGTCTGAAGTGCGATGTGTTTCCCTTTTCGGCTTCAAGTGCTCTTCTGATCTGCACTCTGATCGTCCACCTCTCTCTGAATGTGTATCAGATGAATCCTGAAAGAAACAAGAGGAGCTTGCATCAGTATGCTAATACCTGTCAGGTTTTGTAATATTATCACAGTTTCTTGAATTATATATATGTTTTTAATCTCTTTTATTGCATTTTTTAAACAAAGGTAAGAGGTTAAAAAAACAGAGCACTAGGCAGTGCTATTCAGACAAGAGTACATTGTATACAATTTTAGTCAGCATCCCCAGGTTACAGAATATACAACATACTACATTGCCACATGGTACAGTAAAGCAAGTATTGGGTAGTATACACATGCATCTCAGTGCATGGAAACCTGTGCTAGCTGGTCATGAGGAGCTCCTCTGTTCCTTGAGCATATCGTGACTGGTCAAAAACACTCTTGACTACTACTTTCTTATCATGCTTTTGTTTTTTGCTTGCAAAATCTGTTTTATTAGTATATCACAACCAAATAGTGATTGATACCGGAATAGAAAACATTGGGCAAAAATATTCATTAGCACAATATATCTGAAGATAGTCACTTCGGTCTCTGCTGGGACACATTGAGCCTCACAAGATAGCAAACGAACATACCTGCCGCTTTGTGACAAGCTCTTCAAAAACCAACAGCCCCAAATTGCAAACAAATCAACCTGTAGCAAAAAAAAAGAAATAAAACCCTGTTCTGCCAGCCTGCAAAAGAGGACAGAAATGAGAAATAGCGAAGACTAGATATGAGAGGAAGAAAAGAAGCGGGGGAAGGAAGAGGTGGAAAGGCACCTAATTTGGGGAAAAGAGATTAGGGGGAAAAAGGTCCCACGGGCAGAGCCCTGGGTGCATTTACCCCAAGCAGAAACATCACACCCTAGCACATTTGGTGCACAAGGGGAAGGCAGAGAAAGAGTTCCAGTTTAACCCATCGCTTCCTAATAGGACTCCCCCTGGGGAAGCAGGGGATAGTCAAACAGGTGTAGGGCCCGTATGCGGGGAGGGACGGATCGAGCATGCACCAGTTTAGAGAGGTGTAACACAAAGGGTTGCCAAATGCGCTTAAACTTCGTGTTAGTGTGTGCTAGACGATGGGAGAGGAGCTCCATCGCCATTACCTGCCACAGGCGGGTGAACCACACCGAGGAGGAAGGGGCCAGAGCCTTCTTCCAATGCAGTGCTATAACCTGTTTTGCTGCATTAGGCATGTGGAAGAGTGTGTAACTTCTGTAGTCTGAGAGGGTTATAATACCAACGTTTCATAATTTTGTAAGCCGTATCTTGTTGCGCAATGCTTTTGAAAGTGTTGGGTATGTCTGTCCATAGTTGTTCCCTGTGTTCGGGGGCTTCTACCTCAACATCTGTGTGCCAACGTTGCTGATATGTATGTGGGGGCAATGCATGTGAGTGCTGAAGGACCTTATAAGTCCAGGAAATCAAGCCCCGGGAGCTGTCAAAGGAGCGGTTTAAAGACTTGAATGGGGTAAGTTGATGTGTAGCTCCCTCCATGTATGAGGTAGTACGTAACCAGTGTCGAATCTGGAAGTATTCGAGATACGCTGTATTGGGGAGGTACAATTCCTGCCTGCAGAGCTCAAAGGATTTAAAAGTCTCACCCTCAAATAAATCTGCAATCATATGACATTCTCCATCTGCCCATGCTTGAAAGGATGTCTGGTGGAAATCACAGATTGCGGGCTAGGGGCATGTTAGGGGAGGGAAAGGTGGTAAGGCCGTGGACAACCGCAATCTTGTCCCATATCTCTAGAACAGCTTGTGTTGGAGTGGCTATGTAGGCGCTGCGGTGGCGCGCTCCCCTCGGTAACCAAGCCAAGTCCCAGAGTGGGTGGCAAGCTACCGCTCTGTCCAAATGAAACCAGTGTTTCTCCCTTTTGCGAACCACCCACTCAGAGACAAAGCGCAGGTGGGACATCCAGTAGTAGACAAGAAAATCTGGGCACGCTAGCCCCCCGGGTCTCTTGGTGACATTAGGAGTTTGGTGGTGAACCTCGGTCTCCCCCTACCACAGAGAAACATGGTGACCTGCCTTTGAAGACCCAAAATGTCCCATTTGGGGATAGGAGTTGGGAGAGCCTCAAAAAGGTATAGAATCTTTGGGAGGATATACATCTTGACCGCATTGAGACGGCCTAACCACAATAACAGGAGCGATCTCTGTTAAGCTGTTATCTACTCGTCTAAGCTATGATGTAATCTATTGAGATATGGAATGCTGGTGTTTAAATCCAAGGGGCTTCTGCAGCTGTTCCCTGGAGGCTGTGGAGACGAATGGTTATTAAACATCATGTTCTCCCACTTACCTGTTCTGAGGTGATTACTTCAATCTCCATCATCGGAGGTCGTCTCTAACAGAGATTCTACAAGCAGGCTAATTTTCCTGAGTCCAACAGTCCAATGTGTCCTTGATGTTAAGGCCCAGGTAGCGAATTCATTGGGGGGCCCACTGAAAAGGAATACTGCCACCGAGCTCCACAAGTACCTCCAGAGAAAGTGTGAGGTTGAGCGCCTGACATTTGGAAAGATTGATTTTAAGCCCCGATATCCACGCAAATTGAGAGAGGAGTGGAAGCAGTGCTGGAAGGGAGCTCTCAGGGTCGGTAGGAGTCAAGAGTAAGTCATCGGCGCACAGAACAATCTTGTGCTCACCCCTCCCAAACGGAATACCTTTAATTTCAACCGACTGGCGCACTGCTATCGCCAGGGGCTTTATAGCCAACGCAAAAAGTAAAGGCCACAGAGAGCACCCCTTGAGTGTTCCCTGGTGGATTGAAAAAGGTGGGGTAAGGAGAACATTAAATCTGATCTGCGCTGTGGGAGCTGCGTAAGGAGCCATGATACGGATTATCATGACCGGGCCCAGGCCTATCCTCTGCAATGCCACTTTGAGAAAGGACCAGTCGGCCAGGCCAAAAGCCTTCTCGGCATCTTAGGAGATAAAAATGCAGGAATATTGCGATGGTGGACCTTCTCCACCAAGTGGGCCACTCGCCTCATATTGTCCGCCCCTTGCCGTTGATGTATGAAGCCCGCTTGTTCTGGTTCAATCAGACCAGGTAGAAATGGAGCCAGTAGCTGAGCTAAGATTTTGGTATATAACTTAACATCAACCTTAAGTAAAGAAATGGGGCAGTAAGAAGCGCAGGAGGTTGGGTCCTTCCCCGGCTTGGGTATAAGAGCTATTTCGGCTCCTGCCATTGTAGGAGTCACATTAAGTGTGTCTACGAAGGAGTTGAATAGCCGTAGCAGCGGGGCCTGCAGCTCTGGGAAAAAAAGGCGATAAAAGGGGAGTGTGAGGCCATCAGGGCCAGGAGATTTGCCTTGAGGGAAACTTTTCAATGCCTTTTGAAGTTCTTCTATAGTGATAGGATCTTCTAGTTGCTGTACATGAGAGGGATCCAACGGCGTCCAAGGACAGGAGGCCATGAATGGATTTATTCCATCCTCATTGATGTCACCTTGCTCATGGAGAGCGGAAAAGAAATTACTAAATGGTTGTTGCTTGTCTGTCTGGGAGGTTGTCCATTTCCCACCCACGATCTCGACCTTGGCGATATGGTTACGGGAAACCTGCAAACGAAGACGGCACGCCAGCAGGGAGCCCACCTTATCGCCTCCATCATAAAATTTCTGCTTCAAAACAAGGAGGTAGTGTTCTGCCTTGTTGACTCGAATCACCTGTAGTTGACCCCAAAGCGAGGCCATTCTCTTCTGATTCTGTCTAGAGGGTGCAATATGTCCTTGTCTTTCCAACAGTTTTATATCCCGAGCTAGGTTCATTTCAACCAGGCAGGACTCTCGCATACGGGCAATGGAGATCGAGGTAATAATGCCAAAAATGGTTGCTTAAAACGTGTCTCATAAGACATGACCATTAGATTCCGGGAGGTCATTTGCTGCAAAATAGGCCTGGATCGTCTGACGTATTTCAGTCACGTCAACCTGTTCCCAGGGGGACGTCTCCGTCGAGGGACAGAGCAAGGAGTCCTGCCCATACCCGTCAGAGTGATTTCTAAGTGGGCATGGTCCGAGACAGATATATCAGAGATCGCGGCAGAGTCCAGTGAGAAAATGAGAGACTGGAAGAGAATGAAATAATCGATTTGAGAGTAGGATAGATGAACAAGAGAGTAAAATGTGAAATCCTTTGTCCCCGGGTCTTTTGTAAAGTCACGTGCCTACCAGGCCCTAGGCTTCAAAGTCCTGTTTGAGTGCCACAGACATAGCCTCAGTGCTTTGGAAAGAGGGTGTGGTACGATCAAAGCAGGGGTTCCCAGACCAGATTAAGATCGCCCCCCAGAAGGGTGGGGTCTGTCTTTCGGGAAACCAATTCCTTAAGCAATGTCCTAATCACTGTTCCCAGAATCGTCTGAAAGCACACGTCGTATTTGACCCTTCAGTTCTTTAGCTAATAGTGGGCAGCTGCGGGGCTGAATGTGGGCCTTTCAGATAGTATTCTTGTTAATTGCAGCGCCGGTGTGCAATGCAATTTACAAGAATACTATCTCAAAGCAGGCACCGGTTCTAGCGATAGGAGCCTTGTCCCTCGCAGTGAGGGCTTGAAGGTAGGCGCGCAACGCCATGAGGCTCAAAGTGTTTCAATGCCCAATCCTGTCGTGTGTGCGCGCCTGGGCTGAGACAGCTTCCCCGGCGCGCACACACACAGACAGTTTTAGAGATTATCGCAGCCGCACCCGAGTACTTCACAGGTCTTTAAAAGACCATTTACATGTTAACGAGGCTTTGTTTATTGATCACCCCTTCATCTCCACATGGCAAAGGTGACAATGTTCTGCTCCACATGGCAAAGTCGACAATGTTCTGCTCCACATGGCAAAGGCGACAATGTTCTGCTGCGTGGATATTTCTTTTCCTATGCAGCGCCCGGAGAAAATAAGTTTGTTTATTCCTATTCACCTTTCCTGACCCCCTGCAGCTGCTTATCACATCAGGCTGTGACACTAAGTTTGACTAATGGAGTAGGTAAGAGAATGTATTACTATTTGTTTTTCGTTTTAAAATATGCACAGGCCCAGCAGGACACATACTTCGTGTGTGCTTAATTTAAACAGTTTTTATCATTATCATGGCCACTGCAGGACAACAATAAGACAATACAAAATGCCCAGATAACGCTGGTGATAAATGATCCTGCTGGAGAGCAATCATTTGTCTGTCAGCAGTTTTTCAATGCAGATGAACTGTATTTTATGTGGAAGCTCAGTGGGTTACTGCCTTTGTCACAGAGATCCTTGTGCTACTTTCAGTTCAGAAGTTACAATCCTAACATAAGACAGTGACCAATGAACTGTCATCAAAGAGCTGCATACAAACATAAATGGTATAGTTAGAACTTCGCTTTCTTTTTTTGTGCTGTAGTTAGAACTTCCCCAGTCTTTCATTATTCTAATGTTGCTAAAATTAGTATGTTTGGGCAGATATACATTTTTATCAGTAAAGCTGACCCCCATGGAATACTCTTTAAATCCTGAGGTTGTGTTTCGCCAGACCAAACCCTCTTAAAATATGCAGCCACCAGTATGTATGACATGTGATTCCTACTCCTTGTAATCCTCATTGGCTTATGTGACATTCCCTGTAGACTGATTTACACACTTGTATGATTCATTGTCTCTATAATGTGTGCGTGGTGTAAAGTACTGACACACACTACACTGATATGAGTAGCGCTGTAGAACAAATGAAATGCATGTGAGAGAGGGGCTATGTAAAGATGAGGGGCACTGTTGGAGGATGGCAGTGAGGGAATCCGAAGAAGAGGTCATGGGATGGAGTGGGGAGCTAGGGAGAGATGAGGGCATTGCTGGAGGGTGGCAGTGAGGGAGTCTGAGGAGGAGGTCATGAGGGGGATGGGTCTACAGAGAGATGAGGGGCACTGGTGGAGGGTGGCAGTGAGGAAATCTGAGGAGGAGGTCATGAGGGGGAGGGGCTATGGGGAGATGATGGGCACTAGTGCAGGGTGGCAGTGAGGAAATCCCAGGAGGAGGTCAATAGGGGGGTCATGGAGGGATGATGGGCACTGTTGGAAGGTGGTAGTAAAGGTTATTTATGGAGAAAGAGGTTATTGGTGCGGCGCCAAAAAAGACTTTCGCATCAGCGCTGAAGCCGGCCCTGTCATGGCCTTTCTGTTTTTGTTTATTTAATTGGCAGTCGGGTCATAAGGGCTACTGTGCAACATACTTTAAAGTGCGTGCTAATTATATTTACCGCTTAATTCAATGTTTTAAGTTTGAGGGTGATTTTACTAATGTTTTTACCTGGAAAAATGAAAGTGGAGCCCTATGGTGCCTGATATGGGGCTGGGGCCCAAGGTCAGCTGTGAGATAAGGTGCACTGGACAGGAGTAGTGGATAATCAAGCCTATAAGGGAGTGCGTTGCAGAGTCCGGGGTCAGGTGGGGGTAGGTATGAAGAGGGATTCTCCCTGAAGGCTTGCACAGAGGGAGCCTGTAAGGGAGTGCGTTGCAGAGTCCGGGGTCAGGTGGAGGAAGTAATGAAGAGAGATTCTCCCAGAGGGAGCCTGAGTAGTGTCATTTGCCTTATACTCCCACCTCAGAAGCCTCCTCTTCCCATCAACGGAACATTACATGGAAAAAAACACTTTTCGAGAGTGATAATATTTAGAAAGAGATGTGGAAAATAGTGCGTTTTACTGGGCCTTGTAAGACTAAGAAGAGATAAAGGAGAGCCCTGAAGCAGGCCTGCCTAGACATATATGCGACAAATCGAGCGAGAACCGGCTGCGCAGCGGTCAAAACAGACGATCGGTCATAACACAAGTGCCTGTCTGGATCACCTCGAGGGGTTCTGGTAAGTGCCAGCCGGGGGACGTGTTTGCAATGAGACAGCATTGGAGGCAACCGAAAACAGCCAGACTGCAGCATAAGAGGAGAGGGTGCCTGTGGGGTTGTGCTGGCGCCACTCATGGAGAAAGTGGGCTGTGGGGAGCAAGATTTGAGATATAGAAAGACAATACAATATTCACCAGTGCAGGAATAATGTTAAATACTGTTAAATGTTGTCTCCGCTTCAGGTATAGGAATGTTACTGCAAAAGGTCACAGGGAGCACCCCTCACATGTTAAAGTCTTTGTTCGCTCTCCACGGCAGGAGGCACAGAGTCAGTGACTGGCGGCCCTGTCCTCTTCCTCCATCGGCGTACAACTGAGGCACTGATTGCCCCACTAAACAGCTAGCTGGATCAATATAAATCATAAACTGGTGATTAGATATAGACTAGACCGAAGTCGGGAATGTTTTCAACTCCAAGGCATGTTTTTTTCTCTAAATACCATGAGCTTAAGTATGCATATTCATTAAGAGCATGCATTTTAAAAGGGAGCACACTTACTAACAAGCACCGACGTGCCTATTTTACCAGAGCTTTGCCCTCTCTCGAATCATAGAAACCAGAGTCCTCCTGGCCACAATGAATGACTCTCTCAGCAAACGTGCCACAAGGACTGCATTCAGACTCAGCAGTTGCACAGTGCGTGCTCTAGACTCCAGAAGCCGCCACGGGTCCGTGGGATTGGGTCATGGCGGTGGCAGGGATCATTCATTATTATGCTTATATTACCGTGCTACGGTGTAAGCACTGCCCTGGCATTGCCACGTCCTGTGTAATGCCGCACGCAGCCATGAGGATAACTTCCTATTTTTAACTAATACATTGTAGCCAGCAGCCCGCAAAGCCTACCAGGAGCAGCGCTCTCGCACAGGCCTGCTGCCACTCCAGTTTCTGCATAGCGGAGTTATGGCTTGACAGCCAAGGCAGGTGCTATGCCTATTGTGGGTGAATTTGCATTTCAGTGCGGACCACCACACTGAAATACTTTAGTCTAACACCTGATGCGTGGTCCCTGGCAGGGCTGTGAGTAACACTTTCTCGCCAGAAAAATCAAGCCATAAAGAGGAGTGAAACGTATATAGAAATTACATGCATAGCTGTCAAGGTTTCACATTGCTCTGTGTGACCTTTTCATGATTTCAGTGTAATTTTTTGTGACATTTTAACACCTATGACTGACGCTTTCTTTCCAGCAACAGATAGCTGGCAAGTTTCATTTTCCTTATGTGACATTTTCATATTTTCCTTGTGTTTGTGTGATATTTCTATTCTTATGTCTGATACGTCTCAATATTCTGCTTCCCAACAACATTTTGATCCATAACCAATATAACAGTGAATTACTTAACATAGTCTTCAATCCCGATTCGCACTGCACCTGAAACTGTAGAACTTGTGATTTCACATCTGATTTTAGTGTGTGTTCCCTTTGTATACTTTACAAAGCTTGTATTGCATTTCATGATGTTTCCTTTTTATATATAAAATTGTTCTGAAATAAAAAAGGCATCTACATAACACTTCAAGCATACCGAATAGTGACCAATTCCTTTGCGATACAAGGTGTTGCTGGATTTCCTTTGAAAAATATGTCTTTACATCTACCTTCAATAACCACTGCTCAACTACTAACACTTGAACATGAGTGATCACTGGTACTAGCAGCAATTAAAAGGTGGGAACCTTTTATCGCTCACAAATGTATAGATTCAAGAAGAATCAAAATTAAGCAAAACAAACTAATATGAGCAGAGAACGACATCAAAGCACAAAAGACTCTTTCCTTTCTGAAGTCCGCCACTCTATCAACCTTTTCCATTTTAATGGGATCAAGCGCAACAAATACACGTTCCAGATAGTGACTCGGGACAGAATTGTGTCAAAGGTAATTTATTGTATTATTGCTTGAAAGAGTGTTCTAACTTTAACCAAACACTGTGTAAGGCACCTCAATGACAAGCTGGGTGATGCTGGATCAGTCTCCTTGTAATTATTACACACTCCTTTGGCATTGCAAGCCAATGTGTGGGGCAGTATTGGAACATGGTTTTATGCAACCCCGTGTTTAAGATCAGTAGTTTCAGGAGCCGGAAAATAAGATAAGGCTTCAGGGTCATTGTGAGGCTTGACCCAGTGCTTGCACTTTGTGTATTTAAAGGCTTCTCCAAGCCGCCCACAGCCAGATTAATCTAGTGCCATATCCATGTGTATTGTATATATGTGATCTTGTATAGGCTCCCTACATTTTCCTACCCTAGGAACAGTGCTCAAGTTGAGAATCTTTACTAAAATCTTATTATGGTACCACTGTTGGAGTCCTATGCTTTTCTAAACCCGAAGTGTACTTGCCTGTGTAACCAATTCATGTCATGGCATGTGTATCTAAATTGAACACCTGCCTTTAGACCCTTCATGTGGTGCTACAGGTGTGGAAATGCACCGTCCTTTCAATTTTTAAGCAAAGATTTGGAGTGATATTTGGCGCTGCACCCACACGCGCGGTCTGATTCCCGGCGCACATAGCCTGGGTTGCAGTGCACAGAGACCTTACACTGCCGCACACAGAGGAAACAAATTAGAGGGAACATTGGTCCTAATGTATGTATCTTCGGCATGGTTAGAAGCATAAATTAAGCATTGTGTGTGCCCTACCATGGATGAGTGTCGTAAGCTTTAGGTAACGTCCCTCCTTATCAGGCAGCACCTGAGTAGCTTGCGCATGGCTTCCCACTTTAAGAAGAATAGCCACCCCCACTGTTTTAGTTGGGGCAGATGCCCAGAACTAACTAGGGTACCTAGGGTGTGTCATGCGCTGTGTATCAGTTCACAAGAGATTAGCTTCTTGGAGAAAGATAACGTCCAGGTCATGAACAAGGAGATAACGCCATACCTGCCTTCGCTTATTGGGGGCGTTAAGTCCTTTCACATTGAGGGACAGATATTTAAGTTGAGCCATCGCTAGCTATGTACAGAAAGGTACGCGAGGTAGGTGTACAGTCTGCCACTCCTATCCCTGGTGAGCCCTGCCCTGATCGGCGTTGTTGTCTGGTGTAGGAGGGGGCGGAAAGATAGACGTGCTTCACTCGAGCTAGTAGTAGAGTTGCCCCACCCCAGTGTCCGATAGTGCCTGCACAAGAAGGACAGGGCATTACATTGCGCCTTTGCTCCCCCCATTTAGCCAGAGAAAGGATGAAGAAAGAGGAGAGAAAAGAAAGAGAAAAGAACAACAAACTAAGCAGACAATGTAGTCCATTACAGTCAGTGAGCGGCCCATAGGTACAC
The DNA here is from genome assembly GCF_964204655.1 of Triturus cristatus. NCBI lineage: Eukaryota > Metazoa > Chordata > Amphibia > Caudata > Salamandridae > Triturus > Triturus cristatus. Next base: position 549,381,356 of record NC_140589.1, on the reverse strand, counting down.
ACCAGGGCAACTCTGAGGAAGTCACTCCTACTAGGGAATAGGGGAATGGAGGGGTGTGCCAGCGAAAATGTAATAGTAGCTGCCACCTCTTCTGCAGCAGCTGACCCGCCAAACTGGTGAAGCACGTCCCACTGAAGAGAAAGTCCAAGGTCCCCCGCTCCCATGTCTGGGCCAGGGTCGCACATCTTAGATGGGAGAAGCATAACAGGATTTCGTCTCCCAAGGCAATCTCTAGCATCTTCAAGAGTCCATACCTAGTGCAAGTGGAGGGAACACAAAGAAGGGGGCGTGTACCCCTCCACCCCCAAAAAGCACATCCAATGGCAGGGACCCACATCCCCAGTTCAGGACGCAGCGGAGGAAGGAGGACCGGTCAGCGGCCCCAGCCGATCTGAAGATTGTGATGCCTCCATAGAAATCAGGTGGTGAATGATGCCCTGCTTAGTCTGCTGAGACACCTCGCTCGCCCTACGAACTCTATTTCAGTGTGGTGGTGCGTTCGACCTCTCTGGGCAAAGAGGGGTTCTGGGCCCAGCATCCATAGAGATCGGGGTGGAAGGCCGGGGGTCAGGCGTAAGTTGAAGCAGTTGGAGAGCCTCCTTAAGCGACCTCAATGATCTGCGTTTGCCCTCTCAATGGAAGATCAAGGCAAAAGGATGGACCCACTGGTATTTAATGTTCAAGTCTCTCAATTTATCCGTAACCGGCTTGTAGTCTCTGTGCCGTCGAAAGGTGATTGGGGAGAGATCCTAGAAGATTTGGATATGGTGGCCATCAAAAGCCAGGCGCTGTGCTTTTCCTGGACACGCGAAGTATCGCCTCTTTCTCCATGTAGAAGTGTACCCGGGTGAAGATGTCAGGGACCAGGTTCATATTCCCACGTCGTCATCTCCCCGGATTGCCTAGAGGAGGTCTGCTGTGTAGGTCAGGATGTCATGCCCCTTTGTGCCCCGTAGGACTTCCCAGATGCAGAAAATGTTCCGCCGACTTCTGTTCTCCAAATCCTCCTGCTTGATTTGGAGCTCCACATTTTGTTCTTCAATTGCTGTCATGGGGCGCCAGAGCTCCTCCTGGTCCTCTGTTCTTGTGTCAAGAGTTCTTTCTAGATAATCCACTCTTGTGCCAATTTCGGTCACGTTGCGCCGGATATCTTTCAAGCAAGTCTTGACCTCAGACTTGAGTGAGTTGATTTCTGTTACCACTTTCCATTATCATGCCCTGTTCATGCTACTACTTTCGGCCTGAACTCTTCTTTTATTCCCTTTCCATCTACATTGGTCGTTGCAAGTTAGGTGGTATGGGTGGTTGCTATTTAAGGGCCACCCTTACCTGACACAGGTGCTTGGCTTTACAGTTCACTCTGCAAACCGGTGAGCAGAGTATGCAGGAGAATGCCTCTCTCTGACTACTCTTCGATTAATGACGGCAGGGGGTGTGAGTTTATATCGGATCCCAGCACGTCTCTTTTGCCGTTCTTGAACTAGTCCCTTTCCCATTTGGATTCCCGACCCGAGAGTGCGCAGGCGCATGAATCTCTACTTCCACGTTTGTTTGAATACGCGGCAGGAGCCACGAGTGAAATCTTTTCTGCCGACTGCCAGCACGTCCTTTGCCCTTTAACCCCACCCAGGTGCGCGACTGGAGCAGTTAGCCCCGTCTTGTTTCCCTGCGCCCTTACGTGACTTACTTTCACACGCTGATTTCGTCTTAAGGAATATACGGCAGGAGCCGTTCACTTTTTCATTAAAGTATTGCATTTAACATTTACTTGGCCCCGTTGGTGCACTGTAGGAGCCAATAGCATCAATCTTGTTAAACAACCACTAACGTGGTTCTCCGTTGCCTGACATTTCCCTCAGGTGCACCAGCCTTTCTTGGCACACGCGGAAGCAGTTCTTCTGTCCTGATTCCCCAGAGGCGCACGGCAGAAGATTGTAGCATCGCCTCCAAAGCAGGTCCCTTCTTTTGTTCTTGACATTGGTTTTATTCGGTCATTATACTTTGTGAGCGCACGACAGGAGTCGACAGCGCTGTGTTCTTAGATAACCGCGGGCGTGGTTATCTCTTTACATTTCTGCGAAGCTTTATACATGGCTGGAGTCGTTTACTTGGCAATTATGTTCCAGTCGGTTTCCTGAGAAAACACCACTGGAGTTGTACATTTTCCTTGCACCTTGTAGAAGCGTGTGAACAGTTCCATTTGTTTTAATCTCGCTTCCACCACTATACAGATGTCTGCAACACCCCTTCTTATGGAGTTCACTTAATACGGAACCGTCCTTTGGTTGCCTAATTTCCCTTCTACACCACTTCTGGTGAGAATGCAGTACCCACTGGAAAAGTCTGATCAGTCCAAGGATTCAAACTAATACTCTTCCACTCAATGACACCGGGGTGACTGCATGTTCCTTATCTCCTACCACCTTTGAAGAAACCGCCTTGACTAGTGTGCATTCCCCATGTCTTTTCCCCCATCTAAAGTCCCTATATTGTTTCTGTCTTACAAACCTTAAGATGATCCTTCCTCCTACACTGCTACCCTACAGATGCTGTCTGTGTACACCTTCATCCTGCCCACGCCACGTTCAAACATCACATTCCTCGATTCCCAGAACATCAGCTGTGGTGTATTTCTCTTTCCTTTCCCCTTGGGATCAATCGCCCATACTGTGGTAGTCAGTGTGGAGGATTGGTGTGAAGGTGAGAGAGGGGGCTCTCTACGTTTCTGCGGTTCCTGGTTTTCAGATAAGTGGAGCTCTGACAATTTCAGCCTTTATTTCCTGCAGAAAGTTTGTCAAAGAGGCTTGAGAGATAGGGCTGCTTTCAGTGCTTTCAAGAGGGATCGCCATCGTAAGACTCTGCTGGCTAGTTGCGGGGGAAGATTTTGCCCACAGCGTTAACACTGTTGCTTCTTTAGATGATGGCGGCACAGTGACTTTCCCTGACTTGGTGCGGGCATGACTCATCCAAAGAGCACTCCTATCCCGTGCAGGCACTCGCTAGTGTCTGCGCCCTGAGTCCCCCACTGGAGTATCACCATGTGTAAGAGCTGGTGAGGCTGTCAACCAAAGGTATCCATTCAAGAAGATGCACACCAATGGTGTGCAGGCAATAGGTACACCGGGTGGCGTCCTCGGTGATGTAGCGGCAACCCCATGCAGCTTTGCCCACCATCTGGGAGGGTTTAGAAGATTAAACCACTTTCCCCACTCCAGCCAGAGAGAGTCCCATCCGTCTCGCACCGAGATGGGAATGAGTCGGGCTGGACCCAAGTCGCTGGCCAATTGCACAGCCGATCACGTCACCACAACACAGGGTCCACCTATGCCCCCTCACCAGCTGGGCCCCAGGGTCACCCCAGCATGTCTAAGGGGAAAACCTCCTCGAAGCCCCGCTCTTCAGGTCTCAATGCGGACTGTGGATGTGGCGCTGATTTGCTTTCTCCGCTGGGGGCTGTAGGTCGTAGCACCGACCTCTCAGCACAGTCCGCTGGTGAGAGGTTGGAGAGTGGTGGTCCTATGAGGGCATTTCAGGTTCTCTTTGGTGCCAGAGCGAGGGCTAGAGGGCAGCCCAGTTGGAGCTCCAGTCACGCAAGAGAACTGGCGCTAGGCGGGGGTGAAGGAGCCTCGTCTACCCGCCACTTCAAGAATCGTGCTGGGGTCCTCTAAAGGGTCAAATCGCTTCGCGGGTCAAAACAAGGGCTCCCCATCCACCAGGTCACCCCAAGCTGGCAGGGAGCAGGAGAGACGGCAAGAAAGCTCCGACTATGTCCTCCAGGAACCACCCTGGAGTGCAGAAACCGCGTATGTGTCCTGGCTAGGGAAGCCTACAGCGCCCCATCCCCCAACTCCCTGCAATATCACGGATCCCGCTAGGCCTCTCCGAGAGTGTGCTCCACAGGGCTGGAACTGCCACAGTGTCCCACCATCCACCTCACCTCCTGGCAGTCAGCTCCGCGGTGGGGCCCAGGTTTGCCTCCCCTGCGTAGACTCTCGCGGAACCCGGGCTCAAAATGGCCTTGGAGATCGCCGTCTCCAGTCATATGCCCCGTGAAAAGGGTCCCTAGGAGATCATGTGGACAGGCTCAGGAGTGTCGGACCTTCAGCGGCTCACCACTAACCACCTCGCCCCCGGCAGCCGGCTTCCCAGGGGGGCCAGGGGTGCCTTCGGATGAAGGCCTCCGCAGCGCCCGCAGCCAAGATGGCAGACGGGGCCGTACTCTCCGGCCGCTCACTCCGCTCTGGACCGATCACACCAGGAGGGCACCAGGCCGGGCTCAGAAGGTGAGCGGGGAAGTAGATAAATGCTGGGGGGGCTCAGATCGCACCCCCTAGGGCTCTGTTGGCGCTAAATGCTCGTGGTTGGCCCCCGAAGGACGAAGCGATCACAGCCCACGTCTTACTCCATCGGAGTCCTGGCCACGCCTCCAAATTATATTTTTGATAAGTGGATTCCTGCTGAAGAGACTAACCCCATGATGTCTTATTCTGTTTATTATTTTTTTGTTTATTGTGCCATTTATTCTTCAAAGACTCAGGTGCTTGCTTCAAGTTATCCTTTTGAAATTACTCTTAACCTGTGGTATCACAGATCTGGCTTCCAAATTATCTCTGCCTAGCGTAGCATAGGTTTCTTCAATAATTTTAGGCAATTCCCCTTCCTGCTGCACAGGTGTTAATTCCCTCAGGCGTTGGTGTATCGCCAGTCCTACTGCGTCCCCTTTTATGTTACTTAACATAATGGTTGATACTGTGCCTAAATTCCCAAGTGGTACAATCATCTAACCAGGGGAACTATCACCATCAGCAAGCAAATTGCTAATATTCTGTGTGTTGTCCTGCAGTCTTGCATGGGGAAAACCACTTCAAGCTGGCTTGTGTCTTGTGCTATCTAGAGCGGAATTTGCTCCCGACTGGTAGGAACTTTCCCCATAATGGCATTCAGCGTTTGAGGGCTGACCCTCATTTCAACCGATTGAGGTTTTGCAGCCTGAGCAGTGCATGCAAGGTTAACTGTGAGTGTTCGCATAATGTACTGTGTGGGGTTTCTGTACATTTTTATTAGACCTTCGTATAGTGTTGTTATTTTTGCAGCATTTAAATTAACAAGATTAGGATGTGGTGTATAAGCAGCTAGGACCGGCCAGGTAACTCCTTCCTTTACTGACAAGCCAGAGCATGAAAAGTCCTCTTTAGGACAGACATTGTACTGTGATTGCTTTCCAGGTAAGCTACCATCTGTGTCAGATGGTTGCCTTGCCCCTTGATGGTACTCAGGAGTGTGGTCTGACCCACAGTGATGTTCCTGAGGAGGTCAATAGCCTCCTCACTCAGGGCAGCAGGTGTAACAGGGGCTGAGGTGTCTAAGGCAAAGTAGATGGCTCCTCTTTTAGGGGAGTGGCCCTGGACAGCTGGTTGGGGACAACAGGGAGGGTGGCAATAGAAATGGAGGTGGCAGACAAGGATGAACGTGATACTAATCCTGTGGGGTCTGACACCTCTTTGGAGTGTCCACCAGAGGAAGACTGATAAAGATGATAATGAGCTGCAGTCCTCCGTGGCAATCCGCACACCCTCCTGGTCACTGGGTCCCTCCGTGTCTGAGGCATCACATCTGGAAGAACAGTGACCAGCTGTGTCCCCGACGACGTTGGACCCTTCTCCTTCTCCTGCCCCTGATGAATCTGAAATTACATGTAAAATGGGTTAATTGCAACTGCTTTTCCACCGTGATAAATCAACAGAAAAGATTTATTAAGTGAAGATATCACACCAGCTTCATGGTTTACTCTATAGGCTTCAAATTAAGTGTGAGCACATGCATGCATGCTACATAGCCTGAAGAAAGTTGGTTCTACTCATATCAAATCTCCAGACCGCACCAAATGCATTGATGGACTTGTCTACACTCTGTGCTTATTTCCATACTACGATAGTTGTTCACCTGCATACTTTGGCACTTGTTGTATACCATTGTAAAATGATGTAACCAAATGGGATGGATACAATTTTTTAAATTACACACTGTTCACACAAGGTCCAGACTTCAACAGATCTTCCTTTGCCTCATAACACATCAGGATGCCATGAAGGTCAAGTTAAAGACCAATGTACCATCAGTATGTGTTGTGGCAGAAATCGTGTTGCATGCACATGCACATTGCATTGAGGTGCAACATGAGACTTTTGACTCCAAACTTCATCATATGTCCACTACCTGAAAAGTGTAATGAAAGTTGTACAGAAGTAGTTTAGCTATGTATCATGTGTTCCTTAGAAGGTTGCCTGGAAAACATTGAGGTCCAAAGTTTTAGGAGATAGATACTCCAAATTCACAGAGCACAAGACTTCTTTTTACTTTTTTTTTGTCAAATTGATCATGAAACAAACAAGGAAAAAGGGGTTCCCAAAATACAGATAAATTAAGTATTATTAATACATAGATCACAAAGCTATACAATCGTACGAGCACTTATCTATCACAAAAACTATGAGCCATATCAAAAACCATAAGATAATTGATAAGGACAAAGTATTACTCAAGATACATCCTTATTATTATTACTTCAGTTTAGGCTATGTGAAATAAATCAAGTTACTTTGGATAAAGACCCCCCAGTTTGATCCCAATTAAACCTAACCCTTCCAGTCACGTGATTTCGGCTGCGAGAGTGCAAGAGAGCAAGCAGGCTGACGGTCAACGGCGGTGAGGAGCCGTGGGACATACAGAGGTAATGGAGCATGCGTGGGGCAAACAGAATAGAACGGTACAGAGCTGAATGGTGAGAACGGAGTGAGGCAGAGAGGTCAGAGAGGCTGAAGAGCCCGGGCAGGCTTAAGCGAGGAAAACTGCAGTGCTCCTCCCCCTCCACCTCTCCTCGCAGATCAGCTCTGCTCCACTCCACCAAGCCCATGCCATGCCTTTGGCTAAACCCGCCTAAACCCCTCCACCTCTCCTTGCAGATCAGTTCTGCTCCACTCTGCCAAGCCCTCGCCAAGCTTTTGGCTAAACCGACCTACCGGCCAAACCACAACCGTCCTTAACCGTCCAGCCTGAAGAGAGAAAGACCCTGCTGGAAAAGGGAAGTTGGCTGGAGACAGAGGGTGCTTTCAGTGATTATTGAAGACAAGCACCACTGCCCTTTAGCGGGCAGCTGCAGCAAGTGTGTGCCCTTGGTGTACTGCCGAGGCGACCTGACTAGTCCAGGTGCAGCCTGCAACACGGCCTTGTGAGCCCCGCTTGTCCAAGTCCTCGCCCTGCCCCTGCTCCAGCCCCTCACTGTTTTCGCCATAATCATCCCCATCTACCATCGGCCCAGCGGCATTTCCATACCGCCACAGACATCGACCTACTTCAGTTTCAACTCTGCTGTCCTACAGCCCACCGCCTATTATCGCCAGCACTAATTCAACCTCAGGTGCGCAGCTTGAGCCTTTAAGCCTGTGAGCCTGTGAGTCTGTCAGCAGAGCTGTGCCCTGGAGCGTGGGGGGCATGGGGACTGTGGATTAACCAACAAACTAACCAATTATCATTAAGAACTGTTAATCAAAGACAATCAAATAACAACAACAAAAAACGATAAACAATAAACAGCAACATCAACAACAGTAACAACATTAATATCAACAACAACAAACAACAAACCGACATCGACCCCATATAGCATATAGGTGACCATGAGGTCTGGCAAGGAGAGGCGGACTGTAACAAATGTTATTAACAACAGAAAAAAGAAAAACAAGATCCTATGAGAATCAACCGAATCAAACGTAAGTTACCTTTCCACACTAACAACGCCGCTGGCTTCAGCAGCAGTAATTGCAGAGGTAATTGCCTACAAGGACTCTGGAATCCTAGTAAACATGCTGGTAGTTATAGATGGGGGAGGAGTAGTAGACAGACCAGCGCACCTACCCCAAAACTTGGGAAAAAAGCATTTTCAACCAAAAATATACTCCAAATTTTCATTTGTGAAAGATGCTGGTGCAGTGTTAAACCTTAGTATTAACAAACAACTGGATTTCCCTTCCCTACTTCATCCGGAAGACTCAACAGGCAAAGGCTCATCGACCAAACTGACCAAATTAGGATGATGTAGCACGGCTATACCCAGCTTGACAACTGAAGGGGCAGCAAAAAGAGACAGCAGATCCACCAGTAGCCTATGTAGCTCAGCAAAATGCAAAATATACCTTCATAAATACCGGGAAAGAGAATGAAGAAAGCACACAATGCACAGGAAAACTGCCTTTCCCCACTATTTTGGAGGCTTCAAGATCACCATTAAGAATACCATTGGAGCCAGATATTAAAATACGGACATTCCAGAACGTAATGACCTATGGAGTTGCAGCACTTTCAGCACCCTCTGTGCCAGAAGCTTCTATACCTGAGGGCACAGCGGACACCTCAACTCTAGACAAAATCCTAATTAAAGCAGCGGGAGAAAGTCCCCCACAATTGAGTCCGTATGTCATTCACCGAGACCTCGAAGACATTATTGACACTAACGGGAAGATCACAGCGAAGACCACAGCGATGACAGCAAAGACCCGGTTCAGTGAGATCCCTGGAAAGACAGTAAATAACACCGACATTGGCATTAAAACAAAAGTCAAGTCACCAAACCCACCTCTCCTTGGACCGCAGTTGGAACTCGTCCCCCTTATATCAGGGGACAGAGGAGCAAAGACAGGGGACGAACAAGAAGATCCCCGGAACTACGTGGTCAGCAACACGTCTTTCCTTATGACTGAAGAATGGGAAAATGTGGTCACCACATACTCCACTGAGGAGAAAGGAGAAACAGACCCTCAAGGCACAGATATGGCTACGAAGGTGAGTCAGGAGGAAACGCCAACAGGAGAAAACAAAATATGGGCCTCTCTCTTAAACACCATGCAGCTTTCAACAAAGGCTCCGGAATATCACTCAGTCAAGATGGACATTCAACTTACCCTCCTTAACTGGCTAGCCCTGCACGTCACAAGCATTGACAGCAAGTTGCCGGAAATGAACAACTTTATTAAAAGAGCTCAATCTGAAACGGTAATAATCCCTCCAAGCTGCACCTGCCATTTAATTGCAGAGAAACTTCTAACACTGTCTACAGTGATGGGTGATCTTCTCACGGATCTAAAAAGTACATATTCAAATATTGGCATGCCTAAAACTAGCAAAATTAAACTAGAACATGATTGTTACAAGGAAATGTAATCGCCCGTTCAGGAACAAAAAGAGCGATCTGAGCCTGACAAGAACGGAAATACTCTGGGCAACGCTTCCATGGTGGTTGGGAAAGACACAGGGCCAGTTGGAGGTGTGACCTCAGAGTCAAAACAACACAAGGAACTGGGAACTCATGGAACAGCTAAAGTAAATACATTTTCAAGCACCGACCCCTCAGGGCCTTCAGTCTCCCCTAAACGCCAATCGATGGTTCAGTCCACCAGCAGTGGCAACAAACAGATAAGCCAATTAGACAAAGGGGATGCCCAGCTGAACAATTGGCAAACATCCAAACAGCGTCGGAAACAGAGGATTAAAGGAAGGAACAACAATCCATCTATAAAATACTTCTTTCAAGTTGCATCAAAATCCCGAGTGGAGAGCAGCGAGTACGAAGTGCAAGCGGTGGACCAACAAACACGCAGCTTGAGTCAAACCCCATTGACACCCCCTGCCCATTAGGGATGGAACAAGTAGGAGGGGTGAACATAAGCAAGCATAATTCCCTTGGACTCACCAACTCAAATGAGCAGACAGAAAATCAATTGGAAACTATAGCGGTAAGTGAAGCTGCCCCTGCGATAACTGCAGTTGCAATGGCACACATTGAACAACTAAAAACATGGAATGCTAAATCAAAAGTGAAAACAGCAAATAGAACAAGGCCAGTGGAACAGCGAAGCGTCAGTGGACAGTGCATGGAAAAAGAGCAAAGCCTGGACTCCGCAGAAAGAGTAGCACAACAAAATGCGACATCCTTAATAGCACAAACCGACCAACTAAAATAAAGGGATGCCAAATTAAAAGTGGAAAACGCAAATAGAACGAGGCCAGTGAAACAGCAAAGCGTTAGTGGACGGTGCATGGAAAAAGAGCGAAACCCAGACATTGCAGAAAGGGAAGAACAACAAAACGTGATACCCTTAATGAGCAGGGAGAAGCGGCAAATCCGTATGTAGTGGACCTCGCCCGAATGAGCCTCGATGGGAGATCCCCAAGTCAATTCTGTTCATTCCGGAGTATAAATCCAAAAGACGAGGAGACACCCTAAACAGAGGTAACATTCTCCGAATACTAACTGCTATTAGCAGTCTAGCAGGGATCGGCTCACAAGATCTGGAATCGGTAGAATTAGACATTTTTAAACACCTCTCGGACCAAGAAGCCACCAAGACCATTTGGGCAACTGGAGAAATAGTGGAGAAAATCCTCAAGGAAAAGCATCAATTAGAAACTTGGGGGATCTGACAGCATCTCCATCAAGCAGTCGGGTACCCAGATCCTCTACTCCGTCACCACCAAGAGCCCAACAACAGCAGACCAAGTAGAAGGAGAGGTTCTGGGACTGTTAATTCCATTCTCAAGAGGGCACACAGTACCTCTGCAGAGGCCTTGGAGAGAAATAGCTCCATCAATTAGGACATACGGGGTCAAGGAGGAATCGACACACTACCTGACTGGACCTGGATAGGAAAAACCATAAACATGAAAACGGAGTCCCCTATACAGAGATTAGAACAGGAAGCAAATACTTCAAATTTAAAATTCTGCTCCTGGAATATAAACGGCCTTGGAACTAAAACAATGGACAGTGCTTTGCTGATGTACTTTCAGCAATTTGACCTAATTCCGCTTCAAGAAACGTGGCTGGTAGATCCACTCCACCTACTAGGTTTCAAATCATATCACCTCCCAGCAACTAGAAATTCAAACTTAGGTCATTTTAAAGGAGGCCTCACGACTTACGCCTCGATTAAAACCATAACGACTGTCAAGGAACTAATAAGTAAAAGCACTCTAAAAAATGATATAAAAATAATTCAGCTGGAAATAGCTGGTCCTAAAGACAAACAGCAGTTAATACTTGTTAACACCTATTTACACCCCCGGAACAAAAGAAACGGCACGAAACAACTGATAACAGAACTAACCAAACTAATTACAGAGCAGGCACCTATAACCTATATCGTCTCAGGCAACTTTAACATGTTCCTTACAGGGAGTGGTGACTTAGACAGGCCGGCAGAAGACCAACAAACAGCATGGGAGATCCCACGTCAGGGTAAGTGTAAGTGGGGCAAGCCAACTAAAATCTCTAAAGAACTGTTAAAGGAACTAGAAAGCTTGTCCTTGGTATCACAAAATAGCCGATTGATGGGGGATCGCCCCCAAGCTGCAACTTTTGCGTTTGCGTTTGCTGATACCGCAATAGACTACTCTTTTTCATCCTTACCACTTTCCTATTTGATAAAAGATTTCAGGATCGGCATGCTAGATTATATTAATCATCAACCACAAGAGTTCACACTTGCCATGCAAGGAATAGCACTCACTTACCCAACTGCTGACTCATTCACAAACGCCACATTTAACCACAGGAGAATAACATGTAATACACGTGACCCAGGAAAACTCTTGGCAGTGTCAAAAAAATGGCGTGAGGACAACAAACTACTGTATGATAACATCTTAACAGCTTGGGAAAGCTTTACTGAAAGCTTTGACCCATGTAGCCCTAAAGCGAACTTAACGAAAGCCAAGCAACAAATACAACAGGAATTACTTAGCAGGCCAGCAAGCAATCAAAGAACTCATCTATCGGCAATCCATCACGCCGAATTAAGACAAATAAAGGGCGAAATAAACAGAGCAATGCGTAGTCCCCGTCAAAATCGCCCCGCCGACAACACACAGCTGGAACTAAGGAAGATCAGGGCACGGCAAAATAAAATCATCTGGCTAGCGAAAAAGGAAACCGCTGAAATAACATGGGCAAAACTGTTATACGACGCAAAATCAAATAACAGCACCAGGTTCTGGCACACAGTCAAGAGTATAGAGAACCCGACGGCATCAGGAATTAATTCACATATAAAGGAGGATGCCTGGGTAAAACACTTACAGAGTCATTTTAACCTGGAAGCTGGTGAAAATACACGAGATGTAGTGGTATGCCAGAGGGAGCGTCTGTCCCCAAAACATCAAGGTCTAGAGCTCGCATCCTTCATTTCAACTAAAATGTTTGTGAATAGAATTTCAAAAAGCCAAAATGAAGGAGCCCCTGGGCTTAAAGGTCTTCCACAATTATATACAAGCAAGACCCAACCTACTGGGCTGGAGCATTTTTACCACTCTTTAATAATATTTTGGAAACCAGAAGAATCCCAGATTCTTGGAAGGGATCGATCATCTCACCTATCCAAAAGAAAGGCAGCAATAACGAACCGAAAAACTATAGACTCATAGCACTCATTGACATTGAGGCCAAATATTACGCCGGCCTACTACTGGCTGAACTTATTGAGTGGGCAGGGGAAAACGATCTAATCCAAAATCAACCAAACAGGTTTTCAACAGAAACCTGGGGTCAACTACAAACATTCTCGCTCTCTCACTTTTAACAGACGCCACAAAAGCAATCAGCAAACCACTATTTGTCTGATTCATTGACTATAAAGCTGTCTTTGATAGTGTCAACAGAGGGAAACTGTGGGCTAAGCTAGCTGGGTGAAAAATAGCCCCAACCGTTTTGAACCAGCAAATCCTACTCCACTCTAAGACATGGGTCCAAATTAAGCTGGGGACCGGCGATAGCCTATCGAGGAGGATCCCAACCACTAAAGGGTTAAAAGAGGGCTGTGTTCTTGCTCCAACCTTGTTTAACCTTTTTGTGTCAGATCTCTCAACTGAGTTGGATAATTGCCACCACCATGCCCCGAATTTACTATACGCCAACAATCTGATATTGATCAGCCGAACCCCAGTCGGCCTACAGCATCTGATAAACATCACAAGCAATTTTGCCAAAAAGAATTGATTAAGCATAAACCATGAGAATTCCAAAATTATGGTATTCAATCAGCGAAGCACCAAGAATCAATTCAGATGGCTGCTGGGGTGTAGGCAGCTGGAGACGGTTAAAAAATACAAATATATTTGGTAATCATTTTTGACAGTATGGGTACGTACCACAAACAAAAAGCAGCCAACCAAGGAAGAGGTACCCTACTACCTGTTACGCTAAAAAACATCATGCACAAAATAACTGGCCCCAATCTTATCCCTCTATTGGAAGTATTCCGAGCAAAGCTTCTACCAACAATTACATATGGCAGTGAATCAATGAGAGGGAAAGATGAAATAATTTTGGATAAGGTGGTTTCCAAAGCCGCTAGAATAATATTCAATCTCCCACAATACACCTCTCCAGCACAAATAAGGCTGGAGCTTGGCCTACAAAATCAGCAAGTAACATGGAAGGGCGTTTACGCCAAATGCTAGTTTAAAATAAAGAGTGCTAAGTTTGGTTCTTTTAACTCATACTTGTGGAAAGAGATGACAAGGAAAAACAACTGCCCTGCTTTGGTTTATCTTCAGCCAGGAATAAGGTTGCTCGCTTTACAGGATTTGTGGAAGTCCGGTCTGCCTTATAACAGTTTTAAGGTCCTGGTAAACAAATCAGTAAAGATTATTTCTCTCAAAGAAGATAAAACATACCTAAATAAGAGGGCTCCCAGCTGGTTTTTGATTCAGAGCTATTCGAGATGTACACCATAGTCATATTTAGGTACAAGCTTCTTGAGAAGTATGAAGGAAAGCTTTTTGGCGATGAGGCTGGGAATTTTACCGGTAAAACAGCACTTACCTCCGTGGAAACGCACACATCCAACTAGCCACTGCAGATTATGTGACAACCCCAAAGAGGACATTTTACATCTACTGTGCGTTTGTAAGAGTTTAGATCTGGAACGAAGACAGCTTCTAAAGCCGCGCCTGAATGAAAATCAGATACGAACATGCAGACAGGCAATGAAGGCATGCTTCGAGGGGGGCGATGTCCGGTTAGTCTGCAGCTTTGTTCGCTTCATGAATGTTGTAAAAACAAAATTAATCCTGCCATCCTTCAAACAAACTGGCTAGCAATCCAGGCGGCTATTCATTTACTGGAATTTATTCTCTGGGACTGATCAATTTTAGATTTACTACTAATCTGGTAAGGATTTTACACCTAATCTCATAGACATCTGAACTGGGGCAAACCCCAGTGAAGATGGTTTCCCATCAGACATTGTGCGCCTAACATAATACACATAATAATAATTTATCTTTTGTACAATATGTAAATTATATACTTCTGTATTTTATGAAATCACTGTAACTTTTATCGGAATATAAGTGTTGTTTTACTTTACATAAGTGTTTTATTATGCAGGTGCTTTGCTAAAAAAATGTATTAATCAAGCAATAAAGATTTACTTACTTAACATATTCGGTCAAATTCTTTATATAGATCATGATCCCCTGAATCCAGCTAAATCAAATTCCCTCTCATATAGTCCCCGAAAGATTGCCCACCATTGTGCTGCTCTGGGGGGGTGTTGTCAAGACCCATGCCCTAGCTATGCACAGCCTGCTGGAAACAATTATAACAAAAAGAAGTCTTTTTAGGCCAACATCTTCCACACCGTTATATCTCAGCATGATCGCTTATTTGTTAATGCAGCTCTAAACCGAAGCCAGTCCTGATATTATTACTGACATCCTCCAAATACTTCCTCAGTTCTGGGCAAGTGACAAACATTTGTAGCAAATCAGGAGCCTTCAATCTGCATTAGGGCACTTGCTTTTCTCCCTTCTATCACTCTCCTCATTGTCTGACCATTTAGCTATTCTATCTGGCGTATAGTATAACATGCAAACCTTTCTGAATCGTTTTAATTTTAAGTTTATGGAATAAATGGCTCTCTCCATCGTATCTAATGCCACAGTTATTTCTAAAGGGGTAGTATATTCTGATAAGAGATTGCTCCATTTCAAGGCAATTTTTGAACTATCATTAACTCTTTGCTGACAAAGATTCTGCTAAATAGTTCGTATTAGGGACTTCCTTGGTGCCTGATAAAAATCTCTCAGCAGATCAGAGTGCTCCAACCTTTTTATACACCGGCGTACCGGAAAGAAATCCCTAATTTGCAAGTATTTAAAAAAGAGTCAATGAGAAAGAGCATAGGAGCTTTGCAGATTCTCAAATGTGTGAAACTCATTCATATTGTACAGCTGTCCCAAACACCCAATGCCATAATTTGACCCGATTTTACAAGTTGAGTCATGAAACACTTCAGCAATCATCCGGTGTTCCCACATAGGGAGACACTCATGGAAAAGTGGAAGGGAATATTCAGCCGAGATTTCCTGCCAAATATAAACTATATCTCTGTGACCAAGAGCTGTTGAGCTCGAAACGCGTCTGTTTGTGCCCGAAATACATTTTCGAATTTAACCTTGAATCGGTGTGGCTCGTGCTTACTGAAATCGTGTAATCTTGGTGGTGGGTAAACTATATCTCTTATAGTCTTAAATCTTACTCTTTTGAAGTAATTGAGATCATTAATCTGATGTAAAAATAATCTGCTATCTGAGCCAAGCGCAAACCTGTAAGAAAAGTCATAGTTGTCTCCAGCCAATTATTTACTAAGGCGTCTGGCAAAAGCTGCCCAGTAGTATAACTTAAAATCTGGAAGATGTAGCTCACCCTGATTATATGGAAAATTAATATTCCAAATTGCGCGCCGTGCTGTTTTATAACCCCAGATAAAACTCCAGATAGCCCCATCAAGTTTCTTAAAAAATACAGTTGGCACCCATAAAGGTATAGTGCGAAAAAAATATAAAAATGTGGGTAAGATATTGAGTTTAATAATGTTGCACCTACCTATGGTACTGATGAATAGCTTATGTGAACTTCGAAAGTTTTGAACCACACGCTTTAAGAGAGTCTCATAGATCAAAGCAACAATCCATTCAATTTAAGAGGATATCTGCACCCCCAAATATAAAGCTGATGCACATATGCCAGGGACTGGTCTAGAAAATTGAAAATTGAGAAGTACTTGGGTTTTACTGGCATTTAGTTTGTATCCTGAGAAGGTGCCAAATCTGCTAGCTTCATCTCTAATATGTGCGGATACTGGATCAGACGAATACATGGCCAAATCGTTAGCACACGCAGTGACGTTCAGATTTCATATTTATACCCTAGCTAGTAAAATGTTATTATTGTTACATACAGAGCGTAAGAACAGCTCAAAATAAAAGGCAAATAAAAGAGAGGACAACTGGCACACCTGCCGAGTTCCCCGCTGTATCCGAAAAGCAGACGCTACCATCCCCCCATATGTCAGCTGAGCCCATGGATTTTTATATAGAGCCTGTACCCAATTACAGTAACAAACGCTCAGTCCATAGGCCGATGGAGTGGACCAGATACAATCTTCAATGACTCGATCAAAAGACTTTTCGGCGTCCATCAGTATCATCCCCATATTCATTTCCAGTTTTTTTGCCACATCGAAAGCCACAATTGCCGTGTTAACATGGGCTACAGTATCCTTACCCAGTAAATAAATGTGCTGTTGACTAGATACCAGTCCTGGCATGAGAGTAGCCAATCGGATTGCTAAAATCTTAGCAAAGATTTTGGCATCCGCATTTATAATGGAGATAGGCTGGTATGACACACCCTCCTCTGGGGCTTTTTTCTTTTTTAAGAAAAAGACGATATTTGTCAAATTCCATGAGCTAGGGAGATCCCTGCTATCCCCTATAGATCGTACAACATCTCTTTGCAGAGGCACAGTATAATCCTTAAAAACTTTATAGAACTCTACGGGTATTGAATACTCTAATATTTCTTCGCTGTTAATTTCGCTTTAAAGAGTCTCTACTTAGTCTCTACTTATTCAGCGCTAAGCCTTGGAAAGGTGCACCCTGATAAGTATTGACTAAACCCCATTGCATCAATCCTGCTGCCTTGTCCGTATAGCTTCTGGTAAAATCCACAGAATTGTTCCAAAATTGCCTGAGTCTGTGTGTGTAGGACACCATCCTCACCTTTAATCACCCTAACCTGAGTCTTTACCCTTTTGTCAGCAAGTTGGTGCGCCAGCACTTTCCCTACTTGCTCACCATATTCATATTGAATAGAGTGGTGTTTATTGTACCTTACCGCTACATTCTCCCTCAGTATACTTCCCAAGTGTAATCATTTCTCAATGAAGGAGAGATATAAATCCTGTTGATCTTGTCTCCCCTATTTTATTGCACCACCATGTGAAATTTCTGTGTTTCAGCCTGTCAAATTGCCCGCATGTAGAGTTCCTTATTATTACTTTGCTGGTATATATACTGTTGGGTGATGCCTCTTATAAAGGCCTTCATGGTGTCCCATACAGTCTGTGGGGATGCGGACCCAGCATTATTCTCCATGAACACCACTCATTCTTTTTAATCCTTGCTTAAATACTCCTCTGTGAGTAAATGTTGAGGAAAGGAAAAGGTACGCCTCTGACTTTTCACAGCCAGACTACAAAAAGATAACAAAATAGGGTAATGATCCAATGTTACTTTAGGACACACTTCCAGATCAGCCTACTGTAGAATTGTAATATTTACAAAAAACAAATTGATCCAGGAATACTGCTTATAGGGTACAGAGTAGTACGTATAACCAGGTGATATTGGGTGTAATGACCTCCATACATTCCTATGACAACGTAAGTGTGTTAATTCAAGAATTGAAGTCCTAATCTTCCTCATTCTTAAATAAACATGCTGATTATTTGAAACTTTAACATCATTCAAGATACAATTAAAATCGCCAATAACTAGCAGTTCTCGATGCCATTCCAATAGTTCTAAAATTAGCATATCAAAAATAGCGGGATCATCCAAGTTGTGCCTGTATAATACAAAGAGAACATATTTCATGCAATTCATTGCTAGTTGCACAATTGCCCATCTCCCCCATGGGTCAGCTGTCACCCTCAGGAGATTGTATTTCATTCTTCTATCTACAAGAATAGCGATCCTCCTGATAGAAACCGTCTGGGATGTACAGACAATAATATCAAAACCCAGCCGTTACAATAAAAACCTGTCTTAATAAGTCAAATTAATTTCAGTAAGGCATACTATTTGGGGTTTATACATTTTAAGTTCTTCTCGAACTAATTGACGTTTATTAGTACTTTTCAGACTGGAGACATTCCAACATATACAACATGTTACCCCCATTTTGAATAAGTTGTTGCTTGGCTTAGCCTAGTCCATAACATGAACATAAAAGAAAGAATACACCCCACACCACACCTTGAGTTCTTCACCATAGAAGATCGTAAAATTTAATTCATTACCTTTATCACATTTCCCACTTTATCCATAGTTACACTAATAAAAATACCCTGACCAATTCGACTTTTGACCCCATTTACACCCCTTTTCTACTTCTGCCCCCCTCCCCTACTCTAGCTGAAGGAGTCACCCCGATCCCTGGACTGTCTGCTCAACAGCCCGAGAGTTCCCACCAACCATATTCTACACCTCCTGCGCCACCCGACCATGACTGGTCCCTTCCGTGTAAACAAAGAGGAGGGCAAAAAAGAGTAATTTACACCTTAAAAGAGTAAAGAGGAGAGAAAAAGAAAAAGGACAGACTAACATGCCTCCCTAGAGAATAAGTAGTCAGAATGAGGAAATATGAATTTTGTGATCAGTTATGTCCCCTATCGTAGACCCCAACGGCTCCATGTGCATGCTATAAGTACATGTATGTTCCCTCCTGCTCCAGTTTTGAAGACGCAAATATATGTGCGTCCACCGTCAACATGTCCTCTTTCAGATCCACCATGAATGGGTCAGATATTCCATTCCTAAGTATGAAAGGCCACCGACATTATGTGGTTCACTTTCCACATTTTACAGATTCAGGCGAGTAGGCCCAGAATTCTGTCTTCAAGCCTTTTCCTGCCTTCTGCCTCTGAAAGCTCCAGTCTGAGCCTGCATCTGTATCCATGAACTTTGTCCTACTCCCTGCGCGGCTAACGGTGCCTGATCCAGCCTGTCGCCTGCCAAAAACTGTATTTCACCTTCAAGATTATCTCCTCCGCTCCTCATCCGATGCATTCCTGTCTAGTAGTTTAGGTAAACATTCCTCCAGCTACCGTGCAAAGGGCCAGGCCTCACTGTCCTCATGCAAGTAATTCATAGCCCCGTTACCATGGAATATTCCTACCCCCTCGCATCTAGTGTAGACACTTAGACGCTTGTACACGCACTAACAGTCAGTATAGAATAGATTCTATCCTAGAGACCTCTCCTTTTGGATAACACAGTTCTTTAAACATAGGATATTAGATATGATTTGGGATTAGGTTGACATGACCCCCAGACTTCTGTCTCCACATGTAGAGCTAAATGTCAAATCTCCTTCACCCTCTAGTTACACGTCAATCACACGTCATGCGGCTGCGCGCGCATCTCTGCCAAATATTTCTGCTGACATTGCAGGATTCTCTTATGGATCCACCCACTTGTGACATCATGTCTGATGACGTTTATTAAATTACGCCCATACCTCCGCCTCTATTAGTTACGTATGCACCTTTTATCTATACTATCAGCTGTTACGCCTCTTGCATCTGTTTCACTGTAATGTATTTTCTATAAAACTGCCTATCTGTCAATAAAGTATGCCCTTCCTTCCTGAACTTTCGTGGTGATGGAATAGAAAGCCTACAATTCGAATTGTATTCCTTTGTATAGGAATAAAGCCTTTTAAAACCTCTAATACCACGGATTCTGCCTCTTATATTTACTGAGTTATTCTTAATAGACTTTACCGCATAAAAAATAGTACCGGTAATGAAATATTTACCACATAAATTGGCGCCCGAACAGGGACACTTTCTCATCTCACGCGCCGGCGGTGCGTTGCAGGCCCGGTCTCCTGCCACAGCTGAACGGACAAAAACGCGTACCTGCAGGATTTCCTGTATCTCCCTCCGGCAAAGCGGGGACGACTGAGGCTGCGATCAACACCCAGACGAGGCGGTGAGAAGTGCGAAGTATCCCGACCAGAGCCTAGCTGAGAGAGCAAGATCCGAGGTATACAGAGGCCCACCAGGTTCCGAAGTTCCGAAGTTCCGAGTCCAGTCGAGTCGAGTCCAGTCCGGTCCAGTTTCAGTTCCGTTCCGAGGCCTTCCGTTCCGAGCTACCCGGTGAGTACCATTACCGGGGAGGCATTTAACGTGCACATAGTCTGTGCCGGTCAAGACGGGTTTGGGTACACAAATCCGGTCTGCACTGTTTTAGCAGTGTATCTGTACTGTTTAGCAGTATATATAGTATGTCTTGCATATAAATAAGTACGATCTAGTGTCAGTATTATGTCAGTAACTAGTTTTCTATTAGTTATCATTGTTCGTAAAACTGTTAAGTGTTAAATGTTTTAAATACGTTCTATATATTGTGGTGTGAATGACTGTTCATTATTGTGTTTTCTTGTATAAAGTGTGTTCTAGTAATAAGGTCTAAAAATGCCGCTCTTTTCGAAACTAAGACAGATCAAAACTAGAAAAGGTGTACTCGAAGAAGCTGTTCCCATCCCACCTAGGGACACTCCAGGGTACTTTATGTATCATAAGCATGGCCTAGATGCCGTATTATTTCTTGATTTATGGGTGGACTACACCAAAGAATTACCAGAGAGCCAGAGATGGCCCGCAGCGGGGACCTGGGATGCAGATTGCATCATGAGAGTAGAAGAAGAATTATGGAAAAAGAAAGCCAGACAGTCACAGAAAGATGCCATTGAATTATGGCGTAAAGAATCATATAGACGTACAGAAAAAGCACTCAGACAGGAAGAGAAAGGTAGAGAGAATTCAAATAAAACCCGAGAAAATCTATTACTTGAGGAAGGTACCCGAGTAAAATCAGAACAAGTAGATAGACAAAGAAACACTCTTATGAATGGTATGTATCCTCTTCTGGCCGAAGGGTTACCTAAGGCTACCCCGGAAATACCAAAAGACTTAACTCCTCCATTGCTCCCGATAAAAGCACATCCCAAAACACATCCCAAAACAGCAAAGGACGTTTTCCTTTCCTCCTATTTAGATGACGCAGCTCCCGAGTATGCTAATGCCATACCACCCACACCGCTTGCCGATGGTGTTCAACACCAAGAGCATTCGTCTGTATCCCCGCAACTACAAACTCCTACACAAGTTCCAACAGGCCCGTCCGTTTCTACAGTTTTTCCCGCATCTACAATCTCTATCCTACGCCCAACGAATCCTTTCGTGCCTAGCACCTCAGATGGTGCTACAGGAGGTACGACAGACATGTTTGCCACACCGCCGCGAAATAAACAGACCCTTAGAGATTTAGCACTCCAACGTACACCCCAACTAGCGACATCCGACATGTTTAAAGAACAGCTTGTGGATTGTAGATACGACCCAGTACCAGGTAGACAGGATAAATTGCTCATATCATCACTACGTATAAGACGAGCTACATTATATTTAATGACGATACCAGGAATGGGTGAACACCTAGACGAAATATATCGCTTTGTCCAAACAGGGCGAGGCCCAGAAAGTATTAACGAAGCTATGGAATACCAGAAAGTGGATGTCCAAAGACAACTACTACGTTTTTTCATAAATTGTGTAATTAGGAATCAAGACAGGCCTGGGGCAGATCACGATACCATGCAAAGACTTGCCAAATGGGGTCAGAACATATCAGAAGAGAAACATGATAGACAGGCGTGTATAATCGCCATGTGTCGAAAGATCCGCAAGGAAGTAGAACGAATACATAAAGAAAGACGAGAAACAGACAGAGTAGAATCAGAAGAAGAGGAGGAGCAAGAATCAGAGCAATTAGAAACGATAGCTTATGTAGGTAGAGGAAGACCCCATAATAATACCAGAGGCTTTAATGATCCGATACGTCCAATACGTCCAGAATATAATAGACATTTTCCAAACCCTATGTTAAATACAAAATCCCCTGAACACCTATTCCAAGCCGCTGATAAATTACTCCGAGATCGAAGGGGGTACCACATGCTCGATTCCATGGACGAACAAGAATTAGCCAGGTCAGCAGTACAATGGGCTGACAGTCCCGGCGAATACAATGATGATGTACTTGCACACACGTTTCTGAATCTTGACCCATACGAACAGCGTTTAGCTAGTATATACATGATCCAACACCTCCTTATATTATATAAAAGCCAACACTCCGATCCAGGACCCTTACCTGACATATTGACAGAACTACTCACGAACATATGGAGAGGGTCAGGTACTGATTTGATTAAGGAAATTCTAGAATCCCGAAACCAATATTTAAATTTCGTATGCCCAGAACACGTTCCAGTTCCCATAATGGGAAGAAGAATGTATCACATAGATAGACAGAACCCGTTACGCGAAGTGCACCCAATAAGAGGTGACGGTGATAATTTTACACGCGTGTTTGTGTACACGCCTATAACTAAACTGGAATTATTAGAAATGAAGAAAGTAGTACCCAGCCATGACAAGGACCCAGCAGGTTTCCACCGTGAAATAAAGGACATGTTACTCATGGGAGAGTATACCTACCCCGACATTATGAAAATATTAAAAGTCCTATTACCCGCCGGTGTTTATGAGAAACTCAAAGAAAAGGAATGGGAGGTGGGAGACCAAAAGATAGATTGGACAGCATTGGAAAACGAAGAAAGGGCCCGAGCTGCAGGAGCAGGGCTTGGGGAAAAGACTACAGCACTAGCAGGTTTACTAATACAGGTACTGCCACGTTTATTAACTACGAAAAAGGAAGACTGGGGTGCAATCTCAGCCTGTAAACAAAAGCCAGATGAAGACACTAGTGATTTCTATTCCCGATTTGAAAAATGTTTTAGTATAAATAGTGGCATAAAAGCCAGTAGTGAGTCATATCCACATCTGTTTGTGACAAAATTAGTTGAGAATTCTCTGCTGCAAGTCAAGAATAGAGTATTGAAATTCGAAAGTACCTAGCAAGGTAATACCCCATCACAGATGTTACAGATGTTACAATATCACCACAATAGAATTAGAGAAGAGCAAGAACACGAACAAAGACGTATGAAAGATACAAAAATGAAAATGCTTGTTGCACAGTCAGTTCCAGCCGATGGTCATCAAAAGGGTGATTCCGCAGGTCCTACGAAAGGGACATGCAACTATTGTAAACAACAAGGTCATTATATACACGATTGTCCAGTCCTGAAACATAATATTGCCACAGGTAGAACGCAGGAAAGACCACGTTTACCTAGAAAGGATCAGAATCAACAACAAATTCCTCAGCATGCACAACCTAGGTTAGCTCCGCAACAACTAGCTCCACCACAGGCAGCTCCACAACAGATCATAGCACCACCACAAGCGCAGCCTATTGCTGCAACACAAGCAACGACACAACAGATGTATCAGTATGCACAAACAGATTATCCCGACTATCAGCGATACTCATGAGATAGCCTAGAGAGGGAAGTTGGCTTACCCCTTATTGAGGTTCCTGTAGACCAAGAGGGACCTTATGTACATAGTGAACTATTAGGGCAAGACAGAAAGTTTTTACTTGATACAGGGGCAAGCAGAACAACTATAAGACGCAGTGAAGTTCCAGGGGCACCCCTCTCAGGCTCACAAAATATTTCCCTTGGATTCTCAGGAAAACCTATAATCAATGACGTCACACAACCTCTTCCACTTACGGTCGGTCCATTGACATGTACTACAGATTTATTGCTTACTAAATCATGTCCAGAAAACTTGTTAGGCATAAAAACATTGAAGGCTCTAGGAGCCATAATATGTTGTTCTCCGGAAGGAGTACGACTATTTTTACGTGACTTTAAAGGTCACTACGTGTCCAGAGACATGTATCACCGATTGCAGAATTTACCTACACATTTATGGGCACAAGGCCCCACTGATGTTGGTTGCATGAACATTACACCATATCGAGTTACACTGAAAACAGGAATAGTACAACCACGAATGCGACAATACAAGTTACCACCAGATGCTGTAGTGGCTTTACTGCAAATCATTGACGAGCTCATTGCACAAGGAGTGGTTGTTGAAACCGACTCCAATGTATGTAATTCCCCGATAATTCCGATTCTTAAAAGAACGGATCCAAAAGCACCACCAGTATATCGATTAGTTATTGATCTGCGCGAATTAAATAAATGTATTGTACCACAATACCCTGTGGTCCCAGATATCTCTTCATTACTCACAGCTATTGACTCAGAAGCAACGTTCTTCACTGTAATTGATCTCAAGAATGCTTTCTTTAGTGTCCCAATCGATCCGGAAAGTCAATATCTGTTCGGATTCAGTTTAAATGGACGAAGTTTTAAATTCACACGCGCACCTCAAGGATTTACAGAAAGCCCCAGCATCTATAGCCAAGCACTGAAACGAGAACTTGACAGTATCCACATGCCAGTTAACACTGCCTTGCTTCAATATGTCGATGATCTGCTGATCACCGCCCGAAGCGAACCTAAATGTGAGACAGCGTCACTGACGGTTTTGAAATTTCTGGCTGACAAGGGGCACAAGGTGTCCCCTTCTAAGCTGCAATTCTGTGTCCACCGAGATGTTTACCTTGGGCACTCGCTGTCCAAGGAGGGAAGGCAGCTTACACCCGACCGCATCCAGTTAATTGCTAACATGCCACCACCCAAGACACAAAAGGAGGTGCGGGCTTTTATAGGCCTCACTTCATACTGTAGGCAGTGGATCCCTCAATATGCATTTCTAGCAAAACCACTCATCCAGTTGACAACACAGGAGGCAGCCACATCGACTGTCCTCCCTTGGACTCAAGAACATACACATGCCTTTGAAAGCTTAAAGAAAGCTGTATGCCAAGCACCTGTCCTAGCAAGACCATGTTACAGTAAACAGTTTACACTTTTTGTTACAGAACGCGAAGGTACTGCCTTGTCAGTACTCACTCAGGAACAAGCAGGATCACACAAACCATGTGCTTATTTCTCTAGTACATTAGATCCAGTAGCTCAGGCACTTCCTGCGTGCCTGAAATCAGTGGCAGCAACAGCTTTAGCAATCAGACAAAGCGATGCCATAGTGTTAGGACACCAATTGACAGTACAAGTACCACACGCAGTAGAGGTTCTCTTGAACCGCACACAAACACAACACTTGACTATAGCGAGACTCACCGGTTACGAATTAACATTGTTTCAGCCACATATAGAAATCAGACGTTGTAATACGTTAAATCCTGCTACACTGTTACCAGTAGGCGGAACAGATCCATTGGCACATGATTGTGTCGAAGTCATTACTATCACGACGAAACCCAGACAAGACTTAACAGATATCCCTTTGTCAGATCCAGACTTGACATTGTATGTAGATGGGTCATGTATGAGAACAAGTACAGGAGAGTTAGTGGCCGCTTATGCAGTTACAACAGACACTGAAGTCATTGAAACAAATTGTATTAAAACTTTGTCAGCTCAAGCAGCAGAGCTCATCGCTCTGACACAAGCCTGTATTCAAGCCAAAAATAAAAAAGTCAACATATACACAGATTCACGTTATGCATTCGGAGTCGTCCATGACTTCGGCGTACTGTGGCGAGAGAGAGGTTACTTAACTTCTCACGGTGCCCACATCCAACACGGACCCCTCATTCAAGCCCTATTAGACGCGATTCATCTACCTACTGCAATATCGATTATGAAATGCAAAGCCCACACAAAAGTTACCGATATCATTTCTCAGGGTAATGACCTAGCTGACAGAACAGCTAAACAGACTGCTCAGAATCAGACTCACACAACTGACATGACAAAGACAATAGTTCCGACACCAACACATTGCATGACAGTTAAGGATCCCGCCCTTGATGTAATTGACATACAGACACATGCTACACCAGAAGAAATAAAGAAATGGACTGAATTAGGAGGGATCCAAACAGATCAAGGATGGATGACGAAGGAAAAATCTATATGGTTTCTTCCCGACTCAATGGTTCAAGTCATCATTAACACTATACATAGTCCAGCGCACCTAGGAGAAAAAGCTATGCTAGACAGCATTCAACACATTTGGTTCAACAAACATTTACGAGCCGCAGCTAAACAAAAAGTTCGTACCTGTATGATATGTTGTCAGTTTAATCCAGGTAAAAGCATCCCCGTAGAGCAGGGTGGATTTCAACCTCCCGATCATGCTTTTGAAGTCCTCCAGATGGATTATATCCAGATGGAACGATGTCGAGGATTCAAATATGTTCTCGTAGTTGTCTGTGCTCTTTCCCGTTGGACAGAAGCATACCCGGTTTCAGATTACACTGCCCCGACTACTGCCAAACAGTTAGTTCTAGAATTCTTCCCACGGTACGGTTTACCACGTGTTGTCTACTCAGATAATGGCCAGCCGTTCTCATCCGAACTAATGAAACACGTTTCCCTTCTGTTAGGCTACCAATGGAAATTCCACTGTGTCCGACATCCCGAGGCGGCAGGTCTCGTGGAACGCCATAATCAAACTCTGAAAATTAGATTGTCCAAAATTTGTAGAGAAAAAGGAGTCGATTGGATAGTAGCCTTACCAGTTGCGCTCTTTTACATGAGAATGGTAGCACATTCTCGAACAGGGCTATCCCCGTACGAGGTGATCTTCGGTAGACCACCAAATATGTGGGGGACGCCTATACCTCGCAAAATCACTGATGTTGACTGTAATATGCTGACAGATTACCTGGCTTCCTTGATGTCTGCACTACAATCTTGTCGTTCACAGGTAACCGCAGCTTTTCCCGATAATACTGAGGTGAAGCC
Organism: Triturus cristatus; assembly: GCF_964204655.1. NCBI lineage: Eukaryota > Metazoa > Chordata > Amphibia > Caudata > Salamandridae > Triturus > Triturus cristatus. Next base: position 549,354,409 of record NC_140589.1, on the reverse strand, counting down.
CCATGACGTGGTCCCTGGTGACCTGGTTCTGGTCAGGAATTTCGACCGGAAGACCCAACTGGAGCCTAGGTGGAAGTCACCGAAGTTGGTTCTACTGACTACAAGGACAGCCGTGAAGATCGAGGGACGGAAAGGGTGGTTGCACTCGAGTCATATCAAGAAATTTTATGGACTACCATCCAGTGTGAATACTCAACCCTGTATTCCCTCACAGACAGACTCAAAGCTCCCCTTGGTTGAGCAGTCAAAACCAGAACTTTACAAACTAAAATTAAGGTCTAGTAAGTCAGACAATTTGATTGTTTAAGTCCTCTCCAAGGTGAATCGGTTGAATTTGTCTCTGACATGTATCCTCTAGATCGGAATAGAGAAAGAAATCATCAGATGCAGCTTAAGAAGCATGCGTATTGTAAATCATTTCGTAGTCAATGCACAGTAACATTATTAATTTTGTTTTTTCTAAGTCTTCTGATCATCATTGTCAGCATACTATTGCACATGTATTACCCCATTCTTAAGCGTGCTTACAATGTAACTGCAGAACATTCTTTTAGTGAATTACCTCCGCATGAGTTGTCCTATAGATTTGCGCTGCGCAACAACACATTCATTAGTATGTTACATCATTCCCATCAAACCAGCAATGCCACAAATTGTTGGATATGTGGCCGACTCCCTCCCTATCAGAACTATAAGGGAGTTTTGCCCCTCTTTCCCTACCCGTTCACACACAATGGCTCCTGTGGAGCATGGTTTAGTTTGATTAATTCCCTAGATTCAAATTCCGCAGTTTATCAAGACAACTGGGTATGGGGAAACCTGAACTTAGTTTTGCTTAAAGTCTGCTACCCTAACAAGGAGGGACTTCCCAGAAGAACAGGAACTGATCTAGAAAATGAAGTATATGGATTAGGTAATTTTACACTTAACTTTATGATCCTGAATGTTGAATCTGAAGCTACACCAATCTTGCCCGCCATGTCAGTATTCCCAGTAAAAGGGGAATTATGTGTAAAAAAGAATGGTTCCATACACATGGGCCATAGTAAATGCACCACTGTAATAAAATTCAGTGATCAAGGCAAGTCTACATTTAGAGCTTCCCGTCATTCCTACTTTATATGTGGCCAGACCGCATATATACGTCTACCTCTAGATTGGGATGGTACCTGTTACATAGCATTCCTTCTGCCACCTGTTTTCCTAGCTCCTCCTGATTATCATAGAAATACCCATTTAGTACACAATAGACAGCAGAGAGATCTCCCAATTGTCGATTACACTGAAACAGCATGGGAAAAATACACAGATTTCAATAAAGGTTTCTTTCCCTATATAGGAACAGTCACTAATAGTAAGCTGATACGTAGATTAACCAGAACCCTTGAAGCAGTAGTGAACGAAACTATTTCCGCCTTAGGCAATTTGACAGAAGAGCAGTCTGCTATGCGGATTGTTGTGCTTCAAAATCGTCTTGTCCTTGACGTCATCCTAGCCGATAGGGGCGGAGCTTGTAGGGTCATCGGATCAAGTTGCTGCATTTTCATACCAGAAAATTCGCCGTCAGTATATAAAGCCATAACTCGCCTTCATAAGATTGTAAGCCAGATACACCAGAGTCCAGGCACCTGGACTTGGTCCGGTTGGTTCTGGGGCGTGTTGTCAGCCTGGGGATGGAGAATCCTATCCTTCCTAGGTATTGGCTTTCTCATACTATTCAGTTGCTGCTTATGTCTACAATGTGGGCCAGCGATTTGTGGTCTGTGTGCCACCTCGTGTATCCCACATCCAAGTTTTCGTTCAAGATCCCGGAAGAAGAAAGAAGAACAAATGATGCTATATGAACAGATCGATGGATTGATGAAGATCGATATCTCCTGAGGGTCCGTAGGGGACAAGGAGGGAATGAGGAAATATGAATTTTGTGATCAGTTATGTCCCCTATCGTAGACCCCAACGGCTCCATGTGCATGCTATAAGTACATGTATGTTCCCTCCTGCTCCAGTTTTGAAGACGCAAATATATGTGCGTCCACCGTCAACATGTCCTCTTTCAGATCCACCATGAATGGGTCAGATATTCCATTCCTAAGTATGAAAGGCCACCGACATTATGTGGTTCACTTTCCACATTTTACAGATTCAGGCGAGTAGGCCCAGAATTCTGTCTTCAAGCCTTTTCCTGCCTTCTGCCTCTGAAAGCTCCAGTCTGAGCCTGCATCTGTATCCATGAACTTTGTCCTACTCCCTGCGCGGCTAACGGTGCCTGATCCAGCCTGTCGCCTGCCAAAAACTGTATTTCACCTTCAAGATTATCTCCTCCGCTCCTCATTCGATGCATTCCTGTCTAGTAGTTTAGGTAAACATTCCTCCAGCTACCGTGCAAAGGGCCAGGCCTCACTGTCCTCATGCAAGTAATTCATAGCCCCGTTACCATGGAATATTCCTACCCCCTTGCATCTAGTGTAGACACTTAGACGCTTGTACACGCACTAACAGTCAGTATAGAATAGATTCTATCCTAGAGACCTCTCCTTTTGGATAACACAGTTCTTTAAACATAGGATATTAGATATGATTTGGGATTAGGTTGACATGACCCCCAGACTTCTGTCTCCACATGTAGAGCTAAATGTCAAATCTCCTTCACCCTCTAGTTACACGTCAATCACACGTCATGCGGCTGCGCGCGCATCTCTGCCAAATATTTCTGCTGACATTGCAGGATTCTCTTATGGATCCACCCACTTGTGACATCATGTCTGATGACGTTTATTAAATTACGCCCATACCTCCGCCTCTATTAGTTACGTATGCACCTTTTATCTATACTATCAGCTGTTACGCCTCTTGCATCTGTTTCACTGTAATGTATTTTCTATAAAACTGCCTATCTGTCAATAAAGTATGCCCTTCCTTCCTGAACTTTCGTGGTGATGGAATAGAAAGCCTACAATTCGAATTGTATTCCTTTGTATAGGAATAAAGCCTTTTAAAACCTCTAATACCACGGATTCTGCCTCTTATATTTACTGAGTTATTCTTAATAGACTTTACCGCATAAAAAATAGTACCGGTAATGAAATATTTACCACAAGATCACAAAAAGAAGGATTCAGATAGCATACGTGCCACATATTGTCTCTTGCTCTGTTTTGCAGAACCATCTTCGAACCTCTTTAACAAATTTAAGTCTTGCAGGCTCCTATAGAAAAGCCTGTGCCCCAGTAGACATTAGAGGATCTATAAGTTGTTGAAGTTTCCACCGCCTGTCCATTGTGGGCTTGCATAAATCCGAGCTGACCGCTATTGACATTGAGTCAATTAATACTGGAGCAGTTGGTCCTGCTTTAATGGAAATTACCTGCTTTAAAAGAAAGTTACCGATGTTCACCAAAACTGGGCGTGCATTTTGGCCCCCATTAGAAGCCATGGTATTTGATCTGGCAGGGCGATTGATGGGAAGTCCGTGCGCCCTCTGGTTTTGATACTCCATAACCCAGTCTGATAGCCATTGAAATACTTTTCTAAACATCTGCACAATGAGCTGCCGTGGATTCTCTCCTTCTTCCCCTTCCGGTACTCAAAATACGTGTCAGTTATTTCGTCTTCGACGGTTTTCCAAATCTTCGAGCTTAGCCCCTACAAGATGCAGATAGTTATCATGCTGCTCTACAGCTTTTTGAGTGACAACACCTCTATCCCATATGTCCGAGACCCCTATGCTGGAGTTCCCCCATCTCTACAGTAAGATTGGTGATTTTACTAGTAGTGTTTGACAATGTGCGCTGTATAGCGATGTTATTGGCTCTTACTTGCGCATAGTGCTGTTGTGCTCACAGCTCGCTGAGCCTGTAATATTTGCAGAATACTTAACTGTGTTGGCTCATGCTCACTGTCAGTTAAGGAGGGGTCGGGCATGACCGTAGACGGAGAGCTGGCAGCAGTAAAGTGCTCTTGCATGGGTTATTTAGTCCTGTAATATCGGTATCATCTGTAGGGAATTTCTTATATGTATTTGACATCAGTAAGCTAGGAGGTGAGCTAACACCGACTGCTGATACTATTGTAGTATTAGCAATATAGGCACCATGTGCTGTACTCCAAACACACAAAGCCTGGCAGCCTCTCCCTTCCACAAGATCAGATCTCCCAGATATGCCAGCGCTACTCATGTTTGCAGTGTTGTCGTTGTCCTTGGATGGCTGGCTGCCATCTGGGAGCAATGCAACCAGCTCCTGTCCTCCTACAGCACTGTTTCTTTCCAGAGCAGTTAACAGAGTATCCATATTTCAAGATGGAGCAGCAGCCAACAGCATATCAGCGAGTGAAGTCTCCCCTCCTGGAGAGTCTTTAGAATATGCCTGCAGTATCGAGGCAGTATCCACAGTCTTAGGTAGTTTAAAAAGTGGCCGTCCAGTGGCAGTGTCATTAGCATCCTGTGTTCTGAAGGGCTCCTCCACCTTGTCTTTGTCAAAGTCAAAATCCATCCCAGGGCGGGCTTTACTGCAGTTGCAAGCTCCTTTAGCAGCACGACTGATGCCTAGCCATGGGAGCACTCAAGTTGTTTGCCAGAAAGAACAGCAATGCACGGGGCCGTTCCGAACAAAATGCAGCCACATAAACGGGGTATGCAAAATGCAAACGTCCTCAAAGTATCCGAAACACTCCACTGACAGGAGAGGGCAACCCCCCTTGCCGAGACACACTGAGCCGAAGCGTTCAAGTCAGGTACCAAGGCCTGGACACCTGGAGTGAGAGCCAATGCCGAAGAGATCCAAGAGCAGAACAGAATCAGACGAGAGTATGGAATGCACTGCTTATCCTCGATCAAGGATGAAAGCCGCATACGCCGCCGCCGAGGACAGCTGAAGTGGGAGCCAAGTAAGGAAAAAGTGCTGGATTACATCTAAGAACCTGAAGCAGTTAAAGCAGGAGCCAAGCAGAGTGCTGGGATGTGCTATGGGTCCTTGAGCGCAAGTTGCAAGCTGCCACCAAGAGCAGCCGGGGCGTGAACCAAGCAAAATCAGACAAGAGTGCTGGAATGCACCGAAGATCCTAGCGCGCAGGACAAAAGAGCCGCCGCCAGGAGCAACTGCAGCATGAGCCAAGCAGAGTCAGACGAGAGTACTGGGATGTGCTGCGGATTCTCAATCAAAGATGAAAATCACCAGGAGCAAACCACCTCCAGAAGCAGCTGCGGTGGGAGCCTAGCAGAGTCAGGCGAGAGTGCTGGAATGCACTGCGTATCCTCGATCCAAAATGATAGCCACCGGAAGAAAGCAGCCACCAGGAACAGCTAAATGGAGCCAAGCACAATCAGGTAAGAGTACTGTAAATATGCCGCAGGACCTGGAGCCCGGGATGAAAGCGCCTGCCAGGGGCAGCCGAGATGGAGCTGAGCAGAGTCCGGTTCAAGCGCAGGAGAAACACGGGGCTGGAACTCCCATATCAACCTGCCATCCTCCCAAGCCTTCTTTTCATATTGAAATCCCCAATCCTGCTTGCTAGCCAAATAGGACACTCAGGTCATACACCAAATCTCTCCTTACCCCACATAAAATTAGCACCACCAGGAATGGCGATAGATCTTTCTCTTTTCTTGCACCTGCTCTCTGGAATAAACTTCCATTTCAATTACGCTCTGTAACAGATCATACTCTATTCCACAAGGAATTAAAAACCTGTCTATTTGATCATCTATAATGTTCCTTATCTGACCTCCAGCTCCAGGGGAGTACACATGCGCCATGAGACCTCTGGGAGAAATGTGCACTCAATAAAACTCCTTGACTCCTTGACTTTGACTTTGACTTTGAGAGGTGTTAACAACATTCATAGATTGTGTTCCTACAAGCTAATACACTTTTGAAGGTTCGTGGGTGTCTATGACATGAAGATGTGGGATCATTAGAGTCCTAATTAGATGGTACACTCTTTGGTATTGCAAACTCTGATTGCCTTGTAAGGAGAAGTGTAGACACTCATATATGATCTCTAGAGTTCTACACCTCACTCCCTGATGCATGTCACCAGTCATTGAATTATTTTTGAAACACTATTGCAGATGAACTAGCAAGAGGCAAATGCACTTTGGGCACCATGTAGGCACTAATGCTGATTGCACCAATGGTGTTTATACACTCATGTCACTGTTGAAGCACAACTCACCAATTGCAAGTGTTGGCCAGTCACTGCATAAACTGTGCACTCTATATCATGTCACAAGTAAAAGGGTCACATCACATGAGAGACAGTTGTAAGGGAACATTCCTCCTTAAACAAGGAAGACAAGTGGTTTGTGTTGCACAATTGTCACCCAGAACAACTAAGAACATGACATGATTTATCACTTCACTAAGCCAGGTGACAGCTAAAATAAGAAGGGGCACATTTACAAGAAAAAGACGCAGCGCAGCACTGCACACCATTTGGCTGTGCCGCACTGCGTCACTTTCAAAACACAAGGATGCGTCATATTTACAATGATATGTTGCATCCCTGGGCTTTCCCTTGCACTGGCGCACAATTGGCTGTCATGGCAGGCATCCTAGCGCCATCGTACAAGGGTGTCTGGCCTTTATGGGAGATTGTTTCCCTCTTTTTTGGGTGCTTCAGAATGCAGAGACGCACCGCAACGAGTTTAGCTGCGCCGTGCTGCATAACTTTCAAAGCACAGGGATGCATTTTATTTACAACAATATCTCGCATTGTTGTGCTTTCCCCCGCTGTGGCTCACAATTGGCTGCCATGCAACAATGCAGGCACCCTTGCACCATGGTGTCTGCGTTTTAGGGGAGATAGTTTATCTGCAAAAAGGGACACCTTCCGGGACAAAATCAATGATGTGAGGTATTTTCCTCTTACTATGAGTGTTGCTGAATGCAGCACACATAAAAAGTGAAAAAAACAAGGAGAAATATAATTATTTCTCCTTGTTACACCTCTTTACATCTCTCCTAGGGAGGCTTGGGATTCCGACACATTTCCAGGTTTATGAAATGTTGTAAATCTGGGAATACGGCAGACTCCATGGATGTTGCGTGAAAATGAGCTGTATTTACAAGGCCTCAAAAAGCCATGCAGGCTGGCTTTATGTGGCCTTTTAAATAGGGGCCACCACACTGCGCAGCCTGTGTTTAAAAAAAAAGGGGTGCACCGATGGAGCAAGGGGATTGTAAATATGCCCTGAAAATTGGTAGTGGACTGTACTCAGATGTGTTCCTGGTCATAAAGATATTAGGAAGATCACAAACTAAAATGATGGACAGAGTGTTGAAACTTTTCACTCATCCCCAATCACAGATCTGGGTTTAATTCATCATTATTTTGCTCACCACATCACCCCAGTTTGGACCCAGCTATATACAAATCAGTCTTCACAATGCTCCCTGTGGGAACAGTCTGGCGCAAACTGCCAAGCCAGGGCCTCGCTGGACAGGAAACAAGCATCCTGAGACCGGTTTTGAGGTATCACCCCTCATCAACCTGGCTAGCTTGAATCCAGTGGCATAGCAAGCAAGGGTCTCACGTCTGGGCATACCCATAGCCACTTAGGGCACACATAGCAACATCACAAAAAAAAAATGATCGATAGAATGTTGAAACTTTTCAAACACTCACCCCAGTCACAGATCTGGGTTTAATCCATTGTTATTTTATTCTTCACATCACCCTAGTTTGGATGCAGCCATATGCAAATCAGTCTTGACCCTGTTTCCCATGGGAACACTCCAGCTCGAACTGCTAACCTAGGTCCTCCCTGGACCAGAAACAGGCTTCCTGGGAACCGTTTTAGGGTATCATACAAAAAAGAATAGGCACAAAAGCATGCATCTACTACCAGACCTACACAAATATTCGTGTGGAAATGCCTGCCTGTAATGTTCAAAGTTTGAAATGTAACATCTTTGACTCTGGCTGGGACACCCCCCCTTGTAGCTGCCTGTATGCAGACCATTGGAAGGGTCAGGGCCTGGTGCAAAGCCTGTCCATGTTGTTCTTCCTGCAATGAACTCCAAGCCTGTTAAAGACCCGCAGGATCCACATCTTTCAGGCGATGACTCTCCAAAGGGTTTTCTTCTGATGGGCATTGACCTGTACAGATGCAGGAGATAAAAAAACAGATTGCAACTGCAAGTTTTCAATATCTTTTTGTTTGATATATATTTTGTATACAACTAGCACAAACATTCATCAATAGTCAACACATATGTGTAAATGTCACCTGCTAAGCAATGCAATTGCATGAATTCACACTTTTGTGGTCATCTGCTGATTATCCTCAACCCTGGTCATGACCTACACTGACAGAGCCAACCTACTAGCATCATGTAGCCCAGGGCCATCCTACATGTACTGTGATGTGCGGTATTATGACACACAAGACACCAAAGAGCCCTCCTGAGTGGTGAACTACTTGTGCTTGTCTGTACAGGCACCTTTACAGCCATGTTCAGTGCCTTAAAGCATACGGTCCATAGAGCCTGGTACCATTTTATATACTACATCCTGATACTTAGGTCACAAAGTGAGGGCTGGCATGTGTGTCTCTGAAAGCTGCCTCTCTGGGATGTGTGGACATGTGGACCACTTAATCAAGTATCATTCTACGTCAGATTGAGTTTGTGTGGTAAGTACTGCCATCACAGGCACAGCTTTTGCCATCTATGGCACTGTAACAGGGATGGCATTCAACATACTGTGCCCCATACTGGGCCATGGCCCAGACTGGGCACAACTCATTATCAGGCCTTGCCAGCCATCCACCATTTCAGCTATTGAAACTACAGTATTGGTGACTGTTAGGCGTCACCAACACAACAAATGAGGGCTAACATGTTTACATTTGAAAAACTCCCCTCACATGTAATGTCCAGTTAAAAAATAATCTGTGCGGTGCATTGTACCGCGGTTGGTGATTTTTGGCCTAAAATATCATGAAAACCTCAGTCTTTGTGCAAATGTTATTTTTCATAATTGATGATGTTCACATTTCTGTTACAGACACATGTGAAGGCCACATTGGGGATTACTGGTGGATATTGACCTATAGACAATGATAATGTGAATTATATGTAATGCTTTGTGAAGCAGTTATGTTATTTCACATGAAGTTTGGCTTATTCTTCATTTATATTGTGCTGGACACTGTGACCAATGTACAAAATCATGTTCACTCCTTACATAGGTATGCTGGGAGAGGGAAGTGATAACAGCCTCCAGTGTACCTTCCATTTCCAGATTTTCAGACCATGGAAGAAAGAATGTGAACAAAAAATGTCTTTGAATAGGCAAAAAAAGCAGTATTTATGTCATCAGTTGGAGCCTCACCCCCTTTCTTAAATCACTTATCCTGCGTATCTCACACAAATTGTGAAATCTATGTCAGTCTTGCACTTTCTGGCCACAGGTTCCTTTTTAATTCAGCCTTGACTATTTCTGGTGGTATGTCACAACCAATGTTCAGTCGTGTACTATGAGACATGCTTTCAGCAATGATGAGACACATGGGCAGCTTCATCCAGTTCCCAGACGTAAAGATTTAGCCAATGTGAAGGGGGATTGTAATGGTCTGTCCGCGTGGTATGTATGAAAACCCCTTTTCCAACTCAAAAATGGCAGACAATAGAGTTAAAGACCAACTTATTTATTAAAGGAATTACTCCAGTATTCCTGGCGCAGGGAAAGGTATATGGCGGTGGCAAGAGGGTAAGGAACAAAAACAGGAGATGCTAAGTCCTTGTGTTCGGGGTTTTTTATTTTGGGTATACACTTCGGTAGGAGGTCTGATGAAGTGGAAGGGTCTTCCCGTCCATTGTTTCTCTACCATCCAGGCCATCTCCTCGGGAGGGAACAGGGAGAACAAAAACAATATGTCACGTGTTTTGCATTTTGAGGCAGCTCTACACATTACATGGCAAAGAAGGAACATCAATATTATTGCCTTGTGTGGGTTATTGATTATCATATGTAAATGGATTTCTGAATCGAAGTACAGGTTCACTGAATAGTTTAGCTGCTGCATTTGGTCAGGATATGGCCCTAAGGTGTCTTAACTTAAGGTGGGGGAGTCACAGCCTCCGCTTCCCTCGGGGGAGTTCTGGACTCGGGCGTGTTGCTCCCTGAGTAGATCTCGTTGGTGCTGGCTTCTTCGTCTTTGCGGCAGTTGTTTCCGTCATCCCTCCACTCCATTGCACCTTCTTGTTGACGCTCTTCCTCCCTGTCTTCTCTGGTGTAGAGTCACGTTGCCACCAGCCCCTCTGTCTCCTCCGTGTCTGACAACCTTCATGGCATCACCCCACCTTTTGAATCTGGAATCGTGGGAAGCAAGTTTCTGGTCCAGTTACTTAGGACGTGAACCTTGCTTCCGGGCTGGGACAGTCTGGTGGCCATGTTGGAGTCGGCTGGAGAGTTCCATATACCACTCCTGGATCTATCACACTGCCTCCCCTCTAGGAATGGACGTGAGGGCAACTCGGTAGCAGGGTAACGAGAAAGGAAGTCCACATTAGCTTGCAGTTTCCCTGGAACATGCACAGTTTGGAAGGTGAAGGGCTGCAAGGCAAGGAACCAATGTAAGACTTTAGGGTTGGAGTCTTTGTTAAGGGAAAGCCAGGTTAGAGGGGCATGATCTGTAAGCAACAGGAAGGGACGACCTAGGAGATAGTATTGAAGGGGCTCCATGGCTCATTGAATGGCCAGACATTCTTTCTCTATCGTTGCATACTTGGTCTCTCTGGGGAAGACTTTTCTGCTAAGAAATAGAACGGAACGTAGATCCCCTTTTGAGTTGGGTTGGGACTGGACATGACCGAGGCCTCTATCGGAGGTGTCGGTATGCAGAACGAAGGTTTTGTTATACTTAGGGCAAGAGAGGACAGGGGCTCTGCACAAGGCTGTTTAAGGTCAAGAAAACTATTTTCGAGGGATTCGGACCACTGAATGGGTTTTTCTGTTGCTGCTTTGGTCAAGAGGTCTGTGAAGGGACTGGCTATCACTGAGAACTGTGGGATGAACCTCCGATAATAACCTACAAGGCCCAAAAAGGAATGTATGTCTTTTATGGTGGTGGGTCGAGGGATTTTGATGATGGCCTCTAATTTATTCATCTGGGGTCTGATCTGTCCTCCCTGTATGTCATAGCCTAGATACTCTATGTGTGCGGTGCCAAATGTTGGTTTTTTGGGGTCAATAGTAAGGCCTGCCTGTTGGAGCGTCTTTAGGAATTCTGTCAGATGGATGAGGTGTGTTGCCCAGTCTGGACTGTACATGACTATGTTGTCCAGATACGCGACAGCGTACTTCTGATGTTTCTGTAAGATAACACCCATCAGTCTCTGGAATGTGACGGGGGCACCGTGCAGGCCGAAGGGAGGCACTTTAAATTGGTATAGGCCTGAAGGGGTGGAAAAAGCGGTCTTTTCTTTGGCTTCGGGTGAAAGGGGGATCTGCCAATACCCCTTCGTCAAGTCAATCGTAGTAATTTCTTTGGCTTTCCCCAGTCTCACCATCAACTTGTCCACCCGAGGCATGGGGTAGGCTTCAAACTTGGAAATGGCGTTTAGTTGGCGGAAGCTGATGCAGAATCATATGCTCCCATTGGGTTTTGGAACAAGGACAATTGGGAAGGACCAGTCACTGTGGGAAGGTTCTATGATGTCTGCTTCTAACATGGACATTACTTCCTGGTCTACGGCCTGTCTTCTTTCAGCTGTAATGCGATAAGGACTTAGCCGTACAGGGGCGGCTTCTCCGGTGTCTATCTTATGCTCAACCAGGGTTGTGCGCCCTGGTTTCCTCGAGATTACATTGGGAAAGGAGTCACACAAGGTGTATAGCTGTCGTTTTTGTTCCTCCGTTAACTGTTGCCTGATTTGGACAGTTTCCCTTTATATGGGATTGTTGGGGGCTAACGATATCTCACAGAGTTTTTCGAAGGACACCTGGTTTATCAGCCCGCCTTTACAAAGGGAAACTGGAAGGGGTCCCTCCCAGGCTTTTATGAGATTCACATGATAGGCTTGGCCGATTTGTATCCTGTGTGGGACGGATATACGGTATGTGACAGGAGTGATCCTCTCTAGTACACAATAGGGACCTGGTCAGGTGGCTAGCAGTTTCTTCTCTGTGTTGGGTAGGAGGATTAGTACATAGTTCCACACTTTGAATGCTCGCAGTTTGTTTTTTTGGTCATAGAGCCGTTTTTGGTGGGTTTGGGCATTTTCCATGTTGATGTGGACTTCTTCCCAGAGTATGGCTAGAGTGGTTTTTAGGTTTGCACTGTATTGCAACAGGGGTCTGCTTTCGTCCTCTTCTTTGGTCCATTGCTCGACTACCATATCCAGAAGGGTGCGGGTTTTCTTCCGAACAATAGTTCGAAAGGAGAGAACCCTGTGGACTTCTGTTCGTGTGTACGAATGGCAAACAATGCTAGGGGTAACTGGTGGTCCCAGTCTCATCCTGTCTTGTCTATACTTTTTCTGAGTATTATTTTAATAGTCTTGTTATACCTTTCAATGAAGCCCTCCGTCTGAGGGTGGTATACTCCTGTGTGGATTAGTTTAATCCCCAGTATCTCACATGTTTGTTTCATCAGTCTGGACATGAATGGGATACCCTGGTCCATGAGTATCTCCTGGGGAAAACCCAACTAGGAAAAGAAGGATACAATGGCCTGTGCTACTGCTGAGGTGGTAATGCTAGTTAGGGGTATTGCCTCCGTATACCTGGTGGCGTAGTCTACTAGCACTAGTATGTACTTGTGTCCCCCGACTTGAAAGGAGTAATGGGCCTACCAGGTCCATGCCTACCCTCTTAAAGGGTACATCTACGATAGGGAGCATTTGTAGAGGGGCACGTGAAAGGGCAAGGGTATTAACCAACTGACACCTAACACAGGAGGCACAAAACTGAGCCACCTCCTGTTATACCCCCGGTCAGTAAAACCGGTTTAACAAATATTTCATGGTGTGTTCTTTACCATAACGTCCACCTCCTGTTTGAGTGTGGGCCAGGACGAACACATGTTTCTGAAATGGTTTCGGGACTAACAATTGTTCTTTTGTTCTGTTACTCTCCCGGGTTATCCTGTATAGTAGACCTCTTTTCACACAAAAGAAAGGACCTACCTTCTCAGGCTGGTCCTCCTGTGCTTGGTCCTAGGTGTTCTTCAACGTGCTATTGTCTTTCTGGGCTGTTTGGAAGTCCCTCCTCCGCGTTTGGGGTACATCTGGGGACATAAGGACATGAGTAGACAGAGACTGACTAGGTTTACAATACTGCGCTCGCTCGTTTCTTTTCTCTCACCGGGACTTCGGGTGCTTGGTGGGTGGACGTCCTATCTCTTCTAGTGCGAACCGGGCATTCTTCAACCAACATACCACAGGGGAAGAGGAGGTGAGGGAAGCTAAGTAGTCATGGAATCTAGGGCGGTCGTGCCTAACAGAACAGTCTCTGGGAGAGAGGGTACTAACCCTACCTTTTGTATCATTTTCTCTCCATGTACACAGGTGACCTGTATGTATTCACCCAACAGGAGTGTGTTCTCTGGTACAAGTTCCTTACTTACAACCGTATTGTGACACCCCATGTCCAGAAAGGCTTTTATCGGTTTCCCATTGAGGTGTATCTTTTTCTTATATCTATATCTGTATATAATCTATATATTTATACTATAGGGCATTTCACAAAAAATCCATCCCAAAGTTAGTAGATGCCCTTGATCGCTCTATACCTATGTTGACAAACACTGCCGATCTGGATGCCCTTCGAATAGATTCTTGGCTTCGTACCAACATTGGGGCAGAGGCCCCGGTTGTTACCTGCTCTTCCAAGAGGTTAGCCCTTCCGGCTCCATGGTTCAGTGATTTCCTTAGAGATAGGAAAAGGATTTGTAGGAAAAAGGAACGGAAATGGCGCAAATTCTATCTTACTAAGGACAGGAAGGTTTACAAAGATCACCTAAAAACTTATCACACCCTTGTGAAAAGAGCTAAAATGAACTTCTTCCAAACTAAGATTGAAAATGCCGAAAATAAAAGCAAGGAAATTTTTAGGATAGCCAAATCCTTTACTTCTCTGAAAGCCTTCTCTAAGGAAGTGCTTCACACCGAGGAATGGTCAAAGCAGATTGCTCAATTCTTTCACGGAAAAATCTCTTTGATCCAACAAGCTTTCTTAAACATCTCAGAGGTTGAGCTAAACTTTTATCATAGTGTCAATATTAAATTTCACATTTTGGAGCCCCCACCCCTTCATGCCTTTCTGAAGCTTCAGTTGAAAGAGTCATTGTTTCTCCTTCAAAGCATTAAGTCGGGTTCCCCTACTGACCCCTATCCAGCTAACATCTTGTCTTTGATAGCCCTCTCTATTAACCCTATAGTACACCAGCTCTTTAACACTTCGCTCTCCACAGGCATTATGCCTAAACTGTGGAAGCAGGCAAAGATTATTCCTATGATAAAAAAGACAAATGCTGACTTGACGGATCCTGGCAATTATAGGCTGATCTCTTTGCTTCCGGCCCTCTCTAAAGCATTGGAGAAGCATGTAAATAAATCCCTGCAAAAGCACATTGAAGATAGGAAGCTCCTTCATAAATACCAGTCTGGCTTTAGGGCAAATTTTAGTACTGAATCAGCTATGCTGGAAGTGACAGAATTCATTAGGGGCAAACTAGATGAGGGAGACAAGGCCATTCTGATATTGTTAGATCTGTCAGCGGCCTTCGATACAGTCCCACATAAGAAGACTTTTAAACAGACTTAAAAACATTGGCCTGGGTGGACCTGCCCTCTCTTGGATGTCCTCCTATTTGGGTAACGGATCCCAGGACATCTGGCTCCCACCGTTTTCTTCTCCAGATCCCGCCATCAATGTCGGTGTCCCCCAGGGCTCCATTCTCAGCCCTACCCTCTTCAATATTTATCTCTCTCCTTTGGCATCCTTGGTAGAGGAATAGGACGCCAAAATTGTTTCTTACGCTGATGACACTCAGCTTATCTTCTCTTGTGATAAAGGCTCCGACTTTGATGGGGCAAAGATCAACTCCTGCCTTATGAAGGTCTTCAATTGGCTCAAGATTAATCAGCTCAAGTGGAATCTGGATAAAAGGGAAGTTGTTTTCTTTGGAAGACTAGAAACACCCGATTGGAGCTCCTGGTGGCCTAAGGATCTGCTGCCCCTGCCTGCTGAAAAAGAGAAGGCCAAAAACCTGGGAATAGTCATAGAAAAAACACTGTTGATGCACTCTCAGATTCAAAACCCTACGGGCGCATGCTGAGGTGTACTCCGAAGGCTTTAAATATTTCTGCCGCTTTTTCCACTGGAGAGCAGAAGGATTGTGGTGCAGGCTCTATTGCCATCAAAGCTTGACTACGTCAACTGCCTGTACCTTGGTCTTTCCAAATCCTTGACCAAGCGTTTGCAAGTGGTTCAAAACGTGACGGTGAGAGCCATCCTGAGATCTAGTCCTAGATCTAGTATGACTCCGATTCTCAAATCTTTACACTGGCTCCGCATTAAAGAGCGGATAGACATCAAAGCTATGACCATCTTTTTTAAACCCATTCACAAGGTTGGAGCCGGACACTTAATCAAACGAGTTAACCATTACTCCACATCCAGACCCTTACGTTCCTCCAACGCCAACCTTGCCATCGTGCCCAAAATACGTCTTGCCCTTACTGGAGGTAGATCCTTCGGCTTTCTGGGCGCAAAACTGTGGAATAACCTTCCCCTTCCAGAGACTCTGAGGCTTGATACAGACTTACTGTCCTTTAGAAAGAACTTAAAAATGTGGCTCTTTAATCAATAACAGGCTTCTTCCACTCATTTTCCCTGTTGGCTATGCACCAGGACACTCTGCGCTTTATCAAAACCTGTATTTCATTTCATTTCATTTATCTCTCTACGGGGCTTCCCCTGCCACTAATACCCTCCCTCGACTATATCCTACCTCCATGGGTTCCTGGGAGGGGTGCACATAGAGCAATGGCAGGCAATATGCCCCCACTCCGCACAGTGGAAGCACTGGGGACCCTGTATTAGTCAGGTCCCCGGGGCAGACTTAGAAGGGTGTTTCAGTAAGGTTAGGGCTTTAAGTTCTACCGCCAAAGGTGGTGCCCTGATCCTAAGTCTGGGGAGGTTAGTAAGGAGTCGGTGGGGTTGAGCCTTAAACTCGGGAGACCCGTGATAGGCACAGGCAACATCAACAACCATAGTGACGGTTAAGTTGGGGTGCTGCTTTATCCATGACTTTGTATTGGGTGAAAGGTCCTCCAAATACTGTTCCAGATAGATCTTTTCAGTGAGGTCCTCTATAGAGGAAGCTGCGGGAGTTAACCTGAGCCTACGACCCTCCGGGCCATGGGTGGGGGAGTCACAGCCTCTGCTTCCCTCAGGGGAGGACGGGACTCGAGCGTGTTGCTCCCTGAGCGGATCTCGTTGGTGCTGGCCTCTTCATCTTTGCAGCAGTTGTTTCCATCGCCCCTCCGCTCCGTGGCTCCCTGTTGACGCTCTTCCTCACTGTCTTCTCCGGTGTTGAGTAGCATTGCAGTCAGTTCCTCTGTCTCCTCTGTGTCCGACAACCTTCGTTCCGTTACTCCACCTTTCAAATCTGAAATCATCGGAGGGAAGCTTCCAGTCCAGTCACATGGAACTTAAACCTCGCTTGCGGGTTGGAACAGTCGGGCGGCCATGTTGAAATTGGCCGGATAGTTCCCTATACCACTCCTGGATCTATGGCACAGATTTGTACAGATTTGGTTGTATCCCACATGTAGTTGGATCCATTGATGGCACCCATATTGTCTTAGTACCATAGTAAGCCAGGGAACAAGTGTTCCGTAACAGGAAGCACTTCCATTCTATCAATGTGCAAGTTGTCTGCTTACTGGATGTGTACATCTCACACGTCTGTGCCCAGTTCCCAGGATCTGCACATGTTTACTTCATACTACAGAACAGCACCATGCCCCAGCTGATGTTCCAAGTTCTACCACAGAGAGCCCGGTTTGTTAGTAAGTTTGATCTGCCCTAACTTTGTATTGGAATGTCAGGTAGTATAATCTGAAAGTGTGGAAGTGTATAACTCATTGTTGCACTGCTGTCTGTCTTCCATCTAGGAGACTCAGTGTATCCCTACCATCCATGGTTGTTGGCACTGCTGGGCGTACGCCAGGGGAAGTTCACGTCAATGAGGCCCATGGAAAAACATGGAGGCCAATGGAGCGAGCTTTCGGGCTCCTGAAAGCCTGCTTCAGATTTCTGGGCAAGACCTGGATAGCCCTCCTCTACTCACCAGTGAAGGTGTGTCAAATCACCGTGGCCTGCTGCATGCTCCACAACATTGCCCTGCAACAGAACATCCTTTATATCGCAGAGGACGAAGGCCATAAAGAGACACTAGCTGGGAAACCGGCAATGCCACATGATGATGATAGTGGTGAAGAGGAAGGAGATGACTTTTGTCAAGATCTCATCGAAAACTTCTGCTAATGAGTGTAAGTATGGTGTGACTTGTAATGACGGTGACTCTTAGAGCAACTCATGTGATGATGTGAGGAGGATGTTTATGCAAAAAACTAGGACTATGAGGGTCTGGCAAAATCTGGTGAAAAGTATTTGTTTTGTTACTGTAGCTTTGTTTTGCTTCAAATGTTGTTTTCTCTAGAAGTTGGCTATGTGAATTATGCCATATGTATGGCTTCATAGCTAAACTCTTTGTTTTGGACTGTTTTAGATACCTTCACCATGACATCTTAATTTGGACATTTTAGAGTTGTGACATTATCAGGTATATGGTGCTATTCTGACGTACGAAGTGGACATGTATTATTCCTGGAAATGTCGGTCATAAATTTGGGGTGTACAAAACCTGTACCAAGACAGCTTTTGCAGAGATAGGATAGAAGTTACAAGGACTTTTTCCCTGTGGTGTGGTGGTCCTAATGTAATTTATGTGCCATCATGTGCTCCAAAACAATGTTGTGTTGGGCCCAAATCATGCTAACCTGCATTCACATTGACTACATCCTCTTTGTGTATGAACTGTATGCAGCTGTCAATGTGTCTCCTCATTGTAGGCCAAAGTGCTTGCGTTACATCACTGACATTTGTTTGTGACATTTCACCAACTGCAGCAACAATGGATAAAAATAACCCTCTCCTCAGAAAATTTTGTACTGTAATATGTCTGTTTCTTGGTTTAATTGAACAATCAATCAGGGAATTGTAAGCACGCTACTCAAGGCACTGAGTGTGGGGGGTATGCATATCTGTGTAGCCGAAGAGCTAATGTGGGATACCTTTATGAGGTAGGGAATATGGGTCTAGCTGATGATTTAGACCTATTTCTACGTTGCCTGTTGTATAGGTTATTTTCTTACCTGTCCCCACATTCCATGATGCTAAGGTCTGCAACTGAATCTTTGTTCACTGAAACAGGATATTTGAGTCATGTCTTATTTGCAATGTTTTGACGTCAAGCTAGCCTATGAAATTTAACAATGGAATAAAGATGTTATAAGACCAGACACTCAAATGTATGTGCTGGTGTGACATGGTTGTGATCCTGAGTTAAACATTGTTTGCATTCAACATATCCATGCTTACACATGTACCTTGTTTTGGTATTCTAAAGTTCACATGGGAGCACGCATACATTAGTAGACATGAGAGATATTACAGGAGACAATTTTATTTATTTATTTTATTTATTTAGTTATTTAAAGAGTTTTATGTAGCGCTGGCTAGACCCGAAGGTATCAGAGCGCTTTACATAAGGTTCCACATAGTTGCAAACTTACATCAGTTACAAGTTACCAATGATACCAGAAAAAACATTTAAGGAGCATAGAAGAAAAGGAAGGTGGAGTGATAAGGGTAAGGGGGTAAGGGGAAAAAGGGGTAGGGTATAGATATGACGGAGAGACAAAGGGAAAGTCTGCCCAAGGTCCGGCTGGGTAGGTGACCGATGAGGGGGGATCCCCAACCCATCTCCTCTTCAGCTAACAGGTAGCTCCACCGGCACCAGTCAAATGGCAGGGTCTCCACGGTCGAGGAAAAGTTTGAAGAGTACATGTCCTAGCGGGAGAGCAGGATCAAGGTCAGTTGAGGGATGTGGATAAGATCAGGTCGATGACCAGTTCTATTGTCCAGGAGCGGTAGAGCATTGTGGAGAGACCAACTGAGGCGGCCATATTGAGGTCAGGCAGGGGGGTTTTGACCTTGGTGTTAAGTTCAGTCAGTCCCCAAAACTTCTCAATGACTGAAAAGCATAGGGGGTGCAATCAATGCAGTGAGGGGGCAGGAGGACTGGGCCAGTGTCCTCATGTCTTCAGAGGGGGTGAGTGATGTCTCCAGAGTCATTCTCGCATAGTCAGGGAGCAAATCTGGGTCATCCTTATAGGTCTGGACAGTAGATACAATTTCTGTTCTATTATGTGGCATTTACGCCGTAGATGCAAAATGGGGGGATTACTTTATGGTGTTGCTAAGACCCAGGCGCCAATCGACTGCAGGTGCCATTTTGGAACCAGGTGCATTCCTTAAAAGGCACTTCATACAAACATCTTTGCCCAAAAGATCTAGATGAGGGCATGAACAGGAGCCCCCCAGCCTCCCAGGGTCACCCTCGGGACTCCCGGTGCTCCCGGGGATGGGATGAACCGGGCACTACCATATGGCAGAATCAATCGAGAGCGTAGCCAAATAGAAATGCTGTGACCCGACAGAAATTGGTCTTGCTATGAAGCGCTCCTCAGTAAAAGCAGGTGCAGTATCTCAGGCTCTGCTCTCACGTCTGCAACACAGTGCTCGACACCCCCAGAAGGCATAAACCGATTGACATCATCATCGCATGACTCCCATATTAGAGCCAGGCGCTTACATCAGAAAGGCGTCCAGATGCTGAGAACGGCCCGCTCCGAAATGCTTCAAAATACTCCAGACAGTCTTCCCGATCAGCGGCCCCATCGAGCATACCAGCTCCTCGCATACGTAAACACATCAAAGAAGCCGGCAAGTCGGACCCCACAATACACACGTAGCTGCCATTTTAGGGTCAGGCCACGGAATTAGAAGTTCGCCGCAAAGTCCATATTTTGGTTATAACGAATTAAATACCTCATCGGATGGTGTAAGCTGATGAATCCTCATGGCTCCGATGTGTAGTTAGGCAACCCGGATCTTAGAATAGACTGTAGGGATCTCCGAGTGAGAACTGCTCGGAATCCGCCATTTTATGTCCACGGGTCTCCAATCATAGCAGAATTAACTACGATATTTCCGCACAAAATCACCGACCATGCAATAAAGGCACCCTCAGGAGCACCGCTCCAACAGGGAACGAATCCTGGTGTTCTAACGAGCAGACAATGCCATAGTCTCCGGAATCTGTGCGTTTCTTTCCCGCCAGGGACGAAACACTGTTTCATGTGTCTAGAGGGCATGAATTGGTGACTGGCGTATTGCTTGCATTAAACAAGGAGGAAATTAAAAATGTTCAAAATAAGATATAGGGCAAACCAAAAGTGAAGAAGTCAGTCATGGTGGATGAAACCATAGTTTTAGATGCCACATTGTCTGCAGTCCAGAGTCCAACATACTACTCCCATCAAAAATGGAAAAATGTCCAGGAGTAGTCCACAAAGTGAATGTGGTGCATGTAGGAAAGTGCCATTTTTTGCATGGTAGCCCCCCACTTTTTGCTGAATGTTGATGCTCTTTGATTGAGTGTGCCCAGGGTTCCTGTCAATCAGGTACCCAGGGCCTACGTTCTTTCACTAAAACTGTACTGTTGCAAACCCAATTGGCAACTCTCTGGCCAAATGTATGTCCCTTGTAAAAGGTACCATAGGTATCAAGGGCACTGTGACCAGGCGAGGCCTCTAAGGGATGCAGTACTAATTTTGCCACCCTTAGTGGCCATGTAACTTTACAAACACACACTGCAATTGCAGGCTGAGTGTTTTGGTGCAAAGCAAAGTGAAGAGCCGATATGGCACACATCCCTGTGTCCCATGCCTACAATCCATTGCCATGTCTTAGGTAAGCTACCCCTCTAGCTGGGTGCACTATATCATCGGTGAAGGTACAGGTATATGAGCCCTGTACACCTACGGTGTCTAAGTTCATTCTTAGAGATTGTAAGTACTGTAAAGCCATAAAAAGTATATGGTCTGGGAGCTTGTCATTACGAACTTTACAGCTTTGTTGAAATCTGGAAAGTTTTATATCAAACCTCTCAGCACATTAAACCCACACTGATGCCAGTGTGGAATATATTGAAAAATGCACTTGCCCCTTGAAAAATGACCTAACTCTACTGCCACCTAAGACATGTTTGTGGACCCCTGGGTCGTGAGCCTCCCGCTCTCGGGGTCTGGAACCAAAGCACATCCTGGGCAGAGATACCAAGCCTCCTCCCCAGGATGGGCAGGGTCTACGAAGGGGAAGCACCAAAGGCTTGCCGCCTTTATGAACTGACCCAGCCATTTGCATCTCCCAGCACCTGGCCTCCACAAGGTCTGATCACCCCCACTTTGGGTGGGAAAATTTGTGGGAAAACAAAGATGGGAGGAAAGGTGTTCCTACCTTTGCCAACCCCACCCCTCAGGTGGGGGAGGCAAGGTGAAGCATAACTCTCCAAGTCTTCTCCATCTTAAAGATGGGGTACCAAGCAAACCAGAGTGAGGCCTATGTCCCCCTCCCACTGGAGGGTGGCACAAAAGGGGGTATACCCACCGCATGGAAGGGGCCCATTGGTCCCAACCTGTACCTACCTGAAATGCCCCTAAATATAGTATATAGAGGCAACCCCTTTTCCTAGCCTCCTCAGACAAGAAGAAACAAGAAAAAGAAGGACCGAAGAGATGTGCCGAAGGAAGAAGAGACAGACACCAACTGAATTGGCCCCAGCCCTACCGGCCTGTGCCAACCTCGACCTGCTCAAGCAGAATCCCAGTGTGTCCTGCAGGAAGCAGCCCCCAGAACCCAGAGGACCTGCCCTGCCTTCCCTAAAAAGACTTTGTCTCCTGTGAGCACTGGGTTTGCTCACTAACAGACTGGCTCCGACCAAATCCGCAAGTCTACACCACTCTGCACTTAATGCCCACAGCCCGAGTTTAAGTGGCCCAACACCACAAGGAGGTCTCTCCATCTATCCTGACCTGGGATCTGTCGATCCCTGACCTATCTGAAGTCTCCCGACGACGCCTGTAGCCGCTTTCTGCAAGATCCCCCGACCAGAGCTGATAAGGAAAACGCCATGCCAAAAGACACCCTGCACCTTATGCCCCACTGCCTTGGGTGGCCCAACAAACGGTGTACGGGCATCCCATGACATCCCAACTTACCTCTACAACCACTGGTCACCTCAAGAAGATCTTTGTGCCCGAGCCTGCAGTGTTTGTTTTGACCGGAGCTTCCCCATTGAAAACACCAGGCCACCTGATGTACATCCAGCACCCTGCACCCGGCCACCCAGTGTAGCTGTGGGTGCACCTTGTCTGCTATCTTGGATCCCCTTTGCCATGACCGAAACCATAGGAGCTTTGCTCTTACATCCAAACGGCGTGCCCATGAGCAGCCACCAACCGGGGGCCCCCTATCCCCCACTGGATAACATTGGGCCTCAGCACTCTGCATCCGGTCGCCCTAGTGCCACCGAAGGTGCTTTTTGAGTGCATCCTTGATCCTTGGGGAACACTTGTTCTAACCCCAGAAACTCAACCCTCAAGACCGTTTACTTACCCGCAAAACAGTAACCCCCTTTTATCCATAGGATTGCATTGACTGTTCTCCTCTAAAATAATCTGTGTTGAGGGTGTTTTGTATGGAAACCTAGGAAACTGAGTTTTGATAAAAACTGTTTTACTCACCTTCTATCCAGGATATGTCCCAGTGTGATATATAGGCATATCACACTGAGTAGAAAAAGTCAACTAAAAAGCTGGCATGGTTCTAAAAATAAAATACAACAAAGAAATATTTTTATACAAAACAATTGGTCAGAGTTTGGTCTTTGAGTGTGTGATAAAGTCTTACTGCTCGCCCACACTACCACAAACAGAAAGAAGGGTATTATCTACTTTTTCCTCTGACTACCCTTAAGAATCCACTGGACTCTGTGCACACTATACCTTACTTTGGTATAGTATATACAGAGCTAGCTTCCTACAGTGCACACACATGAGGAAATTAGGTGTGAGATTTGTTACTGGGGTGGTGAGTGTCTTGCCATCCCCACTTCCTGTTTTTTTTGGGTAAACGTTTCATCTTTTTGGGGGAATTAGGACCGGATGCTGCTGAGACAGGGGTATCTGAAGACATGTCTTCCTCTGACAGGGCCTCCCTTCCTGTGGCTGCCGCAGAACTTGACAGTCTGGATGTACTTGGACCATAGGAAGGGGAAGTTGCAGGAGGAAACGTCATGCTGAGGGTGGTGTTGATGTCCTGAAGCATTCCAACCAGGGAGGCCATGTTGGTGTTGATGCCAGCCACCTCCTGGTTTGTGTCTAAATGCAGCTGCTTCATCTCCTGGATTTCCGTAAGTAACTGACTCATCACTCTTTGGGTGTACTGACTCCCAAGGCTTCAGTGTCAGTGGCCTCAGTGGGCTCACTCAGCAGGCCCACAGTTACCCTCCCACAAACCCTACCCCCACAGGCCTGTGCCCTTGGTCGAGGCTGCACCCTCCCACTGGTTCCTGGTTCCTCAGTGACTGTATTGGTGATTGCCACCTCAAAATACAGGACTGAGGGGCACAAAGTGTTGCTGACTGTGCTAGGTATACAGGTTGAGGGTGCAGTGGTTAGCTGTGTTGTGGCAGTTGGGTGAAAGGTTTTGTTGCGGGCACGGTGAGCCCCAGTGTTGCCATCTGCCCATACTGCACAGATGAGACACCAAGGTTATCCACGCCCACCTCTCCAGAAGTGTTGTCATCACTGAGGGCTTGTTCCTGGGGTGGAGTTGGAGTCTGTTCAGTAGCCAAGCTCCAGCAGGTGCTCTGCCAGATAGACCTGTTGCGAAATTGAGAACATTGTTTTTGGGATAAGAGTGGTATCCAAATTCACATCATTTTACATCACAGTAAGTAAAGACCTAGGATTAACTAAATAGGTAAAGAGTACTATTGTGATATATGTGTGTGGTGTTGAAGTTGTTTACTAGACATTTGGAGACTTTCAATACATTCAGTAAAATGTAGAATCTCCAAGTAGATGTAGAGAAAATCTGGATTTCATTAAAGACACGGAGGCTAGCATTATGCATATAACTTTTATTTGACAGCTCCTTGCAGCCCTTTAAAGTAAAACATCGGCAACAAAAGAATTCTAGAACTTAGAATGTCCATTTAGCCTATATAAACTCAATCACAGCAGCCATCTTCCTCTTTTAAGCTGCTCCAGTACCAAATTTGAAACTTTTACATCATCCAAAAGGTAACTATATTCTCCGAATCCTCCTTTAGTGGGTATCTGAAACAAATAACAGCTTTAAATATAAAAGAACCTGTAATGACACATCAGAATCATATCTGCTTCTCTAAATATTCTACTAATAATCTACTCCCTCCTCCAATACTTCCCTGGGAGTGTTGGAGAGATAATGCTAGCCTCCGTGTCTTGAATAAAATACAGATTCTCTCTTCACCTACTGGGAGAATCTAAATTGCATGTCAAGACCGGAGGCTAGAATAATGCATGTTCAAAGCTGTGATAGTACCACATACGACACATGTTCCATAAGATTTAAATAATATTTTGCAATTTGACCAATCAGCCGCATGCAAAATCTCCTCTAAGTGTCCACCTGATGTGAAAACTGTATTCATCATAGCCCCTCTCACTAAATGCGCTCCATACTCCTGCAAATCAATACCTGTTTCAAACATGCAAGACCTTACCCAACATGCAATTGTTGCCGAAGTAACTGGCCTGTAAGGTTTTACATAAGAAATCAACAACTGGTTATCCCCATTACTCCTGAATTCTTCCATTCTAAGATCATACACTCTCAAGCATCTCACCACACACAACTTAGGATATTCATCAAACTTTAGATAAAATATCGAGGAAGACATGCTTTTCGTGTATGGTGTTACTTCGAAAATTACTCACTCAGGATTATATAATCTATTTCCCCTATCCAATGCTTTAACATCAGATACTCTTTTGAAAGATATCAAACACAATAACGTTGCCATTTTCCTGACAACTGATTTAAACTCAAAAACCTATTCATAGGCGAACCCTCAAATAAACGAAGGAGTAAACTCACATCCAACAACAAATTATACCTAGTTCCGGGAAGTTTCTGCAACTTCATACGCTTCATTACTCTGCAAATAAGATGTTCTCTAACTATTGAACAACCCCCACTAAACCATAACCTGCTGTAACAGCCGACCTTTAGCAATTTTTATTCTGTAACTTAATCCTTTGTGAAATAAAACAGATCAAAAATTAGATAATTCTATGGCAGATGCTTCCTTAGGATCCAAACCCCTTTCCATACACCAACAACCCCCTTTTTTCCATGCACCAACATATCTCTTTCTTGTACTTGGCGCCCAAGATTCTCTGAGTAATTCCCGAGGCTGCTGCGAAAGTCCTGCAAACTGCACTCCTTCCCTGAAATCTTTCAAACAAGAAGGCTCAATGCGCCTTCCAAGACCAAAGGATGTAAAATTCCTTCTGCCCCTAATAGAACGTCCTCTGATTCTGGAACTAAAAATGGTTCCTCTATTTCCAACTCCAACAGCCCTGGGAACTAAGCCTGTCCTGCCCAGAAAGGCATCACAAAAACTAGACTTTGTCTCCTCACCATCAACATCATTGCAACAGAGGAAATTCATACCCCCGAATCTTCTTCCAATCTTGCTGAAATGCATCCACCTCCTCTGCTAATGGATCCGGTCTCCAGCTGTAGTAGCATTCTAACCGTAACATTAGTCTTGAAACAAAAAAATCCACCTCTAGAGGACCCCAGACCTGAAATATTCTATTAAAAAAATGCATACATTTAGCTTTCAGTCACTGAAATCCCTGAGATATCTTGAATTCCAATCTGCTACAAAGTTCTCCTGCCCTGGAAAATACTCTGCCTGTAACCCTATTTTCTGCTCTAAACAAAAACTCCAAATATCTTTTGCTATCCAAGTCAAACTCTTCGATCTGTTTCCTACCAAGCGGCTTATGTAACAAACCAATCACTGAAACATTGACCATCTTCAATAAAACACTGAAGTTCCTTCGCTTTCTCCCAAAACACTGCAAAGCATACAGACCTGCTTTCCTCTCCAAACCATTTATGTGTTCCGAATTCTCCTCCAGTGACCATCTCCCACCAGATTCTTCATTTTCTAAACACACACCCCCAATCCAAAGAGGCTTGCATCTGTTTCTATCACATAATCCGGGCAAACACCAAAAAATGCACGCCCTTTCTAGGCCTCTAAATTGTTTAACCACCATACCAGCTATTCCGGCACATCTTCTGACAGAGAAATCTGATCTCCATATCACAAGCCTTTCCTTAATGCTTCCGTCTTCAATCTCTGTAAAGCCCTGTAATGAAGCGGACCAGTGAAAACAGGCTGAATAGAAGAAGAAAACAAGCTAATAACCCTTGCCAAGGCTCTCGAGGCTACCTCTTCCTTCTCTAATAATCCTATGACTGCCGCATTTATCTTCACCACCTTTTTCTCTGGCAGACTCAGAGTCTTTTCTGTCGTATTCACCAACAAACCCACAAATTCCAAACACTGATTGGGTTTTAGTACAGACTTTTCCCTGTTTATCTATAATTACATGCAGTTGCTACTCTAATTTCCTCTGACTCTGCAACATTATTAAAAATGTGTCCAGATACATGAATATTCTTATACCTCTCTCCCTGAGGAAATTAGCTACTGGACTCAGAACCTTTGTAAAACACCATGAAGATGACACCAGTCCAAACAGTGGGCATGAAAACTGATATAGAACTCACAACCATCTGATTTGAAGGAACTTGCGACTCTCTTCCACCATAGGATTTGTAAAATACGTATCCTTTAGGTCCAATTTCACTAACCAATCACTCTCTTTAAAAATGTTTCTCAATAGATGGATTCACTCCATTTTGAAATGCCTGTAAATGAGAAACTGATTTAACCCTCTTAAATTTATCACAGGTCTCTAACCTTTCTCCTTCTCCCTGGCCAAAAAGATTGTACCTACAAAACCCCGACCTATCTCGGATACTCTCTCTACAGCTCCTTTCTGTAACATCTCCTTCACTTCTCTTTCTACTAGAACCTGTAAACCCCGTTGAAAAACCAATTGCCTCAGCTCTCTCAGTTTTATTGGCTTTTTTCCATACTCCATAACATATCCTTGAATTGTCCGAATAACCCACTGATCCTTTGTTATTGCTTCCCAATTCTCTACAAACCACCTTTTTTTGTAAAACATTTTTATTGGCATTTATAAACAATAATACACGCAGGCACAGGCGTTATCGCCATTGTCCAAAAAGACTTACATATCAGGAGCGCCCAGTCACAGCCCTTTCGGTCTCGCAGTCTCGTGGGCCCTCAGGCCGTTCGCCTCTACCCTGAGTGGGGCTGCAGGTGTGTGTCCGGGACCAGCCTCTGGGTATGCCCTACTGGAGAGCGCAGTGATCGCCTCGCCACAGGGGTGCCGTGCAATGTGATTGAACCCCTGTGAGGGGTGTCGGAGAGGCTATAGGAGTGCAGCCATTGAATAACTATGAACTAACTGGGGGCAGAGAACCAGGGAATGGGGGTGCACTATGTCGCCTATCAGGAATACTTGTAGCTATGCGCTCGAGAACTGGACCATCGTGTGGGAGAAGGTCGGGGTGGTCGCGGACGCGGAGGAGGGGAGGGGGCAGGGGGGGTGGGGGCATCGATCATAGCCTATGAGGAATCTGGTGGTGGGACCGGTGGTGCCCAATTCTCTACAAACCACCTTAACATTCCCCCTACCTCTTTTAGGATAAAACCAAAAGCAGTCCTCATACTTACCTTAAGTTTCTTGTGCAAATTGTGCACTTCCTCTTGATTGGCATATCCTGCCTGCTATACCTCTCTGGTGATAAAACCCTGTCACAGACTGAAAGCCTCCGAATGCCCTGTGTCCCTGGGACTGATACTGTACTTTTTCAAAAGACTGGCCCTTGCCCCTGCCCAATCAAAAACTCCTCTTTCAAACACCCTTCTCAAAGAGGATTGGACCTTGTCTAGACTAGTGAAGGTAGATACATATTTGCCAACTCCCTTCACCAATCCTTACCCAAATAAATAACCCTTAGGGCAGAGGTCTTCAAACGTTTTGGATTAGAGCCCCCCCCCCCCCCAAGCAAAAGTTTTGAGGTCGGGCCCCCTCCAAATCTTTATGGCAAGGATTGGGGAGCAGGAAGGACATGGCGGTGTGGACGGGGTCGGGCTTATGAGATGATTTCAGGAGTACTTTTTCTATAGCTCATAAACCGCACTAAATATGAGAGTTATAAAACAGAAAATGCATCAAGCAAAAACATGTATTATCCCAAACATACTTATCCCCATAATTGGGGTGTTATGAGCCCCTCACACTCTTGGACACCAATGCAACTACACCTCCTGCACTAATCATAACTGCAGTCCTGAGTACTAGGCTATCTCCTCTGCATCTTTCATCTCTTCCCCACCATGATGGACCATCGCCTCGGTCATAATGCTAGAAAGGAAAATAAGCTGTCATGCCCCTTTTTAAAAGGTAGACAGTCATAATTGTGATGCAGTGGGCCCGTTTAATACATGGGCCCTAGTTCTGCTTAATCTGCTTCCTTAATGTTAACCAGCATTGACCATTTACACACCTGGCAGTAGTAACAGCTTCAATAATGAATGGCCCTTTTATATTGTCCTCTTCTTTGTGGTTTCTCTCTGAAAAAGCTGTCTCTGGCCATTTGTAAACATACAAATGAGTCCCCATTTAGTGCTCCCTATTCTGGGCCTTCTAGTTACAATATCTATGAATCTCAATCCTTTCCTCTGTCTCCTAGAACATCACTGTGAGGCCCCAAGGGGCGATAGGATTATGGCTCTGAATCTGAATGCAACCCTGCTGGCCTTTTACCTACCACATCATGGACTCAGCTTTCACACAAAACAATGGCACTGCATGGTTCATGTTAACTTTGAGGAGCCTCTGCCTGGAAGGGAAAGGTATGGTAGTAGTGCAGAAAGTTAAAGAAGAAACCAGCCTCCTTACCAGCCGTTATTTGATAAAGACCCTTAAAGCCAGAGCTATTGGAATTATGGGTTCTGCATTTGCTCCATTATCCATAATCTACAGATTCTGACAAAAAAACTTGATTCCAGCTCAAAAGATACTTAAAACATGGCAAAGTGTTCCGGAGCAGTGGATGGCACTTTGTAAAGATTGACTGGTAATCTTGTAGTTGCTTACTGCTGTATTTGGTACCATTGAGGTGAAATATTTCCCCTGACAGCATTGCCATGACTTAAAATGTCAAAATAATGAGGTAATGTTAACCACAAAATGTGCTGCATTGTGCCGCATAATTTACCTGTTCTTGCTGCATAATTTAGTCAACCCTGCGGCATAATGTGGTCCTCTCCTGCTGAATTATTCCAGCGGCTCTGCTTAAAAAATCATGGTGGCAAAGATTTATTCTTTTTGAGATGTAATGTAGGGATATTATTAGCTGAGATCAGTGGAGACACTCACAAAAATGTCAGCATTAGATTCAGTTTGATTACTCATTACTAAAAAGTATATTTTGTAAGAACGTATTTTATCTCAATCACAGCATCATTTTGCAGCAGCAGCCTATGTCAGACTATGTAAATACTATTTTAAAATAATGACTGACATATTCACAATGGTTTCTGCCACAGGTTGGGACCTCATTGCCCTATAAACGGGGCCACTGGAATTATGCCATAGGCGAAGGCCAAATTATGCAACAGGGTTGGCTAAATTATGCAGCAAGCAAAGATGAATTATGCTGCATAATGCTGCATATTTTGTGATAGCATTATTTTGCCATTTTTACACTTCTTAATACTGTCCTGGCATATAGTTCCCCTCATAAGTACCACTTTACTACACACACATAGCAATAAGCAACAGAAAGGTGACCAGTCAACCTTTAGAACGGGCATTCCACTGCAAGGTAATGCGCTGCTGCATTTTTAGTAACTTTTAAACAGTTTGAGCTAGGAACAATTTGTTTTTGTTAAAATCAGCAAACTATGCAGCAGATGTTGGATTATGTGGCAAATGCAGGAAATCCATAACTATGTGCAAAGTGCCAAAACCGCACAAATGCATAATTCCAGTGCCCCTGACTATAAATACAAATGTCACTTTTCCTCTGTGCCAACTAATATTAATGATGTGTCTCTCAGCTTTAGCACACACACAGACATCTGCAGTGATGGTAGTTGCTAACTGAGGTTTCATAACCTAAAAGATTGCGTTTACCATCGGTTAGTTTAACTTGCATTTATTTTTCAATTAAGCTGCTATTGAATTATCTTATACACACTTAAATGACTGTAAAAACACAAAAAACTTGGGCTTGTTTTTAGCAACCTCTTTGACCCTGCCAGCATACTCACTGACCCCTGCTCCCACGGCACTCCGATAACAGTTCTCACTTTCACTTCAAGGGCTCTGAGTGAATGAAGACTGCCTGGAAATTCAGCAAATAAACATCGCTACACTTCCAGGCCATCTTCATTTACATGTACTTGCAGAGGCATTTGAGCCCCCCCTGGGAACCTATCCACGCCCCCAACAGTTTGAAGACCTTTGCCTTAGGGTCTTGGAAGGATTATTTTTGGCAAAATCACTAAATATGGGACTTATCCCCATCAAAACCGCTTTGCGCCTCTCAGCTGTTAAAACAGCATTTGCATTCCTGAGGAAGCAAATTGCCCTCTGCGACCATCCACGCAACATCTCATTGTCTACTTGGACATCTTTCATTTTTGCTTCTTCTGCCATGTCCAGAATTCTGGGTAATGGCCCCAGAATATCCAATAAACGATCTTGACACTGCTTCAGTGCCCTCTTTAAGCCCTTCCTTGGATCACGACCCATCTTAAATAGGAAACAGATTAAGTCAGGATCCAAATCAGGCGTTATACAAGTTTTGTTCTCTTCCACTGGTCTAGAGTACTCTGCCTTCATCACCACCCTGGCCTCCTTCTCTAAAGGTCTTCTTACCCAAAGCTTTAGAAATTCTGCCACATGAGGAAGTGGCCACCAGTCTGCACTTCTGTGATGTCTTATCATTTTAGGACTGAGCATATCCTCTCCTTGTGGATCCTTAACGATCCCCTTTTCTCTCCTTTCCTTATCCACTTTGTCCATATCCATATACCAACCATCATCAAAGTAGTCTTTAAAAATGAATTCATCCTCATCATCTCCATACTCCTGAGTGTATTCACTTTCATGTGCATTTTTACTCTCATTTGTGCCGCTAAGGACAGCATGTTTTTTGCCGCAATGGGCACCCTCCTCATGTGTGGCTCTTGGCACACCTTTACCTCTAGTCAGAAACCTGACACCAAACCTCTACATTTTTAGCCTTCTCGTTTCTCTTGACAAATCCTTTCTCTTTCACTCCCTCATTTTCCTTTACTGACCAGCATGCATCCTCTGAACATTCTACTGCCCTTCTTTTTCTCCCTAAAACATTCTCTAAAACCTCCTTCACCGAAGTCCTTACCTCCTCCTGCACCAGTTTCCTTACATTCTCATCCCCAACACCTGAGGTTTCACCTCCCTCATTCAACTCAATTATTTTTGAATGTATAGATTTTTTTATCCTTTCTAATTTTTCTATAACCTCTTGTCTCCCAAAGATCTAGTGTCAAAATTCCTTCACTTAATTATCTCTTTTATTATTCACAACTCCTTCCCTTAAAAATGCCTAACCTGGTACACTGCCGAAAGCCTCTTACAAGTCAAAATCAGCTGGTGAACAGTTGAACAAATTAACATACGTTAATCCCTTTTGCAAGATGGATATTCCAACTTCCAAATGCATCTCTTATTACTAGGTCATCACTTTTCCAAAATGGCCGCTACGTGGCGTCATCACGCAGTTATGCATGACGATACCTGCTTCAACTACGGATGCCCCAGAGAAACAAACTGACACAAAGATGCCAAACCCCAGTGCGCGTTCAATGAAAAACACATTGCGCGACTCAGGTCGGTCTCTTTTTTTTGTTATCGCTGAGGAGCCCGAGCTTAAAGCAGTCGCTCGCGCCCCAGCGGTAACGGTCCTCAATTTTTTACCAAAACACCTTACTTACCTACTAGTAATTCAAGAACCCCGACATTAACCTCTAAACAGTTAAAACCCACAAATTGGGTTAATGATTCCCTACATACATTACAAGCTTCTAAATATAATATACCATAAATACATTAAAAAAAACACTAGGTAATAATATATTAAAATTCCACCATTCATACTCAAACCAATAGTCTCACTAATATCCATCTATACTGTAAATACACAAAAAAGATCATAACTGCGATACTTATCTGGCAAGGAGCAGCAGATAAAGAGGAAGATGGCTGCTGTGTTAAAGTGTATATAGGCTAAATGGACATTCTAAGTTCTAGAATGTATTTGCTGCTGATGTTTTACTTTAAAGTGAAGCAATGAGCTGGCAAATAAAAGTTATATGCATAATGCTAGCCTCTCGTCCTGACATTAAATTGAGCAGCTCACTAGAAGTGCTGATGTTTTGCACTTAGGATTTAAGTAAAATGTGAATTTGACCATTCCAAGGCCTAGTTCTGTACCGCACTGCAACACCCATTGATTTTGACGCAACCCCCTATCTACAAGGGCAGCGTAAATAGGAGGCAGTGCCAACATTAAGACCAGGGAAAATCTGGTCTTAAGTTGCTAAAATTAGGAGAAATGCTTTATTTCTCCTTGTTTTTGCTTTTTCCATCTGTGCTGCCTTGTGGAAACAGCAAAAAAGCCTTTGATTGTGTTTGTTAAGGAAGGTCCCCCTTTCCGCACATAAACAATCTTGAAAGAAAATGACATTTTGGGACTTCCATGTGTGCTGCATTAAGACCTCCACAGGTGTGGATTGCTTTAACAGTGCCCACGGCACCTCCTCCACCTATTTACATAGTGCCAAATATTAGTGAGAGTACCCCTAATACTGGAGAGGAGTCCACAGATAGGGTTTAAAATTGTGTTAATACCCCGTATTATAGACAGTTGGAGTGTCTGTCCGCTTCCAGTCTGGTGACTTTAAACAATGGTCATCCTGTTGACAGTGGTCATCAAGTAAATATGAGACACCCATGAGACATTCCTCATTGGATGCAGGCACACCAATGAGTACACATACTCAACTAGATAAGCAAGAAAAGAAAATAATAGGGGAAATGGTTCATGAATGGATAGAAAAAGGTGTAGTAATGAAGGAAAATTCATTTATTACATTACAGCCAATGTCACCAATAACAAAAAAATATGCTCCTCATTGTATGGCCCATTACCTAATTGATTTATTTATAGAACTAGAGACATGAACGGGAGGTAGTGAAGCGATCCCACAGGAATTAAGACAATTATGTAGGAACACTGATGTTTCCACTTTGTTTGAGCACAAATGTGAGGATTGGTTTGAGCGATGTTATGCGTGGCATGCATCAACTTTTGGAAATTCCAGACTGAAGTAGTGAGCAGGAAGATGTTAGTGCAGAGAAAATGTTGCCAATGAGGGAAATACATTCTTTTCCCCCCTCCGGCTGGACAAGTAAGCCCTGTCCCACAGTTTTTCTTACCTCTTGGGCAAAGACAGAATTAATGGCAATAAAACATGACCATAGAAAAGACCTCACGGGATTCTATGACAATTTGGAACCAGACACAAATATTGCCCCCATGTCTCTCAAAGATATTGATATGTTGTTCGGCTATGTCGTGCCTCGGAAATATGGGATGAGGTGAGACAGATTGACAAATGAACATAGTTTGGGCTAACTTAGAACGAGATGATAGAAATAGACACGCAGGAGATTTTCCCCCACAAAGTCTTTTAGGTTGCCTCAACTATTGATTAGGATTTTTCAATTGATTTCGCCTCGAGAAGAGGTTGATTGGAATAAATTAACAGCATGAAAGCAAAAGGAGAGTGAGGAAGTAACAGATTTCTTTAGTAGACTTGAGGAAACGTTCAAGGATCTTTGTGGACAGAAGTTAACAAAAGTATCAGGGCAATGCACATTTGCCATTCAGTTTGTTAACAATTTATTGGCTGATTTAGGAGAGTACATGGACAGCAAATAGTCCTGCAGAGGTATTAACAATGGCTTGGTATTACGAGAATAAAAGAAATGCTGAAAAAGGGAAAACAGATAAGAAAATGAAAGAGTTGAAAGTGTAAGTGTTGATGCAGCAGGCATACACAGAAAGAGGTAGATTTCAGAGACGTGGATGTAATGTGAGGGCAAGAAGAAGCAGTAGAGGGAATGGCCAAGCACAGTCAGCTCCTCCGCTGCAGAGAACTGGGATGAGTTATAATACATGCGTCTATAGTTTTCAAGAAGGGCACTAGAAGAGTGAATGTCATTCTCTTCAATGAAGAGGAGCAGGGCTACAGGCAGAATTAATGAGAGGCATAGGCAGAGGTAGAGTCCGAGGAAATACAAGGGAAGAAAATGTAGGACACGGTGCAAGTGCTAATTGTTTTGATGGATGTAATAATTCTTTTCATGCACAAGTTTACAGTAGGAAGCTGGCTCTGTATATACTATACCAAAGTAAGTTATATGGTGCACAGAGTCCAGTGGATCCCCAGAGGTAGGCAGAGGTAACAGAAGATAATACCATATTTTCTATTTGTGGTAGAATGGGCGAGCAGTAGGGCGTTATCAGAGGGTAGTGATACGCATTTATTGTGCACACTCAGGCAAGAAATGATGTCACACACTAGGGGCCTCATGTAGGTAGCGAAATACCGGTCGGTAACGGCCGATTTTCGGTAAATATGCCGTTACCGACCGGTATTCAGACAAGTGATATGTAGGAGTCCAAAAACCACTTTTCGGTAAATATGAGGCGGTAAATACCGATTCATAGTTACCGAATTCTAAAATACCGATTCATATTTACCGAATACATAATTAACGAATCGGTAAATATGAAGTGGTAAATATGAAGTGGTAAAAATTTAAAATGACATGTAGGAGCAGTCGGTAATTAAGAAATCCAGGAAAATCGGTAAATAAGAGTCGGTAATTAACACGGATTGAAAGCAGGTGGTAACCATCAACAATGCACATAAGCAATCCCAAAATGCAACAGCGTGGACAACATGGCCGCCATGTACGTCATTGCAAGGCGCCTACGTCTACAGGCAGCAGGACTGAGGGTGTGGCGACGGGAGGAACAAATCTACAGACAGCGCATCACACTATTACAGCTGACTGATGCAGAGATACATGAGAGGTACAGGCTACACCCCGAAACCATCATGGACCTGATAAGGGACCTGCACCCACTCCTGGACCAGCCAACAAGAAGGGCGCACGCCATACCACCACATGTGCAGGTGCTCTGCAGCCTACATCTACTGGCATCCGGCAGTTATCAGGTGGTGATAGCTGCGGTGGGTGGTGTATCCCAGAGTTGCCTGTCCCGTTTCTTCAGGAAGTTCCTGGATGCCATGATGCAGAGAATGCACCACTACATAAGCTTCCCAAACACACAGGCTGCACTGCAGAAAACAAAAACAGACTTTTATCACATGGCACAGTTCCCCCATGTCATCGGCTGTATTGATGGTACACACATCCCAATCTGTCCACCAGCTGATACAGAGCACATCTACAGGAACAGGAAGTCCACCCACTCCATCAATGTGCAGGTGATCTGTGATGCAGGGAACATCATCACAGATATTGTTGCAAAGTTTCCTGGGAGCACCCACGACTCTTACATCTTCCAGAATAGTGGGATCTACACACGACTGAGTGCCGGCGAATTCGGAGAGGGATACCTGCTGGGTAAGTAACAGTGACGCCCCTTGAAACCTGCAAATCAGAGTGTATAGAGGCATGTTACTGATGGTTCCCTTTCACTCATCCAGGCGACAGTGCATATGCATGCCGTTCATTCATCCTCACTCCCTACCTACACCCAGCAACCCAGAGTGAGAGACGATACAACGTGGCCCACAAAACAACACGCAATGTGGTGGAGCGCACGTTTGGACTACTGAAGAGCAGGTTCCGCTGCCTCCACAAGAGCGGAGGCGCACGCCAGTACAAACCCATCACCTGCTGCAAGATTATTGCCACTTGTGCAATGCTGCACAACCTTGCCACGAAAAAAGGTACAGATGTGGAACTAACATATTTTGAGGACAACGAGGATGAGTCAGGCCAGCCAGAGGGCAGCGCAGCTAGAGTGCCAACTGCAATCGATGGGAGAGAGAGACGGGCAGAGATCACATGCAACTATTTCTGAGTAAGTGAGGGGACACAGCGAGTTGTGAGAAGTCATGACGTAGTTTAATGTGGCACCACGCCATGAACACATGAACAGGCCAATCTGGCAATATACCATCTATACAAGGAGTATGTCCAGGGTTACGTCACCCAATGGGAAGTGGCTAAGCAGGGCCACATCAATGTTTGCGCATACGCGCTGCAGTGGTGGATTGCACGGCCTGTGCATCCTCACTAGAGCCAACCCCAAGCCGCCTGCTGCTCCTGCGTGCTTCGGGGACGGGGGGTGTGATGCTGCTGCTGGTGTCGATGCTCTCCGCAGCATCCCCTGCAGCAGTTGTCGACGCCTGACTAGTCAATAGCACCCCTAGTGCACTTGTCACCTGCACCATCCCCCGAGACAGGTCGCTGCAGCACTGTGTTAGGCCCTCCTGCATCGTCACAGAGCGCCGGCAAAGTAGGGAAGTCGCAGTTGCCAGACGGTTGAGTGCCCTGCTGGTAGTGTCCCTTCTCTGGCGTTCCCGGCGCCGTGCTTCGATGTCAGCATCTAATTTGCTGCACAACTGCTGGATTGACTGGGACATGTCCCGAATGCCCGCAGCCATGCCGCCAATGTTTGTGTCCATGTTGACTAAGCTTGTCTTCATCACCCGCATGTGCCTCTGGACTGACATAACTGCCTTTGATTGCAGGTGCTGTTGCTTCAACATTTGGCCCTCGAGCCCCAAGAAGACACCATGGCCGTCAGTGGGTGCTGGTGGACTCTGGACACGCGACCTGCGGCGCCCTCTTGCTCCCGTCTGTGCTGCCTGTGAGGTGTGGGGCACAGTGGGATGGCTCCCTTCCTGGTGCCCGGTGCGGTCTTCTGGGCCCATGCTGTCGTCTGACGAGGTGTCGAAGGCTCGTAGCCTGGCTGCTGGACGCCTCCTCATTCTCACACCTGCAAGCGGAGATGTGGCCGGTGATTCGAACATGAGTGGCGATGCTGGCTGTGGTTGTGGTGATGCTGGCTCTCGGTGAGGTGATGCTGGCTCTGTGTGCGGCGAGGCTGGCTGTGTTGGTGGTGCGGCTGCCAGTGGGCCTGCTCCCTGGTCTGAACTCGTGCTGGCTAGAGGTGATTTTTGTGGCCGGTGTGCCGTCTCCCCTGCAGCATGCCCTGTACTGCATGATGTCACATCTGTGGACAGAAAAACAACATTGGCTCAGTGTCCCCGAAGGGCTGCATTGCAAGCGTCACAATAAATCATTTCACATTCCAATCTGTCCTCTGTCTCCTTGTGCCTCGAGTGCGTGACATGCCTTGTTGCCCTGTGACATTTACGTCATGGTTAGTGTTGCCCTGACTACATCTCCCGGAATGCATTGCCTGTCTGCACTGACACGTGTGGACTGCAGTGTGATTCTCGTTTCACAATGGGGGATGTGGGATAGGGGTAGGGGGGGCTACATTGCTGTGCTTTCGTCTTACCTTGGTGTGTTGCGGCTCTGGCAGAGCTGTCGGCGTCCCCAAGACCCACGACGCTCTCTTGCTCGATTGTGGCCGCCACCAGCTCCTCCAGTTCGGTGAGGGCAGGTGCCCTGTTGGTTCCACCTCCGGTCTGGCTGGCCTCCTTCTGGATGTCGCCCATCTTCCTCTTGGTCACAATCCTCAGGTCATACCAGCGCTTTTTGAGGACCTCAATGTCCCTGTGGGTCACTCCCACAGCATTGACCTGCGCCTGGATGGCCAGCCATATGTTGCGCTTTTCGGCCTCAGGCACTTGCAGGGATTGCCTCCCAAACAGCTTCTGGTGCTGCTTCACCACCTCCTCCACCAGCACCTGGAGTTCCTTGGGGCTGAATTTGAGCTTCCTCCTCCTTTCCCCTCCGTCTTTCTGTGTTCTCTGGCTGGACATGCTGTTCGTTTCCCGCTCGCACATGCAACTGCTCCCTGCCTCTCCTCTGCACTCCAAGCCTCTCCAGGGTCGGCTAATTATGTACACCTGCCTGGGTGTGGCCACGTCGGCTAATTGTGTACACCTGCCTGGGTGTGGGCAGTTCCTGGTTGGGTGGGCTGTCGTTGCACAGGATTAGCTGTTTCGTCAAGTCATGTGATGTTATTTACCGAATCCGTACATACCGATTCGGTATTTTCCGATTCGGTAGATACCACCTCGGTATTTTCCGAATCGGTAGATACCACCTCGGTATTTTCCGATTCGGTAATTATCACCTCGGTATTTACCGAATCGGTGAATTCCGATTCGTATTTACCGAATGTTACCGAATCGGTAACTGTTACCGAATTTTTACCTACATATAACTTACCGATTCTAATTTACCGATTCGGTACGGCTCGGTATTTAAGAACCGGTAAAATTTATTTACCTACATGAGGCCCTAAAAGACCTAACTCCGACCAATTTGTTTGTATAAACATATTATTTAGGTATATTTTTTTTCTAGAACCAAGCCAGGCCTGGTACACGTAAGTATAAAAATACTTTGCAAGCATATGCAGTTTATATACAGTTTGAATGCAGTGAATTAGTGACAGTATAATTACTTTGTAATCGCAGACAGTCCGAATTTATTTGCAATTATGTTTTTTTATGCAGCCAGCTATCTTTAGATGCTAGACTGGTGCATTTCCTGAGGGAAGGAAGAAGGAAACAATGCATTTTGCAAACTCAGTACAGGTTTACAGTATTACTCACGAGCCACATTAGGCCTTGGAAAACAGAACTGGGTTGACGGCTCTGAGGGTAGGATTTGGTTGGATGGGCACTCGAGTAGCATGCCAGTAGCACTGAGGCAGTCGGGTGCAGAGAGAAGGGATCGCACGTCAGCCAACGGGCTAAGCACGGTCGTGGGCATGGGGACTGTAGCGAGCAGGCCACCAGGTTGGGGAACATAAGCTCCTAGGGTCGAGGTCACCATTGTGGGGCCCGATGACCAACACAAGAACTACACCACCACTGGCACAGAGGCGGCTGTGTGTAGGATGTTGTCTTGGCTCTTCTTCTCTCTGCCAGGCTGTTAGGTCCTTCTTTTTTCTCGCTGCTTCTTTTCGGCTCGGATCAGAGGAGGCAAGATTCAGGGTTGCCCCTAAATACTAAATTTAGGGGCGTTGTAGGTAGGTACAGTTCGGGACCTATAGGTGCCTTCCATGGGGTGGGTACACCCCCTATTATGCCACCCTCCAGTGGGAGGGGGCCTAAGCCTCACTCTGGTTGACTGGGACCTCCCATATGCAAGATGGCGAGGACTGAGAGGTATGCTTCACCTCGCCTCCCCCACCAGTGGGGTGGGGTTGGCAAAGGTGGGCACACCCGTCTTCCATACTTGGTTTCCTCCCCAATTCTCCCACCCAAAGTGGGAGTCAGAACCATGGGGCCAGTTTTCTGGGAGCAGCAAATGTGGGAGGAGGCTTGGCACCTTGTTCCAGGATGTGCTTTGTTTCAGGACCCAAAGAGCGGTAGTCTCTCGACCCAGGGGTCCAGAAACCTGTCTGGTGGTGGCAGCAAGTGAGCAGCCACTCAGTGAGGACAATATAATTAGGTTGTTTTTAAGGTGGCATCTCTAAGAGGCCCGCTGAGTGCATTTTTCATTAAATCCCATACTGGCATCAGTGTGGGTTTAATGTGCTGAGTAAAGCCATTGGGGTGCTGTGGAGTTCATAATGATGAACTTCCATACCATATACTCTTTATGGCATTACTGCACTTACAATTTCTAAGGATTGACTTAGACACTTTAGGGGTACAGGGCTCATGTACCTGAACTCTCACCACAGGTATAGTGCACACAGCTAGAGGGATAGCTTACCTATGTCAGTGCATTAGGTTGTAGACATGGCCCATGGGGATGTGTTCCATGTCGACTCTTCACTTGTTCTGTGCCAAAACATGCAGCCTGCAATGGCAGTGTGTGTGTAAAGGTACAGGGACTCTAATAAGTGCTGCTGCCCTTAGAGGTCTTCCCTGGTCATTGTGCACTTGGTACCTATGGTACCTTTTACAAGGGACTTACATGTGGCCAGTGAGTTGCCAATTGGGTTTTGTAGTAGTGCAGTTTAGGGAAAGAACATAGGCCCTGGGTACCTGGTTGGCAGAAACCCTGGGCACACTCAGTCAAAGTACATCAACACTTAGGAAAAAATTGGGGGCAACCATGCAAAAAGGGGCACTTTTTGCATGGTTGTATGATGCTTGCATGATGATGATTATTGTGAATGGACCAAATAGGGAGGCCCAAGAGAGAGAGAGAAGCGAGTACCACTACCTGTAGACCAGTCTGCTCCATATGTCAAGATGACAGTTTATGACGAAGAGCATAAACTCCTAATAGATACAGGTGCTACTAACATCTCTATTTCCCGCCACTTGCTGTCTCGTGCATCTCTCTCAGGAAAAATAGAATAGTCAGTGTGATCCTCTAATATTGTTGTGACAAGCCCATATCAAAACCACTTGATTTTACTCTTGACCCTCTTACAGGACAAATGCCAGTCACATTAATTGGAAAAGACTCCCTGAATTTGCTGGACTGGACACTGTTAAAAATTATGTAAGCCAACATATATTGTTCACCAGATGGCGTATACCTGACATGCAAAAAACATGCACTAAAGAGGAGCTATATGGTGACAGGGAGAAATGGTTTGCCCCAAGAATTACTGCCCTTAGATACAAAATTATGGGCCCTGGTTATATGCAAATAGACCCAGTCCATATACAAGTGAACAATAATGCTGTGTTGCCTCTCATAACTCAATACAAGATATCAGAGGAAGGAGAAAAAAGACTAAAAAAAGGTTATACTGGATTTATTGGATAAGGTAATATTATGAGGTGCATCTGGAAATGTATGTAACAGTCCTTGTTTACCTGTGCTCAACGAGATGATGGTACTGAAAAAGCCCCAGTATCCAGTGGTCCCAGATATTACTGCAATGTTTTCTGCTATCCCAGCTGATGCAAAATGGTTTACGGTAATGGTCTCAAAAATGTGTTATTCAGTATTCCCATTCATGACGACAGCCAGTATTTATTTGGCTTCAGTTTTCAAAATAAATCCTATGTCTTCTGTCATGCACCACAAGGGTATGCAGAAGGTCTAAGCATCTATAGTCAAGACTCAAGAAACAGCTAGATAATTATATACTGCCAATGGGAACAAAATTATTACAGAATGTAGCTGACCTTTTAGCAACAACAAAATGTGAAGAGGATTGCAAGAACACTTCACATAAAGTGTCTCTATCAAATTGCAATATTGTCAACAGGAGATCACCTACTTAGGTCCCCTCCTGTCGCAAGGGGAGAGGAGACTGTTACCTGATCACATTTAAGTTATTCAAAACATACCCCAACCTACCACACAAAAGACATACTTGCCTTTTTAGGCATGGTATCGTTTTGTAGACAATGATGATGATGTTTTTCTTGCTAGCGAAACCTTTACTGTCCTCAACACATAAAGGCATATCTGACCTAGTTGATTGGCAT
The DNA here is from genome assembly GCF_964204655.1 of Triturus cristatus. NCBI lineage: Eukaryota > Metazoa > Chordata > Amphibia > Caudata > Salamandridae > Triturus > Triturus cristatus. The sequence goes on along the minus strand of NC_140589.1, from coordinate 549,312,396 downwards.
GCTGAACATCAACATAGCTTTATCACCCTGAAAGAAACTCTTTGTAATGAACCTGCTTTGGGTAGCCCTGACTATACTAAATGCTTTGCTTTATTTTTGCATGAAAATGGTGGATGTGCTTTGGCTGTACTTACACAAAACCAATGAGAGAAGAATAGAGTGTTTGCTCATTTTTCCTCAACTTTGGATTCAGTGCCAAAAGGCCTACCAAACTACCTCTGAAATACCGCTGTGGGAGAAGTAGCATTAAAACATGAAGATTCAATTATTTTAGGATACAATGTTACAGTATATGTACCTCATTCAGTTGACTTACTATTGAAAAAACAAATATGCATCATTTAACTAATGCCAGATTGACGCAATATGAATTTACACTAATGGCTCCAAATGTCACTCTGGAAAGATGTAATACAATAACCCAGATCAAGTACAACATGGCTGTGTGGTTGTTACTGAAACTGAAACAATGGAATGAGTGGACCTGATGGATGTACCAATGCCACTTGTTAATGTTTGTAGATGGTTCTTGTCTAAATGATATAGAAATTATATCAGCTGCCTATGCGATTACCACCAATTGTACCGTAGTTGAGACATGTAGAGTAGAACAACCATCAGCACAGGCTGCAGCATCTACAGCTCTGACTAGAGCATGTGAATTGTCAGAAGGGTTAAAGGTAAACATATACGATGATAGTCAGTACGCATTTGGTGTGGCCCATAATTTTGGCTGTTTATGGGCCGAAAGAGTATTTATTACCTCTAGTGAAGCTGAGATACAGAATAGACATTTTATTTCTAGGCATTTGAATGCTACCACTCTCCAAAAAGATTGCCTTTCATTAAATGCAGAGCATGCCAGAAAGAAATACATGAAGTGGAACAAGGAAATGCTTTTGCAGATGAGGTAGCGCAAACTAAAGCTTTGCCTGAACAGTCACTTATGTACGTGGTAGAGAAGGCTGATGATGAAGGAGAGGGGTATGACCATTATGCAGAGTTGATGGAAGTTCAACATTTTGCACATGAGGAAGAAAAGAAAATATGCAGTTTCAGCAAATAGATAGAGGCCCTCCTTTTGAATGAAAATACAGCTTTGAGTTCAGCAAACGTAGTATTGAAGGAATATTTTCCAAGGTTCGGCTAGCCCTGGAGCATTTGGAGTGACAATGGAGTACATATTTCAAATGAAATAATGGATTTGGTGTGTAAAGGTTTAAGTATATGGCAGAAATTCCATTCCGTTCATCACCCTACAACTGCAGGATTAGTAGAAAGGTGTAACGGAACACTGAAGATCAAGTTGATAAAAATAAGCGTATCTAGGGAATTGAGTTTGGTGATACTTTGCCCTTAGCCTTGTTCTCCATGAGAACAACCGTAAAAGCAAAGAATACATTAATGTCCTATGAATTATTGATGGGTAGGCCGCCCAAAGTCCATGAGTTTGCATCTCCATCAAGATTCCATAATATGCCACATCTTTTATTGCTGGATTATTGTAAAGAATTAACTAGCAGACTGTCAGAAATTCTCCAAATAGTCAGAGACTCCTTGTCCCTGCCCCTGGAAGGGCAAGTACATGGTATCACACCTGGGGACTGGGTGTCGAACAAGTACTTCTTGAGAAAGAACAGATTGCAACCACAGTGAAAAAGCCCTGTCCAGGTCTTGCTGACAACCCAGACTGCAGTACGGTGAAATGGAAATAGGAATTTGGCCCACCTCTCGCATGTATATAATTTATATGTGGCTCCAAGGCCTGCCTATGGCTGCCACCAGGGTGGGGGGATCCTGCTATTTGGGATTAGCTCTTCCTCGCATTCGGGCAATTCCCTCTGACCTTGGGTTTGCTTAATTACACAATTCTCTTAGTCCTCACAAAAGGGATAGCTCAAGTATGTTCCCAATGGACAAACAGATACTGCTGGACAGCAGGCTTGTGACTTTGGATTAAGAATACAACCCATACTTGAGATAGCTATGAATTCCGGTCGAATTAGGAGACTGGGATGGTTATTGGAGGCCACAACAAATGAAACAATGTCAGCATTATATCATATAACAGTAGAAATGACTGCAATGCTTTCTGTGGTTTTACAAAACCGCATGGTTCTCAATATGTTACTTGCAGAACGTGGTGGATTATGTAGCGATTTGCATACCAAATGTTGCATTTTTATACCAAATGATTCAAAAATCATACAACAGGCTATTGAGAACATGCATAAAATAACACAAAAGGTACATGCATTTGCCCATAAAGCTATTTTCTTCCTTTGGGATCGTATTGCCTCACTTTTCACTCGCTGGGGTTGTAAATTATTGATCATAGTGGTTGGCATAGAGAGTATAGTGTTGGGTTGTTGCCTGTCCATACAATGCTTGCAAATGTGTTGTGGTATGCTGCCAATAATTTGCCGCCCTTCTCCAACATCTTTACATCAGACAAATGCAGCAATGGTTCAACAGGAGAAAGTTTTTATGTTAATGCAAATAGATGAAAGAATATTCTCTAGCTTAAGATTGTGAACAATACCACTAAGTGCATATTGATATTTTGGTCTAGATGAAACCGGAATGTTCAGAACTAATTTTCTAAGGCTCTATTATGAAATCACATTTTTATTCCTTATGTTGAACATCAGTTCTTCCATTTTGTATTTACCCAAGCACATTTTGGTGCCTTTCTACCAGTGTTTCAAGTCAGCGCAAACAGACTTATTTCGCCCATATCTTCACACACCTGGTGTTGACATGCCTACTATTTGCCCATCTGAGGCTTAGCAATAATCCACTTGCAATGTTTATACTTGAGCTGCCATTGCATGAGAAGGAACATAATGGTCCACTTCTAATGTTTATGCTCATGTTGTTCGATTTTCTGCCAATGTATGAGAAGGAGCCACCCATGTCCACTTCTAATGTTTATGATCGTCTGTTCAATTGTCTGCCAGGGTATGAGAGAAGAAACAAGCTTTACCCTTGTTACCTAATCAGGGAATGTTCCTTTTGTAAATGTTTAACACATTACCAGACCGTTCAACATGTATAAATAACCTTGCAGATCTTTGTACGATGTCTACTCTTTTCATAGCCTTCCTTGTGCTGTGAATATGTGCACCCATGCATCAATAATGAATACAAGATAATTTGGCAGACCTCTGACTACTGTCCTCTTTGTTTGTAAAGTGGATATTAAAGGAATCTGATTTCCACACTGATCAGCACTGCAGCCTCCAGGTGATCGCCTTTAAATCATCCATTAAGGATAATCAAGTCCACTGATTCTGTTAAGGAGAGAAAGGATTCTCCAATTTTATCTCTTTTCAAGGTGGTCATTCGTTATTGTGGAATTGACCAGGAACTTTTTGGAATGTCACAGTTTCAGAACCTTCGTTGTCCCTAAATAAATCCATGTTGAAATCTTAGCTTAGTAATTAATTTGCATCTGGATGTTCTGATTTTTTTGTGGTCTCTTGTGATTTAAAAAAATGTCTTCTTTTGTTTCACTTGTGGATTTTTGGCAATGTTAACAAGTAGTAGCAATTGGGACATTCTAGATTGAGTTTCTTCCCAATTAAATATTATAATCCATTCATCCAGGTCTAATTTAAGTTTAAAGGTACTATTTCAAGCTTGGCACTGTCACATAAATTGTGATCCCCCTCTAGAACAACACTTCTGTAATTGTTTTGGCACACGTTTTTGGAATTCCAAATACTATATAAAGGATTTAAAGATTTGCATCATGTTTCCTGAAATATCAGGATATCAAAGTTTTGCATGAGTTTGGTACCATTAAAATCACCTAGCATAATTGATAGGCCACTGATTTTCCATGAATAGATTGAGAGTGTTTTATTATAATTTCTGTGTGGGCTGAATTGTCAATCCCAGTTTGTTTTAATTAATGCTGTATGTAGCCAGCTCCAGTCATGTACAGTGTTCACCTGATTTGAAGGCTGGGTTCAAATGAATGTTTATATTTTTGTCTCTTTGAAAATTGGGGACAATGGTCCTATTGCACCTATTAGTACATTTGCATTCCTCGTGGGATGCAATGTGGTGCATTCACATTTTGAGTCAGGCAAAGTAGGCTATGCTTACTATATAGTATAGGGAGCAAGATGCCGGGGTAATTAAACAATCAATCAATCAATATTTTCAGAGTGCGCTAATCACCACAAGGGGTAACCAGGCCCGGTCTGGGGAGGTGCTACTCAAACAACCAGGTTTTGAGGCCACTCCTGAATTCAGTGAGTCAGCTAGCAACTTGGAGATAGATGGGGAGGTCATTCCAGGCCTTGGCAGTGAGGTGGGACAGGAGCGTCCTCTGGTTCAAGTACGATGGATGCGCGTGATGGAGGCGAGGGCCAGGGAGGCTGACATCAGGTGTCTGGTGGGCTGGTGGAAGGTCAGGCGGTTGTTCAGGTATTCAGGTCCCGTTGTATGGAGGGCTTTGTAGGTGTGCATGAGCAGCTTGCACCTCGTGACCGGGAGCCACTGCAGACTACAGAGGTGGGGGGTGATGTATGATCATCTGGGAAGATTGAGGATGCATTCTGGGAAATGTTCTTTTATTTCTTATATTATACCTATTCCCCATTGCTCAAAGATATGTTTATAGCAAAATTCCTGATTAGTGGTTTCACAGGTGTCCCAGGTAAGTATAGGTAATTTGTTTAGGGGCTACAAGATCAGTTTGTTGATGACTGTCTGATGGTTACCCATACTAAGGTCTCGATTATTACTGCCACAGCCGTGCCCCCATACTGCCAAGAGTCGCTGCCGTCGACCAGATTAAAAGTAAGAGCAGGCGGCATGGTGGTTCCTGCGGCGGTGCCTCTTTCAAAGGCATTGGGCCTGTGAAAAAGTCATCGCAATGGGAAAGCCAAACAGGTTCCTGCATGGTGTGGACTGTAAAGTCCATGCCTTGCAGGAACTGGGGCACATGCACACAGGGGGTCCAATTACCGTCCAACACATAATAGGGCGGTCAGACTGCTGGTGTGTAATTGGCTTTACTGCCACTGCTGCGGCTCCACCATGCCACTATGTGTCTGGCAGTCCTCGGACTACCAGACTCTTAATTAGCCCCTGGGTATCTTATTTGTCTCAAAGTTGGCACCTAGTATTGTATTCTGTGGAATTGTATGTTGAGAAGTGCTTGGTTGGTCTACTTGTGGTGCCTGAGTATATATATCATTTTGATTTAGTGCTTGTGTGTTATTGTTAGGTGGCGTGTCTTTTTCAGAGCTACAGTTAAAGGTTTTATTCTGATGAATTAGGTAAAGGGAAAGATTTGACAGGATTATTTTTGGATCCTTGTGTCTACTTGCTTTTTCTCTTAGATACATTTTTTGATTGAATGTTGTTCTTTTTGCTCAGGTCCTATTTTTTCACTGTTACCCAGGGGACATTTTTTATTTTCTCTGGAAATTGTGTTAAGTTATTGTTTTCCTCATTTTTGAGTAGCTCTAAGAGACTTTATGAACCAAGATTGCTGTAGGTTTTCGAATGACCCTTATTGACCTGCTTTCTCTGGTTGGCCAATTCCGATTCATCAGTAGCATTTTTGCATGTGGTAGGTTTGCTGTCTATAACAATTAGGGACTCATTACGAAGTTTGTCAGAAACCAAACCATCCGACTCCTTGTCGAAATCTGTTCTGACCAACTGATGTTCGGCAAGTCCGACTGACCGATTATGATGCTTCCTAACACAGTTCGTAAAGTCTACCATTGAATTCAATGGGAGCCTGTGTTCTGACCGACGACACAGGTTCCCATTGAAAAATGGGGTGGTTGTGGAAAACCTTGTAACCTGTGTCGGGCACCCCATGGTGCCTGCCACACTGTGCATGGATTTACAAGTAGGGTCCCTTGGCTACCCCGACAACCCCCAACTGGAGGCCTCAGGATAAAGCGAGGCCTGCTGGTGGCCCTCAAACTCAGTTTCCGACAGCCTTTTCATGTCAGACAGACCGAGTCAGAAAGGCTGTCCTAATCCAACATCATAATACATCAGACGATTAGACTGTCCGTAGTGCTATACGATTCGGCTTCGACCAACTCAGAGTTTCCGAATGCCTGTCAGATGTGATTCAAACTGACCAAACAGTTTGCTTTCCAACCGAGAACATCGTAATTGGTCGATCAGAAATGTTTCCAACCGAGTCAGAAACATAGGTTCCAACACGGTTTAGGGGAATCCGACTGCCGTTCAAAGCCATTCCCACCAACATCGTAATCAGCCCCTTCGTGTGCATTTGTTCAATGGTGGTTCGATTTTGCCTATTGGATTGAAAATTGGAAAACAAATATTTTCTGTTTGACATTAGCAACTAGCTTTACAGGGAAATCTATTGATTCATTTCTAGTGTTATTTTCCTAAGTGTTTTCCTTCTCTCTTTGACAGTGATTTTATTTTGTGCGCTTGTGCTTGTTGACTTATTGGATTCCTTGCGTACATGGATTCTGCAGGTGATTCAGTAGGAGTTTTCAAGAGAGAGATGGTCTCCTTTCAAAGGGATTATGCACTAGAATTGAATTTGTATTTTGAACCTTCATTGTCGAGTTCTCGCCTACAGGGGTGGTGATGATGGTCAATAAAGTAGATACTATTTGTGGTTGTGCAATATTACAAATTATGTTTGCAGCACTAATTGCATTTACTTCTTTTAGTAAACTATCCTACATGTTTGGCAATGTTGTCAGTGTATTTATGCTAGAACAGCACTTGTGGGATAAAGGTTGTGGTTCAGTCTCCGTTTTCTCCCAGCGAATCAAATCATTTAAGCATTCGACTTTTGCATCAGTCCTTGCTATGTATGTTGCTAATGTATGTAATAAATCAAACTGTACCTCTAGTATCTATGAGTGAAAGTTTAGTGTCTTGACTGTTGTATCAAGAGTTTTAAAAAGTGAGGCCCATGTATAAGTTACAGATTGATTATGTGAACAATCTATGGAAATTGAGCTGTCAAGTTTGATGGGTAAAGAAGCAATTTGAGCCATGTTTGGTTGATTTTGAGTTGGAGATAGGTCTGGTTGTGGAGATAATGATCTCGTCCTGCAGAAGTAATGATGAGTTAGTTATTTCTGCAATTTGAACCTGTGTATTAGTAGTAAATATATGTATTTGCTTTTTATTATAAAAACCATAAAAGCACATGATTTACAAACATTTAGGCAATGCATTTTCAAGCAGGTAGTGGGGAGAGAGAGAAGAGAAGCAAGCTCCAAACCAAATGTTCCTTGGATGATATGGTGACAGATTATGATTAACACCTTTTCATTGTCCCTCGTTCATAGAAAAACAACTGCTATCTGTATCATGGTATGTAGCTGCAAGCCATGTTGTTGCTCTCTGTATTTGCTTTAGAACTTACAGAATTATTATTAAAGTGCCTGGTGCCTTTGCGATAACCCAACTCTAAGCAATCATTTTAAAATTTGAGTATGTACAGTAAAATTATAATTAAAATTAATATTTCCTCCGCAAATACATAAAACATCAAGGTTAAAATTAATATTCCCTTCGCAAATGCATAATACATCAAGGTAGTCATCAAGAACAAAATAGCAGCATAATTATTTGAGCCGTCACATGTTAAAATCACATCATGGCATCTCTGGGGTGTATAGACTGGATAGTAGGAGCCTGGTATATTTCACAGTTCTTTATATGACAATCCCTTAAGTGTTGCTCGTCCCTATCCAGATAAATTTGTCTATACAATCAACAAAATCTCTACCCTGACCCTAATTGTGCTGTGATTTCTAATGCTCTACTTCGGGCTATCCATGCGTAGAGCAAATATCTGGTCAAACAAAATATTCTGTGCTGTCGCTTTTCAAGATTCTGACAATCTCTACTATGCAGTTGTCTGCCAGAATTCGACAGGTTGGAATTAACCAGGACCTTCTTGTTTGCTTGTACATGGGGCAAAAAAACAGAAATGGACTACTGATTCAAGAACACCTTTGCACCCAGGACAACTGGTTGAGACATGAACACCCTTCCAGCAACCAATAAAACTGTTAACTGGAAGGATGCCATATCTAAATACAATTTTAAATAGAATGATCTTGCGAGTGGTGGCTCTATTCTATCTAAGAATTCTTCTTGCTGCATTTTGTCTTTTATGTCTAAGAATGAGATTGTTAATGCCCCTGCGTTGTTCCCTTTTAACTAGGTGTGCTCTACTTGGCTCCAGTATTTCTTTTTGAGATGATTGACAGAGTTTGTTTTTTAAAGTTCCAAGGGTTAGCCATAGGTCGCTCATGCCAAGTTTGCCCAAACATTGCTTAATGTGGTTGAGCCATTGGACACTACCTTTGGTGTTCAGCAGTAATATTACTTGTAGTGATTCTTTAATTGGCAATGGGTACTTGTTTACCCATATGCGCATCCAAAAGATTAAAGGTCGTAAGTGAATTACATGGGCAACACTCTTCCGGCCCAAATCTCATTGCATTGGTGTTAGTGGGGTGTTTTGAGGAAGCTCCATAACAGATCTAATAAAATTATTTTCAGTTTTTTCGATAGAAGTTACGTTGATGTGTCTCCACAGTTCTGCGCTGTTGAGTGCAGCCCCTAGACCCTTAGCTTGATATACTTGGGTTGCGGGAGTCAGTGGTCTATAGATTGACTTCCTTAATTTTTTTATTAGAGCAATCCCCACATGCTGCAATGACAACTGTTTTTTCACTAGTTGTGATGACCATGATAATGTGTTCATGAACCGCAGCCCAAGGTAATCAAATTGTTTCACCTCTTCTAGTATAGATGAGCCCAGTATTATATTGCGCTTAAAAGACTTGGGGTGGTTAAGAACCATGAATTTCATTTTTTGGTATTAATTTCCAATCCATGCTCTGTGCAGGCCATCCCAAACTACTAGGTTTTGGAGCCCCCTCGGAGTTCGTGAGATAAGCAGGGTGTCATCTGCAAAAAGTGATGCAGGGGCCTCTTGGCCTGTAAGCTTAAGTGGATCCCCCTTACAGCCTATTAGTGTAGAAATCATGCCATTTATATAAAGTGTAAAGAACGTTTGTGCAAGAACGCACCCTTGCCTCACTCCGCGACTCACCCCTATCCGGTTTGTTAGCCCACCATCCTTCCCCCATCCGATTTGGGCATAGTTATTTATGTGTAATCTCATGATGATTTGAAGGAGATTGTTTGGGATCCCTAGCTTATTCAAGGCTGCTCAAAGTTTCCCCTGTGGCACTAGGTCGAAGGCAGCGCGGAGGTCCACAAATTCCACATATAGGGCGCCACCCGATTGTTACATATTTCCATATGATAAGGAAGAAGCGAAAAAGCTTATCTATGGTGCTTGTCTTTGCTCTGAAGCCTACCTGCAGGGGTGAAAGTAGACCCCCCTCCCTTATCTAGTCATTTTTTCCCCCTAGCAATTGACAGCACAATATTTTTTAGGCGATGTCCATAAGGCTTATGGCCTATACATTGCCGGGTTACTTTTATCTCTCTATGGTAAAGGATAAGCAATCATTGTCTGGTACCGGAAATAAGGGCTCTATGGGCACTACACCATTGTCCACTGGCCCTACATATAGGATGGAGAAGTAATCTTTACCGGTCTGTTGGAGAATATGGAAATCTTCTTCCACTACCTGAAACGTTGATTTTTTCACAATTAGGTGCAATAATTCTCTGCTGTTCTTAGTGTGTGCTGCGGCTAGTAGATCTTGCCATAGCCCTATATGCCAATTCCTATGAGCCTCATTTTGTGCCTTTTTGTAGGCCTTCCTTTTGATGGCTATCGTATCTGGCCGGCCTTGATTGCTCCCATCAATGCTTGGCGTGCTGATATACAGTTTCATTAAACCACTCATTTGTTTTGTCCACGGTCTTCCTCCTTCCACAATGAACTTTATAAAATACTTTATTTATGTTGTTAACTAGAGTTTTGAATGGGTCTACCTTCGCTTGCTCTTCCACTTTATCAACCTCTAGGATCTTCAAGAAGTCACTGATTATACTGTAAATTTGTGTCAGGATATCTGCACTGTTCTCTATGTCTGGCCAGTTAACCCTCTTCCTGTTATTGCTGGTAATGATACAGTTTTTTTCTCGTTTTTTTAATGTCCTCATCTCACCAAAGGCATCTGCAATTCTTGGCCACTTTCCCAACCTGTGCGCCCCACAGCCACTCCATTCGCTTCGGTCCCAGACCGGACCAGCCCCTTTGTTGGTGGCTTGGTGCAATCGTAGGACCATCAGGAATTACACAAGACCCAGGCCTCTACCCCACTCTGTAAAGGCCTGCCAGATATTTAAACCGCTGCCACTGTCATTACCCTGGTCCAGTCTGGCCATTGTGGAAGCAGTTTTAATCCAGTCCTGGAATTTAGGAGGCAAGGGATCTCTCCACTTCAGACATATTTCCCTTCGTGCTATTAGAATCAAATACAACAATAGGCCTCTTTGTGTGTGTTTCAGTTTCTTACTCCACCTATCATTGTCTCCAAATAGCACCATAGCTATATTTACACAGATTTTCTCTCTTCTCTCTGAATATCCTGCCTAATGCTTCCTCAATCCCCCCCCCCAAAAAGGAAGAGAGTCTGGGACACCCAAAAAAGATGTGTAGATCGTTGGCCTGGGTAAGGTCACATCTTTGACATTTAGGATCTGAGAGAGGGGCAAACTTTGCAATCCTGGTGGGTGTATAGTATAGTCTATTCATGACATAAAAGTGATTCTTCTTAAGATTAGCCGGCTTAATGTACTTATACAGCAACTTCAGGGATGGTTCATTGAGGTCCTCAATATTACATTCAAGGAATACTTGGTTCCATATATAAGTTGAAGGGGGGAGTTCCTTATCGTCTGCCTCTACCAACATTTTATACCATTTTGAAATTTCCTTACATTTAAGGTTGATATCTTGAAGGGGACACTCAACCTCCCATATACCCTGAATCTCTCTCTGCTCAGCTGCAAACGACGAAACCAGTTGTATATATTTAAGTCTGGAAAGGCCCTCTCCAAACCTTGCTCTTAAAGCCTCCCATGGATGCACCCCCTCCGAAGATACCACATCTGACCAGATGGTGAAACCTACTCTTTTAATTGGTATTGCCAAACGGTCTTTAAGAAAGTCCGGTGTCCCGGGGGAATCCCAGATTGGGGCAAAGTCTGAAAAGTATCCTATCTCCCGACTGGTTCTAACCATACCCTTGGAGCATTCTTTAGAACTTTCAATCAAACTTTTTTTAAATATCTTGGTGCTCCGAATTTATATAATAAGCCTTCTCCACCCTCCTGCCTTATCATTTCTGCTAATAGTCTGCCCCAAGTTGATTCGTCTGGTTTCGAGAGCATCATCCAAATGTTTTTAAATTTGAAAGGCAAAACAATACCACTTTAGAACTGGAAGAGCCAACCCCCTTTGATCAGCCTATGCCTTAATTTCTTCCAAACCAATCTAGCCCCTTTATATGCCCAAATAAAACTCGTAATCTTACTTTGGACTTTACTGATATTCGATTTTGGAAAAGTAAGGGGGATGGCATTAAAAAGATAAGTCAACTTGGGGAGTATGACCATTTTGACCAGGTTAACCCTTCCATATGTTGTTAACGGGAGATTTCTCCACCTGGCTAAAATTCGGCCAATTTCTTTTGTAATCCTATTCAGGATAATCTGCGGGATTTTCTCAATATCTTTAACGATTGTGATAGCAAAGTATTTGAATTCTTGGCTTGTACTATCCTCCCAGCTATCTATATTCCAAAGCATCAACTTGGTTTTGGAGGTATTAGCTAGATACCCTGAATATGCTCCAAATTCTAACAACAGGGCTTCGACCCTGGGTATTGTTACCACCGGGTCGTTCGTATATAATAGCAGATCGTCCGCATACATTGCAACCTTACTGCTGTACTGAAGGAATCTAAAAGGGGTGATCAATTTGTCTGCCCTGATGGCTTGGGCCAGGGGTTCTATATATATGTTGAAAAGTAAAGGTGAAAGGGGGCAACCCTGTCGTGTCCCTCTGAGGATATCGAAGCTAGATGTTAAAACCCAATTGACTAAATTCTTAGCAGAGGCCCCCTGATAACAATTCACCAAGCTTTGAATAACTATAGGCCCGAACCCCATAGCCGTCAAAACCTCCCAAAGATAAACCCAACAGACTCTATCAAACACCTTGGCTGCATCCAATGCCACTACAGCCAAGGGTTCAGATCGAGCTGTGGCAAGATCTATATTGCTAATAATTGTTGTGACAATTCCTGGATGTATCTTTTGGGAATAAAGCCCTTCTGATCAGTGTAATTCAGCTGTGAGGCAAGTTTGACTAACCTCCCTGCTCGAATGCTCCTTTAGATCTTATACTCGGCATTCAGCAGGGAGATCGGTCTATAGGAGTATGCCTTTTGCGGGTCTTTTCCAGGTTTCAAAATAAGAACAATGGTTGCCTCCTTCCAAGACCTAGGTATCCTGCCTTCTGACTGGTAGACTGAGTTAAACAAATCACCCATAATCGGAACCAGTTCATCTAGCAAGAGTTTGTATAGCTCACTAGGGAAGGCGTCTGTACCAGCTGCTTTGGTGTTTTTACATTTCCTAATTTGTTCCCTAACCTCTCCCTCAGTTATTGGAGCATCGAGGAGATTGCGGCTTTCTTCTGTTAACTGCAAAAGAGATTTCTCACTAAGTCAGCTCTTAAGAGCCTCCAGGTTGGGTGTAATTTCCTCCTTATAGAGCTCCAAAAAAAAGAGAGATAAGCTGTGCTTGCATATCTGCTAATCTGCTCGAGGTATCCCCATTTTCATTAATGATTAATTCACTTATATGATTTTTTGCACAATCAGCCTTGGCTTTCCAAGCCAACAGTGCTCCTGCATGGATTTAGACAGCCACTGTGCCTTACATTTTTTATTAAGCCTAATTCTAAACTCTTGACGTGCGTTGTCCAGCTCTCTCTACACTTGGGATATTCTGTAAGTGGCCACCTGATTAGGCCTAGTCCTTTCTGCCTCTAATTTAGACATTTTTTCCTCTATTAGTTGAAGGTCTTGTGCTTCCTCCGTATTCTTTGCACTAATACGGCTATGTCAGAACCCCCGTAGGAATGCCTTGAAGGCATCCCACACAAAATCCATTGATGTGGAGCCCATGTTGTCTAAGAAGTCATTTTGAGTTGCCCCTTTAAGATCTCTAACAATCTCGGGATCAGATAGGGCAGAAATTTTAAGAGTCCATCTAGGTCTTAGACTGCTTCGACTCCCTTTAAAACAAAATGCTAGAGGGGCATGGTCAGATATGTGACTAGGCAGCATATCTATCGATATAATACTCTCCACAATAGGCCGGCTAATCAATACATAGTCGATTCTTTAGAGATACCCATATTTTTTACTGTGGAAGGTATATCCCTGCTTGTTACCCTTCTTTGCCCTCCACAAATCTAAAAGTTCCAAGTCGTTTAACATATTATTAAGGGCCTGACGTACCCGGGGAGCTCCTATGTGACGGCTCTGGTTTGATCTACCCTTAACGGGGTCTAACAGAACATTCAAATCTCCACCTATTACTACCGGTGAAATTTCTTCCATTAAGATCCATTGTAGCTTACAAATATATGGGATCGTATATGTTAGGAACGTAGGAGACACATATCAATTCCGATTCTCCGAGATCCAATCTAGCCATTACCCACCTCCCAGACTGATCGGTTTTTACAGATTTAATAGTACATCCTGCTCCATGCTTAATCACAATGGCCACTCCCTTACAATGGATCGTCTGCTCCGACGCACAATAATGTTTTATCCGTGAGTGCTTAGCAAATACTGCACAACTCTCTGCATAGCTCAAGTGGGTCTCCTGAATAAAACAGATTTAGGCAGAGCTTTGTTTTAGATACTTCATTACAAGCCTCTGTCTATGTGGGCAGTGCAACCCATTAATATTCCACAATCGGAATTTTAAATCTCCACTACTCATTGCAGGATCTTATTTATAGGAGGGTGCCCGACGCCTTATACCTAGACCCGAAAGCCAAGACTAAAAAAGATGGTTGAGATAAAGGACTTTTTAAAAATGTTTTCCCATTGCTCCCCCCACTTCCCAACCTCCCATCCCCCCTTTTGCCCACCGCCCCTCTGGGGAACCCTCCCTACTATTAAGCTATAGCCTAAATGGTGTCTGGACCTCGAGTCAATTAACAACATCATTACCCCTTTTCTTACCCTGAATCTCTCTGGTTCTGGGCCTCCCTGATTTTGAAAAGATCAACTTCCCTTATACCTCCCCTCCTTCCTTGATTTTTTGAATGAGGTCGTCCCCCTCATCCACTGAACGGAAAGTGTACATATGATTATTCCACATAGCACGAAGAGAAGCCGGGAACCTCAGTTGTGCCCTAGCTCCCAGTTTATTTAATTTGACCATTCGTTTGCCTACCTCCCACTGTTTCTGTGCTGTAGTATGGTAAATATCGGACCTGATATTAAATGAAAAAGGGTTAGAAAGGGGGTTGGATGTAAGTGTCCTTTCCTTCAGAGCTGATGATAATATTGCCTCCTTTACAGTGTAAATATGAAAATAATTTACCAGGATCTTCCTAGGTTTCTGTCTCGCCGGGCTCCTCTTATACGGGTCACAATGTACCCGTTGTATCTCTCGCTCCAGATCAATATTGTCAGCGTTAGTGTTTTTTTTTTAGCACAGTCTCCTTAAGTAATGAAATCACAAGACCCTTCGAGATCTGAACCTTCTAAGGCTTCGGAAACATTGATTAGTCTTAAATTGATCCTTCTGGGGTGGTTTTCCAACCGTTCAAGGTCGTCCTTCAGTGCCTTGTTCTGATTAATTAATTTAGCCATTTCTGCAGAGGAAGCATTCATAGCTTCCGTAATCCTTGGAATCTCCTGCTCAAGCATGTCTGTTCTTGAGGAAACCTCTTCCAGCTTCTGGGCTAATACTGCACATGAGGCTTGTATTGCCACTTGGTTATTTTCAGAGACAGTAAATCTACTCCCTATCTCTTCTTTAAGCGCCAGTAAAATTTCAGCCACCGAGCCACCTCCAGCCCCTGGGCTAGAGGATGAGATTTGTTGGGAAAGCTGAGAGGGATTAGCTTGTTGCGATGACTCTGGGCAGGAGACTGATCCATCATCCTGAATCTCCAAAATGGCAAAACTATTTGATAGTGGGACTAGAGAATGGAGAACAGTCTGGGAGCCACAGGGATCCTCCGGCGATACTATTGCCAAATTGCCAGAGACTGGGGGGGCAGGGGGAGTTGCCGCCATAAGTGACCTATTTTGAGATTGTTTCAGATTCATCTCCCCAATGTAGTTAGAACAATGGCCCTCCCGGCCAACTGTACCAGTAGATGGGGGGCAAGGGGCCCTTAGGACCTTATAATATGATTTCAGAGACGGGGTTATTTTAATTTTGGAGCAAGCAATTTCTTCCCTCTCCCTTTGCCTCCACTTTTGTTGCCCCCTGAAAGGTCTTCCTTCCTCCTTTTGCTCCTCCTACCCCCTCGCTAGCTTCACCTCCTTTCCTACTTTGAGCGAATGGCAGGGTTACGATAACTGGTGGAGAAGAGTCTTGGTTGTGTAGACCGGAAACGGGGAGTTCAGCTGCCCGAGCTATAAGAGTATATCTGCAAGTTTTTATAACAGATGCCCCCTTTACTTGCTGACCTTCTTCCATATGCCGTAAAACTCCCCACCCTCCACCTCCACCTCCTCTCCCTGCTTCCTTAATAACAGCAGCAGGATGATTACATTGAAATCCGGTAGTAAATCCCGGTTGGTGCGTGCTAGATAAGTTCTTACCTTCCTCCCCAGACCTGCCGGTCGAATCTTGAACCGGACCGTACCCTCCATGCCCTACCTGGGAAAATTGCTGGAAAAGTTGCTTTCCTTACTCAAGCCTCTCGTATCTTACTGCAGGCTCTGCGTGGTCTCCAGTGCTGGCTCTACCCACTGAGACCCAGACCTGGAAGTATAGGCAGGCGAGCCTGCTTCGGCTCCACTCCCGCGCTGCACCTTCCCAGCGGGAGCCTTGGAGCATCTGTGCACTCCCCCTCGGCTCCGGAGCCATACACCGCCCGACGCCACAAATGCCACTGCCGCTGCTGCGACACCAACCAGCTCCTGTGAACCACGAAGAACAAGGTATTGGGGCATATTTTAGCTCAATGCAGATCAAGGAGAGGTGGGGGTAAATGCTTCATCGATTTGGCATCACGGAGACCCCCCAGAGAGACCAGAAACACACCCGAGGACCGTCCACCAGCAGCCGCTTAGCTGACAGCCGCCATGTTCCCCTTCCTCATTTCTTCTTTATGATGATGATGCATTTTAGTGATCTGGGTTCTATTACGGATGGCCGTGATGCTTCTTTTAGTTCTAGAGAGAGGGCATTTTGATCACTATCGTGTTTTTCTATAACCCACATGTCCACTAGGGTTGACCATAGATGGACATCAATCATAAAGTAATCTTTTCTGGTTTTACTGTTCGCCCTCTTGTATTTATGGTGAAGTTGGAAATTGGAAGTGGAACGGCCATTCACAGCCCTTAGCCTGTATTTGTAGGGAAAAGATGCTATTTCGAGGGCTACTTTCACGTTCTTCTCTGGTTTCTCGTGGCTCAGCAATGGGATACCTAGTTCAGCATCTTCTTCGCCAGCGGTACCTCTGGTTGCTTTGAGAGGCTCAAATGTTACGTTGAAGTCCCCGGCTATGACTAGCTGATGGTGTGCCCTGTCGATCTCAAGAAATTTATCTAGATATGAAATTGTCAGTGAGTCTTAGTGTTGTGAAGTGAACCTATTTTAGACATTTATCAGTAGCGTTGACCTGTTGGTGTTAGAATCTTTAATAGTTACGTCCAATAAATTGGGGCTATCTAATTCGAGTTTCTTAATATGAACCCTCTTTTAGCTTTGGTCCAGATTATTAGTCCACCAGCTGCCGGAACCTATCCTTGATGGGGTAGGTTCTATACCGTGGTTGGTGAATGCCACTCTATGAATTTTATTGACTGCCCAAGTCTCTTGGGAGAGGCAGATGTCATGGGTGTCTATTAGCCTCCCCAAGCCCTGCAAGATTCCAAGACAGCAGTCTTAGTTTCCCATTTGATTCACCAGGTGGCTGATGTTTGCCCTCCTCATGAAATGTCAAGCGTGTGGGTGACTGGATTGGGGACTGTCCCCTCTCAGCTTTAGTAATATGAGCCCCGGGTAGCATTTTTTGCGTATTCTGAGAGTTACCTTCCTGTAATATGATCAGCAGAGCACTGCAAGGAAACAATCCCGATACTTGTCAGGTAGATCTATTTGCTGGAGCTACCTGTGTGTTGGAGTTAGTGACAGTATCTAGGGTGCTCACCTGATTCCTGTGAGTGGGTGATAGTGTACTTTGGGGTGTGAACTTGATCTGGATTTGTGATTTTGTCGGGGGCAGTGCACGTTGCTCCAAATAAACCAACCCCTGTCCATTAATTATTTGATATTTATAAGTGAGGCCAGGGTTGCTCAAAATGTGAAATGTTTTCTACCAAGCAACCATTCACATTAAGGGCCATTGCCCAGTATAGAGCAGTTCTCAATTATTTAAATGGGTTAATATTGTTTTGGTTACTCGATGATTTTCTTTTCAAGTTGGAGAGGGTCAGGGTTTGCATAAACATTTGCAAAGTGCAGAAAAAACCTAAGTTTTTATTGTATTACTGACCCCCTTAATTTCATATGATTTGAAAGGCCTTTCTTGTTTTTCATGTGTTTGTCTTTTTCTTTTGTGTTTTGCCAGAGAGACAAGCGATGTTTAAATATGCCCAGATCTAATTATGTATACTTGTCCCTTGGCAGATGTAGGGTACCTGACAAATGGAAATCTTTAAAACCCATTTCTGAGCTAAGTAACCTAAGTAAACCTCCCTTGAAAAGGTGCTAGAAGAATGTATACACCAATGGTTGACCATGTCATATCGAAATATTGTACTGGGAACAGTTTTAGGTCTAGTGGGGGGACTTTAATAAAAGTATGTGAATTAGCTCTGTTGTACTTCTCCACATGGTTGTCCTGCAAACTTGGCTCTTGCAGGCCCCTGCCATCACATTGTTAATGGGTTGCTTCCTTCACACTCCCTAAAGCCTTTCTACTGATGCAGTTCAATATTAGTTGAGCCTCAACGAGCCTTAGGAACCTCCACTCCACCTGGACAGCCTATTTTGCTTAGGTCTCTCTTAGGGTGCTCTTTGACCACTGGGCCTGGCCACAAGCTGCACTGGTGCTGTTTTTTTTTTACTCCAAACCCAACAGGGGGGCCTGCTAGCTGCATGTCACCCAGGAGGAAAAACAGCGCACCATTCCCAAGCTGACTACTAATGCAAGCGCAAAAACTCCAAGGGTACACTCGGGTTCACTGGGGGATAACTGCAGATGAACAGAGAAAATGGCAGAAGCACAAAACCAGCTTCTTCCATGGCACTGCAAAAGGCCACTTCCATGGTGTGGCGGGCATGAGTGGGAGAATATCCCCAAACCTCCAATAACCCATCAGTAAAATTGTGTATCCAAAAAGCCAATAGAGTACTGCAGTGGAGCCCTTCTTAGGAATCCACTGTTCTCCACTTCTCCACAGTACCACAATTGGAGAGAGTTTTTGACAAAATATCAAATAAAAAATATTGCGACACCAAAAATATTGTGTCAAGAACATCGGGATGTCAAAAATATTGTCAACAGGAATATAGAAGGTAAGAATATCAACATCAACAAAATCAAAATAACTTAATTCGATTAATTGAATCATTAAAGTATACATCGCATATAAAACATCTTTAAAACTTTCTATACAACATTTGGGGTAGATAATATATAAATTCACAATTTAAAAAAAGGTTAAAACATGATTTTAAACGATCAGCATATTCTCTGTCCTTCCAAAAATTACAGGATGAATTTAGAGCCTATAGTCACCACTAACACAATTCATAACGTTTTCCAATTGATAGGGCAGTTCTGATAAAATTAAGCACAGCACTACAGACGGCAGCAGATGGCAAAGATCATAAATAATTAAAACCCTCTTGATGGGAACAAAGACACATTTCTTTCAGGATTGGCTTAATAAAACGGGCTCTTTTGTCTTTATATAATGTGCAAAAAAGCATAAAGTGCATTGTGCTTTGTTGTGCTGAGTTATTACATAAACCGGGAGTCAGCCTCTCACACCAACCTGCCTGTTTAGGAAAAGCCACAAGAAAATGCAGTGTACAGAAACAAAACCTAGTCAGGAGGAAACATGATTGTGTATGGGTGGTGAAGGATAAGTAGAATTCCTGACCTCTTGGCTGCCTATAAATCAAGAACTCGTCTGCCAAGTCGGGCATTCTTATTTTGTTGTAATAAGCGTTTTTATAGTTAATTTCATGTTGGATTGTATACTTTCGGGATTATCATAATAATTTCCCAGACTAATGTTATTAAATACGTTTTTAACATAACAGAGTCAAGGGATAGACAATGCCTCATTCAAACTCATAAAATCCTTGATAATCGCCCTAGTAAATGACAATTCCTCTGAGGACCACACTTTCCCCCATAAGATCAATGGGGCAATTTTTATTCTGTCTTCAACATTGTCCACTCCCAATTGAGAGTGACATAATTTTGTAGGCGAATTGATAGGAACCATCAATCATCTTTTTAAAAATGTATTTTCCAGGATTTGTGGCTGGGAGCTTTTTTGATTGCCCCATACTCCTGCCCCATAGGTTGTAACTGACCGGCATTTAGATCTATATAAAATAAGTATTTCTGCAACCGGCTTACATGCAAAGTGGAACAAACCCTCTATAATTCTACTAGTATGTAGGGCCCTCGCTGCAATCAGATAGTCCCAATTCAATTTATTGTTGAAAACATTCCCCAGATGCGTAAAGTTAGGTGCTTTATCTATAATCTTTTCTTTTACCACAAATTTTCTCGTTTTTGTTTGTTTTGGGCCACCCACCATGATCAAAGACTTACTAAAATGTACTTTAAGATCCAGTGCCATCATAAAATCAGTAAAAGCAATCAAAGTTTTTTGAAGGCTATTAGCAGTTAAAGTCATCAGTACTGTATCATCCGCATATGAAAGGAGGGGAACCGGCTTACCTCCCATAATCGGATAGTCCAAGTGCTGTTCTAATAACAATTTCTCTACCCCATTTGTGTATAGAAGAAATAACAAGCATTTGCAATGCAATCAGCCTCGTCTTTGGGACCTTATATGTATTTAGCTATGCAGCACATTAGCCTGGGTGCTGAAACATCTACTGTTGTTTAACATGGAGGGAAAGTAAGCACCAAACTGTCTGACTCACTAGGTATTATTTTTGTTTTTTAAAATATAAATTAAAGGCATTGTCAATTACAATACCAATAGTTTAAACTCGCGTAAATGCGAGACCTATCGCATTGCAAATACTTGCTAAAACGTCATCACCGGCAAGACCCAGCCCACTTAAAGCCCTGTATACATGCCAACATGTATTGTGTAATGTAACTGTTAGCATGCACATTGATAAAGTGACGTGATCGGTCAAGCCCCCTTTCGTACCACTTGCAAAAATCAGCATTTGTGAAAGCATGTGTTGGCGCCACCAAGCCAGGCTATTGGCTTTGTCAAGTGCTCCCTTTTATTAACAAGTGTCCCAGTTATACACATTATCCCCATTATAAGAGTATTTATCCAAATGCAATAGGTTTCAGGTTGCTGATATTTTCATTATTGGTTAATTAATTTAACTTAATTGTTGGTATACCTGTTATCTTTTGGATTGCAATGGGGTATCTACTTCACTAATTATGGATTTTTATGGTTATGAAATAATTTAGAACGTGGTTGTGTCCTTTCCAAGCAGTTGTCAAATGAAGAGAAGTTTTGAACCCGGGGACCAATTTTCAGAGGCCACTAAAGTGAAGCAGAGTCGTCTGGAGCACTAATGTTGCTGAGGCAAGACAGAGAACAAGGGTAAAAGTGGACATATAGCACAGTTGCGGTGGTATATGAGGGATGTGCAAGGGGGAGGGGGGTCACTGTTGGGCAAGACTTCGAAGAGAAGCAATTGGGTCAGTGCGAGATGGCACAGGATGCATAACATCAGGTCTACAAAAAAAACTGCTTGGTGCTAGAAGACAAGACTCAGAAATACGAACGGTGCAGATGCGACTACACACTGGGGTCCCAACCAAACAGAAGCTCCAAAAGAGGGAGAGAGTGCATGTATCGGCTAACGAGACAAGCTTACATTTTAGGAGGAATGAGAGATGCTCTTCTCTGTTTCCTTATATCTCATCATCATAAGCATCTTGGGCAGAGGACATGACTTTGGCATTTTGGACTATATATTCCATTTGGGTATATTCATCACTAGGATCATCTCTGCAGATGTTAACAACATACTTATTAAGCGATACAGAACTCATCTTCAGTCTATTCACACTGTTTTTACCCATTGTTGTATGTTGATTCTGCTGATTACAGTTCATTACATAACTAAACAAACGCTGCAAAAATGAATTGCGGATGCTGAGTGTTATATTATAATTGACACTTGGCTGCATGTTTGCTAATGTTATCCTGCCGTGGTTCATCCTCCAAACTGACACTCAACGTGGAAAGAGAGCTCAAGCAGGCTGTCATTAACAAAAACGCAATAGAGTTGTAATTGGGATGAAGGTGGGCTAACAGGGATGCAACAACAGGGTGGACGGTCCACCAGATAGAAACAGGTCAAATGTGAAGTGTCAAATGAGAAAAAGAGAAGTGGCTAGCGAGAACAAACTCGCACAATTATAACAGATGTATTAAAGGGTAGTGGACATGGTATGATTTGAGACCTTTCTGCCGTGTGGCCAGGAGGGGCGGCCTTTGTAATTGGGGGTCAGGATTGTCAGTGGAGAAATTCTGGACAGCCATAGGGTTCCGGTGTGCGCCTAGTGGATGAGCAAGGCTCTTACATCCACATGTGGGGCACACTCGAGGTGCAAAGGGGCAGTGGAGCCTGCATGGCCCCGGGAGGTGCGGCTTGCTCCGTGCACAGTGGGACACTCCATGGATGCGGCGAGAGCATGTGAAAAGGCAGGAAATACTTTCCATGGGAGGCTGCACAGGTAGGCCCCGCCAGGACCCTCACACACAAGCAGAGGCCCAGCACCACCACACCCCGCCCCCCTTCCCCAGTAGAGAGCAGTACACAAAATCAGCTCCAGTTCTGTTACCGAAATCTGCTCTTTTTATTGCAGCCTTCAAACATTTTACTAATAAGGTGTGCACTTACCATGTCCATTTAGTTTCCTTTCAGCTACCAGACTGCATTCAAGGCAGCAGCCAGTCTCCTCAGGCAGCTAACCACTGACCCCCCCCTCAGGCAACAATCATTTCGGTTTGCCACCTGCCTCCTTGCTCCAGAATCAGTTGGTGGCCGTTCAGTGTGACAGGAGTCTGTCGTGGTAGCCCGAGCCGCTGCATAGCTGGGTGACGGTCAGTAACTGAATGCACTAGTGGTCGGCAATTTCAATTGGATTTGCCGCGAGCAGCGGCGATAATGGGGATGAGGTGTCAGCCACGCTTTTGGTATTGCGCTTTCTCGTCGTCGCAGAAGATGTTGCAGGCGTAGCGGCCTGTGGGTGCAGCAGCCGGCGCCACCACCGGGTGCTTGATAGTGTTCTTCTATGGCCCTGCTATGTACATTGCGCCGCCTGGATGAAAGAAGGGCCCAGCCCGCCGCAGCGGTTACCCCTTCTGTGTGTGTATTTGGGGGAGGTGGGTCAGAGAATGACGTATAAAGAGGGCAGTGCAGGCCTGAAAGTGTGCGGACACATTCAGAGCGGCATAAGAATAGACAGTTACAATAGAAACAAGCATTGGCATAGCCAATAGGTCTCGCTTTTGGGACCTTATAAGTATTTAGTTATGCAGCACAATATCATTGCTGCAACAACATCAACTGTTGCATGGTTAAACACTTTAAAGGTCCCAACGGCGAAATGGAATGGAATGGAAATTATTCTTGAAATTTTGCAAAACACAATAATAATTTTTTCTTTCAAATAGAAAAAAAATCAATTTCTTCCCCAGCAAACGCGGCACCCACGTTTTAGCAGAACATGTTTAAAGATGAAGTGCGGTTGCTGCGCATAATTTTTTTTCTTTTTAATTACGGACCCAATTTGTAACTTAAATGAAACCAAAGTGTAAAAACGTTTTTTTAATGAAAACTAGTGTGGGATAAGCAACAAAGGGTGACGGTGGATAGCTACTCTAGAACATCTTCCAGACCTCATAAATTATCTGAAGACGAACATACTTCGGAAATGTGGTTTTAGAAAATGGCGACTGGAAAGAATCCAAAAGCAAAGCCTGCAGCAAAGTTTAAATAATCAGGTGTCTGCTTTCACTTGCAAACATTTCACATTCACTGAACTGAAGGAGATGGAATGCCCTCCCCTTGGCAAGAGCAAGCAGGAACAACACAGTAAAGTGAGGGCAGGTCCACTTTAGCTCCCCGTGGTCAAGCAACGGTTCTAAAAGTACAGTATCTATTTCAAGTAGATTAACACTGAAGGTAGTATTAGTGGTAGTAGTAAAATTTTCTGGACGTGTCCTTCCGCATTTGCAAATTCAGCTGGAATTTACATGCGTGTAACATATATTTTTGTTGCATGCATAACACACGCACGTATATCACATTTACAACACATTTCTGCATGATCTATACCAGCATCCATTAAGACGTTTCTCAAGGGCAAGTCTGCCTTTGGTGTGGACAACGTGTTGCAAGCTGTCTCCTCAGTTGATGTATTATCCATGAGTTTTCTAGCAAGATCATATACATGTGAATTATGTTTTTTCCAGTGTTTCTTTATTTGTAATTGCAAATGTATTTATGTAGCGCTTACAACCTGGGACACGGCTGCGAAGCGCTTCTTTCAGCGAGTAGCATGCTGTTTTGGAACCCAAAAGTAGCACTTTTAGTACAATTTTTTTGTTTTTATTTTTCCTTGTCAAATGTGGCGTCTCAACACAATACATTGAGCAGCCATTTTCTGAACGACCACTTGGACGGCTGTGAACGTCATAATACCACAATTCCAGTAGTGGAAGTGACATCACTCACCTTCTGACCCCTGTGGGCATTTGAAGTTTGGCCCATGCCCCACCCTTCTGTCCTCAACATCATCCTATTTGCTGCAGAAAGGCAAGAAATAGAAAGTACATAAAGTAAACAGAGTTCTTAAACCCCCATGCTCCTTCCGATGCGAATCCCAGTTCGATTGCAAACGCTAATTTGCACATGATTCACGATTATAAATGGAGCGGTAATGGCGCATCTGGCATGTTTTCCGTATATTTTTGTCAATTAAAACTTACGAACAAATCGTGCGAGTAAATTGCTTACAATCCAGGCTTGCACACCTCGGAACTGGGTAATGGAAAGTAGTTGCAATGGGTATGAAAGAACAAGCTACCCACAATATACAGAATATAATACACAGTTGGGAAAGTTTCAAGCCACTGTAAGACTCAATAAGTTACTTTCATGTCTGCCTGTTCAACAGTTAGTTAGCAGCATGGAGTCCTTCCTTACGACATGGTCACCTGAAGTGGAACTAGCGGAATCGAAAGAGAGACAGAAACATGTCTGTCGCTTTCTCCCTGCAGCCAGAGCTTCCGAGATAAAACCAGCGGCTGCACAGGCTGTGTTGTGAAAGATCCAGGGGTGCAGCAGCCGGCACCACCTCCGGGTGCTTCATAGAGCTCATCCTCGATCAAAGAAGGGCCCGGCCCGCCGCAGCAGTTCCCCAAGAACTGCACAGTCTATCGCCGGAAGTGAAGAACTGCACAGTAATGGAAGTCACTCTTTGCCCGTTTCCTGGAAAAAAATGTCCCGTTAGCCACTTACGATATAACACGGCTCCAAGTACCGCAGATTCGTCAATCTGTTCAATCTGTCTTCCAACAAACGGCTGCAAAAGTACCAAAAGGAATGTACTTCAGTGGGCCTCACACTATTATTCTTTGTCAGCCTTTGTTAAATATTATTTTGAAACGGAGCCTCAGGACGGGAGCCTGACAGAGCGGACTGCAGTGGACAAAAGGGCAGAATGGGAGTGCGGGTGGGAGGGGCCGAGGAGGACGGACGGGGCAAGGGAGCCTCAGTACGGAGAGCCTGACAGAGCGGACTGCGGTGGATGAAAGGGCAGAATGGGAGTGCGGGTGGGAGGGGCCGAGAAGGACTGACGGGAAAAGGGAGCCTCGGTACAGAGAGCCTGACAGAGTGGACTGCGGAGGAAAGGGCAGAATGGGAGTGCGGATGGGAGGGGCCGAGAAGGATGGACGGAGGGAGGGGAGGTAGGGGAACAAAATAGTGCCTGAGTAAAGGGGCCGGTAGCCGTGGAAGGATACAAATGACGACATGGTCGTCATGAGGCGGGACTAACTATCCTAAAACCTATCAGAACGCTGTATTTAGGAAATCAGCCACTAGAAAACATGGGCGGAGAGTGGGCGGAGCTTCCTCGAAGCTTCCCCACTATAGTGTATACTGCATGCCTCGCAAAGCGAGCAGCGCATGCGCTGCTACGCTAGCCGAGGCCTAAAAAGGGGGCCAAAATGCATCCCTGTCTAACGCCCTCTCTGGATGCTATAGGCTTAGTTTTTTCACCCCCTGGTCCATAACGTATGGAGACAAAAGTTGTCAAGTGCAACCTACGTAACAGGGTAATGAGGGCCTCCTCAAAGCCCATTTTTTCCATTAAAGTCAACAGCTTCCCCCTATAACTGTGTCAAAAGCGCTGGATAAGTCCATGAAGGCCAGGTGGATCGTCCCACCCTTGGCCTTCATGTACTTACCCATAACTAAGGACAGATTAAGACATTGTTTGTTCGTTCCCATCCCCTTCCGGAAACCATATTGTGATTGGGATATAAGACCAGAGTCATTAGCCCAGGTTTCCAGACGGGCGAGAATTACCCTCCCCAGCGCTTTACATGTTGCATCAATTAGGGATATAGGCCTGTAGCATACAGGATCATTCCTGCTACCTTTCTTGTATATCGGTACCACCACGGCCTCTTTCCATGTAGTAGGGATAGCACCCACTATTATTGATTTAAAAACATTTGCAATCAATGGAGCCCATAATTGGGGATTGCCTTTAAACAAATCTAGGGGTACCAGATCTGGCCCTGTGGGCTTTTGCGAAAGTACCCTTTTTCAATGCCACTTCGACCTCACTAACAGAGATAGATGAGCTCAATTGATACGCAGTTTCCAAGTTAATAGTTATATTATCTTTTTGGTCTTGCATGGATACACCTTTTGGGTTAAATATATCCGAAAAATGGTCTACCCAAGATTCCCCTGTTTTTGTTGATTCCATATTTCTAATGGCGTCTGTAAAAAGAGGACGATTTATGACCTCCTAGAAACCCTTAGAATCCTTGAGAGCACTAACTCTCTCCAAATCTTCCCAGGCAAGTCTTCTTAATTTGTCCTTCCTATGCCCAATTACTTGTTTATAGAATTGTCTTGTTGACCTTATTAAGACCCTGTCACGGGGAACCATGTGTAATGCTTTTTAAAGATCATTTTGGGCCCTAGAGCACTCAGCATTGAACCATTTTATTTCCTGCGGTTCCTTTCTCTTCATAGAATTTGCCAAGTTATTAGCCACATCTTTGCAAATATCCTCAAAACACTGTATGATCGCCTCTGTAGTGGAGGCCTCAGATAGGCATATCATAACCTTGCTGATATTGGCTCTCACAATACTCTCTTCGAATTTTGCGGCGTCTATTTTACTCCATTTTATTCTCACCCCCTGGTTAGGATTATAATTCATGGGTTATTCATCACCTTTACCCTTTGGTGCCCTTATGTGCAAACTAGCGACCAGAGGGTTATGGTCGCTAGTAGGGTTAGGTTCTACCGCAAAACTGTCCGCCAAATGTGAGAATTTCCTTGATATCAGCATTAAGTCTATAGTGTTTGTTCTACCCCTGCCCGTAAATGTTGGATACTGAATAGGAGGGGTACAAACCCAAGTTAGAATATCGTTATAAGTGTTGTTTTCATTATTGTAAAAAAGAGCGATTTAGAAAATATAATTGTATTTAATATTGTGTGTAAGTGTTGTTTTGTAGGTAACGTATTGTAGTGTATTTGATTATATATGTTAGATTTTTTTTATATGTGTGTTTAGTAGGATAATTTATTAATAAAATTGTTGACATTTGTATTTTTATTTGCATTTATATGTAAAAATAAAATGTATTTTTTTAATAGCAGGATATTGACTTTTTAGGGATAAGGGTGAGGAAATTGTAAAAAAGTGAATATTTTAATTTAAATGTAATGTTAATTATTTTAATAATATGTACATTAATATTGTAAAATGTATACATTTGCAAAAGTAATAATTTCTTTTAAAAATAATTATTTAGAATGCTTTTGAATTTCCTTATTAATTATATAGTTGTAAAATATGTATTGTTAATATTAAAATAAATATAAGAATTTGATACATTTTAAAAATATATTACAAATCAATATAATAATATTAAAGATTTGTAAACATTTTCATGTAAAATATTTTAAATGTATGCTTTTTTTATGGTTTAAATGTTTTATTGAATTTTATCAACATACAATACGTTCCGTGTTGCAAAATTTGAATGGCAGCGAATGTCCTGTTGAATACAAAGCTGGGTGACGTTAGCAGGTGAGGAACATGATAACATGGGACGAAACATGACATAACATGTAAAGGATACCTATTGTCAACCCCCCGTCCCTTGTTCACTAAAACAAAGGAATGTGTTCAGTGCTTGAGTCTCGCAGTTGGAGCTTGAGCCATACTGTTGGGCCCTTGAGGGTCATAGAGCCACAGGAGGCGGAGGTACCTTTGGCAAGTGATTTCCCTGAATTCAGAGGAGAGAAGAGCCAAAAAGGGCTGCCAAAGCTCATTGAACGTGGAACCCTTCCCTGCCAGTGTCAACGTCAGCTTCTCCATTCCTAGGACGTTCCACAGACGATGTAACAAGTCTGTGAATGTAGGGGGTTGTGGGGTGCACCAGTGAGTTAGATTATTTTGTACTGCCGAACCTAGCGCTATTGCCATCAGCCGGCCTCGTCGAGATATGAGTGGATAAGTCAGGGGGTTTGGGAGGCTCAGGAGGATGTAAGATGGGAAGCGTGGGATTTGCGTATCTAAGTGTTTGTCTACCTCATCCAGTACCTGGATCCAGTATGCCTGGAGGTGTGTACAGTCCCATAACTGGTGCGCTAATGTGATCACTTTCCCGCAACCCCACCAGCAAGTAGTTTCCTGAGTGGGATCCATGGAGTGAAGCCGTTCCGAGGTGTAATACCAGTAGGTGACTAGTTTGGTAAGGGTTTCTGTCAGCCCCATGTCATATGCTGAGTGGCGAGCCCTGTAGTATATCCCCTCCCATTCTTTATGAGTGAGCGTTCTGCCCAAGTCCCTTTCCCACCGCACGGGGCTAGCGCTGTGCAATGTGTATTGTGGACTAATAGCATTTTGTATAGGTCCGAGGTGAGTTTTCTGTTGGAAGTGCGGGTGATAAGCCACTTCTCATAAGGGGACAGGAGCCTACTGGTGAATGGCTTCACCTGTGTGTGAAGGACTCAGTGTCGAATTTGACAATATCGAAGCCGTTTGGATTCAGGAAGCCCATAATCCAGTTTGAGCTGGTGGAAAGGTATAATAGCATCCAGGTCAAATAGGTGGCCCAACGAGCGACATCCGGAGGCTCTCCACCGAGTGAAGGCCGCTGCGTCCATGCCAGCAGGGTAAGTGGCGAGGGAAAGGTGGTAAAGTTGTGCTTAGTGTTAGTATGGTCCCACGTTTCAAGAATGACCCTGGTGATATGGGTGGCATAGAGGTTGGGCGGTCTATGCGTTCTCCGGAGGAAGGGAATTCCATGCAGAGGCCTGGCAGCTACTGCCTGGTCCTGAAACAACCAGTGCTTCTCCAACTCCAGTCGGCACCACTCTACCAGGTGGCGTAATTGGGCCGCTTGGAAGTAAAGGAGGAGATCGGAAATAACAAGAACCCCTCTCTCCGGGGGGAGCATTGTTAGTGCCTGTTTCATCCTGGGTTTGCGGCCATTCGAGATAAATCGTGCAAGTTCGGATTGTGTCTGTTTTATCCACCCCAAGGGGGGTCGGAGCGCCAAGGTATGGAACAAGCATAAAATCTGAGGGAGGATGGTCATCTTGATCACCGCTATTTTACCGAGCCAGGAGAGCGGTTAATGCTTCCACTAGTTCAGTTCCTTACGGATTTTCTGCCTCAGCTGTGCGTAGTTGAGGGCAACCGTGTCTGATAAAGAGGGAGCTAGCTGAATCCCCAGGTATGGGATCGCGCCGACCGCCCATTGGATGGAGTGGCGGCTTTGGAGATGCGCGCGGGTAGAGGGTGCAAGAGAGAGATCTAGTGCAATGGATTTGTCCATATTCACCTTAAACCCGGATGTCAGCGCGAAGGCTTCTAATTCTGCAAGGCAAGCTGGTAGCGCCAGGAGGGGGTTTGATAATGAGATCAGGACGCCTTCAGAGTGTAAGCTGTCAGTATGCGTGTAGCCCCTGAATTTGATCCCTGTGATCTCTGGTTGAGAGCGGAGGCGGTGGGCTCACGGTTCCATGTAGAATGCAAAGAGGAGTGGTGACAGGGGGCACCCCTGCCGCATACCTCTCTCTATAGAGAATCTGGATGACGTGTGTCCGTTGACCCGAACTCTGGCTGTTGGGGATTTGTAGCAGTTGAGTATGTAAGTCCTAAACTTCTCCCCCAATCCCACTCGAGTAAGGACTTGTTCTAAGTAAGGCCAGTGGACCCGATCAAAGGACTTCTCGGCATCGATGGTGAGCATCATGTATTCCCCTTGCGTCCAGGAGGCCTTCTCAATGAGATGAAGGACTCATTTTGTGTTGTCACTTGTCTGGCGCTGGGGAATAAAACCTGCCTGGTCCAGGTCAATCAACCACAGCATGTAAGGTGAGAGACGAGCTGCCAGGATCCTTGTGTATTGCTTGAGATCAATGTTGAGGAGGGATATAGGACGATAGGCCCCACAGGTGGTCCTGTCCTTTCCCGACTTCGGGATGACCACTATGGAAGATTTAAGCATTTCCACAGGTAGCATTCCGGGTTCAGAAAATGAGTTGAAAAGCTTAGTTAACACTGGGGCCAGTAAGTTGCAGAACGTTTTATAAAATATGGTGAGAAAGCCGTCGGGTCCAGAGGCTTTGGCGGGTTTAAGCCGCAAGATAGCCGCGATGACCTCCTCTATCCTGATGTCGCCGTCCAGGTGATCCGCCTGGGGTTTCATCAGTGTGGGCAAGCTGTCAGATGCAAGAAAGGCAGCACCGGCCGTGGAAGGCAGAGGGGCGCTGGCATAGAGGCGTGCGTAAAAGTCCCAGAAGGCCTCAGCGATCTCAGAATCCTCCGTCACCCATCGCCCGTCTCCCCGTTGGATCTCCCGGACACCCTGTCTCTGACGGGTTTTTTGCAATTTATGGGCAAGGAGGTGCCCACACCCATCTCCTCCTGTGTAGTATGCGTGCCACAATCGGAGGGCTGCAAATTCGGCTCTGTCCTGATCTAGCGCGGCAAGCTGGTGCCGCACCTCTTTGAGTTGGCACCAGACCCGAGGTGCCCCGGTTTGCTGATGTATCTGTTCTAGTCCTTTCATTTTCCGAGTAAGTTCATCCCTCTTACATCTGTGCTCTACATTTTCTGCAGCTGATACGGCGACCAGCTCCCCGCGTATGACCGCTTTAAGTGCTGCCCATTGTGTGGAGAGGGAGGTGTCGCTATTCGCGTTATGGGAGAGGTAGTCTTTTATGGAGAGCTGTACCTGTTCTACTACTGCAGTGTGGTGTAAGAGGGTGTCACGTAGCCGCCATAACCGAGGGGGTCACTGCATAGGGGGGAGAATAAAGGGTGCGATGACTGGTGCATGGTCAGATAAGGAGGCCGCACCTATCTCTACGGTCGTAGCCAGCACGTGCAGCGATGTGGATGCCAGTAGATAATCCAATCTAGCGTAGGTTTTGTGCGCGTTAGAGAAGAAAGAGTATTCGCGGCTGTGGGGGTGGAAGCAGGCCTATCGACGAGGCCTATATCATGTAGTCGGGTCAGACCTGCTGTGGATAATGCGCCTGACTGGTTAGTGCACTGACATGATCCTTCTGCATTGTTATCTAGGATAATGTTCAGGTCGCCCCCCAGAAGAATCTTACACTCTGTTGTGGCTGTCGCCTCCGTGAGCTCGGTGTGCAAGAACTTTTCCTGTCCTTAGTTAGGGCCATAAACTGAACAAATGGTAAAAGTGATACCCCTCAGGGCAAAACGGTATGTAAGGAGTCATCCTCTGATTTCAGCTTCTTTATGAAGAACTTCCCCGCGGAACCGATGGGCGACTAGAATGGCCACCCTGGCTGATTTAGTGGGGCCGGAGGAAAATAGCTGTGTGGGGAACCTATTGGATTTGAGGCGATGGCAGTCTTTTGACAATAAATGCATTTCCTGGAGTAAGCATATGTCCACCTCGATGTTTTCTAAATAGGACAGGACAGCCTTACTTTTGACGGGATTGTTAAGGCCCCGCACATTTAGGGTGAGTATTGTAAGTGTGGTGGGACTCATATATCTAGGGGAAAATGGACAGCCATGGATGAGATCTGGAAGTCAGTACTCCACCAGTATTGGGCGGATGTGATAGCGAGATGCACTGTCCACGTAAATCTGTGCTACACATTAAAAAAAAACAAAAAACAACACTATACCTCATCTATCACTGCACATAGAAACTTATCAGTCACCCCTATAGCAGGCCTTATCAATCCTGAAGGCAGGGTGCTTGGTTATATGTGAGAGGGTGCCCAGGCATGAGCTAAGCCCCTCTGCAGTCTTCGGGATCTCTTCTCCGGGGTTGTCAGTGGTGCAGCCTGACCATATACTCTTAAGTGCATTATAACCATATGGTAAATGCAATCTTTGGACTGGCTGCACGGAAACATGTCGTGTTTGGTGTCAAACACCTTGGAATCATACCCCCACACCAGTAACTGGAGGGGGAGTATGATGCCACCCTTCTAGAGGGAGAGACATGACGGCACTGGTGTACCCGGTACCAACTTCAAAGAGCCCTGGCATCACAAAATGGATGCTGCAGCCACAGAAACGGGTCTGACGCCCTGCTGCTGACCGAAACTCCGGCAGGGGAGGCCTGGATAATAGGTTTCCCGTCACAGGGAGGTGTAACCACCTCCCAGACAGGCTGATGTGTATTGGGGCTGGGTGGGAGCACTCTCAGAGTGCTTTGAAGTCCTGCACTGGGGGCACATTTGGTGTCCCTGTGCATAGTCCAGCTCATACCCATTCAGGGGCTTCCAGTCCCTGCTCTGGCGCAAAACTGGACAAAGGAAATAGGTGTAGCCACCCCTCTTTCCAAACCCTCCCATAGGTGGGTCCCCAGAGTTAGTCCAACCCCTTTCTTTGGTATAAGTAAGGAACCCCTGGCAACAGGACTTTGGATATCCCTGGACAAAACTCTGAAGCTGAATCCTGGAACTTCGACGCTCTACTCAAGACTAGAGGGCTGAAGAAATCTCCCTTGGGGTCAAGGAGTGACTACCCTGCTTGGCAGGCACCAACAAAGCATTTTGCTGGTCTGCATCTCTGAAGCTCCTGCCGGACTCCAAAGTAATTGCAGCCCAGGAAGAGGATTTCCAGACTTTTTACAGGCCAACCCGATACCCCAGCAAAGCTGAGACCCGCAGCCCTCGTGAGTAGCGTGGAACCGGAACTCCTGATCAACCTGCACATTTGCAAGTGCATTGACTTCTCAACGTCTCTTGAAGTTGTGCTTGGGGTTACTTGTAGCCCCCACCTTGAGCACCATCTGCACCGAAGATTGTGGGCCTACACTCCACGAGTGTTCTGTGAGCCTGCTTCTTGCATTTCAGCTCGAGGCTCCTTTGCGATCCTTGGTCCGTTGACTGGTGGGTTCCTGAGACTGGTGGGCTTCCCTGTTTGCTCCAGATATGTCCTGACTCCCCACCGCGTGGTGAGTCCCTCAGACCTTGCTGGTCTGCACCGAAGCATCTGTCTCCTTTCTGCGTGGGTTGCTGTTGCCAAGGCTTGTTGTGTCCAATCTGGGCACCAACATTGCAGCACTAGACATGCTTCGCGGAACAGCTCGAATCCAGCTCCTGGTTGTCCTCGACGCCTCCTGGTGCTCGTGGCTGAAAGTCAAGCTTCTTCTTCTCTTTACCTGAAATCACCTGACTTCAGTGGGCATTCACCTATCGTGCTCCTGATCACTGGCTAGTGACCCAGACTCTGTCCCCTCTGCTTTCAGGTTCTTCTCGACTTCGATCCATGCTTCGATCTCTTCGGACACTTCACATCTTCCCGGCAGCAGTACTTCTTCGCCAGCTCCCATTGAAATGGACGACGCGACCCGACTCCATTTGACACCTATGCACCCGGCTTCCCTGGGTGAGGTAACTCGAGTGCTCCCGTGCTCCCATGGGTGTTGACCCTAGAACTTCCTAAGTCCAAGAGGGTTTGGTGCTAAGTCATTTCTAAGTGTCCTTAATCTTTAAAAATGTAACCGCGACTTTCCCCATAGAAGCTAACGGGAGATCGCGGCTGTGTTCTCACACTGCACACGGCCCCCGTGGGTCCCCTGTGTCACTACCTTGGGTGGTTCTTTGGGGTCCCAGCGATTCTACAGGCTCTAGGCCTTGTGTCTAGCTAAGTCGTGGTTCTTATACCACTATTTTAGTATATGGTTTGGCTCGCCCCTAGGGCCTGACGTGTATTTGTGCTATTTTACTGTACTATTTGAAGTGTAACTTATGTGTTTGGACCTCTAGTCTCATAAAGAGACTAGTAGGGTGTGTTTAGAAATAAATACATATATTTTATATATATAACTGGTGTGATTGTCTTTCATTTAGCCATTCAAGAGATTATAGACTGGTAAAACAAGTTGCTTTACATTCCTTCAAGACTTAGCCTGAAGGCTGCTCTCCATAGCTACCACTAGGATAGCTTTCAATAAAGGTTGTCTTTAACCTATCATCAATAAGGGGTTGTTTGGACTGGTACAGGGTGCCCACTATAATTAGTGGACAGCATCTACCAGGCCAACTTCTCACAGGATCTTCTTGCGCAAGGCCAGGTTGTGGAGCATGCAGCATGTGACAACGATCTGACACACCTTTTTGGGCGCGTATATCAGGGCACCTCCGTTCTTGTCCAGGCAGTGAAACCGTGACTTCAGGAGACCAAAAGTACGCTCAACCACACGACGTTTCCTCCCATGGGAATCATTGTAGCAGACATCAGCTGGTGTCCTGGGATTCCGCAGTGGGCTCATCAACCAAGGACAGTTGGGATGTGCAGAGTCACCTAGGTATGAGGAACACAGAGAAACCTTGTAATGCCACTGTGGCAAAGGACAGCATGTCACACGCAAAGCATGCTATTTGACTATGCATACTCACCCACAATCCATGCATGCTCAGGAAGCAGATTAGCCATCAACTGTGATACGATGCTGTTACGCATGATGTATGAGTCAATGGCTGAGCTGGGAAATTTGGCACACACGTGCGAGATGATCATATCCGCCTGGCACATCACTTGCACATTAATGGAGTGGTAATGTTTACGATTCCTGTAGATATGCTCACGTGCCTGTGGTGGAACCAGCCCAACATGTGTGGAGTAAATGGCACCAACAACATGGGGGATGTGTCCAAGGGCATAAAAATCTCCCTTCACAGCTGCCAATTCAAGTCCCATGGAGAAATGGACATATCTGTCCTTGTAGATCATCATAGCGGACAGGACATCACGCAGCACCATGCTGAACATAGGTTGCGACATCCCACCTGCACTGGCCACCGTGTGCTGGAAAGATCCAGTGGAAAAAAAATGCTGGGCCGCCATCACCTTAGACGTTGGGGTGAAAGCTGTTGGATATGTTCGGCGAGGCTGCAGGTGGGGCTCCAAAATAGCACAAAGGTTCTGTAGGGTGGCTCTATCCAGACTGAATTTCCGGATGATCTCCTCATTCTCCATGTCTGCCAGCACTGTGAAGAGACGATGCAGATTTGGTCTCCTCATAGTCGAGATGAAAGAGAACACATGTCAATGCAATACACCATGAGATGGGCACAACATCTTACATTTTGACAGACACAACGCCAACAATGACTGTCATCACAATTGAGTTACAGAGCAGCTTACATGTAGGGACACCTTCAACTACACGAATCGTACACTTGTTCACTTTCACACAGCATGTACTTCCAAAACAACCTCGGTCTATCAGAATGCACATAGGGATATGGCCACATCTAGCATGGGCACGCCTGAGAGTATATCATCTTGCATATGTGTCAAAATGCAACACTACTGTCTCATACCTAGCTGCTGTACTGGCAACACCTTCAGACGTAAGTTGAACATAGCACACATCAACAACGCAATTACCACAGACTGAGCGTAAACAACAAGTGTGTGCATGATCCAAGATAGGAAGACGGTGAAATCAGCACATCCTTCATTTAGACATACATCGCTGTGATTTTCACTGCACTTTCACACATTGAAATGTGTCCACATTGGAGAGTCCATAACAACACTGCTCTGTGTACATGTCCATCAATATCACAAGTGACTTGTGAGGGAGTACATGCCAATGTACCAAATCACATACACAAACATGGCATGTGTAGTCAGTAGTGTGCTAAATGTCACATTAGCATTGTGTGCACAATGATGTGCCATTTATCATGTCGCCACTGTGCACTGTTGACTGCTAATTGGCCATTGACACAGCATAATGTGTCCATAGGTGCTGTCAAAGTGCTCTGCCACCCAAATCCTGGTCACTCATGTCAATGTATGGCACCCAAATCACGGTAGCTACCGCCTGGCACCTGCGGTGTGTCACCGCCAATGCCCAAGAACCAATTGCGGGAGTGATAGAGATGTATGTATTGCCAAATGGCGGTTGGCATGCTCTGCCACCAAAATCCTGGTCACTCATGTCAATGTATGGCACCCAAATCACGGTAGCTACCGCCTGGCACCTGCGGTGTGTCACCGCCAATGCCCAAGACACAATTGTGGTAGTGAAAGATATGTATGTATTGGCAAATGGCGGTTGGCATGCTCCTCCACCCAAATCCCGGTCACTCATGTCAATGTATGGCACCCAAATCATGGTAGCCACCACCTGGCACCTACGGTGTGTCACCGCCAATGCCCAAGGCACAATCGCGGTTGTGGTATATATGTATGTATTGCCAAATGCGGTTTGGCATGCTCCGCCACCCAAATCCCGGTTACTCATGTCAATGTATGGCACCCAAATCACGGTAGCTACTGACTGGCACCTGCAGTGTGTCACCGCCAATGCCCAAGACACAATCGCGGTAGTGATAGATATGTGTGTATTGCCAAATGGCGGCTGGCATGCTCCACCACCCAAATCCCGGTCACTGTCAATGTAAGGCACCCCACTCGCGGTAGCTACCGCCTGGCCCCTGCGATGTGTCACTGCCATGAACCATGCCCTTACAGTCAATTGGAAGCGCAATCACACTAGCCTAATGCAATTTTGAAAATTACGGTAGGCGTGCTCTGCTAGGTCATTGGATGCATTTGGAAGAAGCACCACCGCTGTAGCTACCGCCTGGCACCTACAGTGTGTCACCTCCATGGACCATGCCCTTATAGCCAATGGGAAGCGCAATCGTGGTAGCCTAATGCAATTTAGAAAATTGCAGTAGTTGTGTTCTGCTGTCGTGGAGCCAGTCATTTTATGCATTTGAAAAAGGCAGACCCAGAACACCAATTGCAGCAGCTTAGAAACACTGAAACGACCCCTGGGGGCTATATATGTGTGGGAGAGAGCCTCACATTTTCACTGCTCCCACAGTCTGCTGCCTGAGACCCCTCACCTGCTGCTACCTCCAGGGACTGCTGCCTGAGACCCCTCACCTGCTGCTGCCTCCAGGGACTGCTGCCTGAGACCTCTCACCTGCTGCTGCCTCCAGGGACTGCTGCCTGAGACCCCTCACCTGCTGCTGCCTCCAGGGACTGCTGCCTGAGACCCCTCACCACCCACTGCCGCTGCTGCTGTAACATGGCCACAGTGATGGCGAGGCCTGAAAAGATCCGGGCCACTCCCTTCACCAGCGCGTAGCTGGACGTCCTAATGGACGAGGTGCTCACACAGTATCCAAGGCTATATGGTGCCTCAAATGTTGTGGTAAGTCTTCAACAGTGTGAGTGAGAGTGCAGGGGGGGCACACATGTAGTTGATCTGATGCAGTATGTGCCTGAGAGTGTGGGGTCGTGTCATGCACTGCCTAACATGCTGTCTATAGGGGTAAGAGGTGTGATTCCTATATCACACATTTCCCTGCCTGCACATCAAGATTGGAGGGACATGTATTGTCTTGTCAGCCATTCAGTGATGCAGCTAGTTGGAAATGCAAGAGTCAGGACAGTGATTGCTTATGTGAATGGCTGTGTGGGTCCCTGTTGTCCATCTCAGTGTGAATCCACCTGGCCTGCACAGTCACCGCCCAAAATGACAAGTACACATCACTGAATGTACAGAGTGTTACGTGTGTCTTTTTTCATTGCTCTCCATCAATGAGCCATCTCAGCCCTCTAAATTGCACACAATAGACCTCGTGAGAAGGGGGTGTTTTTGTGAGATCATGTCCCTCAATGTGACATTCATGACACAGTGAGCCATTCACAGGGCAAGGACATTGAGGGCTGAGCAGTGTTGGACACAGTGAGTCTACCACCAAACATATGTTGATATGTAATGTATGTCTTGCTCTACCTCAAAAATGGACAGTAGATGTGGGCAGACTACACATGACTTTCTGTGCTGGCATCCTGCATGTGTATGAGATGGGCAGGTACTCTGTCCACCCTCACACCTGCATGCATTTACGTGTGGTTCTCCCATGATGATGTACCATGTGAGACGCATTCTTGTCTCTGTTAGACATATCTGTAGATTTTGGATGAGTCAGTATCATGCTACTGTGCTGAGAGATTTTGGTACATAACACTGTGTCACTGATGTTTTCCCCCTCTTGTCTCTCATGCCTGCAGCTCAAAGTACACCAGCGTAAGGCCATGTGGAGGGCCATTGCAAGCAAGGTGTGGGCTCTGGGTGTCTCAAACCGTCGGCGCACCCACTGCCACAAGGGGTGGGATGACATCTGCCGGCTGAGCAAGAACATGGCGGATATGAAACTGGGGCTGCTCCCTCGGACTGGCAGGTTGGCATAGCCCAGCATGACACCACTAATGGTCCACATCTTGGCCGTGACACAGCCTGAGCTGCATGCACGATTGAAGGAGCATCCGCAGCAGACTAGGGGTGAGTATTCTGGGAAGGGTGACTTTGGCTGTGAGTGGCTGCATGTGTACACAGCATGGGCCAGCACAGGGATATGTGATGTTGGTAGATTGACGCAGTGGCTTGTAAGTGGCCTCTGTGCTGGGTGCAGCTATCATGCATTAGCCCTACATGTACTTCCTAATGTAAAATGAGTACTGGGCATTTACATAGCATTATGAGTCGTGGTCTTCAGGTATCGTCTGCATTGGGGTAGTGTAGGAAATCACATGGAAGGGAACAGCAGTGTGCCCAATCTGAGTGGGCTTTCATCAATGCATGCATTGCCTGACTTCAGATTTGTGAGGCTTAGACATCTTACGCCAATGTGCAACAGTAGTTGTGCCCCAAAGTGCAACATGGTTAATGGCATGGGCTCATGGTCATTGTGGAATGTCATGTTGTAGTCTGTATCTGTTATGTCCCCTTCTGCTCCATCCAGATCTGACAGTGGCAACATGTTGTAGGGTTCATCCTTGCCCTAGGTCTGCTCTGATCTATTTGTGTGTCTGGTTGAACGGAGCCAAGGGCAGGATATTGTGTTGTGTGGTCATCACATGGCTCACTTAGGTGTGGTTTTCTTGTTTAAATGCATTGTTTGAGTTAAAAATTGAGGTTGCACAATGTTATTGCACGGGGTGGTGTGCAATATGTCAGTGTCTTCATCTTCAGTGGTGCTTTGCTTGCATGTGTTTGTTCTGTTGCTACCACTGAACGGACCCTACTTATCTCTCTCTCATGCAGCATCTCCTGTGGTCACGGAGGGACAGGGGACGGACACCAGTGGTGAGGCATCAAGCACAACAGCTGCACAGGAGCACAGTGACACAGATGTGGCCAGCGCCACGGAGGGGGACAGGAGTCTGATGGAGGAATCAGAGGCAGAGACGCAACGTTCAACGTCATCTGACACTGGCAGTAACACATCCATGTTTGCAGGCACAGGGAATGGGGACTCTGCCTCCTCTTCCACCACACAGAATACAGTGCCCACCCGCCAACCTACTTCTACTGTTTCTACCCGTGTCCTTCACCCCAGGCACCGCTGCCCCTGTCCCCCCTGCTACCATCAGTGCTGAGTCTGTGGACCTTTTGCGCCAGCTGTGTGTGGGCCAGAGAGCTCTCCTCAATGCCTTCATAGACCATGACAAAAAGTTGGCACAGGTGGTTGCTTTCATGGAGGGCATACATTCAGAAGTGGGTGGGCTACACCGAACTGTCCAGTTTTTTTCCTCTGCAGTGACGGCAGCCCTTCAACTGGCACAATCTCAGAGTCCAGCTCCAGTCCCTTTGACCACCCCCCTGCCAGTGGCCACATCTCATGATAGTGACCACGCACCACAGACATCAAGGTCAAGATACAGCACATGCAGCACACAGCAGCAGCAGCCCAAGCGTTCCAGGGCGCATACACCATCCCCACAGAAAACTAAAGCCACCCCAGAGCGCAAAGACAAAAGCCCATCAGGCGACACCAAGGGCCACAAAGCCAAGAAGCAGACCTCAGGGTCACATGCCTCAGAGGCATCCCCAGCCAAGGAATCTCCTGTCCCAAAAGCATCTTGCTAAGACAAGCAGACAGTTTCCGTGCCCACTGAGAAGGTTGTGCCTGCTAAGAGTACACATAAGAAAAGCTCCAAGGCAGATTCGCCCACAACCTCGACTCCCATCCAAAGCCCAGTGATGCAGGGAAAGGAGGGCACTGTAAGGGGTACACCAGGTATACAGGGGATGGAGGGGCAAAGGCAAGGGCTGACCAAGCGTACCGCTGGATCCAGCACGTCCCCAGAGGGAGGGCCACTGTCTGCACCTGATGCAGCTTTGGTGGAGAGTGTGCCTGTTGTGTCCACTCCACTTCCCATTAATCCCAAGACAGGGAAGCCATTTAGAGTCCCCAAGAAGTGGAAAGGCACCCCTCCACAATCTCCCACCCACACTGTGTCTCATGTCAGTATGACTCCACCTCCATGTGTCAATACACCACCTGCTCCAAACAGCCCCAAGCCACAGATGCCTCTACCTCAGCTGGGCCTCTCTCTCCCCGGTCAAGTGCTCCAACTGTCTCCGACCCACAGCCAGCTCCCAGTCCGACTGCTAGCCATTTCTGAGTGGTAGTCACCCTCACACACCAGTCTCTCCCACAGCGGTGCCTATACTGCCCATTGTTATCCCCCTGACTATGTTGCTGACCATGGTAGGCTACAGTCGCACACATTCCCTGTGCAGCTTCTCATGGACATACTCTGCACTTTCTATTGGCCACTGGCCTTGTTGCTCCTTGCTGTGTTAAACTGTTCCCAGTGCAGCATCTCATGGACATACTCTGCACTTTGTATTGGCCACTGGTCTTGTTGCTCCTTGCTGTGTTAAACTGTTCCCTGTGCAGCTTCTCAAGGACCTACTCTGCACTTTCTATTGGCCACTGGCCTTGTTGATCCTTTCTGTGTTAAACTGTTCCCTGTGCAGCTTCTCATGGACATACTCTGCACTTTGAACTGGCCACTGGCATTGCTCTTTTCCCCTTCCCTGTGCAGCTTCTCATGTACTTACTCTGCACCTTGGCCTGGCCACTGGCCTTGCTCTTGTCCAATATGGGTGCCTATCTGTGTAATATGTGAATAAAGACAGTTGCTCCTGTTGTCTGTTTTTTCAGTGTCCTTACTGAATAAAGATTTTGCTGTGTGTATATGGTTTACTGTGCCACATGCTCTGTATGCCACTTCCACATTGTCAATGGCTTGTCTCACTTTTTCTTGTTTTTACAGGGGTGACAGGGACTTCAGTTCTTCCTGACTCTGATACTTGTGGGTGCAATGATGGTGGTCTTAGATGAAATACCGTTATCATTGTCATTCTTTGATCCTGTTAGCTATATTGTACACATGTCAGGTTTGGGGGCACAGCCAGCACATAGTGGGATTCTATCCACAGGATTGCAGGCAGGTTGGCCAGGGTCATCATGTATGTGTCATCTTACTTTATGTGTGCCCAGCAGTGTAGGTGTATAGTCATGTTGTGATGGTCAGTCATCCTCCTAGTCACTTGGCTTGCTTTCAATGTGTGCACTTGGGTGGTAAAGAAGTGTGCAGTGTGAAGGGGTGAATTTGTCTGGAGTGTTGATGTGTGTGTGCCCCTGCAATGTCAACTACACATATGTGTCACCCAGGAGTGGAGTGCCTGTTTGTGTGATTGTTCAGCCCTGTGCTTGTGCTTCTGCGCACATGTGTGTGTTGTATGTTGTGCACTGTGCAGTGTGTTGCTGTGTCCTTGCAGTTCTGGCTGACTCCTACTTGTTGTTTTTGGCAATTGTGAGTATGCAGAGTATGTGACTGGCAAGTCAGTGTTGTGTTTTGTGTTTTGTTGATCATCCATGTGTCTTGATGCTGTTTGTGGTCAGTGTGCATACCTTCTCCACCACACTGACATTGTGGGTGTGATTTTCTCATGCATTGCTGTCACATGGGGCTTCATTGCCTCCAGTATGGCATGTGGTGTGTGGTGTCATACCATCCCCTATCTGTGCTTCAGATGCCTACCTATTGTGAGTCTGCACTCTATCTATTTGTGTATGGTACACTCCTGCCATGTCCACTACTGAGGGACACAACACTTCACTTTCATGTCAGCTGTCCACTTGTATTGCCTTTGTGAGCGCCTCCCCATCACTTCATTTGTGACACTGTGCTTTGAGGTGCAGATCTTTGCACAGGAGGAATGTGCTACTCAAGCCATTTTCCCAATTGGTTATATGTGATTTTCTTGTACTGTTCAGCAGTCATGGTTGCTCATATGCAGTTCAACTGTTTGTGCTGCACAGTCCTCTGGTCAGGTTGTTTCCACTTTGGTGTTCCAGACTTGTGCATCTGTGGGTGTTGGGTTAGGTGTATGTGTGTTTGCTGAGGTACTGCTTGACTTCCAGAGTGTGATGTTGTCAGTGTGCTGTTGTTGTGGGTGTTCATGGTGTGTCACTCATATCTGTGTGGGACTGGTATGTTTTGGGTGCACACACTGCTTGTCGTGCATGCAGTGCTGTGAGTGTATGTAGCCTTCACCGTGCCTGGTGTGCATCCCCTGATGTTGTGCTGTGTTTGCTATGTGATTTATTGGCATGTGCATCTGTTGTGTGTTTGATGTGGCTGTGTGCAGTGTTTGGGCTGTGTTGTCTCTTGCAGATGACAGATGCTCTGTGTGTGGTGTTCTATTTGCATGTCTGTGTGTGTGTTTTGTTGGTGTGGTGTGTTTCATTCAGATGTGTGTTGCCAGTGTGGTGTGCCTTACTTTTGTGTCTGTCACATGAACTTAGGTCTATTCTACTTCCTGTGCTTGTGTTAGATGCGTCCTTGGTGTTTTCTCCTCTCATGTTTGAGCTGTCTCTTGTCATTCTTGTGTATGTGCAGGCATGTGGTACACTGTGACATCATGTTGACTTGATGGGTGATGTGGTATGTCTGTCTGTGTGTCATTGTAGGCCCATTTCTCCCAGTTTGTGTCCATGTTTGTTTTGTGATGGTGCACTTCTTGTCTGTGTTGTGGTAAGTTGTCTTTGCATTGCAGCTGACTTGTGAGGTTGTGCACTCCTGTTCTGTCTGTGCTCCCATTTCCTTTCCACAGTTTGGCTGCACAAGTCATGTCTGGTCTTGTTGTGGTCCTGTGTGTGTTTGTGTTGAGTTATGTGTTTTGCAGCTGTCTTTTGTGCAGACATTGGTTCTGGCATCCCTGTGTGTGTGTGTGATGTTTGTGGATACCCCCAGGGAGTGTGATGTTTTGTCTGTGTATTGACTGGACATTATTGACACCCTTCTGTGTGTTTGACACTGGTGTTGTGTGCTGCAGGTGTGATGGGGGTATGTGTGAAGATTCCTACTTGTGTTTGACAGTCATGGAGTGTGTCAATGGGCCCTGTGTATAGTGCTGCTGACATAATCCTGTCATGTAGTTGTATACATATGTGTGGCTGTTCACAGTTTGACTTCAGGGCCTTCCTTTCATCCCTGTGCCAAAACAAGGGTTGCCTTGCTGTCTCCCAGAGTTGTTGCACTGAGGTGACTGTGGTTTGACCTCACTCACTGTGCCAGTCATGTGTGAATTGATGGGCCATGTGTGATTTGATGGGCTGAGGGTGTTGTTATATGTTCCTTGTCTTGGATGTGATGTACACATGCTTGGTGGTTATCTCCTTGGCTTTCCATGTGTGTGCACCTCACTTTAGCTTTCCTATATGTTGTGCTCCATTGCTGCTGGCATGTGGTCTATGTATGTGTGTCAGTGTGGGGTATGTCTGTGTGAATTAGCAGGCTGTGTGTCCAGGGGAGTGATTGTTCATTATCTGTGTGTGTTCATTTTGTGCTTGTACTCAGTTTCTTTGCCATGTGTGTGGTGTTGTGGTGGTGTGTGGGTTGCCCAAGGCCTGTGCTTCTGTGCTGTGTGTTCCTCTGCAGCCCTTCCTGCTGTGGCTGTCTCCCTAGTTGTTTGGTATATCGTGCAGGGTGTGGGTTCACATGGCTTGTTGTTGTGCATGGGGGCACATGGCATGTCCCTTCATGTTGGGGGGCCCAGTGTGTGGAGGGTAAAGGTGTGGCCCTGTGGTCTTTGTGCATTGCCCATGACTGGCGCTGGCCCTGCCTTCTGCATTGTGCGCATGATTTCCCGCGTCTCCACCGCTGCGGCGACGTGACCGGGACATAACTTCATAATCGTGGTAGATGGGTGACCTGGGAGCGGAGAGGTGATTTAGTGACAGGTAGGACATGTGTGGGTACACTTGTGGAGGTGTTCCTGTCCCCACCAGGGTGTCTGGTGTGGACAGGACCCCTATATTAGCTTTGAGTTGTGTGTTGTGGTTGTGCGCGGAATTGTGTTATTGCGTACCTGCGTCGTCATCCGCG
Source organism: Triturus cristatus (assembly GCF_964204655.1). Lineage (NCBI taxonomy): Eukaryota > Metazoa > Chordata > Amphibia > Caudata > Salamandridae > Triturus > Triturus cristatus. Next base: position 549,267,971 of record NC_140589.1, on the reverse strand, counting down.
ATGGTCCATGAGTTGCTGGTAATGTATCAGGTACAGCACCGGGAAGACGTGTAGAGCTGGGTCCATTGCGGTCGGGACCGGGTGAAAGGGACCAGGAGTCTGGTTTTGCGCTCCATTGTGGTGCTTCTGCCGTCTCTGGTTGGGGGGTTCCTCTGCTGCGGTGCGACTGGCTGTTTGGGGCATCCTGATTTGTACAGCGGACGGCACGTCATTCCGCATGGCGCGGTGAGTCACCATTGGCTCCCAACGCAGCGGTGGCGGGTGCACTTTGATGGAGGTTTGCGTTGCACCTCGGCGGAAGGGAAATAGGCTATGTTTGGCCATGCTAATATGGCGGATGTGAGAACCGCTGCTGGCGTGCGGAAAAAAGCATATTCCACCACCGCCAGCACCGCAGTGGTGCTTCCGCCCGCCGTACTAATAGACCCCTAAGTATTAATATGGAGTCATTTGTAGAGTTATGGCTTACCATGTATGTTATCATCTTAATAATTGTTAGGAAAACAGATGTACCTGACGGGTAGAAAGTATCAATGAAAGTGAGTCCAACAATGCTCTATAGCTGGTGTGTTGACTCTATAACGTCTTCTATATGAGTTTGTGGTGGCTGTATAGAGGGTTCCTCACCTGTTCCATATGCCTCGGAGAGGATGTTGGCAACCTTCTCCTTGGTCATACCAAGGTTGTACTACCTTTTGTGGATTTCCTCTGGGTGACTCTGACTGCACTGATTTTCTCCTGATGGCCCTCTGAGAGTCATGGACATTGAAGGAGCTTTTCCCCTCAGGCAGCACCTCTAGCTACTTTTCACTAAATGTTAGCTTTTTTTTTGCATCCTGTACGATCTTTCCTGATTATTTTCTAGACAGCTTGGCAGAAATGGTCTGCAACACCCCAAAACACCAAGAATGTAGGATCAGAAAATAGCGCCTACCTTCCTCAGTGTTGCACAAAACATGAGTTAAACCTCTTCCTCATTGCAATGTCATCAAGCAGTCCCAGAATGCAAATTTTGCAATTTGCGATTCTGAAAAAACGATTTGGGTTTTACTGATTCAGTATTAGAGAATGAGTAAATTGTAAAAGAAATCCTTCTGACTCACACATTGCTGAGATGCCTGGGTGATACATACCAATTTACGATTCAGAAAATGTGAGTTGGAAAGCATTGCATTTTGTATTTCGTTATTAAAGAGTTTGTTATATCTGGCGCTTAGTCCCTTATTTTACTCTGCTTTATTGCTGTTTTGTCCTCAATGTTCAGTGAGCAGTCTGTGTCAAAAGAAGGGGCTGAAATGAGTTGTAATGAATATAAACAAGCATTGTTAATTTCAATGTTTTGACATGTGTATATTGTAAGGATGCTCGCAAGCGTGAGTAATACATAGAGGATGAATAACAATTTATTAATTATTTTGCAAAAACACAAAATTATAAACTGCTGCTTATTTTTTTATTTGTGTTTCATGTATGTGATGAACAATCCACTACTGTTGTTATATGGCCATTAGGATCATTGTCGACATTGCTAAGTTAGCATGAGCTTTGCTGCCATGATGCTGCTTTTGTGCACGTTACTACATGACTTTATTTTTGCAAGATTCTGTTTATGCCTCTCACATGAGAACCGTCTGCTTTTCTCGTTCTCTGCTGAGTTCCTGGAGTTTAGTATGAACACGATGTGCAAGGTCGATAAACAATGCCCCTTGTTATTCTGTTCTGGTCAGTACCTAGCACCTAAACAAAACATGCTAAACACAGCTGCGTTGCTGGAGACTCGTGTTTTGATATTATTGGGATGCATGTTGTTTTAACACACACTTGGAGAGAGCCCTTTCCATGGAGAAGAACTATGCTGTTCCTATGATGTAAACCTTACATCCAGGCTTTAAGGTATGGGCTCTGCTGACAAAGCCCAGAGATCTTCCTTTATATAATAAACTTCTAGTCAAGGGGAGGGTTTTTTAGGCCTTTATATAATGACTTCCCCCTTTGTACTCTATGGAATTGTAACAATGCTAATTGTTTTGAGTTTATGCATTTTGCTGCTGGTAGTGGCTCATATACTGTATTGTAGAGCACGATAGTTAAAATAAACATTTTGAACTATTACAGTGACTCTGCCAATTCTAATTGTGGACAAGTACGAGTGAGCAAGCGAAAGAGTATGTCTTGCTACCGCGATTCCTGAGAGAGTCAGGAGTGTTGTGATTTGGGTTGTCTAATCAATTGTAGCTTCGTGATTTTGGAGAAGAACGAATGAGATGAATAAGACACTATAGCTAGTCGGTTCTGGGATAGGGTAATCCATGACAAATGTGACGGAGTGCCCTGTCACCCAAACACTTAGAATGCCTACACAATTCTGGGCGGAGTTTGCGGAGTGACATAAAAACTCCACCGCGCTATGGGGAGTTCCATGTGCGGTAGAGTGCCTTGGGGTCAAGCCATTCACAGTGATTTTGAGCACCGGGTGTTTGTCCCGTGCTGTAAAATTACCACGAATGGCGCCATGCGCAGCGCAAGTGGCCTCAGCTTGCTTTCTGCTGCTCGAGTAGATTTTGTACTCGAGCAGCAGCTTTCTCAACACAAATGGAAGGTATCTCAACGCTCGCCAACTAGACCTTGGTGAGCGGTGGATTTTTCTTGCTCGCGCTCACCATCTTAACATTGATGAGCGCGAGCGAGGAAAAAAACTCTGCGTGCTCTGCGGAGTGCGGAGTGTGGAAAACTCCGTAAAAAACGTATTCTGATAGCACAACAGAGTAGGCACTGTTGGAGTAAAGGGATCAGACTGCCTGCCCTATTTAGAGTGGATGGCGTGATTACTTTTTTTCTATCAATCACCTTCAGGAAAAAAAAAGGCCATGGATTTTCCCACTTTGGGATTTTGTTTTCGAAAATTTAAGCTTGGTGGATAGCAAAACCAGTGGTGGCCATTCACCAAACATTTTGCACTGTCAAGGAAACTACCAGGTCGGTGGTTCCTCTGAAGGTACAGGGATCCTTGTTAGGCCAGCACTGCTATCTAAATTTAGTGGGGGATAGTCCATCGGGGTGGCTATGTAATATCCTCCACCACCCTGACTGACAGACTACCACCCACCAAACTGTAAATCTGGCCCTTAGTTCTAGAGGAAGTCAAAGCAGGACAAGTGTTGTACGTTATTGAAGCAAGCAGGACCTGAGTTGCACGTTAATGAAGCTTTGTGGACATCATTTCATTATAGAAATTCCAAAATGGATGCTACCATCCAGGGGGTGGGAGGAACTTAGGGGTCTTTTAGGATGGCAGTCGGAAAATCACCCCGACCGCCATGGTAGCGGGAAATGACCGCCCGCCAGGACCGTGGCATAACCGCCGGTCCAATTAGTATGCTCCACAGTCGAAATCCGACTGCGGCGGAACGATCGCGGCCTTTAACATTGTGGCAGTTGCTGCTGCCAGCAGCACTGCCGTGATGTCAAAAGGAGCATGCCCTGCATATCCCTGAACTGCGTGGCAGGCACTGCACAGTGCCTGCCACCTGTTACAGGGACATGTAGGGGGGTACCATGGGTACCCCCCCAGTGCACCCACACCAGCCCAACACATTGGGATCCCACAATGGGCCCCCAGAGACATTCTCCGCATGCCTTTCCATGACGGTTCCACCGCAGCGGAAAGGCTGGCAACCGTCGGCATCATAATGATCATGCTGGCGGAGCCTGGCCCTGCACCGGCCCCATTTTAGCAGTTCAGCTCCACCCACCAGGTATGTGTGCAGACTGCTACCGGCGGAAAAGTGGCAGGCGGAATTTCTCACCACCGCGGTCATCACCGCCATGCTAATGTGACCGGCGGTTTTCGGGGTTGCGATTGCGGACAGATGTCCGCCGCCGGCCCGGCGGTTGACACCGCCATCTCGGCGGCGGCCATCTCACCATCCTAATAGACCCCTAAGAGTGCAGTCTGGGGAGATCACAGAGTGCATCACCGGGTTCAAGGTTGGAAGTGCATGGCGTATGGCAAGCAAGAGGAAGTAAATGAAGAAAACTAGGATTGACAGCAAAATGAGAGATGAGGGTGCAGTGGAAAATCACACAGTACAAACTTCCTATTGACATACAAAACAGATGCATCACAGGGATCAGTAGGTTCCACTTTGCCCATCTTACATGGAGCAGAGAAAGCTTTCCTCCCACACACAGAATAAGTATACTGCAATATTCAGCAGTGAAACCTTCACATACACATTATGAACAGGTACTATAAAGCCATCAATTATCACTTTCTTCAGCTAATTTCACTTTGCCCTATATTGTCAACGTTTTCAATTTTACTTTGCTCGGTGACATCAGTCTCCAAGTAGGTGATATTAATGACTTATCCTAACCACACCTATCAACAAATTCTACTCTCTGGGTTTATTGGAAAGGGCTGGGGCACCTACCAACCACGCCGGGCATACGTTCAATGTATTTTTTTCTAACCTAAGCAATCTTCAAACCCAGGCTTGTTACTGGCCTTTTTCATTTTACATTTTTGTAGTCCATTCAAATCTACTTCCAGTACTAAAATTGTTATGTTCCATTCCTGGTTCATAACAACAGATTCCAATCTCAATATCACCCTTATCCGTATTCTTATCTAATGACTATCTGCCACCCAAAAAAAAAAACTAATTCGTGGTTGATGGAAGCACTAGACAAAACAATCATTACAGTCTCATTATATTACTCCAGCTGTCTGGGATACAGGAGAGCTCCAAAACATCAAGCTCAATTCATGGAATTAGCAAATCGTGTGCAACATAAATACCTCTTACTACTGCTCCAAAATAGCCAGTGCTACAAATTTATCACATGAACCAGTCTCGATTGTCACACATTTTCTCTATCTATCCTTCGTCCTCATTCCTCCTTCTCTCCATAATCCCATTAATCTCTCTCAAAAGCTGTGTTCCATTATATTCTCTATTTTCGGCGAACACATTGAAAACATTCAATCAAATGTTCTGACTCAACCACCTTCATTGTCTCTACCTTGTCTACATCTTATTTACTCTGCCAATCAAGGAGCCGCCAATACTATGTGCTCGGCAGGTTGTTATAACATTCCATTCCATTATACTGTCAAAACTAATTTCATACAGGCTTTGGCAGTGCAAATGCCCATCATAAACACACAATGGGTTCAAAGGGGAATCAGCAGCAGAAGCGTCCATTGGTTCAGAGAGGTTCCATATGTGAATTACTATGCAAGCATCTTCCGTACACCCAATAGGTACAACATGGACATCAGAAGAGCAAGCTTCCATCCAGCAGACATAAATGGTCCCACAGAGGCATATACTTTGTCAAGATGTGTCTGACCTGATCGTCAGGATGTGGATCCTGAATACTGAACAGAGAATTGACGTTGTATTGTATTTATATAGGGCTTACTACTACTAACGAGGCATTGAAGCGCTTTCAGCAAGTAGAGCGCTCCTCCCAAACCCAAAAAGGATTAGTGTTGGATTAGTATAGGGAAATATGTGTTAATTTGAGCGGTGGACATCCAAGCCTGTTTGTTGGATTGATGAAGATAATTGAGGATAGAAGAGGGAAGAGTCTGTAAAGCAAACTGAACTTGAGTAAAGAGACAGCACAGGTGCAACACTTAGTGCCACTTAACAACAATGTCATGGTCTTGTCGCTTTTTATGTACACCCCCAAACATCTCCAAAAAGAGAGAGGAAGGGACACACACAAAATTTTAAATATTGCAAATTGTTTTATGTAGCACATTTTGAAAATGTTTGGCCAGCCAACATTAGCTTATCAGGGTAACAATTTTACTCTGAAAACGGTAAAAATTCTACAGTAGTAAAGGAAACCTACACTTTGCAGAATGCATAATAACATCCGATGAGTGCTCAGCACTAAGCCATCCATTTCACAAGGACATCAGTAGGTAGCTCCTTATTAATAATATGAAGTGCTATATAAATGCTTCAATACAGTAATAATAATGTTCTCACGCCCAAATGGTTGAAAGGCAAAGTAGGCCCTGGCAGGATTTCATCCTTTTACCTCTAATTTATGGACAGATCTTGGCAGCAGTGGCTCAAACTACTGAGCTAGCTTGTCATAATTGGATGTCAAGACAACGGCAGGCACATGCATCAAGCAAAAAAAGCCTCGCAAAAAAAGGCCGTTTGCGAACGCAATTCAACCCTTTCAAATGCAGTAACCCATTTACCGAAAAACAACCTGTTTCGCAAAAATAAGGAGTCGCAAAATTTGCAAGAACCAATAAAGTGAATCCTTATTTGCGAGTGCCTCAAAGCAAACACAAACAGCGATTAGCTAATAAAGAGTCGCAATTCAATGCATGCAAGCTCGCAATTAGCAATTTGCTGGAAATTCGCTATTTTGCAAGTGCAGAATAGGGGAATCACAATCAGGTGATAAAGTAAAAAGAAATAAAAACGCACAGGTGCAACCACTCCGAAACCTATTTAAACTGACTCAGAAGGCCCCTGAAGCCTTTCACAATGGCAGCGCCCTACGTGATGGCGAGGAGGATGAGGATCCATGCAGCTGCCCAGCGCAGAAGAAGAATACAGGAGCGGATTTTCAGAGTGCGCATCACATTGCTGGGACTAACAGAAGATGAAATCTACGATGAGTACAGGCTGAACGGTGCAATGATCACGCACCTAATAGCAGAATTGGAACCCCTAATGCAGTGCCAGACCCGTAGGACCCATGCAATCCCCGCACATGTACAAGTCCTATGTTGCCAGCGCCTACTTGCCTCAGGCAGTTTCCAGGGGGTAGAAGCTGTAGCTGGTGGGGTATCACAAAGCTCCCTTTCATGTTTCTTCAAAACCTTACTTGACGCAATGATGACAAGGATCCACACCCACATACCTTCCCCACAACCCAATAGGATTTGAACAAGAAAAAACTGGACTTCTACCAGGTAGCACAGTTCCCTCATGTGATCGGCTGCATAGATTGAACGAATGTCCCTATGTGTCCCCCAGCAGTGAATTAATACATCTTCAGGAACAGGAAGTCCTATCACTCAATAAATGTGCAAGTGGTGTGCAATGCAAAACATATCATAACAGACATTGTGGCGCAATTCCATGGAAGCACCCATGACTCCTATATATTCTGACACAGTGGCATCCACACGCGTCTGCTCAGGGGTGAATTTGGAGAAGGAAATCTACTTGGTACACACATATACTTATTCTCTACATAAATCAAATGAATGTAAATTCATAACTGTGGCTAACCCTTTGCTTTCCACCCTGTAGGTGACAGTGCATACGCCGTGCGGAACTACATATTGACGCCATACCTCAAACCAGCCACACCACATGAGCAGGGGTACAATGCAGCACACATCAGCACACAGAATGTGATTGAATGCACGTTTGGACTACTTAAAAGCCGCTTTCTCACCCTACACAAAACTGGTGGAACATTGCAGTACCATCCAGAGACCTGCTGCCGGATCGTGGCTGCATGTGCCATGTTGCACAATATTGCCACCAGGAGAAGTATACACATCGAGGTGTCCGACAGTGAGTCTGAGGGGGACAACCAACCACTCCGACAAGCACATGGGGCAAACTCAGCAGAAGGGCAAAGGAGATGTGCAGACATCACACAACATTATTTCTGAGGTAGGTAATAATGAGACAAGACACTTAAAAGTCGAACAGAAAAGTATTTACTAACATGAGCCCATGTAGTAATGTGCAGCCACACAGAGATTTGTGCAAAATAGAACCGTGATTGCATAGAAGAATACCGTAAAATAAACAATTCCACGCCCTGGATGCAATCACTATAATGTTTTTGACCATGGTTACGTCACCATGGGCAAACAAAGGAGGACCTGTCTGGCAAGCTGGCACGCACCCCCAAACCCCTTTCACCTGCATCGGCTACATCACCCTGATGTGCAACAGAAGGTGATGTGCTGCGGGAACTGCGCCTCCTGGCAGTGGTCACTGGCACCGACAGGCTGCTAAGACTGGATGCCTCCTCACTCCTCTCCTCCCCCGTTAAGTTGCTGCCACCAACAGTACCGGCCTGGATCTGTTCCACGGCAGTAGTCACTTGTCCTAGGGCCCTGGCCACATCCCCACAACAATGGCCCACATCTATTTGCATGGCCACGGAGGGACGTGCCAGTGGCGCAGTGGTGTTGCAGAGCTTGTTGTTGGACCTGATATAGGCTGCCATGCGCATCATGCTCTGGCGATGCCTTCTCTTCATGCTGTGGCCCGCAAAGAGCGCCCTGGTGAGCCCCTGCATGCTTGAGTTGGTCTCCCTATTTCCCTCCACAACCGCTGTGGTTAGTTCGCGCACACTGTCTGTCATGAGGCTGATGTTCTTGAACAATTTTGATATGTGCAGCTGGATTGAGCTCATGTGTCTTGCTTGCAGGTGCTGCATCCGCAACATCTGGGACCTCGACACCTCCAAACACATTTGGAGCCTGGTCTTCCCGAGCAGCAATGCAGGCCCTTGAACTGCGCCTCCGTCCACGTTGGACCTGTGCCTGGGGTGTAGGTGGTGTGTTCACACGAGGCAGGCTGGTCGCAGGAGTGGGTGCAGGAGCCAGCTCTGATTCCATGGGCTGCAGTGAAAGGACTTGGGCCCTGCGTTTGGTGGGTGCGGGGGGTGCGCTTGCTGGGGCAACTGGATTCTCCACATCAGTCTCAGCAGGAGTCTCCGAGATGTGTAGGCAATCACTGTCTTCCGAGTCAACTTCAGCTGCATCTGTGATGTGAAACACTGCAATGTAAATTTGTGTTAATCTTACTATTGTGTTACAAAATGCATACTTGACTCACATTAAAGCACTGACTGCAATCACTGACTGGCGTGTTTTACTTGCCATTGTTGTGTTTGACTGCCCACTTTACTGACATGCCTATAACTCCCTTAATGCATTGGGTGTATGAGGGAAAACGTGGACTGGAGTTTGACCTGTACCCTGGGGTTGGCCTGGGGGTATGTGCACAATTGAACAGTACTTAGACGTGTATGTTTGCATGCATCTTACATTGTGTGGTACTAGCCGCGCAGGATGTGTCCAGCTGGGTCACTCCCACCACTGCCTCATGCTGGATTGTCGCCTCCACCAGGTCCTCCAGGGCCATATCCTGCGTTTTTCTGCCTTTGGCACTTTGAGTGAAAGTTTTCCAAAGAGCTTGTCATGGCTGTTGGACACCTCCTCAATGAGGTTTTCAAGTTCTCTTTCACTGAATTTCAGTTTTCTCTTTCTGGGCGTGGCATTCTCCCCTGATGTTGTCTGATCCATTCTGGTGCACAGAAAGTTACAGCAAACAGACGTGGGTGATGTATCAGCTCAGCTCCAGCACTCTGATTCCTCCTCTCACTTCCTCTGGGCACTGAATGAAGCATGGGCTGGAAGACTTCCAGGTTGTGATGTCATCAGCATGCTTCCAATGGGACACGATTTTTGCAAACTCGCAATTTGCGAAATCGCTAATTGCGATTTCTCTAAATGCGAAATCACAAAAGGTGTTTTTCGTATTTTGCGCGTCTCTTTTGGGAAATCGCTATTCACGTTTGCGATTGTTACCGAATCGGTAATTTTGAGCGAACGGGTACATGCATTGCGGATAGCGATTTCTAAACTGCGATTCCTTATTATTTGCAATTTAGAAATCGCTATTTCTGATTTTGATGCATGTACCCATAAATCTCAAATAGAATTGCATCAAACCAAATTTCAGTCAAACAACTGGAATTTCAACTTATTTGGATGAAATAGAATATCAGACATTAAGAAGAAATGCAAAAAGTCAGGAAAACGGAAGTCTGAAGCAAATTACTTAGGTTCTACTTAAAATTACCTGATTTAAACTGAGAGCTACAATGAGAGTGTCTCTTCTCTTTTCTGCTGGACTCCCTCATGGATGCCCCAGTTTGGATCATATTACATCTTCTGTCAGCATCAGAGATAGCTGTTCCTTTCTCCTGGAAGATTATCATTCCTTCTACTGTGTGTTTTCATGTTTCTCCATTGTATTATTGTTTTGTTTTGTTCATCCTCTCTTTGTTGTCTCTCCTTCCCACCTTAACCTCTAGTGTCTCTCTAATTGTCACACTTCCACCTCACTTCAGCATCTCATAAAATTGCACACTGTATAGAGGCACTTTGAGGCACTGGTGAGCACAAGGAGGACACACAGAAAGACACACAAAAGAGACATTTGGAGGTACTGGGAGCACAAACAGGAAACACAAGGAGATGCAAGAGAGACACTTGGAGGCACTGGGGAACACAAAGGGGACACACACAAGGAGGAGCGAGAGAGATGAAGAGACAATAAAGAGACAGATGGAGAGCTCGGAAAGAGAGACAAAGACATGTGGAGAGAGGCACAGGAAGGCTCAGGCTTTAGGAGACTCAGACATGGAGAATGCACACATGTGGAGACAGCCAGGAGACTCAGACATGGACAACACATACATGGATATTGCAGACATGTGTAGACAGGCAGAGGAAGGGTCAGACACCAGGAGACTCAGACAGGGAGAACGCAGACATGTAGAGATAGCCAGGAGACTCAGATATGAAGAACACACATATGTAGAGACAAGCATGGGAAGGCTCAGGCTCGGGCTCTAGGAGCACACAGACATGTTGACACAGGCCCAGGAAGGCTCAAATTGTAGGATATTCAGACATGGAGAAAACAGACATGTGGAGACAGGCACAGGAAGCCCTGGATCTAGGAGACTCAGGCATGGAGAATGCAGACATGTGGAGAGAGGAAGGCACAGCTCTAGGAGACTCAGACATGGAGAATACAGCCATGTGGAGTCAGGGACAGGAAGGCTCAGGCTCCAGGAGACTCAGACCTGGAAAATATAGACTTGTGGAGACAGTCATAGGGAGGCATTGGCTCTAAGAGACTCAGAAAGGAGAGTGTAGACATGGAGAGATAACCAGGAGACTCAGACATGAAGAACACAGACATGTGGAGACAGGCATAGGAAGATTCAGGTTCTAGGAGCATGCAGACATGTGGAGACAGGCACATGAATGCTCAGACTCTGTGAGACTCGGACATGGAAAACACAAACATGTGAAGAGAGGATCGGGCTCCAAAAGACTCTGACTTAGAGAATGCAACATGCAGAGTCAAGATCAGGAAGGGTCAGGCTCCAGGATACTCTGACATGGAAAATGCAGACACGCGTACACAGGCACAGGAAAGCTCAGGCTCCAGTAGACTCATACATGGAAAACACAGACATGGCAAGATGGCCAGGAGACACAGACTTAGAGAACACACACATGTGGAGACAGGCACAGGAAGGCTCTAGGAACACACAGACACGGAGAATGCAGAAATGCAAATACAGTATCAGGCTCTGGGATACTCAGAAATTGAGAACACAGACATGAAGAACATGTGGAGACAGGTACAGAAAGGCTCAAGTTCCAGGAGACTCAGAGATGGAGTACACACCCGTGGAGACAGATACAGGAACGCTCAGGCTTTGGGAGACTCAGACATGTGGAGATTGTCTGGAGACTGAGACATGAAGAACACACATATAGAGACTAAGGGTGGGCGTAGTTGACGGAGTATTACTATGCAGAACTCCACGAAATTGAACAAAAACTACGTGAATTCCACAACTTCGCTCTGCCAACAGAGACCTCATATATTTTTGGAAAAATAACAAGTATCTCTGTCTTTACATGCTAAAATGCATATAGTCTTTTCACAAAAGTAAAAGTGATAATCTAGCAAGCAGTGAGAGAAGTGATGATTTTGGAGATCCTCCCTAACCTAAGACGAGGACCAAGCAGATGCCTCGAACACAAATAGCATATCGCTGAATGATTCAGTGGTGGTCCCATCCTCCTAGGACCACCCCAAGCACAGTTATTTTGGGAAAAAATACAATTCCAACCAGAGGCCCTGCAAAGCATTATGGGACAAGATTAGCAGTGGGCAGTGAATATTATAGTATCCAATATCAAAATATTCTACAAAGCACTGCAGTTCAACTCGTCGTTACTAGGTGTCCCTCACAAATCAAATGTAAAAGCATTGAATCAAGCTGCAGTTCCACTATTCGTTACTAGATGTCCCTCACAAGCCAAATGCAAAAGCATTGAAACCCTGAGCTGAGAGCTAATACTATAAATTCTACAAAGAGCTGAACTGCAGCTACATGAAAGGGTTTCAATGCTTTTGCATTTGGCTCGTGAGGGACATCTAGTAACGACTAGTGGAACTGCAGCTTGATTCAATGCTTTTGCATTTGACTCGTGAGGGACACCTAGTAACGATGAGTTGAACTGCAGCACTTTGTAGAATTATTTTGATTTGGATACAATAATATTCACTGCCCACTGCTAATCTCGTCCCATAATGCTTTGCAGGGCCTTTGGTTGGGATTGTATTTTTGCCCATAATAACTGTGCTTGGGGTGGTCTTAAGAGGATGGGACCACCACTAATTCGTTCAGCATGATATGCTCTTTGTGTTCAAGGCATCTGCTTGGTCCTCCCCCTAGGTTGGGAGGGACCCAAAAATCATCACCTCTCTCATTGCCTGTTATTTCAAAGTTCACTTTTGTGAATTGGTTATATGCTTTTTAACCTGTAAAGTTGCTTTGTCAAAGCATTTGTGGGTGCAGTTTAGAAGCTGACTCCGCTACGTGGAGGAGCGGATTTTTTGCCTGACTACGTGTTGTTCATGGAATGCGTAGTTAACAAATCTCTGCAAACTTTGAGAGCGGAGCGGAGTTTATTGCCCAGGGTTAATAGAGACAGGGATGGGAGGACTCAGGCTCTAGGACCACACAGATATGTGGAGAAGGTCCATGCTCTGGCAGAAACCGGCATGGAGAAGACAGACGTGGAGAATGCAGTCATGTGGCGACAAGCAGAGGAAGGTTTGGGCTCTGGGAGACTCAGACATAGGAGCGCAGACATGTGGAGACATGCATAGGGAAGTTCAGGCCCTAGAAGACTCAGACATGGAAAACACAGACATTTGGAGACAGACACAGGAAGGCTGAGGCTACAGGGGACTCCTTCATGGAGAATGCAGACATGCAGAGACAGGCACAGGAAGACTAAGACATGGAGCACAAAGACATGGTGAATGCAGCCTTTTGAAGACAGGCACAGAAATGCTCAGACACTATGAGACTTAGGCATGGAGAAGACATACATTGAGAATGCAGAAATATGGAGACAGGCACAGGGAGGCTCAGACTCTAGGAAACTCAGACATAGAGAATGCAGACAGGTTCAGGCAGGCAGAATAAAACTCACACACAGGGAATCACTCAGAATACAGGAGGTGGAGATACAGTGAAGAATTGAGCTTTGGGGGACTCAGACATGGAAAAAACAGACATTGAAATGGACTAGGACGATTTAGATAATGGGAGACACCAACATGGAGACAGACACAGAAGACAAAGTCTCATAGACATGCAGTCAAAGAACGACACAGTAGGCCCTTAGGAAGATTCACACAGAGGAAACAGAGGCATTGGAAGACATGGACATAGCAAGATGGATACAGAGATCGACAGGCCCTAAAAGTTATACAAGGGCACGAGGAAGAGTCAAACATGGAGATGCAGGAATACAGGTGCTGGGGGTCAAAGACACAGGAAGACACAAATATTCGATTATACAGATAAAGGGTGACACAGAGGTGCACTAGCATGACTCAGACAAGGGGGAACACTGACATTTGGAGACACAGCGGCAGCAAGACAGACTAAGAGAAAAAGACACTGAGACACTGACAAAGGGAGAAACTGACAGAGGGAGACCCATAGACAAGAAACAGACACAGTGAGACATGGGCATGGGGGGACAGAAACGTGGAGACAAAGGCTGACACTAGGAAGAGTAAGGGCAGAATTAGGTTCAACAAGTCAGAGAAATGGGAGAGCTACAAGCATAGATGAACAGAAGGAGACACGGACAAGGGGAGACTCACTGAGGCACTCTGATGACTCTTATGATACAGGCACAGGAAGACATGGACATAGGAGAGGGCGAGAAGGATAAGCAGATAGTGGGAGACACAGGCAAGGGGAGACACACATAGACACTATGAAGACTCAGAAGATACCAGCAGGAGATATGGACATAGGAGAGAGAGAGACAGTGATAGACAGAGGGAGATACAAGAGAACACTTGATAGAATCAGACAGGAGAAACAGGCACAGGAGAAGTAACACAAGAACATGAAGAAGGGCAGCAGGAGGAGTCAGGCAAGGGAGAACAAGGACATGGAGTCACAGCCCGTCGAGACACTCAGACGGGAACCCCTCATCCAACCGACAACATGTGCCCCAGAAAACTCACAGTGCTATAAAACAATAGTAATGTCAGAAGAGTGCAATATGAATGAAAGTCACATAACATCCTAGTGAGAGGAGGAAAGATAAAGGGACGCACCAAATGAGTGGATGCAGGACTCCAGAAGTTCCTTCAGGCTTGCCCCCTTGACCAGCTGTCCCAGAGATGTGCCCATCTTCAACGGTGTGACCTGTGGCAGTTTGGGATTCAAGACGCAGTGGATGATCTGCTTCAGCTCTATGGCCAGTTTAGGGATGGTGCTACAGCTAGCTGCGGGCCTGCTGTGGGAAAGAGAGAGACCCCAAGTGCGGAGAGAGGGGGGGAAAAGCCAGAGAATGGGGCAAGAGCAGAGGAGGGCCTGGGAGTGAGGAGAAGTTAATTATACCTTAATATCATAGCCAAAATATTGAGGACAAAACTGCCTGCCATAATTAGACACTGCCAAGGGGGAGTGAAAAGGGGTAAAGATGCAGCATGTCTCAGTCTCTGGTTACACTGGGAAACTAGTATACTATAGTGATGACTGCTGTTCTCTTAGAATCACTTCCGGGCACAGCAACTACTTAATTTCCTGTGTTACACCATGCTCCAACTACAAATACAAAGTGACAGAAGCCACAATGTTCCATAACAGTGATTTTTGTTCGGCTCAGCAACTGCCTTCAAAGTGGACAATCCTTTGAAAGATGCATTGAACAAGGTTTCCCATAGTGGTTCAGCCTAATCTAAAATATCACATATGTGTTGTGCGCTACCATATATTTTTCTTGTGTTCTATCACACTTACCCAAGCAATAGAAGAATTGTGGATATACTATCAAAAACCTGAATAATTTACAAGGCCAGCATGGTAGAAAAACCTGTGAAACATATATATTCAGTAGATTGTGTGTTACCCAGTAAGCATGCACTCTTCACTCAAGCAATGCCTCCCTTTATTTTATCAGTCCATCTGAAATGAACAACTGTGAAATCTAGCACTAAGCCCCAAATCCTGACAAGGCACACAGAAGAAGGGTACCGCCTCGGACACTTTGACAGCAATGGCATTGGGACATCTCCAGGTTGTATGCATATAGCAGTTGTCAACCCCCTGGAGTTTTCCCCCAATTACACGGTCGCCAGTGTCAGGGACCCAAGTGGTCAGTAGTTTAAAAAGGCAGTTCATGCTTCTGTTTTTTTTTTTCTTTCTAAGTTCAAAATATTTTATATATTTTTACAGATAAATGAACAAGAAACAGACAAAAGGTATTAGTAAATGTGTGGTACAGATTTTTTTTAAATGATATACATATGCTATGTAATTGTATAATAAGAAATACATTGGAATAAATAATATCTTAAAAAAGATATATACATTATAAACATATATAGGGCTACATAAGGAATACTGATTTAAAAATATTGAAAATAAATGCATATTCATATCAGTTCCATTAGAAATATATTCATCCAAACTTTTTCATACAAGGGTTTGGATTAAAGGAGATTTCTTAGTTTTGTTAAAATAAAATCAATTCCTTTCCTTATATAAAGAATCAAATCCCACCATAATTTCACAGATAATAGGTTAGCAGATTTCCAACTCATAGTAATGGATTTAATCACACATGAAACAAGAGGATCAATCAATTTCATAGACATATATGATAGATTTTTAGGAAGGGAAAAAGATTTGGTTATAATAATGTTAAAAGGTAGGGGTATATCAAATTTAAATATATCCCAAAAATGTTTCCAAACATTAGACCAAAACTTAAAAATGAGAGGATAAACAAAATACATATGTTTGAGATTACTAGATGCAGAATTACAATGCCAGCAATCTGGTTTATCAGAAAGGTGTGCATCATGTAATTTGACATGAGTCCGATAGCAATTGTTTAAAAGAAATAAATTGGCTTGGCAAAGAGATGGAAGTTAACTAACCAGAAATATTGCAGAAAAACATTTTCATCATATTTATTGTAGCATAATTGGTATTAAAAATATGACTACAAAATTGACATAGCTGTGTGAGCTTAGAATTAGTAGGAATTAATTTTTTATACGTTTTAGAGGCAATATGGCCAGAGGATATATATTAAAGAAAAGCTCCATATCTGAACATAAAGAATGAGGGATGGATCAAATATAGGAATTGAGAATTGTATTACTTAAGATGTCAAATTGTTGAAATAGTATGTTTGGATTGTAGATCTGAAAAGGTTCAAAACATGTTATTATGACAAACGTCAGAAACATAAAATATCCCAGCATTAATTTAAGGATATAGGAGAATGTAATTTAATATAATAATTGTACCATAGCAACACATTTTTAGAGTAGATGATTTTATTATGAACCAATGGAGCAACCTTAGTTAAAGCATATTTTGTTACGTTTAGTATTGACAAATTCCACCCTAACTTACTAAGTCCATGGTAAAGACTGCAGATAAAGGAAAAGGAGCAACAATACTCCTCTCAATTAGGACTCAATTTGGCGTGTTACCAGAATCTGAGCTTGCAAACCAGTGAACAATTTGTGCAGCTAAAAAAGAGAAATAATGGTTTTGAAAATCAGGAAGACCAAAGACATCTTTTAATTATGAAAATTGTCATGTTTTATATTTAATTCTTGTAGGTTTATTATTCCAGATGAATTTAATGAGAATTTTATAGAGGGTCTTGTAAAAAGAAGTGGAAAATGACCAAGGTACATTGACAGCCTGCGTAATATTTGAGGTGTAATCACTATTTTAATTGCCTCTAATTTCCCCCACAAGGATAAATTCAAGGAAGACGATTTGTCTAATTTTTCTGTAATAAGAGATATTACTTTTTTACAATTTGTATAGACAGTGTTCTTAATTTAATTTTAAAAATAAATTCTTAAGTACTTTGAGTAGATGCATTCCAAATAATGTTGGTATTACAAAGCATATCTGGAGTACAATAAACATTGAGTGAAAAAAACCAGTTTTATTAATATTCAATGTGTATCCTGAGAGTGGAGCATAATCTTGTATAATGTGCAGAATACTGGGTATAGTGGTTTTGGGGTCACTAATATAGAGTAAAACATCATCAGCATAAGCAAATGTTTTTAAAATAATATTATTAACTTTCATTCCTGCATTATCTGGTGAGTTACATAGGAAGCACAATAAAGGTTTGATGACTAGTAAGTAATAGGGACGAAAGAGGGTTATCTTGTCTTGTACCTCCATATAAGGCGAATGACTCAGAAGTAGTGCCATTAACATAAATAGTAGCTTGAGATGCAGAATACAAAGCTTTAACCATTGAAAGGAAAGCTGCTTCAAAACCAAATGTCTCCATACTTCCACACAAAAAAATACAATTAACTTTATCAAATGATTTTTCAGAATCTAGAGCTAAAAGATCGATAGGATGCATGATTTTGGATACCGAAGCAATAGTTTGACATTCAAGTTTTGTATTACATGCATATAAACATCCTTTCATAACACCAGTTTAGTCCGGGTGAATGTGTTGATTTAGTACACGGCACAGTCTGATTACGATGATTTTTGCATATATTTTGCAGTCTTGATTAATAAGCGTAGTGGGGTTTTGGAGGAAGAAAGTTGCGCTTGTAATTGAAGTATCCTATAGTGATGTAGTCCAACACACATTCTTTTGTTTTATTGTTTATTTACTTGAAGTAGATCCAATATTTTAAAACAAAAAGGAAAAGCAGCCGACAGGTCTTTAGCCTGCAGGGCCAATCGGCCTAGGGCTTTCTCAAGGCTGAGAAACACAATGAAACCAAAGTGATAAACAAGATGTGACAAATTAAAGGTTTTAGGTGCGTGATTGATCAGTGATAAGATAATCAGGCATGCCATAGTTAATGCATTTAACAAGCATGAAGGATTGAAGCAAGAAGAGAGAAAATAAAGAGTCAAAAGCCATGTGTGATAAAAGATTAAACAAGACGAGGTGGTTAAGAAAATAAAAGGGAGAAAAAGAAAGAAAATACAAAAAGAAGAAATTAGAAATTTAGTAGATAGTAAAGTGAAGCAAAAAATTCCAAAACATTTCTCAATGCATTCTAAACATTATCCTTGTAAGGTGCATGAGCCATTGCATTAATCACGTTTTCCTACATTAAATGTGTTCATTTTCCTCAGTCTTATTTAAATATAAATGTATTACAAGTCACACAATTTCCATATAATGTAGGCCTCATTTTTGTTAGGTGGAGAGAGAAAACAAATCATTTTTGAAATCATCAAAAGAAAAACGGGAAATGTAACTCCCTGTGGTATTCCTCTTCGTCAGGGATATGCAGACCAGACATGTTAAAGGACAAAATTCACCAATTAGTCTTTGTTTAAGGTCATGTGGCATAATAGAACAAAAAAAGTAAGAATCATAAGAGAAAATCTGATACGGAGTATCAAAAAGGTATTTGCACTAGGTAAAATGTTAAAAATTAGGCAGTCTCCAATAGACGTGATTTGAAGCAAAAAATAGATTTGCTGGGAGAAAAGGGTGTGGAAGTTTTTGCGCTAATATTCCATTACCCCGGTAATACCTTGGCTACTGGTATAAGGTGAAGCTGCACATTTATTGTTAAAGGGATAGTAAAAACATCAGCTCTAGACACGTATATGGCAAACAAATTAATAATAATTTACTCGAGGGGTTTGCGCTGTTTGAAACGACGTTGCTGCCATATCTCTAAAATAGCCGCGATAAGTATTAAGGCATCCGGCATGATCGCAAGGAAAAAGCACTTTAGGTGGAAATATTCTCTCCAACAACGTCTCTGCGGTCCTAGTGAATGAAGGTCAGACCGCACATATCGTGAGCTGGTTAAATGACCTGGGAAGTCAAATGGCGTAACTGTGCCTGAGTGTCATGGGTTACGGAAAGGGAATAGAAAAGTTACTTTTCCTCAAGGGGGCGCAAATTCAAAATAGGTGGTTGTTTTTTAAATACAATCAAAGTTTAAATGGAGATTAAAAGTAGAGGCTCAATTATGTATGGAGGATAATAAGGTGGACAAAGCAAGGGAATTGGAGGCCCTGCTTAAAGGGCAGTATCATAATATTATTCAGAGACGATAAGCAATGGCCACAGATTTACTAATGTGGCATATGTCAAAGGTCAATCCAGGGTTAGTTGTTTGTGAATCGGTCGACATATATAAGACATGGGCAATTAGTGAGAAGCTTAAATGTAAATTACTCCATAAAGAAGGAATAAAGAGATGCAAGGGGGCAAATTCATGAACAGATGATATGCGATATGGTTGTATATTGGTATACAAAGTGTACGTTAAAATGCACAGAAGAGGCTAACTCATGAACAAATGATCACAAAAATAGATGCACATGAATACATACGATATGGGTGAATGGTCACAGAGGAGGCTATTTGCACAGTTCTAGCATAAGAAAATGTATAGCTTCATGCAGTGGGCATGATTGAGGGGTAGAATATAGACACTATGTGACGGACAATTATGTTCTTAGATTCTTGTTACCTGTTGTGTATGAATCAAAAGAGTTTCTCATTTATTCAGGTTTTGACGATGGTCAACCTCGTCGCCTGGCATGTCCTAAAGTGATAATCAAGAAGTGTATGCATACATACCCAGGAAAGCCCATACCCATGGTGACATGCTGAGAGAAAAGGTGTGGTATTAGTTATTGGGTCCTAGTATAGGTACACATTCAAAATTCACATGCTTAGGTTTTGATTGAATAAAGTCAGAAGAGCCAATAATGTATTTCCGCATCTTTGATCAGACCATTAATAACTGTGTTCATGTATGGTGTGTTCACTCTCTCTCTTGTTGCAGGGATTCTGCTCATGCACAGAACTATGTGCAGGAAACCAGGACCTCAGTGAATTGCAGTGTACCAAAAACTCACCTCAGTACCTAGAACCCCTATCCGACTAGCATCAGTGTCTCATTCGTTCTCCGTATCATCTCGAAGCTACCAATGATTAGACAACCCAGAACAAGTGACTTAGAGTACTCTCAGGAATGGTGGGAATCAGAAACACCTGTTCGTTATTATTCTTATATCAGTCCACAACAAGAATAATCAAAGACACAGTAAAGTTTAAAATGTTTATTTTTAACTACGTGTCCTAAGATGCAGTACTTTGGCTAACATAAGCAGACAAATGATTTAAAATGAAACCATCAGCATTGTTACAATACCATAGAAAATGAAGGGAGAAATCATATTACAAATGATAGTGGAATACAACCACCCTCCCTTCACTAGTAAGCTAGTATTATTAAACTAATAGAAGGTCTCTAGGTTTGAATGGGGAACCCCATTCTGTAAATATCAGCTTAGGTGAATCACATCACAGGATCATCTTTGCTCTGTGTCTGGAAAAGGTCTTCTCCAAAAGTGTCTGAATCATGCATGCAAACTGCAATATTAAAGGCACTCGAGTTTCAGATATTTGCAGCTGTGTGCGCGTTATGGCTAGAGATTGGGCCGATCAACCTGAATTCAAAAGCATACATTGTTATTTGTCCCTGACGGCGTCTGCACACAGTGTTCAGACCAAGGTCGGGGAGGACGTCTAGGGATGTGAACAACAAACCGTTCTCATGTGAAGGAAAAGCAAGCAAGCATTTTTCTTGTAATAACAGCTACCTGCAGTGTCATGTGCAAAAGCAGCAAAAGTGTCAATATGGCGTTGTTAAATCTAAGACGATTATGATAACATAGCAATGTGTGTGTACCTGGAACAACGTCTCCACTACACTCTGTCTCATATGCAGTGTTCGGTTTCTTCCTCTTTCTTTTGGCTCGGCACATTCCACCCCAAAGAATTCGAAATTCTTCTGGTGTGGGTGGTACTCTTGGAAATGTTCAGTCAGTGGTGGCCGAATATCAAGTTTATGTCTGTATTGGTAGTGTTCCGGAATCCTGGTCTTAAGGGGTCTGATTGTACTTCCCACATAAAATGTGTTTCATGGACAAATTATCACGTTAATCATGTGTGTTCAGTTACAACTGATCCAATTCCTGATTTAAAATGAGTGAAGGGAAAATTCAAGTTGCTTGTTTACCCCAGGTTTCCACGCATTACAATTGTGGCTGATGCAAAATCCACTTGGTTTGGTCAGAAAGTTTGTTTTCGGTTCTTGTCTTTTGTCCAAGATTTCTGACTTGCACAAGATTGGTTTGAGGTTTATGGATCTCCTAAAACCCATTTGGGGAAGTGTTTCCATTTGATCAGTCAGGGATACATTGTTAGTTAGGAGGCACCATTGTTTCTGTAGAATCTTCAGAATGTGATAGTTGCCATTATGGAAGTCAGTCAGAAATCTCATTCTGTTTCGTTTATTGGCCTTTGTTTGAACTTTTGGTGTTAGAAGTTCCACACGTGATAATTTTCCACATTCCTTGCCTGTTTGTTCTAGTAGTCGTATGGGATAGCCATATTGAGCCAATCTCTCAGACATGTCTTTAGCTTTCTCTTTATAGATATTGGTGTCACTACAGCTCCTACACATGCATTTTAATTCCACCTGTGGAATATTTTGTACTGTTTTAGGCGGGTGACAACTGTCTGCTCTCAGTATGGAATCGGCCAATGTTGGTTTACGAAAAGCCTTTGTCTGTGGCTGTGGATGCAGCCACTTGAGGGGTAAGTGCCAATCATCGACTGGGTCCTGACCCTGTTTGTTGCCAGATTTCTGGACAGTATCCACCCATTTACCTACAAATACCTTTTCCAACTGTCCGGAAATAGTGTACGGCTACCACGACCCTTAAATATACTTGAATAAATCAAAAAGCGTACCTTGACCCTGTTTCCAGTCAGGTCGCCCCCACGCTGCACAGCTCCACCTGATTGTGCCCTTGTTCCCACCCTCGCTGATATCGTGGGTTTGTGCCAGTCCTCTGCCTCTGTTTTTCCCCATCTGCCTGCCTGCCATTTTCTTCACTTTTTCACCTTACGCATTTCACTTTTCACTGTATTTCAGTTTATTTGCTTATTATTCCTTTCTGTGACTCTCTCTTGACTTTGGCATTTCTGTCACTTTCCCCTTCCCGCCGCTGCATCCCCTGTGTCCCCGCCCCCCTTGCTCGCCCATTCTCTCCCCGCACCCGCCTCCCAGCTGCTCCTCCCTCCCACCTCCTCTTTCTAATGGCGCCCGCCGCGCGATGAAGAGAGCGACCCTTGACCCTGTTTCCAGGCAGGTTACTCCACACGCCTCACAGCTCCACCTGATTGTGCCTGTGTTCCCGCCCTCGCTGCTACCGCGAGTTCATGCCAGTCCTCTGCCTCTGTTTTTTCCCCATCTGCCTGTCTGCCATTAGTTTTACTTTTTCATTTTCACTTTTCACTGTATTTCACATTATTTGCTTATTGCTCCTTCCTGTGACTCTCTCTTGACTTTTGCATTTCTGCCACTTTCCCCTTTCCGCTGCTGCGTCCCCGCCCCCCTCGCTCGCCCATTTGCTCCCAGCACCCACCTCCCAGCTGCTCCTCCCTCCCACCCCCCCTTCTTAATAGCAGCCGCTGCGTGGTGAAGAGAGCGGCCCTTGACCCTGTTTCCAGGCAGGTCGCTCCCAACGCCACACAGCTCCACCTGATTGTGCCTGTGTTCCCACCCTCGCTGCAAACACGAGTTTGTGCCGGTCCTCTGCCTCTGTTTTTTCCCCATCTGCCTGTCTGCCTTCTTTTTCACTTTTTGACCTTTCGCATTTCACTTTTCACTGTATTTGCTTATTGCTCCTTTCTGTGAATCTCTCTTGACTTTGGCATTTCTGCCACTTTCCCCTTCCCGCCGCTGCGTCCCCTGCATCCCCGCCCCCCTCGCTCGCTCATTTGCTCCCTGCACCCACCTCCCAGTTGCTCATCCCTCCCACCTCACCTTCTTAATGGCGGCCGCTGCGCGGTGAAGAGAGCGACCCTTGACCCTGTTTCCAGGCAGGTCGCTCCCCACGCTGCACAGCTCCACCTGATTGTGCCCGTGTTACCGCCCTCGCTGCTACCACGAGTTCGTGCCAGTCCTCTGCCTCTGTCTTTTTCCCATCTGCCTATCTGCCGTTTTTTTCCCTTTTTCACCTTTCCAATGTCACTTTTCACTGTATTTCACTGTATTTGCTTATTGCTCCTTTCTGTGACTCTCTCTTGGCTTTGGCATTTCTGCCACTTTCCCCTTCCCGCTGCTGCGTCCCCGCCCCCCTCGATCGCCCATTTGCTCCCCGCACCCACCTCCTAGCTGCTCTTCCCTCCCACCTCCCCTTCTTAATGGCGGCCACTGCGCGGTGAAGGGAGCGACCCTAGACCCTGATTCCAGGCAGGTCGTTCCCCATGCCACACAGCTCCACCTGATTGTACCTGTGTTCCCACCCTCGCTGCTAACACAAGTTTGTGCCGGTCCTCTGCCTCTGTTTTTCCCCATCTGCCTGTCTGCCTTCTTTTTCACTTTTTCACCTTACGCATTTCACTTTTCACTGTAATTGCTTATTGCTCCTTTCTGTGAATCTCTCTTGACTTTGGCATTTCTGCCACTTTCCCCTTTCCGCCGCTGCGTCCCCTGCGTCCCCGCTGCCCTCGCTCGCTTATTTGCTCCCTGCACCCACCTCCCAGTTGCTCATCCCTCCCACCTCACCTTCTTAATGGCGGCCGCTGCGCGGTGAAGAGAGCGACCCTTGACCCTGTTTCCAGGCAGGTCGCTCCCCACGCCGCACAGCTCCACCTGATTGTGCCCGTGTTACCGCCCTCGCTGCTACCACGAGTTCGTGCCAGTCCTCTGCCTCTGTCTTTTTCCCATCTGCCTGTCTGCCGTTTTTTTCACTTTTTCACCTTTCCAATGTCACTTTTCACTGTTTATTTCATTTTATTTGCGTATTGCTCCTTTCTGTGACTCTCTCTTGGCTTTGGCATTTCTGCCACTTTCCCCATCCCGCTGCTGCGTCCCCGCCCCCCTCGATCGCCCATTTGCTCCCCGCACCCACCTCCTAGCTGCTCTTCCCTCCCACCTCCCCTTCTTAATGGTGGCCGCTGCGCGGTGAAGGGAGTGACCCTAGACCCTGATTCCAGGCAGGTCGTTCCCCATGCCACACAGCTCCACCTGATTGTGCCTGTGTTCCCACCCTCGCTGCTACCACGAGTTTGTGCCGGTCCTCTGCCTCCGTTTTTTCCCCATCTGCCGTTTTTTTCACTTTTTCACCTTTCGCATTTCACTTTTCACTGTATTTCACTTTATTTGCTCATTGCTCCTTTCTGTGACTCTCTCTTGACTTTGGCATTCCTGCCACTTTCCCATTCCCGCCGTTGCATTCCCTGTGGCCCCGCCCCCCTCGCTCGCCCATTATCTCCCCGCACCCGCCTCCCAGCTGCTCCTCCCTCCCACCTCTCCTTCCTAATGGCGGCCACTGTGCTGCCGCGCTGCTGGCAAACCTGTCTGTGCCCATCTGTGCCTGTTCTGCGCCCATCTGTGCCTGGACCACACCCAGCACCAGACCCCCTAGCCCCCGAGAGCACCACGATGCCCAACGCCAGTACGATGCCAACATCCTCCACGAACTCAATGCTGGCCGATCACCCACCTGCTTCCAGGCCAAACCGAAGGTCACTCATGGACCCTTCTCCTGCCAGAGCTACAGCTTCACCAGCCACCGAACACCTGCCCGTCCTGCCCCCCCCCCACCAGGGCAGGTCGCAACCATCTCAGATGCATACTACTCAAAACCCGCTCTGTGAACAAGCATGCCGTCGAACTCTGGGACCTACTCGACTCATCCTCCCAGGATGTTGCCTTCCTGACGGAGACCTGGATGAACCCCTCATCAGTGCCTGACAATGCCATAGCCATCCCGGATGGCTACAAGAACACCCGCAGGGACCGCACCAACAGACCGGGAGGAGGAATCACCAACGTCCACAGGAATACCCTCAGAATATCGACCAGCACTGAAGACACACTCAGCACCGCAAAACACCTACACTTCCATATCCACATCGATCCCAACACCACCCTCAGAGGAACCCTCATCTACAGACCCCCCGGACCCTGGCCACATTTCAGCGACTCCATCACAGATGTCGTCAGCTTGCACGCCTTTGCGTCCACAGACTACATCCTCCTCGGAGACCTGAACTTCCACCTCGAGAACGCCAACGACAGCAACTCAACCACCCTGCTCGACAACCTCGACAACCCGATACTCAAACAGCTTGTCACGACACCCACCCACTCCGCCTGACACACGTTCGACCCCATCTTTTCTGCCAGCAACCACTTCACCTTCAGCCACACCACCGAACTCCACTGGACCGACCACCTCTGCATCCACTTCTCCTTCGAACAACACACCACGCACAACCACCCTCAACGAATCCCCCACCACAGCTGGAACAAAGTCACCGAAGACCCACCAACTGACCCCACCGACACAGCCACCCCCAACCTCAGGCAATGGATTGACGACTGCGCCAACACTCTTGCCCCGATCAAGAAACCCTCAAACGGATGAACCAACAGAAGAGCCAGCTGGTTTACCACCGACCTTCAGGCATACAAGCATACCTGCCGAAGACTTGAGAAGAAGTGGTGCCACGAACAGACACTGGACAACCACGCTGCGCTCAAGAATGCCAGCCGCAAGCACTACCAACTCATTTGAACTGCCAAAAAGACATCCTTCAAGGAACGCATCAACAACAACGCGCACAAAAGCAAAGAGCTGTTCAACATCATGAAGGAACTCGCCAACCCCAGCTCCAATGACAACCCGCCGTCGCAAGATCTATGTGACTCCCTAGCCAACTTCTTTCACCGCAAGATCACAGACATCCACGATAGCTTCAACATCCAGATCCCCCCGACAGCCGCCAACACCTCAAACTCACCGCCCCCCAGCCACACCAGCCTCCTGCTCTCCTGGAACCACGTCAATGACGACGACACCATCAAAATCATGAACACCATCCACTCTGGCTCGTCATCCGACCCCTGCCCCCACTACATCCTCAACAAAGCAAGCTCCATCATCACACCCCATCTCTGGAAGATCCTCAACAGCTCCTTTGAGACCGTCACCTTCCCGGAGAGCTGGGAACACGCCGAGATCAACGCCCTACTCAAGAAACCCAAGGCAGACCCAAAGGACCTCAAGAACTTCCGGTCCGAGGGGCGTGGCTAGCAGCCGAAGTGAATGGCAGCTAGCTAGAGAGACTCCCACATCCCCGCTGACTATCCGGCAAGATCCTGTGTCCGTAACGACCACAAACGAAGTTAATAAAAGTGCACCAGTCCCACAGTCCACTGCTACAGATACCTGTGAGAAGCAGTCTCGCTGAGAAAGAGCAAAGCGGGGTAATCTGACAGCCGGCAGCGGGAGACGAACATGGTGGAGCCGTAACCTCCGATCATAACTCAGAGGTCAGAGCACGATACGCAACCACGGAGGTCGGCAGATGAAGATCCTCTTATCCGGATGCGGCCGCTGGCCGTCCCGACTGTGGCGCAGATCAGTGCTCGTGAGACCGAGGCAGCGGCGTAGATGCAGCGTAACTGAGAGCACACCGGAGAAGCCGCTACTTGCGGTCCCGGCTTCATAGGCCCGCTGGGTCTGCAACTGTGTGTGTCTCCCGAAGCCCGGATGTCACAGAAGAGGCAGAGTACGGATCATTGGCAGGGAAGGCAAGACCCTACCACTGCGGCGGCCTGTGATCGGGCCCCTGCTTCTGGCGCCGGTAAGATAAGACATTACGCACTTCCCAGGGAGCCTGGGCGGCTGCTGAACATTTCAGTTGATAAGGCCCATCCTGCTCCTGGTGGCTCCTAATGGACCTGAGTGAGATCTAAATCACAGCAGTGGAGGGCTGAGAGGGCTGCTCGATGGTGAGCCTGTGTCCCGTGTGATACCAGAGACAACGCTCCATGCTCTAACTGGGAACTGAGGGTCTGTGACACTGGCAGGACCTTAAAGCGGCCGAAGGCTGAATAGACGGCACCCAAAGCTGCTGCTGGTGGTAGTGGGCCACATACACGAGTACTGACAACCGGCCTCTCCCCATACCTAGAGCCCGGATAGGGCCCCGAAATGGCGGACGCACTCCTGGAGATAGTCCAGACCCACTTGAGGTCGCTAAGAAAGAGGAAGACCTGCAAGTTTCGGGATTGACTGTTGCCATAAGGTAAAGGGAACCCTATTCAGGCGGCCCAGGCGGGATCGCCACGACCCGCTCACTAGTGCGTTAACCATTGTGCTCTGGTGCACAGAAAGTGCGCGGATGCCGCTGGCCTCCCAGGCAGACCCAGACCATCGTCACGTTGCGAGGGTGCCTTAAATAGAGTGGTGTCTTGGAGATCGGTCCTTGGGAAACCCGACAGGCAGCATTCTCGCTGGGTAGGCAGCAGGGACTACCTAGATTTCACCCAGACCTGATACCCCCTCGCGCGCATCACAGCCCTGACATGGCAACGGGCAGGGGACCGAAAGTGAATGCACACAACAAGCTCGCTAAATTCGCATGGAATAAGTCAGTGGAAGATCGTGAGGCACAGCACATGGAGGCGCCAGAGTCACAGTAAGTTCCGGGTCCGCCGTCGGATCCCACCCTGCACAATGTCATGGAAGCTATTAGCGGAGCGCGATCCTCCCTCGACTCCGTGAACATTGATGTATCCTTTCTGTGAGCAGACTTTCGTAAAATGGATGATAAAGTGAAATACCTTAAAATAGTCACGTCTTCGCTGCAGGCAGATATGGCTCAACTCCAGACCCAAGTTGCCGAACTTCAAAGTCAGCAGGTATGGATGGCGCAACAACTAGATGAATATGAAGGGAGGGTCGAAGAAATAACATACGTATATTAGGGGTGCCGGAACAGGCCGAGGGGCCAGCAACTGAGCTCTACGTGGAAGACCTAACAGTGAAATATCTACAGCCCAAGGGACTATCCAGTTAATACTTGATTGAAAGAGTGCATAGGGTGTCAGGAGGTAGGCCCAAACCAGGTGCCCCCCCCAAGACCACTTATAGTCCGTGTCTTTAGTTACAGGGACAGGGACACCATTCTCCAGACGGCACAGTCTAACCCCCCACTTAAGCTGGACAATAACGAAATCACGTTCTTCCCGGATTTCACTGCCAAGGTCCAGGCCCAAAGGCGAAGCTTCCAGGTGATGAAGAAAGAGCTTCGGGACTGCAAAGTAAAATACACCATGCTTTTTCCGGTGAAACTTAGAGTGGAATCAGACGGAAAGACGTGGTTCTTCACTTTGCTGGAGGACGCATGGGACTGGCTGGAGGGGTGGCGTAGGGTTGGGGGCCAATGACGATATCGAAACGACAGACGAAGGACGCACAGAGAAAATGGTGGGACTCCATCTGAAGACAGATCCGATACTGCAAAGGAAAAGTAGCTGACGCGCAGATTACTGCAAGACACTCTACATACCTGCATGCTCCACTGCAGTGGTGAGACTGTTTTTAATATGTTATCGAACTGAGGGTCCTAAGTAGACTTGCTTTCGAACTGTTACTGTCAGAGTGGCACACTTATGATGTGTGATATTTGGATCTCGCACTAGGAGGGCTGGGAGCTAAGCGACTGCACGCACACTACCAATAGCTATTGGCGGGGGTGGGGAGACAACCAACCCACACCTTTCAGTATTTTTGGAAGGGGGAGAGGCACTCTGCCTAGTTGGGGAGTGGGTAGTTTTAAATCCACGGGCAGGGGGATGGGGGGTAGAGGGATGGGTGTTTTCCTTTTCAAGAAATGTTTGATTCAAGAAGTAGTGTTCGCATACTGTCATGAGCCGGGTCACGCCTTATCAGCTCTGATAGGTGGGACCGCTACGCACATGTCACTACTAAATTACCGTATTCTCACTGTCTTCATATCGTATGATGGGGATAAAATGAAATCGTCACTCTATACTCACCTAGAATGTGAGCGGTATGGGGGACAAAATTAAAAGGGGAATTGTTCAACAGTACCTAAAAAGACAGGCTCCTGACATAGTGTTGTTGTAGGAGACGCACATGGTTGGCAACAAAAGTAAAGCCTTCACAAGGTGGGGATATAAACACCTGGTACATGCTGATCACACCATGGGATCCCAGGGAACGGGGATTCTAGTCAAAAAGAACCTAGCTGTTAAGGGGAAGCGTACCTGGGCGGATTCGGGGGGCAGATTTGCTGTCTTGGAGGCCCAGAGGAAGGGAAGGGCGCTTAATGTAATCTCATTATACCGACCGCCAGCACTGGGCAAGGAAGTGCTGACAGATTTAGGCAAAATATTAATTGACCTTCAAATGGGTACCCTGGTCCTGCAAGGGGATTATAACATTACCATGGATGATAAAATAGATAGACACCCACAGCGGTTGGGGGCCCATCCACATGTACAAATGGAGGAATTTACCACAGCTATGGGTCTGACAGATATATGGCGTACGCTAAAACTGAATGACACCCAATACACCTATTTCTCTAATGCGCATAAAAGCTCATCTCGTACTGATTACTTTCTAACACACATAGCCTCAATTGGTATTTTCCAGAACCCCCATGCTCTGCCAAGAGGCATCTCAGATCCCTCGCCGGTTAGAGTCAAACTTACACACTGGGAGCGGCAGCCACAATCCACTATCGCTCTCAACCTGTGGTTGTTAAAAATTCCTGACATCAAAAAAGAATTATACACACAAACTAGCAATTATTTTAAAGACAACGTTGGCTCGGTTACATCAGCACAAATTATATGGGAAGCCTTCAATGTAGTCCTGAAGGGCCATGCCCTGTCCCTAAAGATGGGGTATATCCAGAATAAACATCGCCAGCTAGTCCAATTGGAAGATGAGCTCCAACAACTGGAATTAGATAATACCACTACGCCATCAGAAGACACACTACACCGCCTCACACTTAAACAAGAGGTGTATAGGATCAAAGCAAGGGAACATATGATGGCTAAGCACCTTAACACGCAGCACAGACTGTATGAACTGGGCAATAGGGCCGTTAAGACATTGGCCTGGCTAGAACGGAGAGAGCAAGGAGAGAGATGGGTGCCAAGCTTGACTATGTCAGATGGTAGGACTATAGCACATCCCAAGGATATAGCGGAGGCTTTCGCGGATCATCTAGAGCAGATATATTCCACTAAATACACTGCAGAGGATTCCCGCCAACTCCTTTCTGATAGCAGCATACCAACTCTCTCTGAGACGGATAAAGTGGTCCTAGAGGGTGACTTGACGGACAAAGAGATCCAAAAGGCCATAAGCCAAATCCATTCTGGGAAGGCGATGGGGCCCAACGGGACCCCCATCGAATTCTTAAAAGTGACTGTCTCTCAAGTAGCCCCGCATCTGCGGGCCATGTACAATGAAAGCTGTGAGCGGGGGACACTGCCCAGTGACCAACGTATAGCATCCATAGTTGTGGTTCATAAACCATGGAAGCTCATTGATAATTGCGGCTCATACAGGCCGATTTCATTAATTAACGTAGAAGCTAAGATCCTATCGAAAGTTCTCGCCACCAGGCTGATCGCAGTTATTTCATCCTTGGTTCACCCGGACAAATATGGCTTTATGCCATGGAGGAATACGGCACTCAACATCTGCCGTCTCAACAATGTGCTTGCACGTACGGAATACATGGAAGAAGACGCAGTAGTGCTGTCTCTATATGCCTCCATGGCGGTTGACTCTATAGAGTGGCCGTATCTATTTGAAGTTCTGGCAAAGATGGGATTCGGTCCAAAATTCTTGGGGTGGGTGAAAGTACTGTACACCGATATGCCGGGTCAAGTGAGAGTCAATAACTACCCATCACAGGCATTCACAGTGCGGAGGGGAACTCGTCAGGGCTGTCCTCTGTCCCCATTGATATTTTCCCTTATGTTAGAACCGTTGGCCGCCTGGATACATCGGGATGTTATGGTGAGGGGCTTGAAATGGGCGGTAGGGTCAGAAAGATCGAATATCCCTGTATGTGGGCGATATTTTACTATTCCTTGCCTCCCAATATAAGTCCATATACGGCGTCCTGAACATCTTTACGAACTTTGGGAAATACTCTAGATATGAAATAAACTGGAGTAATTCGGTGTTGTTTGTCCTTCGGGCCCGGTTCCTCATCTCCCATTAAACTGCACGGTTGAGGTGGCAGTGGAGGGCTTCAGATATCTGGGAATATATGCAGCATCCGACCCAACCCTTTTTTATGACCGCAACTTAGCCC
The DNA here is from genome assembly GCF_964204655.1 of Triturus cristatus. Classification (NCBI taxonomy): domain Eukaryota; kingdom Metazoa; phylum Chordata; class Amphibia; order Caudata; family Salamandridae; genus Triturus; species Triturus cristatus. The sequence goes on along the minus strand of NC_140589.1, from coordinate 549,236,383 downwards.
CCCAATGGCACGGCTAAGAGCAGACGTTAAACATTGGAGGTCCCTACCTCTATCCCTAGTAGGTTGCGCCGCCCTATTTAAGATGCTGGCTCTTCCCCGCTTCTTATACATTCTCCAGAACTGCCCACACCAAGTCCCAGACACGTACTTCTCATCGGTGGAAAGCGAAGTCCGCACACTGCTCTAGAATGGCAAGGCCCCCCGCATTGCTAAAAAAAATTGGCGAAAGGGTGGTATGATGGGGAATAGTCCTCCCAGATCTTAGACTCTACTACTGGGCCACGCAATTGGTGCTGGTGAACCATTGGATTTACCGCTCCCCTAATGATCCCCCCTATTTATTAGATAGAAATCAGACGGGGCGATCTGGTTACTTAGGAGCACTATACTCGAAAGTCAGAAAAGGCCGATATTTTAGGCCCTTCTCTCACACTGTAGTGATCTGGCACCAGGTGAATTCACATTTGGGTTGGTCCAATGTCCTCACAAAAGCGACACCGCTGTGGTATGCCCAGAGGTTGGGTTCTCTCTGCTATCAACCCGGCTTCAACAAGTGGGATAATATTGGGATTTCAGTAGTCAGAGATCTGATTAAAAAAGGGTTGACCCTTAGATTTTAAGAGCTCCGGGTACAATATCCGATGGCACAAGGGGAACTGTTTAGATACTTGCAAATTCGACACACCCTCACCACAGCCTTTCCAGACCTCACGGAGATACCAGAGTCGTCACCACTAGAAGATCGACTGCTCGATGGGCCGTTACACTCAAAAGCCATATCATTGACCTACAAAAAATTATGTAACAACCTACCCGATACATTCCACAAAGTCAGGAAACAGTGGCAGGGAGATTTGGGACCACTTGATGCTGAGGACTGGCAGACAGCCCTAATGTCCCCCAAAGATGCGGCTATCACCCTTCGCTTCCGACTGATACAATTTAGGATCCTCCATAGGTCATGCATAACAGGAATGACATTGGTTAAAATAGGTGCCAGATCCGACGCACTTTGAATCAAGGGATGCAACCAAACAGCTACCTTTTATCATATGATATGGGAGTGCCCAGAGCTCTCGCGACTATGGGAGGGGGCCACGACTCGTATCCAGACTGCATTGGGGAAAGCAATAACTCTCACACCAGGGCTGGGCCTACTCAATATCTGGATGGCCACGGACCTCACAGACGTAGAACAGCAGCTGGCCACACTGGGCTATACCCTTGTCAAATGAGAAATAGCCTGGGGATAGGGGGCAGCGAACTTACCGTCTAGCCAGACATGGGAAAAAGAACTTGACAAATGTATGATTGCCGAAAGGAAGTATTTACAACACGTGAATGCCCTAAGAAGTGGGATAAGAAGTGGGGCAAGGGGAATGTTTACCGTGGGACTATCTGTATCTCCCCATCGGTGGAACTCAAACTGAGACAAAGTGGTGATCGAGATGTAGTCATTATGTAAATGCTACTTTTCTCCCCCTCGATACTGTAATGACGTAATGTGTGATTGTCGGTAACACTGATTGGTATTGTATGCATAACTACTGATGAACCTAATTAAAAGAAATAAAAAAAAAAAAAGAACTTCCGGCCCATCTCCCTGCTCCTGTTCCCGGAGAAAGTCATCAAGAAGATTGTCCACAGGCAACTGACCCACTTCCTCGAGGAGAACAGCACCCAGGACTCGTCCCAATCCAGATTCCGCAGCAACCTCAGCACCGAAACCACACTCATTGCCACCACCGACGACGTCAGGACCCTGCTAGGCAAAGGCAAAACCGTGGCCCTCATCCTCCTAGACCTCTCGGCCACCTTCGACACCATCTGCCACCACACCCTACGCACATGCCTCCACGACGCAGGGATCCGCAAAAAAGCCCTGAACTGGATCACCTCCTTCTTCACCGGCAGAACCCAGAGAGTCCGCCTCCCCCATTCCGATCCGAAGCCACCAAGATCACCTGTGGCGTACCCCAAGGATCATCCCTCAGCCTGACCCTTTTTAATTTATACATGGCACCGCTCACAAACATCGTCCGATCACACGACGTCAACATCGTCTCATATGCTGACGACACCCAGCTGATCCTCTCCCTCACCAAGCACCCTGCCACCGCCAAAACCAACCTCCATGAAGGAATGAAGGCCGTTGCCGAATGGATGAAGAACAGTCGCCTGAAAATGAACTCAGACAAGACAGAGGTCCTCATCCTCGGCTCCACCCATCTGCCTGGGACGACTCCTGGTGGCTGGTCACGCTGGGAGCTGCACCGACAGCCACTGACCATGCACGCAACCTGGGGTTCATCCTGGACTCATCACTATAAATGACCCAGCAATTCAACACCGTCTCTTCCTCCTGCTTCAACACTCTCTGCATGCTTCGCAATATCTACAGATGGATCCCCACTGGAACCAGAAGGACGGTCACCCAGGCCCTTGTCAGAAGCATGCTGGACTACGGCAATGCCCTCTAAATGGGAACCACGGCCAAACTCCAGAAAAGACTTCAACTCATACAGAACGCCTCCGCACACCTCATCCTCAACATCCCCCGCCACAGCCACATCACTGCCCACCTGAGAGACCTGCACTGGCTCCCCGTCAACAAGAGGATCACCTTCAAGATCCTCACTCACGCTCACAAAGCACTCCACAACGCTGGACCAGCATACCTCAACAAACAACTGACCTTTTACACCCCGAGCCACCAGCTTGGCTCTGCCGACCTCATCCTCGCCACCGTTCCAGGCATCCACTGAACTACCACCAGTGGCAGATCATTCTCCCACCGCGCCGCCAAGAAATGGAACACCCTCCCCATCCACCTGCGACAAACCCAGGACCTGCTGACCTCCAAAAAGACCTCTGGCTGTTCGACCAGTAGCAGCACTCCCCCCTCCCTTGCGCCTTGAGACCCTCACGGGTGAGTAGTGCGCTCTACAAATTCATTGATTGATTGAAAAAATTGGACAATTTCGAGTTTCCTAGAATCCATGGCAAACTGCAGAGATCGGAGAGAGCACAGGAACTGTCAAATACAAGAAGATTTTTCAACCTCGGGAGCCCCATCAAAGCAGAATAAAACCAATCTACAATCTGCCAAACCTATCTTTCAAGCATTAGAGAGAGCCTTAAATAAAGAAACCACCAATTGATGGGAAGCAGCTAGCCTTAAGAAATACCTGGAGGCAGATAGAATACCAAGGTGTCTTTGAATCCTGTTAGAATCCGGGTTCTCTGGTTGGCACAGGTAGGTACTTGTGACAAGCAGGGAACCTTTCCTCTAGTTAGCGTAAGGGGGTACACTCCTAAAATAACCCCTGCTCACTCTCTAGGTAGCTTGGCGCGAGCAGACAAGGCTTATCTCAGAGCGTTATAGGTTAAGCATTTGTGAACACATACAGTAACCAAGTGACAACACTACAAATGGACACCACACAGGTTTTATATTAAAAATAAGGATTCTTTATATAGACCATTAAACGACAAAAATACACAATACTGTTACTTTAGATGGTAGAATTTTGCTTAGTTCTCTTAAGTTCTTAAATGCGACACTTTAAGTCAATGTACCTTTTAAATGCGAAACGCAGGGCAACGAAAGTGTTGCAACGATGTTGATGCGATGAAGTTTTTGGTGCAAAGAAATAAAGACGTGAAAATCTTCCAGATGCGGCACGCTTCTCTGATGTTGCGAGAAGACTCGACTCGATGCGTCAGGTGCAGCGGTGACACCCTTTACGCGATGCGACGACAGCAGCCTTGGCAGCGACACTCTTCTCCGACGTTTGCGAGACGCTTCTGCTCGATGCGATGCTGCAGCGGCGACACCCCTTTACGCGATGCGACGACAACAGCTTCGACGGCTGCACGCTTCTCCGTGGATGCGAGGCGCGTTTCTTGATGCGGTGCAATGCGACAACTACGATGGCTGCGATGGCGACACGCTTCTTCCTCGATGCGAGACTCTTCTCTTGATGCGGTGCAATGCATCAGCTACGATGGCTGCGATGGCGACGCGCTTCTCCGGCGTTGCGAGACACTTCTTGGATGATGCGAGACGCTTCCACTCGATGCGATGCTGCAGCAGCGACACACTTTACGTGATGCGAGGACAACAGCTCAGACGGCGGCACGCTTCTCCTCCTTGAGTCACGCTTCCAGCTCCTTGCGACACGCAGTCCCTCAGAAGGCCCAACAACAGCAGCAGGCACTTCCAAAGAACTTTGGGGAGCTGGGGGGTAAAGTCTGTTGTTTGTGAGACTTCAGCCGGAGGCAAGCTCTATTCCAAGCCCTTGGAGATCTTTTTAAGCACAGGTTGAAATAAAGTCTTTGTAGTCTTTCTCCTCTCCTTCAGCAGCAAGGCAACCACTGCAGGCCAATCCCCCTGGTCAGGGACAGTACTCCTCCTTACAGCTTTCCCAGTTCCTTCTCCTCAGGCAGAGGTTCTTCTTGTCAAGCAGGATCTAATTTCTTGGGAGCAGGGTCCCAATACTTATACCCCTAATTCCTTTGTTCCTCTGGGGTAGAGGGGCCTTTGCCCAGTCCAAACCAGTTCCTGAGCACTTTGTTGACATGACTCTGACTTTCTGTTCAGGGTGCAGGGCAGAGAAATCAGCCGCTCCACAGGAGGTGGAGCCAGCATTGTGGTGGCAGAGCACAGCCCTATTCAGAGTCCAGGTGCACTCCTCCCACCCATCTGGATGTCAATCTCTCTATTCACCACCAGGCTACCTAGCCCTGCCCCTCTGGGCTTCCCCAGCCCTGTCACTCACACAAACCAGACAGACAGATACACATCATAGCAGAGGCGGGCTGCAATGGTTAGGCAAGCAAATACCAACTTTCTAAAAGTGGTATTTGAAAACACAGAATATTAAAATAAACTTTACTAAAAGATGTAGTTTATTATTCTGAGTTCAGGCATACTAAACTCTATTTTCTACCATGTTCCCTGGGTCTGTTAGGATCATAGGATGTAACAATTCTAACAGCCCATTCTGGCCTATTGGAACAGGTAGCCTTGCAATAGTGAAAAACGAAATTGGCTGTAATTTACCATTAGGACATGCCACACACATCAGGGCTTGTCCTACCTTATGCTTACAATGCTCCCTGCCCTTGGGCCTACCATAGGGGTGACTAATATGAAGTTAAGGGAAGGTTTAGGGACTGGGAAGTGGGTGCACTTGCCCAGTCAGCATGACAGTACCAGACTGCACGCAGGTTCTGCAATGGGAGACCTTAGACACATTTTACTAGGCCGCTTCTGTGGGTGGCACAACCAGTGCTGCAAGCCCACCAGCAGCATTTGCATTTACAAGCCCTGGGCACTCCTGGTGCACTTTACTGGGGTCTGACAGTAAACCAAATAAGCCCATCATGGAATCCAACCAACATATACATTTTAAATAGGGAGCACTTGCACTGTGGCACTGGTTAGCAGTGGCACAGTGCTCTGAGCAGCTAACACCAGCAAAACACATGAGGCGCAGTGACAAAAAGTGGAAGGGAGACTCACGCCAAGGTGCCAGGTCTAACAAATCCTAGTATTTCCCCTGGTGGAAACGACAAAACCTGGACAAATCTCAAAATGGGAGGAGAACTTGAGAGTCATCCAACAATATGATTTGACAGTTAATAGATATTTCTAGAAGAATAACACATTGAATATAAAACCGAAGTGGATGATTTGATGAAGAAAATTGAAGATTCAAATTGGGGGGAACATAACCGCAAAAAACGATGAGATTCTAAACAGTTATTGATGAGTATAAAGAAGACCTAATACAACCAAAAAAATTGAAAATTCCGAAAGGACCAGTTGGACTACCAACTAGGGAGAGCATACACATGTGCAAAACGATATGACAAAGGAATAACAACATCGCCAGTACGACAGCAACAGGATTCAATTACAAGCTCAGAAGCAGAATCTCCTCGTAATGAAATAACAGCTTCAACAATCAGGGTTGGTGTAAATTTTTTAGAAGAAGTCTTAAGACACCGCTTGTGTTTCAGAAATTAACCCATACAAGATACCAGAGTGTCAACAGAAAACATGCCACATACCTCAACATCAACCCCAAAAGGAGGAGTAATAACATGGGCAAGGGGGAGACAAGAAACCAACCCGAAAGACCAAACAACCTAATGATTAACATCTCTGGACAAGAACACTTACCATCACAGGTAATGGTTATAAATCGGGGACTGTCCTTTTGTCCTACAGCCTTTAGGGACCTAACAAATACAACAATAGATCTTTTTAAATTCACCTGTAAATTCAAATTAACGTTGTTCTTTTACAATAAGTCACCTGCCCTCAAAGATACAAGATTCCCCATTACTAGCCCACTGACAGTACAGGATTTGGACATCATCCATCTGATTACAAAATTGGCAGATGACCAAGAAGATCAATCTCCATCCCCACTCACTGTGGCTGAAGAGTTTGGAATTGATGTCACTTACACTGTGGAGGATAACATTAACTCTAAATCAACTTTCTGCCCCCATCTACTGAAGGAAATGACCCGCTTGGGATGACCCCGGTCACTGATGACCACCTCTCACTTCCATACCAAATGAAGAGTCGGTCAGACAGTGGAGAATATGAACCAATAACTGTTTATTCGTATACACTCAGAGTGGAGCCTCATCTGTACAGTCTATGAGAGTGCTACAGAGGGAACAAAAGAACAGTGGACATAGAGATACAGGATTTACATTTTTTGCTGGGCAAGCAACGCCCACAGTGGAATATTCTACGCAGATGCAGTTGGACAGAGAAATACAGAAAAGGTTTTCGGTTCTCATATCTTACGCAACCTAATACAATACAAGGTTGTTTCACCCTGGGCCCGCCAACAGACAAGTGGAAGAGGGCCTCTATGTAGTGAGAAAGGTATGCGTTAACATGAACAGTCTATTTATTACCGAAACAAAAGCTAACATTTCATAAACGAAACTTAGCAAAGACCATTTCTCAGAAATAGACAAGATCAGTTTGAACAGCCTAAAATGGCGCCTGCAAAGAAAATGGCGTAGCGAATGCCAACTAAGATGCGACATTACAAAAGCATTTGCCGGCCTAATTCTAACAAACCCTCCTTTTAGCATGAGCCAAAGACATTTGCTAAGAAGTAAAAAGAAATGAAAATCATATACTGTAGCAACATCAACATGTCAGAAACATTAAAAGCAAAAATGGAAATGGGATATAATTATGGGCAGTCTTCACAATCATCAATAGAAAGGGGTACAGCAAGGAGGGAGGAATCCTCAAATATTCCTTCAGCAATGTGCATTAAATCATCAATATCATTCTGCAACATCATAGCGACATTTGTAACATGAGCTGATATTTTCTGTTTAGGCATAAAAACAGAAGAGCAATAGGAACAACAAAAAGAAAGACACTGAATAAAGATGCAGCAAAACACCAACACCGCAACACCACTATAAGATAAATCAGTTCCTTAAAACTCCAACCCCAACTACCAAACAGGGACCAACCCCAATTTCCATGGCCTTGACATTCTCCATAATGTCCAGAATGTGTTGTGTTATGTTTTTCTTCAAAATTTCTATCCCCATAACACATGGATTTCCAATTAAAGCACGAACACCACCAGACATGGCTAATAGAAAATCTTCTTCAAATCTAGTCTGCTCCGAATACACTCGCATACTTTCCAAATGGGTAGTAATTTCTCTCAGAGCTGCCACTGTGGTATTGGACTGAATTTTCAATTTACATCCAAAGTATTCTCTGGATTTTACTTCCCTGGCCATAGCCGTACCACCCAACCTAAATATAGAAGACAGGATATGCCCAAATGTGATACCATTGCTATAACTATTCACCTCTAAATCTGTAACTCCTTCGCAAAACTCTTTTGTCAATGTTCTTTACACTCACCTCTTTTTCGGTTCTGCATGTGTACATGGGACACCTAGAGGCAATACCACTCCAAGTGCCACATCGTCATTCCAATTATAAACATTGGAATAAGTTTCCTTGGACAAAAAAAACCAGGATGTGCATATATCGGCCCCTCATAATTCATTGCTGAATACCTGGAATTCATTGAAAGCATATCTGGATAAGATGTATGCTACAGGGAAAATGTTGGCTTGTACAATATTGTTCCTGAACAATTTATATACAAAGAAGTTTCCATAGAATTCACTATGGGACAAAAAGCAGCATACTATCCAGCTTTTTGAAGCACTGTTATCTCTTTATAATGCCAACTCACAAGTGTTATATTCTGTTCTTCCATTTCAAAATTATCACAATACGTGTTGTCATCACACCCGGGATAACCCTTGCCCTGTGGTTTTCTGAGATATAAACATGGCCCGGGATAACCAAGTCCAAACATACCCGTGACTTCTACGAAATCTGACGGCCGAGTGTTCGTGTAATTAACAAGTGACAAGGGATATGCTGTCCAGAGGACAACAAGCAGTCCCATTCTCAAAAAATCTCTTATATGCTGCCACAAACACATTATTCATTGTAGCCCTCTTGTCTCTCCCCAGGGACATGAGGCCAGGTCAAAAACCCACTGAAACATTATTATGACCAGACAGGGCCACCACGGGGACCATATGCCAGGAAACAGAACTCTTTGTCACACCTGTATCCACCAAAAAAACCTTATTTGAACCTTGCAAATCTGTTTTGACATAAGGACCCCGCTGATCTATAGGTATCTAAACTGGTCCCTCACCTTGTCCTACGCTGTCCTAGTTATAGGACATACCTGTCACATCATCAAAATCATAAACATCAATATAATACTGTCCATCTCTTGGGTCATCAAAATAATAAGTGTGGGTGCATCATATACATCCTCCAAAAACCACAACACCCCCACACTGTTATCACCATCAGTACTAGAGCAAAAACACATACGATTTTACTTTGAGTGTACCAAATTACACAACGTTGACTTGGAATTATAGACTGCTCCTTCTCGTAGACTGGTCTACCAAAAGGATGCATGATTAAATAAAACAAAGAACACACAAAGTGATAAAGAACGTAAAGCTCCCAGTGTTCATCAGAGCCTCACTGCTACAGGCTCCTATCGTCTATCAATCGGTTGGTGCTCTTGAGCACCGGTGGTGGAGCTTGCTCTGTCCTAAGCTCATCCTGCTCTATCCCACATCAACAGAAATGAAGTCCTCTCAAAGTATACCATCTTCCCTAACTAATGTTCGGACAAAAAGCAGTCAAATGCCAAATATTAGAACCTCTCGTCTGTACTGCTAAGCATTACTGGCCTACCTTGTTCAGTTCATCCCTAATCTTTTTTCTCTTTTGACTCGGTGGTCCTCGTCCAAGGACATAGATTATACCTGACAGCCCCAGGCACCATATGATCTGAGAACAGAGGCTCTGGGATAGCTCGCATTTCAGGTGGAACAGCCTCTTTCAGAACATCATAATTTTCCTCATCTGTTCTGCTCCATATCAGTTGGGCTTCGCTAAAAAGAACAAACCTTGCCACTTGCTCACATTTGACATCCCCAATCTTTCCTTGATCCACTAGTCATAAGGTAGCGGCAAAGGTACCTTCTTGCACCCAGTTCTTTCTACCTGCAACCTTCACACCAGTTGATCCTGCTCAGGACCTTTCCATCTTGGTTCCAGACTTTTCTTCCTCCGAAAAGTTTTGAGCAATACAAAATCTCCAGGCTGTATGTCGTGACCAGGACCCTCAGGTTCCGAAGTTAGGGAGTTGTGAACCGGTTGGTAAATAGAACCCAGACTTTCTGTTAACTGGCCAAGATAATCAGGCAACAATTTCTGAAAAGCGTTTTGGGCGGGAAACACCCCAGACATTCACTGGGGGACCAAAAACTACCTCAAACAGGGACAAACCAGTCCTAGAGTGTGCTGAGGTTCTGGTTGACAAAAGAGCTAATTGAAGAGCATCCGGCCATTGCAACCCTGTTGTCTCTTGAATTTTTGCCAATTTCAATTTGAGCATACCATTGTACTTTTCATCAAGGCCCACTGACTGTGGGTGATTGGCAGCATGAAATTTCTGCTTAATAATAATAATAACCTTGAATTTGTAAAGCGTACAGCTACCTCTGAAGTGGTTTCTTGGCGCTGGGGGCGCTCAGGAAGATTAAGCGAGCTATTGCACAGACTCACATGGTGCTGCGCTGTCCTGCCACCGGCGATTGAACCGTGAACCCCGTGGTCTGGAGTCAGGCACCCTGGCCGCTGCGCCACACCTCTTCCACAATGTGCAAGCCTTCACAAATTAATGTAATCATTTTCACATTAAAATGAGACCTATTGTCACTCCAGATAATTCAAGGCATTCCAAATCAAGGAAACTACTCTTTAAGGAGCACATTCGCAGCTGTAATGGCCATTTTGTCTTTAGCGAGCTAAGCCTTCACCCATTTACTGAATGTACATATAACTACTATAACCTACTTGAGATTATTGCATCTCTCCAATTCAATAAAATCCTTTTGGAGAACCTCAAACAGAAAAGTAGATGGTGCAAAATTACCAGGTGTTATAGGGGTACCTTTCCCTGGATTATGCTTGATGCAAATCATGCAATGTTTCACCAAATGTGCAGCTGTTTTAGAAATGTTATCATTGTGCCAGACTGGAGCTAACAATTTACAAATGCCTTTTGCTCTTATATGAGCTGGACCATGCTCCATAGTAACCACAGGAAGTACATATGCATCAGGTAACATCCATTTCTGCTACCCGGATTTATCAATCCAGCATCCTTCCTCCTTTAACTGTGCTGTACTGTCCTGCCACCTCGCTAATTCCTCTATCGTGGCTTCACTCTTTATCTCCTTTACACTCTCAACTTTATCCTCAAACAAAACCATCTCGGGAACCCATCTAGCTGGACCTGCAACAAACATTCTCCTTATTTTACTTCAGGCTGTATCCTTAGCTACCTGATCTGCAAATGCATTCCCTCTACCCACATCATCAGTGATCTTTTTGTTGGTGCTGCACTTGATTATTGCCAATTTCTTAGGAAGTGTTAGTGCGGATAACAATCGCAATATGAGGTGTCCATGCTGTATTCTAGTGCCATGAGAGGTAAGGAACACTCTCTCTACCCACAATCGACCGAAATTATGGGCCATCTCTAATTCATATTGGCTACCTGTATAGACATTAACAAATAACCTTTCACTCATTTCGCAAGCTCAGATGAGAGCAACAAGTTCAGTGGCTTGAGCCGACTGATAGAGGACTTGTGATGTCTCTACCACTCTATGCAATGTAGTAATAGCATAGGCTGCAGTGGTTGTGCCATCTAGTAATTTGAAACAAGAGCCATCAACGTATAGTTCTCCTTGAGGGTCGGATAGCGGAACATCAGTCAAGTCTCCCCTTCCCTTTGTCTTCTCTTCTGTTCTGAAAATACAGTCATGTTTATCAATTGCATCATCCTCAGAAGGGAGGGGTAGTAACGTGGATGGGGACATAGTGGCACATCTTTTGATTGTGATATGTTTAGCAAACAATGTCAATTTATTACCAGTAAGACATGCACTGGTGAGGTGCTGTGTCTTTGTCTTATTCAAAAGTGTCTCCATAGCATGGGGCACCATAACTGTGAGGTCTGTATCAAGTACGAGTCCAGCCGACTGTCTGATTGAAGTGGTCACAGCCGTGTCCATTCTCAGACAACTCAGAAGAGCCCTAGCCACAGGGTCAGCACAACAGAAAAATAAGCACAAGGTCTCTGTCTATCCGCAAATTTCTGGGTCAGGACAGAAATTGCACAGCCAGCCATCTCGTGCACATATAGCACAAACGGTTTCCTGTAGTTAGGTGTGCAAGCACTGGAGCGGAGCAAAGCACAGTTTTTAATTGCTCAAAAGATTGCTGACATTCTGACAGCCAAGGCAAAGGTTCATGCCCTGTTTAACCCCTTCCATGCTCATGACGGAACGGTTCCGTCATGAGCCACGGTTGAGCTGTGCTCATGACGGAACCGTTCCGTCATGAGCCCGCCCGCGCTCGAACCCTTCAGCACCGCGGCGGAATTCGCCCAGCGCTGAAGGGGTTAAATTGGTAATGCAAGCAAAGGTTTGATTAGTAAAGAATAGTTTGGGATCCACTGGCGACAGTAGGAAGTAATACCTATGAAAGCACGTACATCTTTTGGAGTTCGTGGAATGGGCATTTTAATAATAGTACTAATGCCCTCAGGAGTCAACCTCCTACCCTCCTTCCACAGTAGGTGACCTAAATAGGTTACCTACTGTCGACAATACTGAAACTTCGAAAGAGAGACCTTATGGCCATGATGTGCCAAATGCAACAGCAATTTCACTGTACTATCCTTACAACCTCGTTCCATATCAGAAGCAATCAGCAGATCATCAACATACTGCACCAATACATTAGCTTGGGAAAGCGAGAGTGAGTCCAACTGACTCTTTAATGCCTGACTATAAATACTAGGCCTCTCAGTATAGCCCTGAGGAGCGTGACAGAATCGGAAACTCCTGCCGGCCAGCGTAAATCCAAACAAATATCTCCTATCTGGATGTATAGGAATACTAAAGAAAGCCTTCTTGAAGTCAATAACAGAGAAGAACTTAGCAGTAGATGGAATCATTGTCATAAGTGTAGTAATATCAGGAACCATTGGAAATTGCAGAACCACTATTTTATTGACCTCTCGCAGATCAATCACAAAACAATAAATGTCATCAGTAGCATCAGAAGAACCAGAGGGTACCCTTTTATGAACCGGAAGATTAGGACTATTACAAATGTTACCAGATGTTTCCTCAACCGCCCCTTTACGTATCAAATCCTGCATAATCTGGAGAAGAGCCCATTCTCCCGCCTGTGGTATTTTATACTGAGGACACACACTGTCTAGTACTCACATCTGGACCCATAGTAAATTAAACACCATCAGGAGAACAATAGATAGTAGCATGTAATTTTTCAATAAATCCAAACCCATCAGATTCTCACCACAATTTGAAGTTAATAAAAATGGGGACTCCACAGTTAAAGGACCGACAGTAAGTGCAAGGGGTCGTGAAATGGGGCTTACAACCGGTGCTCCTGAAAAACCCACTGAAACATTATTATGGCCAGACAGGGCCGCCCCGGGGACCAGATGTCAGGAAACAGAACTCTTTGTCACACCTGTGTCCACCAAAAAAAACGTATTTGAACCTTGCAAATCTGCTTTGACATAAGGAAACCGCTGAACTATTGGTTTCTAAACTGGTCCCTCACCCTGTCCTATGCTGTCCTAGCTATAGGACATACCTGTCACATCATCAAAATCATAAACATCAATATAATACTGTCCGTCTCTTGGGTCGACAAAATAATTGTTATCAGAACGGGACACAGGAGCCGCAGTATTCTGGGATCTATCAGTCCCACGCCCCCTACCACCAGAACCTCGTCCTCTAGGGGACAAAACCCTCTGCAAAAGTACAGGACACTGGCTACGCCAATGTCCTTCTTCCTTACAATAGGCGCACAGATTCTGTCCTAAAGTTGTAGTTGAAGGCTGTCTAGTACGTGGGTGTTGTCGTAAAGGACCTCCATGTCCTCTGGTATTACCCTGATATGCCTGCTGCAACAACATCTTTGTCTTTAAATCCTTATGCTTTTTATATTTTTTATCTTTTTCCTCCTTATGTCGGTGCTTATAATTTTGAGCCATATTTAAAATAACAGAGGGAGCTGTAGACCAAGTGTTTTCAGACACCTGAAAACGAGACATTATTTCAGGAAGGAGGTTAGTGACAAACTTGTCAACAAACAAACAAACTCCCCCTTCCGTGGACATATCCTGCCCACTGTAATCCAAAAACGTATCTTCAAACCTAGTAAAGAAATCGGACACACTCTCATCCATCTTCTTTCGACAGGCAGTCCATCTATCTCAGCTTACCTTCTCAGGTGGAATAAATGTATGCATGTATGTAATAATACGACCAGGCAAAGCAAGTATCTCAGCACGTGGTTTATCTCCTGGCTTTCTATCTCGATCCCAAACCCAAATCACATCCCAAGTTCTGCCCGGCTCGGCAACATGATCCTGAGTATGTACCTGCCGCCAAATATCAACCAAAACAAGGAGACAAAAGAACATCTCAATGTCAGCAAGAGTCATTACAGTAGAAGAGGCAACCTCTGTCAATTCTTTGTAATAGGCAGTAGGGTTTTTTCGAGGATCGGGCAAAGTAGTCTTAAGGGCTAAAACCTCACTCCTTTTCCATGGAGTAAAAAGCCATTGCTCCTGAAAGCAGGCAGCCACGGCCGGCCTAGTGACCATTCCGTGCTGATCCGTCAATGCAAGTATTTCCCGATTATAAATTGGGTGGGCTTCATGCATTGAGAACTGAGTTATTTGAGTGGGACTCTTTTCATATAACCTGCTTCTATTGGAAAGTATAGTAAAGATATAATCAAACACTTGTTCCGGTGCTAGGTCAGTAACATAAACGCGATCTCTAATATCAAGTAATATTTGAAGAACTTCCGTTTCAATATGCGTCTGCCAAAGATCAATCAACATGGCAGACATGTGCTTAAGGGCAAGTTGCTGTATAAAAGGTTCAAAATCGCGTACGACCTGCCAGATATCCTCCAGACTATAAATTGCACTACAAGCCCATCGCATTGTCTTACTCGCTATTACCTTTTCTCATCCTCCCCGACTTCATATCACACTAACGGACCTGTCTGTTCCCTGAATCTCGTCAAATCCCTGTCTTCCAAACCACACACAGGTATGTTAGTACTCAAAGAAAATGGAGAATAAATAATCAAAACAGGAGTAGTAGGTTGGGCTTTGGTCAGAGACTGTACCGGAGAAGAAGGAATAGAGGACATAGGAACCGGAACAGTAGTTGTAGCAGATGTCATTGTCATCGAAGATGCTGAAGAAGAAGAAAGAGTTGGGGGCACAGTAACCAGAAAGGTGGTTGTAACAGCCATAGAGACAGGGACACTTTAGGCAGGTGGCAGTAACCGAGAGGGAACCACAGGATATATCCTTTGCGGAGCATAAGGGGGCAGAGATCGGGTATCTAACAGAGCCTCCACAAAAGTATCCCCATCCACCTTGGCCACGTAAGACTTATCAATATGCAATCGAAATCTCCTATCTTCACATTCTACTTCTGTCTCCTGTTTTTTTTGTTATATGCTACAGCTTTCTGTGTAAGGAATTTGCATCCTACATTTCCATGCATCTCTCTCCATCTTTAACCGCCTTTGTCTGGCCTCCGTCTGCCTAGTCCGAAGAGAGTCAAACAGAGACTGTCTACTACATCTCTTAAATAACTATTCCTGAAGAAATCCAATCTTCTGTTCGTCAAAAGAGACTGTCAAAGGCCACTGCAACTCAGCATTGTCCCTCGTATATTTGTGCCATAATGTACTAAACATAGCAGGCCAAGACCATATTTCACATACATATCAAAGTTAGGGCTGCCTTCAGGAGGCGCAGGCTGGGATTCTTCCAACGGAGCATCTGCAGAGCAACAACGACAACACAAACTCAAAATTTTACTAAACCCAGGCATTCCAAAAGAAAAATGTAATCATTGTTTACCTGGCTAAGTATTTGCAAACACTTTTCACAAAACAGTCCTGAGACTGAAACAAACTCAAGCAACAATGGTATCATATCCTCATAAAACCTAAAAAGAATCACCTGATGTCCGGCTCGCAGATAGACCAGTTCTCCATTGCCGACTCTTCAGACCAAACAGTCAATTCAAGGGTTTTGCTGTTCAGGACTCCAGTCGGGATGACCACTGGGCAATGCACCCTCCGGTGGGACAAAGGCAGCAGCTGCGAGAAACAGAGATCTTCTTGCAGGGATCCCTGAGCCGTTAGTCTGACCTGATGATTTCCTCGTCCTCCCCTCCGTCCGTGGAAAGGGATGGTTCAATGACCTGAAGGAGTCCCTGTTCGGGCGCCAACTGAAGGAAATGACCCACTGTGGGCCACCCTGGTCCCTGATGGCCAAATCTCAGCCTTCCGTACCAAATGAAGGGTCAGTCAGACAGTGGAGAATATGGACAAATAACTGTTTATTTATATACACTCAGATTGGAGCCCCATCTGTACGGTCCATGAGAGTGATACAGAGGGAAATAAAGAACAGCAACATAGAGATACATTATGTACATTTCATAGCTGGGCAAGCAACGTCCACAGTGGAATTTTCCAGGCAGATGCAGCTGGACTGTAAAATAGAAAAAAAACGGTTTCGGTTCTCAAAATAAAACCTAACATTTGAGAAAAAAACGTACCACAGACCATTTCTCAGAAATAGACGAGATCAGTTTCGAACAGCCTAAAATGGCGCCTGCATAGAAAATGGCATAGCGAATGCTAACTAAGATGCGACATTACAAAAGCATTAGCGGCCTAATTCTAACACTTCCAACAGGAAACACAATTGATCTCTTTCATACAACAGTCAGTATAGATTTGGCACTGGAATACAAAAATATCAGAAGAAGAGATATTCGCTACCAAGAAATCTGGAATCCCATGAAACTAAAACCCTGAAATACTTTAGTAACTATCCAGAAATAGTGATCAAGGAGGCAGACAAAGGAGGTAATGTGTCGTACTACATACCCATGATTCTATTGCAGAAGCACACACACAGCTCAGGGACACAACATGTTACATAGAACTTGATATTAATCCAAAAAACAAGATACTTCCAGATGTAAAGAACAAATTGGACATATGCTACAGACGTAATTTACTTACTTTGGAAGAACGAAATGACCAGTACAAAGAACATCCAATAATGGCAACTCTCTACCTCTTACCTAAGATATATAAAAATTATACCAACCCACCTGGGAGACCAATCATAGCAGGTATCAATTCCATATGCTCCGAAATTGGCGAATACCTGGACTATCAACTCCAACCGTTTATGAAAGACCTGCCCTCATATATACGGGACACAAAGTCTCAGTTACTCAAATTGGATAACATCCTGTGGGATTTTAATTGTATAATTACCACCATTGATGTTGCAAGTCTTTAAACCTGCACATTTTTGGGAATCAATCAAGATGATCCTGAGATGCTACAATTTTGCCATACCAGCAATGTATTCTCTTTTAACATGAAGTACTACCTACAACTCCAGGGGAGTGCTATGGGAGCCAAATTCCCCCCCCCCCCCCCCCCCCCCCCATGTGCATGTTTTTTCATTGGAAAAGTAAAACAATACTGGCTTTGGGATGAGAATTCCTATAAAAAATCAACTTGAATAGATGGAACATCAAAACAACCTCAAACATATCAAAAACTGAAATTGACTTATGTACATCACTATATATGTACAAGATAGAAAACTGCAGACATAGGCTTTTCGCAAACCAACATCGGCCAATTCTATACTTAGAGCAGACAGTTGTGACCCGCCTAAAACATCCCAACATTTTTCAAAGGTGGAATTCAAACGCATGCGTAGGAACTGGATTGACACTAACATCTATAAAGACAAAGCTAAAGACTTGGCGGAGAGATTGGCTCAACGTGGCTATCCCATACCACAACTAGAACAAACAGTGAAGGAATGTGGAAAATTATCACGTGTGGAAGTTCTCAAACCAAAAGACCAAACAAAGGCCATACTGATTTCTATAATAGCAACTACCACTTTCGGAAGATCTTACAGAAACACTGGTACCTCCTAACTAACAGTGTATCCCTGACTGATCAAATTAAAAATATTTCTCCAAATGGGTTTTAGGAGAGCCAAAAACCTCAAGCAGATCTTGTGCAAGTCAGAATTCTTGGACAAACGACAAGGACTGAAAACAAACTTTCTGACCAAACCAAGTGGATTTTACATCTGCCACAATTGTAATGCGTGCAAACTTGGGGTAAACAAGCAACTTGAGTTTTCCCTGACTCAGAGAAAACATTTAAAATCAGAGATTGGATCAGTTGTAACTCAATATACTGGTGATTCACGTAATACTTTGTCCTTGCAACACATTTTATGTGGGAAATACAATAAGACCCATTAATACCAGGATTATGGAACATTACAGAAACATACATAAACTTGAAATCCGACCACCACTGACGGAACATTTCCAAGAGTACCATCCACACACGAAGAATTTCATATTCTTTGGGATGGAACGTGTTAAGCCAAAACCAAGAGGAGGAAACTGGGAATTGCGTATGAGACAGAGAGAGTGAATATATCATACGCAAGAACATCATTATTAATGGTCTGAACAATGATGCGGAAATGCATTATTGGCTCTACTGACTTCATTTAATCAAAACCTACACATGTGAATTTTTAATGTGTACTTATACTAGGAACCCATAAACTAATACCACACATTTCCTCCCAGCATATCACAATGGGTATGGGCTTTCCTGGGTATATATGCATACATTCCTTGATTATCGCTTTAGGACATGCCAGCCGACAAGGTTGACTATCATCAAAACTTGAACAAGTGAGAAATTCTTTTGATTCATACACAACAGGTAACATGAATCTAAGAACATAATTGTCTGTCGCATAGTGTCTATAGTCTACCCCTCGATCATGTCCACTGAATGAAGCTATACATTATTTTACGCTAGAACTGTGCAACTTGCCTCTTGGGTGATCTTTCACTGATATCGTATGTATTTATGTACATCTTTTTTTCTAATCATTTGTTCATGAGTTAGCCTCTTCTGCGACTTTTCCTGTACACTTCGTATACCATCATTCAACCATATCTCATATCATCTGTTCACTAATTTGCCCCCTTGCACCTCTTTATTCCTTCTTTATGGAGTAATGTACATTTAAGCTTCTCACCAGTTGCTCATGTCTTATATATATCGACTGATTCACACCCTAACCCTGGATGAACCTTTGACATATGCTAAATTAGTAAATCTGTGTAGTTCGCTAATTGTCTCTGAATAATATTATGATACGGCCCCTTAAGCAGGGCCTCCAATTCCCTTGCTTTGTCCACCTTATTATCTTCCAGACATAATACAGCCTCTACTATTAATCTCCATTTATACTTTGATTTTATTTGAAAAATGACCACCTATTTTGAATTTGCACCCCATTCGAGGAAAAGTAACTCTTTTATTCCCTTCCTGAAACTGATAACACTCAGGCACGGTTACGCCATTTGACGTCCCAGGTCATTTAACCGGCTCATGATATGCGCGGTCTGACCTTCATTCACTAGGACCGCAGAGACATTGTCGGAGAGAATATTTCCACATAAGTGCTTTTTCCTTCTGATCACTAACATGCCGGATGCCTTAATACTTATGCCGGCTACTTTGGAGATATGGCACCTACTTTGTTACTAACAGCACAAACCCCTTGAGCAAATTATTATTAATTAATTATTATTATATAGGGATAACTGGGGCAGTACAATAATAGTGCGAACACCTACACACCCTTTTCCCCCACTAAATTTATTTTTGCTTCAAATCAAGTGGAGGGTAGCTTACCAGGTCCATGCTAATATGGCGTCTATATGGAGACTGCCTCATTTTAACATTTCACCTAGTGCACAGAACTTCTCGATACTTCATATCTGATTTCTTCTAATTATATTTACGTTGTTTGTTTTATTAGTGCCACATGACCTTTAACAAAGACTTCTTCATGAGTGTTGTGTTTTAAACTTGTCTGGTCTGCATGACTAAGAGAGACCCCACAAGGAGTTACATTGTCCATTTTTCTTTTGATGATTTGATAAATGAATTGTTTTCTCTCTCCGCATAGCAAACATGAGGCCTACATTATATGGAAATTGTGTGAACTTGTAATACATTTGTATTTAAATAAGAATGAGGGAAATTAACGCATTTAATGTGGGAAAATGTGATTAGTGCAATGTCTCATGCACCTTACATCAATAATGTTCAGAACGCATTGAGAGATGTTTTGGAATTTTTTGGTTCGTGTTTCTATACACTAAATTTCAAATTTCATCTTTTTCGTTTTTTCTTTCTTTTTCTCCCTTTCATTTTCTTAACCACCTTGTCTTGTTTAATCTTTTATCACATATGGCATTTGACTCTTTATTTTCTTTCTTCTTGCTTCAATACTTCATTCTTGTTAAATGTTTTAACAATGGCATGCCTGATTATCTTATCACTCATCAATCACGCACGTAAAACCTTGGATATGTCACATCTTGTTTATCACTTGGGCTTCACTGTGTTTCTCTGCCTTGAAAAAGCCCTTGGTCAATTGGCCCTGTGGGCGAAACACCTGTCAGCTGCTTTTGCTTTTTGCATTGACACATTGGATCTACTTCAAATAAATGAATAATAAACCCAAAGAATGTGTGTTGGACTACATCACTATAGGATACTTCAATTACAAGCACAACTTTCTTCCTCTAAAACCCCACTAAGCTGTCTAAATTAGTGGCTCTTGTGTGCAGCCACTTGAAGGGGAAGTGCCAATCATCGACTGGGCCCTGACCCTGTATGTTGCCAGATTTCCAGACAGTATCCACCCATTTACCTATAACTTGATTAATGAGTGAGATAGGGTGAAAGTTTGAAATTATGGTACATTTCTTATCTGGTTTGGGAAGCGCAATAATTGTGGCATCTTTAAATGTACTCTAAATAGAAGCATTGAAAGCAAAATCTTTAAACAAGAATAGGAGGACAGCACCTAATTGAGTTCCAGCAGGACCAGGTGCTCTTTTGGGCTTTAAGGATTTAATGGCAGGGTAAAGTTTTTCAATAT
This sequence comes from Triturus cristatus, assembly GCF_964204655.1. Classification (NCBI taxonomy): domain Eukaryota; kingdom Metazoa; phylum Chordata; class Amphibia; order Caudata; family Salamandridae; genus Triturus; species Triturus cristatus. The sequence goes on along the minus strand of NC_140589.1, from coordinate 549,215,582 downwards.
TTAAGGGGGATTGAAGAATATTTCTATCTGGAAGGGGTAGTGTTGGTGAATTACAATGAGAAAGGAACTGGATAATTGTATCATCAGCAGCAACATTGGATTTACTGACTAGGTTTGAATAACAATCTTGAAATTCGTGAGCTATTTCAGTGGTGGATAAAAGTAGGCGACCACTTGAGGAATGAATAGCAGGACTCTGTATCTTATCTCTTTTAATATATAGGTAGTTTGCAAAAATGCGACATGCTTTATTAGCATTTCATTGGAAATTAACTTTCTGCTTACACATATAAAGATTTGCTCATTTACCAAGCAGTGTATTGCATTCACATCGAAGGGATTGCAGTTTTACCCTAAATTGTATATCATTCGCAGATATGAACTGTTGTTCCGCTATAGTAATTTGTTTCTCTAGTAATGATAAGTTGGAATTAAATAATTCGTTCTCATTCACCATTATAGAAATGGAAACTCCTCTTACTTTAGCTTTAAAAGCTTCCCCATGATTTATTATGGCTGTATCTTCAATTTTGTTTTTTCGCAAAAAATAATCTGTAATAGCAGCTGCCAATTTGAGTTGATTTTGACCAGAAAATAAAGTGTCAGTATATATTGTCCACCTATATGTATTTTGAGGAATGGCAGCCAAGGGTAACAAAAGAAAATTAGAGCATTATCTGATACAGTGATGAGTTCTATTTTAGAACTGGAAATTATATGAATTAAATGTCTGAGGATAATAGATAGTTATTATGTGAATAAGTAAAATGAGTATTGTAAAGTCTTTGTCATTTGGGTGTGGGAATCGCCACTGATCTAATAATTAAGTAGTAGACAGAAAGGTTTTAAACAATGCATGTTTTTGAAGGATGAAAGTTAGTTTTGGAAATTTTATCTAAAAGTCGATCTAAAAGTCAATCAGAAATTATATTAAAGTCACCTCCCATAATAATAAGTACAGGTCCTATAGCTAGGATTTCTGGTGTAATTGGTTGCCAAAAATGGGGACCCCTTGAGTGGGAGCATAAATATTGACTAAATGGAGAGACGATTAATCAATTTGAACATGAGCATAAATGTAGCATCAATCTAATTCAGCTTTATGATTTAAAAAGGCAAATTGTAATTTGTGAAAGAAAAGGAAAGTAACACAATTTTTGCGATCAGAAGCTGGTGAGGGTAATACAATTCCTACCCATGATTTAGCAATACATGCTAAGATATTATCATCCATATGAGCTTCTTGTAGAAAACAGATGTCAGCTTTGCATTTGTATAAATAATCTAGACCTTTACTCCGTTTGACATGATGTTGTAAACCACTAACCGTAAGTGAGACAATTTTCAACTCACTACTACCACCCATAGCAAAATTAAAAAGGACAGAAAAGCACAATAAAAAGTGGTATATATATATATATATATATATATATAACTCCAAAGACAGCGCTCCTGCTGATTGCTGGGACCCTAGGGAGCTGGCGCACACGCCGGCGGAGCACGCCGGAAATTAAATTTTCCAAATGTCAGATATCGTGCGCTCTCAGGAACCAAGTAGAACGACACAGATAGCGGAGAAACGGGTGTTTATTCACAACGCGTTTCGACTTACAAGCCTTGATCACGTGAATAACAGTGCTATGGTGGCAACGAACTTAAAAGAGTGTAGAGCTGTGAAAACAAACAAAGGACCAAATACATGGTAACAGTATCCCACTGTGGCGGCCATCTTAGAGTGGTCAAATGACAGCATAAGCATGGAAAAAATCGCTCACATGTTGCCCCACTGCTGCATTGAGAACAAATAAGCAACAAAACAAGTAGACACAATTAATGACTTCCAAACTACATAGTGTTCTGGAACCTGGCAAGTGCCTGCGGTGTATTGTTCAGACCACCCCATGTGACTCCAAGTGGAGAGAAAATACAAAGGTAAAAGAAGTGACCTGTGTATTCGGGATGTCAAAACGAGCTAAGCAGTGGACAATACAAAGCGACAGAGGGAGAATAGTATGTGTTCCCCAAGTGGGGCTAACCGTGATGACCAAGAGATGGACCAAAGTCTTTCACACGCCCATGTGTCCAGAACTGGTGATGACCTCGGTGACATGGAGGGGAGAGAGGGTAGGCTGCCCGTGCAGAGTGAGTGTCAGTGTTGGGGCCCCTTCCTCTCCTCCTGAAAATAAAATAAAATGAGAAAATATTGTTAAAAACAGATGCAAATGAGTCTGCATCGTACACAATTCTAGTGCAAGTTCTAAAATAGGAAGAAGGGAAGAAAGTGCACACTAGTTGCAACGACAAGACATAATACAACCATATGTACATCAAGCATAAACATATTGGCAATTAATCCAAATACATCATTCTCTAAGGTGTATGGCCAATTCTTCGTCTTGATTGAGACCACCAGGGTCCTTGCTTTGAAAGTCAACAATGTATTTGGATTCCCTCTGTCTCAACCTCAGTACCCTGTCTCCTCCCCTGGGATTGCTGGGGATTTGTTCCAGAATAAAGTATCTGAGTAGTGTGGAATCAGAGAAATGATGGTCCCTGTAGTGCCGTGCGACAGGATATTTTTCGTCAATGTGTGTTATGGCCCTACTATGTTCCAGTACCCGTTTTTTGGCCTGGAGGGTAGTGCTCCCTATGTACCACTTGTTGCAAGGACATACAATCACATAAATGGCGAATGTGGTGCTGCATGTAAGGAATTGTTCTATCTCTTTATACACTCCATTGTATGTGGTCGTTTTGAGGAATGTACTTTGTTTGCATGCCTTGCAATGTCCACAGGGAAAAAATCCCTGCAGCCCATGCGTGTGTCTGTCAGGGTACAAGGTTACATCGCTGCGTACCAACATGTCCCTGATGTTCTTCCCCTTCCTATATGTGATACTGGGTCTCTTGGGAATATTGTTGCCAATGATGTTGTCAGTGGTGAGAACATACCAATGTTTGGTCAGGATATGCTTGATGTTGTCTGAATTGGTGTTGTATGTCATGATGATGCGCGTGGTATCGTCATCATCCTTGGATGTCGGAGTCTGTTCGTTTGTCAATGTAGAAGTTCTAGAAATCCCGCTGGCCCTGTCTCTGGCTCTGTTGAGTACCCAATTGGGATAGCCTCTATCCCTGAAACGTTCAAACATCGCCTCACTCACTTGCAAATAGGCTTCTTCAGAGTTACAGTTTCTTTTGGCCCTCATGAGCTCGCCAAAAGGGATACTCCATTTTAGTGTCTCAGGGTGACTGCTCAATGCATGCAAGATGCTATTGCCAGCCGTGGCCTTTCTAAAGAGAGTGGTGCGTAGTTGGTTATCCAAGATGTCAATTCTGACATCAAGATATTCTGCCCCTGTACTGCTGACATGTCCTGTGAGAACAATATTGCTAGAGTTTTGATTCAGGCAATTGATAAAAGCCAGTGCTTCGTCCTCGTCACCATCCCAGACAATAAAGAGGTCGTCAATATAGCGCAACCATCTAATGACATGCGCGAAATGATGGGCAAGTTCTTGCTTTGCCCGTATGGTCTCCTCCCAGTAACCCATAAATAAGTTGGCAAAGCTGGGGGCAAAGCAAGATCCCATCGCGGTACCTGTTGTCTGCCTGTAGAGTGTGCCATCAAATAGAAAAATGTTGTTGGAGAGACAGAATTCTATCATCCCCAACAGCATCCTGCTATGTTCCCTGAGTCTGAGAGGTCTTCCGTTGAGGAAATGTTCACAGGCCCTCAAACCTTGTCTGTGATCAATGATCGTGTAGAGGGATTGTACATCAAGTGTGATGAGAAAGAATTTCTCATCCCACTGGATGTCTTGGATCTTGGTAAGGAAATCTTTCGTGTCCCTCACATAGCTGGGAAGTGCCATGACAAACTCCCTAAGGAAATGGTCCACGTATTTGGAGACATGTTCCGTGACACTCCCTCTAGATGATACGATGGGGCGTCCCGGGGGATCTGTGGGGTTTTTGTGTAGCTTGGGCAAAAGGTATAGTACTGGGAGCACAGGATGATCGTTTTTGAGGTATCTGTACTCCTCCCATTCTAAGATCCCTTTATCTTTCCATACAAGAAGTTTGTCCCATAGATCGATGATGCTGAGATTGTATATCTCCATGGAAACAGATGTGTAACTGTGGGAATCATCTAGCTGTCTAAGAGCTTCCGCTACATACTTGTCCCGACTGAGAATGACAACATTGCCGCCCTTATCAGCAGGGCGTACTACCACATTGGAGTCATTGGCAAGCTCAAAAAGAGCCTGCCTCTGATCAAAGGAAAGGTTATTACATTTAATGTTGTTTTTCTTTTTGTTAGTTCTGTATGTACATAGGGCTTTGGCAACACAGTCATGGAAAGTATCAATGTTGTCATGTGGAAGGGAAGGGAGAAACGTGGATTTGGGTTTGAAACCTGATAATGCACTGTCATCCATGACGACCCCACATTCAATGAGGGTCTGTGTATTGGTGGTCGAAACAGAATTAACATCACCATTGGTCACATTGTGGATGTTCACATCAGTGGCACTCGTAGCTTCTCGTTCTAGTTCTATGAGGTTGATCAGGGCATCCATGTCTCCAGTGGAGATCTCATTCTGGCGTCTTGGGATGAATGATTTAGTACCAACAGTGTTGCCCAATCTTTTAAGTGCATGCCATTTTTTCAACTTTAATTTGCGGGTGAATTTAAACAAATCAATCCTGGTTTCAGTGAAGTTAAATGATCTGGAAGGGCAGAAGGACAGACCCAGACAGAGAGTTCTTTTCTCCAAATCACTCATGACCCTGTTGGACAGATTAATGACAGTTTTATTTACCATAGTCATATCCATTATCGCATCCTTCTGGAGCGGGTTCTGTAGCTTCCCATGCCGCCCCTTCCTCTGCCTCTCCTCCCATCGTTGGTGGATTCTCTTTCTTCTGTTCCTTCGTTTCCTCGTCCCCTTCCACGTCCTCGTCCCCTCCATCCTGGTGTTGTCTTCGCCGGAGCCTCCTTTGTCGTCCGTCTGCTCCGGCGCAGGTGACGATACTCTTCTAAAAAATTCACTTGCCGTGTTGTTGTCTCCAGGCTGTTGGTTTCTTCCGTGGAAATGTCAGATTCAATGTCACTAGCTGTGGATGTTGATGGTGTTGGTTCCGTGTCTCTGTCTTCCCTCATGGATGGTGGTTTGTCTTTATGCTCGTACAGATGGTCATACTTGCGGCTGAAAGTGAGTATTCTGCCAGACTCGTAATCATTATAGTCCCTATTCATCTTTCTCTCCTTCCGTGCTTTGATCTCCTCTTCATGCTTTTTCAGCCGTTCTTTCATGCTCTGTAGAGATTTCTCTATGGTCTCTTTATCTATGACGGTTTTCAATTCTTCAGTAATTTCCTGTATTTGTTTCAGAATTGTCTCTCTATCAATCCAAGCGTATTTAACTAAAATCTCAAGCATACGCCTGGAGCTTGTGGCAGAGTTCTCGGACCATTCCTTAAGCATGGCTGGATTGGGTGCTTCATAAGTCGGTGTTGTGAAAATTCTTAGACCCCTGGGCACCATTTCCTGGTCAATATAGTTCTGGAGTGAAATGGCCTCCCACCATTTCGAAATTTCCGATCTTTTGAGTTTCTCAAGTTTACTCATTTTGTCATCTGTAGATACCATCATTGTTGTTCCTGGTTTGTTGACTGTCAGGCTTTTGGGTTTCTTAGCAAATATCGCCAGGGCAGCCGCCCTGCGTTCTTCCTCTTCTTCCATGTGCACTACACCCGAGTGCAATATCCGCTAAATGCGTAGGTACTGTTCCCCTTGTGCTATACAAGTTGCTCCTGCCAGTCCAAGTTTTGACTGATGTGAAGGGTGCCTGGGAAAGCTCCACCTGGATGGAGACAATGCTGCAATGACCCCCTGATTGCTGTAAATGATACTAATGCCACATGGTGTAAAGGTCCTTTTAACGAAGGTTGCCGTGCCAAAATACGGAAGTCTGTACCATGGACGGGGTCTGTGGAGTAAGTACCGCGCTATCGTAGATACTCTGATAGTCGCGTGTGGCTACATATGCATATTGCAGTCAAGTGGTGCTAGGAAGTTGTCCAGGTACCCTGCGTAGAGAGAGTGTGTCTCACCGCCACGAACCCAGAGGACACACGCCTTGGTGGCAGCTACGTGTAATTGTGAGAGATTGAAGCGCGACCCCCCCGCCGCTTCCCCGGGAGAGGAGAGACGAGCGCCACCAGGGACCCCCACCCTCGCCCCCCAAGGGGCGGACAGACAGGGTCAAGCACTTACCCTCAGTACTACGAGCTCCTCGAGGTGTCGGGTTGCCGGGAATCACGGTGTCTCTGTACGTATGAAGGACGGCCGGTCCGGTGCAATCTTCAATAGTAAAACTCCAAAGACAGCGCTCCTGCTGATTGCTGGGACCCTAGGGAGCTGGCGCACACGCCGGCGGAGCACGCCGGAAATTAAATTTTCCAAATGTCAGATATCGTGCGCTCTCAGGAACCAAGTAGAACGACACAGATAGCGGAGAAACGGGTGTTTATTCACAACGCGTTTCGACTTACAAGCCTTGATCACGTGAATAACAGTGCTATGGTGGCAACGAACTTAAAAGAGTGTAGAGCTGTGAAAACAAACAAAGGACCAAATACATGGTAACAGTATCCCACTGTGGCGGCCATCTTAGAGTGGTCAAATGACAGCATAAGCATGGAAAAAATCGCTCACATGTTGCCCCACTGCTGCATTGAGAACAAATAAGCAACAAAACAAGTAGACACAATTAATGACTTCCAAACTACATAGTGTTCTGGAACCTGGCAAGTGCCTGCGGTGTATTGTTCAGACCACCCCATGTGACTCCAAGTGGAGAGAAAATACAAAGGTAAAAGAAGTGACCTGTGTATTCGGGATGTCAAAACGAGCTAAGCAGTGGACAATACAAAGCGACAGAGGGAGAATAGTATGTGTTCCCCAAGTGGGGCTAACCGTGATGACCAAGAGATGGACCAAAGTCTTTCACACGCCCATGTGTCCAGAACTGGTGATGACCTCGGTGACATGGAGGGGAGAGAGGGTAGGCTGCCCGTGCAGAGTGAGTGTCAGTGTTGGGGCCCCTTCCTCTCCTCCTGAAAATAAAATAAAATGAGAAAATATTGTTAAAAACAGATGCAAATGAGTCTGCATCGTACACAATTCTAGTGCAAGTTCTAAAATAGGAAGAAGGGAAGAAAGTGCACACTAGTTGCAACGACAAGACATAATACAACCATATGTACATCAAGCATAAACATATTGGCAATTAATCCAAATACATCATTCTCTAAGGTGTATGGCCAATTCTTCGTCTTGATTGAGACCACCAGGGTCCTTGCTTTGAAAGTCAACAATGTATTTGGATTCCCTCTGTCTCAACCTCAGTACCCTGTCTCCTCCCCTGGGATTGCTGGGGATTTGTTCCAGAATAAAGTATCTGAGTAGTGTGGAATCAGAGAAATGATGGTCCCTGTAGTGCCGTGCGACACATATATATATATATGTGTGATACATGGGATGCCAATGATTAAGGGTCTAAAAGACTTGAAACGCGTCTGGCAGCAAGATTTGATGCCATTTTTTCTTCACCTTGTTTGCAGCCTTCGTGATTAAAATATTGGAATAACAACTACCTGTGGTGGCTCTTCCATTTAGGGTAACCTGTTGCGATTGGATATATATATATATATATATATATATATATATATATTCACTGAAAAAACCATAGGTTTCACACATGTTATAATTAGCTGGACATTTCACTCGTAAAAAACCAATGAAATTCCCCCGTTATAGTTAGTACAGGCAACTATAACTCACGCGACCGCAATCCTCTGCTGATGATGTCAAATATTACATCACTGATGACATATGTGTCTTTATGAAAAATAAATATTTGTAATATATGTATAGCTAAAGATACAGTATTAGCATCAACAGAGGATTGCGGTCGCGTGAGTTATAGTTGCCTGCACTAACTATAACGGGGGAATTTCATTGGTTTTTTACGAGTGAAATGTCCAGCTAACTATAACATGTGTGAAACCTATGGTTTTTTCAGTGAATTTGCAAGGTTTTTTAAATGCTAATTCCTAACTATAACGTGTGTGAAACCTATGGTTTTTTCAGTGAATTTGTACGGTTTTTTAAATGCAAATTTTTTTTTGAGATTTTTGGTAAACCTATGTATAAAATAATATATGTACTATATCCTGCATTATGGAATGGTTAATATTTTTTTTATGCATTTTTTACCGTGCGCGTACGGTAAGCTGACGCTACGCGCTTTGTACGTCATAAGTACGGTGCGCTTACGTGATACGATGCGCGTACGGTAAGCTGACGCTACGCGCTCCGTACGTCATAAGTACAGTACGCTTACGTGATACGTACGTGACGTACGCGTACACGCATGTGCGTTGCGCGGAAGCAACGTCGCGGTTACACAGGGGCGTGTAATGCGCATGCGCGAGTGCGTCTTACGTACGTGCTCCGTAAGCGCTTCGTAAGCGTCATGTTTGCGCATGCGTACTTGTTTACGAGCACGTACCGTAAGCTTACGGAGCGCGCACGGTAGGTCATGTGATCCACAAAAAACACTTTTCATTGGTTGAAACTACTTTCAGTTCCAGAAACTTCCCACACCACACCCATTCCCCTCATTACTGCTTGAGATCCCCTAGGAGAAGGAGCTGAATTGACATTGAGATACAATGGCAGAGCAGCAGACCTCTTCTGACAGTGAGCCTAGCAGCACCATCATCAGAGAGAGAAGGAGGAAACAAAAGGATTCTTTTGTGTGGGAGTATTTTACTTTTCCAGAGGGGCAGAAAAAGGTCAATGCTCCATTGGTCACTTGCACACTTTGTGACCGTGTTTTATCTAGAGGAGATCCAAGGAAGAAGTATTCCTTTGGAAATCATTCTATGATGAGAAAACATTAGGGATAAACATCCCAGGACCTTTGCTCGACATACTGAAGAAAACTCTTCAGTAAGTCACCGGAGCCCAACCTCAGAAGCTCAGCCGAGTACATCATCGGCAGCTCAGTGATGTCATTTGAGATGTCATCAGTGATGTCATGAGTGATGTCACTGACCATGTCATGATTGATGTAATATGTGACGTCATCAGCAGTGCATTGCGGGCGCGCGAGTTATAGTTAGCTGAACTAACTATAACGGGGGAATTTCAATGGTTTTGTACAAGTGAAAAGTCTAGCTAACTATAACACCCCTGAAACCTATGGTTTTTTCAGTGAATTTCTGTTGTTTTTTAAATGCTAATTCCTAACTATAACGTGCCTGAAACCTATGGTTTTTTCTGTGAACATATATATATATATATATATATATATATATATTCAATGAAAAAACCATAGGTTTCACACATGTTATAGTTAGCTGGACATTTTACTCAAAAACCAATGAAATTCCCCCGTTATAGTTAGTGCAGGCAACTATAACTCACGCGACCGCAGTCCTCTGCTGATGCTAATACTGTATTTAGACACTTATTTGCCCATGTCTTCTTCCATTAAATTTTAGCTATACATATATTACAAATATTTTTTTTTCATAAAGACACATATGTCATCAGCAGAGGATTGCGGTCGCGTGAGTTATAGTTGCCTGCACTAACTATAACGGGGGAATTTCATTGGTTTTTTATGAGTAAAATGTCCAGCTAACTATAACATGTGTGAAACCTATGGTTTTTTCATTGAATTTGCAAGGTTTTTTAAATGCTAATTCCTAACTATAACGTGTGTGAAACCTATGGTTTTTTCAGTGAATTTGTACGTTTTTTTAAATGCTAAGTTACTTTACGCCGTTCGTGGCGTGCGCGCCCACTTAACGCAGTTCGTTCCGTGCGCGCACGGTGCGCTTCGCTCACCGTGCGCCCACTTTACGCAGTTAGTGCCGTGCACGCACGGTGGGCATGCGGTGCGCTACGCGCACCGCGTGCCCACGTTACGCTAGAGGGGCCTTGTTCGCACGATGCGCTTCACGCACCGTCCGCACACGGAGGACATATTATGCGCTTCGTTGTGAAATGTTCAATATTAAATGTTCGTCTCCATATATATGCCAAGCACATATGGTGCCCAGCGGGCACCATTTGCACACGGGGTGGGGGAAAATGTGGATAATTTTTTTTTAATAATTAATTTTTACCGTACGCGTACGGTAAGCGTAATCGCCGTTTTTTCGAAAAAATTTAAAATTGAATTTTTTGCCTTTGGGGTTCTTTTGGGACACCTTAATCAAGGCTAGGTGGTTAGGAGCTGTCTAACCAGCCCCTTTAAATGTTTTCCACCTTTGTTTTTCCTCCCCCCCTCAGAGTGCGAGAGAGAAAGTGGTGGCCGCCGCTTCCTGGTTTCGACCGATTCGAATGTTTACTAAGATCTAACAGCCAATCAGAATCGCGCACGCGCACTGCACCGTACGCGTACGGTAAGCTTACCGTAAGCGCACGGTAAGCGCACCGTAAGCTGCCACAGATATATATATTGATTTAAATGCTATTTTCTCAGGAACTACTGAACAGATTTACACCAGACCTACAAAAGGCACTTCCTTGACCTGTAGACTACCTCTCTGCCAAATTTCAAGTAACTCTGTTCAGCCGTTCGGGCTGTAGCTGTGTCTAAAGGTCCTATGGAAAAATGCATGGGAAAAACGCGTTTTGGGACCCCCCTTTTTTCTCAGCCCCCGCTTGACGAATCCCCCCGAGACTTTCAGGGTAGGAGCGGAGCGTAGCGCCCCATTAGTTTTGAAAATTTCGCGAGGATTCGTCGACCAGCGCCAAAGTTATTCCAAATAGAATGTTGCGGTTTTCCTATGGAAACAGGGTCCTAACTATAACTACCTACTGGCGACCGCCAGTAGGTAATATACATATATATATATATATATCTATATATATCAAAGAAAAGTGGGCTGTCTTAGCACTACCTCTCGGCGAACCAAAAACAACACGAGTCCCAAATTTTCAGGCACAAATGTTTTATTCTTCGAGCTGCAAAATCTGACGCGTTTCAGGCGGGTGCCCTTGCTCACACATATATATAGCTGGCAATATCCTCGTGCGGACGTGCACAGATAGGACCACGGACACAGAATATGCTGTTGCCAATAACCAGTGCTTTATTTGAAGGAAAGGTGCAGTCTCAGATGCGTTTCGGACACGGACAGTGTCCTTGATCACTTGGCGACATATTGGAAACCGGGAAATTTAAACGACATAGCACTTCCGGTTCACGTGATCAGCAGAAACTAAACATGAAAGAAATACTTCACATTGTGTTCCGTATTTAGAGGAAACCTCACTGTAAATACAGAGACATGACTCCAATTTAAAATGCGAAAAATGAACGCACATTGCTATTGAAAAGTGTATACTAGACATAATGCAATTTAAAGATCTTAAAAATAAAATCCAGACATTTCCGTTTAGTATCTAACGCACAAATGCAAATATGCCAGATCATTCTATTTTTTTACATGCATCCTTCGCTATGGCATCTACATGAAATGTACAAATACACTAATGTAAACTTCTACAAATCGGAAATTCATTCCTTATGCCGGAGCAACTACATATGACATTTTTATAATGTGCAAATATGCCAATGTAAACTGATACAGGAGGTAATGATGAAAATATAATCTATGTTTGACATGTGCAAATACGCTACAGAACATAACAGATATAAATACAATATAGCTAAAACAACTGGTTCTTAAATAATTTAAAAAGCTTATTGCTAGCATATTAAAATATATGTATAGTTGTAACATTAGCAGTAGTATATCATTATATCACCTGTGTACAGAATAAGATGACTGAAATGTCCTGTCAAATGTGCAAATACGCAATATTAAAATTGATGAGCCAAATAGAAAACATTAAAAATTTCATGCCTACACGCTATCGCTAAAGTACTATTGGTGTGAGGGGTGCAAAATGAATAGTATGTGCAAAACAGTGCTTAAAGATAAAAAAAACAAATCCCACAATGGATTAAGCAGCAAATGTTATTATGAGCTGGAATCTACTGCGATTAATGTAATATCCAATGTTCTAATACAAATAATATAAATAGTTATTCATAATAATGTAGTTCCAGTTTTGCCATGGGTGACCCAAATCATAAATAGATCAAAACAATCTATCTTGGGTTGAAGAAGACAATGCGAGGCACTGTTAATATACGAACTCAGAATATTTAAACTCATAAGGCCTGTCAAGATAAAAAGCAAACAAAAACATCTTGAGGGGAGACTAAGATAATCTAACAGATACTGGTACATGTAACATAGTAGTCACAGACCCTCTTCATAGGAAATTGTGTAAATCTTCCCCTGTGTTCAGTCCAGTCGGGAACTTGGTGTCTAACTCTATAACATATTTAGATTCTAGTTGGCGCAGCTGTTTTACTCGATTCCCACCTCTCTTGTTGAAGGGTACTGCATCTATTACAAAATATTGTAAATATTTTAAGTTGTTCTCATGCACAGCTTTAAAATGTCTTGCAACTGGATATGCTGGATCAGAATTTACAATCGCACGGAGGTGCTGCAATATACGCATATATACCTGAAGTTTTGTGCTTCCAACATAGCATAGATCACAACTACATCTAAGTACATATACAGCATGGTCGGTCCTACATGTGTAGTGTTCTCTTAGTGTATACTCAAAATCTGAAAAGGATGTTTTGTATGTAGAGGTATTGATACCAAATGTACAGGCTCTACATGAACTACACCTTACAAAACCTTTCTTCGGGGTGACCCAATTCCTAGACTTAGTGTTCTCTGGACTATTTTTGACTAGATCGTTTCGCATAGAGTAGGCTTTTCGAAATGTCACAGTTGGACTGGGAGGGAGCACCTTTTTAAGGGTCAGATCTGTCATGACTATTGGCCATTCTTTTTTAATTATAGCTGTAATTGCTTTGGTCTGTTTGCTATATGTGGTCACTAGTCTGAGCTCATCTCCCTCACCATGTGTTTTTCTGTCCATATCACTGTTGGCATTAGTGGTCTCTCTATTTGGATCTTGTAGAGTTGTCCTGTCATTCATATTTGCTTATATTAGCTATATCCAGCCTCTTAGGGACATATCCTCTTGCCTCTAACCGTTTCTTTGCTAATTCCCGATGATAATCTCGGGCTTCCTCTGTACTGCAGGCTCTAGGAGTCCGCAAATATTCTCCATACGGAATACTAGCTATTGTATGAGGAGGATGGAAACTCTTAGCATGTAATACCGAGTTTCCGGATGTGGGCTTTCTATAGAGGCTAGTTTCTATTACACCTTGTTTGGCTTGGACAGTAATGTCTAGGAAATTGGCGCTGGTTTTGTCGATATGGGCAGTAAACTGCAGATTCAAATCGTTAATATTGATGGAATCGACAAAGTTCTGGGCCTGATCTTTAGTTCCCCTCCAGATGACAAAAATGTCGTCGCTATATCTCCACCATTTTATAATGTACTTGGACCATTCTTCGGCGTGCCGGACCTTGAGGACATGCTCCTCCCAGCAGCCCACATGCAAGCAAGCGTAGCTCGGGGAGAAGCATGGCCCCATGGCCACACCGTGCAATTGTTGGAATACAGTGTTATTAAACATAAATACATTGTTGAATAAACACCACTTGGTCATGCACAACAGCATTTGATTGCGACAATAAATTTGAATCGGTCCTTTGCCCAAAGAGCATCCCACTGCCTTGAGTACATCCTCATGGGCTATACTCGTGTATAAAGCAGTGATGTCCACAGTCAAAGAACGATGCTCATCTGACCACTCTTTCTTGCTAAGTTGGAATAAAAAATCCGTAGTGTCTTTTATGAAAGTTGGCAACTGTATCACGAAGTATTGAAGGTAAAAATTGATATACTTAGATGTATTTTCAAAAGTACTTTTAATAGATGAAACAACTGGTCTGCCTGTGACAGGCAGTGTCCCTTTATGTACTTTAGGTATAAAGTATATATTGGGCATCACAGGGAAATCATTGTTTAGAAAGGAAAGTTAGTCTTTGGAAATTAATCCTTCCCTTTTCCATTTGCTAAGATCATCTTTATAGTTCTTCTGAATTTTTTACACTCATCAAAGTGCTTTTGCAATAGCAGGCAGCGTCATCCAGATGATTATATGCTTCTTTGATATAGTCTTTTTTGTCCCATATAACTACGTTACCACCCTTATCAGATTTGTTGACCACTATTGCATCGTTGTTTTTCAATTTTTTCATAAGCTCAAAATATTGCTTGGTGTTGTATGTAGGGATAGTTCGTTGTTTTTGCGTGTTCTTAAATAGCTTTTTGAGTTCTTCTATCACTCGCTCATGGTAGATATCAATAGCGTCTCGTGGCATATTAGGGACAAAAGTGGATGTCGGTTTAAAGGGACTGCCTGGTTTTGCAATGTCCACCCCTTCTGTATTGGCTACTTCCTGTGTACTTATCTCTACAGATGGCTGGTCACGTAGTTGGTATAACACATACATTTAAGATATGTCTTTAGCCTGCAATGTTGTCATTTGTGTTACGTCAAGATTTTCCTCTTTTCTATTTGTTATTTTCAAATTTTTCTTGATAGTAAAATACTTCCTCAATTTGATTTTCCTGATGAATTTATACACATCCACGCGAGTGTTGCAATAACCAAAATTACTTTCGGGACAGAATGAGAGTCCTAATGTAAGGAGTTGTTTTTCCGCCTGATCAAGATCTATATTGGCGAGGTTGATAATAGTGTTGTCTTCCATTATTAAGCTTTTTCCCAGCGTTGGTTGTGCTTTTTGCGCCCTCTTATGCCTCAGGCATTTCCTTCTTTGGCGCCTTTGGGCATTTCTCCTTTGCTTGTTGATATATATATAACAATTAGAAAAGATGGAAAAGAATCGAACAAACAAGTAGCTCAAGAACAAGAACTGATTCGCTAACAAGACAACCACCCATTGATAACATTAAAGTGCAGAACATACAATATGAAGTATTGAAACTATGAAGCCATAATCCAGTATTGTGAAAAAGAAAATATTATTAGTTATACAACAACAAATATCAGGTAACAATTGTAGAAGACTGAGATTCCATTGCCACCAGGCATGAATATCAGATATGCAACTAGATGGGATGGAGGTGTGAAGGACTTGGAAATGTCATTTTTTCATATTTGCATCACTGCAGGATCAAACAGGTCATATTTATATTCAGCTTCTCTTAATCTAGGGCGTAGGTCAGAGAATTACTTGCACATGAGAACAGCTTCTTTTGCAAAGTCTTGATGGATATACACTTTATGTCCTTCAAGCATTAGCATTGGGATTTCTCTGACAACCTTCTGAATAAAAACAAGATGATGGTGTAGCAGTACTTTGAAAATCATTTGGCTTGGCTTGAATTTAGTCGGTATGTGATATGAGGGAACATGATGGGCCTCATCGATTTCAAACTTTTCAGAGAATTCTTTTTTCAAATGTGAAGGTATGAGATTCTCCAAAAAAGATCAACAGTTTTGTCCCTTAATATTTTCTGGCAGATTGAAAATATGCAGATTGTATTGACAATTTCTGTTTTCTAGGTAAAAAAAATGTTGCCTTTATATCTGAAGCAAAAGGCAGAGACAGAACCTTTAAGAAACAACAGCAGGCTAAATTAGACCGCCCTCTTTCAGGAAATCTCCCTCAGGTAGACTCTGGGAATGCAGGCTTCTGACTGGAACATTGAAACAGTGGAAGCAGCGTCACCAAGGCCAGATAAATGAGTGAAACCCATAAGGTAGTGCCATGGTTCCGGTGGGGTCCCTGCCCACTGATTGTCTGCTTTGTGTGTGTGCTCCTTCAACCATGCGGAAATTATGATTCCTCACTTTCGAGATACAGGCGGTTAGCGGTCCAGTTCTCTGCTACCGGAAACCGCCGGCTCAGCGCTTTAGATTAACGCCTTTGCCCTCTTCAGATGCCCGAATCTGCGTCGGACGCCACTTCCAGGTATCCCGAGGATGCGCTGGGGCACTGCCTCGTTTCCCTTATGACATTGCTACTGTTTCACTGCTAGCGTGCACTGCCTTGTCAACGCCTTGGTTCCCCCTCCAGTGCTGGCGCGCTGGGCTGTGCATTGACAGTGTTCTTGACCCTGGATTGTTCGCACGTTTTTTGGGGATTTGATTATTTAGTATAGAAACGCGCAGGAGCGCCTGGTCTGTTTCCTGCTGCACCTCGCTGGAGCACTTTTGTCTGTTTCCCTTTGCACCGCGCAGGAGTGCTTGTTATTTTGTACTGTACCGTTCTTGAGCACTTTATTTTTGTTTGTCTGTAAACGCGCAGGAGCGCTTTATTTTGGTCTATGCTTGACCGTGCAGGAGCGCTTTATTTTCATTTATGCTTGACCGCGCAGGAGTGCTACTTCAGGCCCTGTTTATACAGATGACCTCTATATATATATGGTGTTTCTAATTGCAAGGTAATTACTGTTTTTGCATGTGTGTAAGGAATGAACAAGAGGAGGGTTTGTCTGTGCCAGTTTTAACAAGGTCTCCCCTTGTCTTCCCTACCAGCCGGATTCACGGTCATTCCCCGAACAGAGGGAGGTCCTCTACTGGTCTTCTGGACACCATCCCCGTCATCTCTAGCTTCCTTCCCCGATCACATCTCCATCCTGGTTTGTGTACACGTCTCAGCTGGGGTAAGGTGGGTACGGGGGCGATAGCTCATGTCGTCTCTGCGAGATTACTTCGCAAGGAGCAGATAAGACATGCGGGGTACCCGACAGAATCCAAAGCCCAAGTGACTCATCACGCCCGGACGACATGAGCGATCCCTAGATCACCCTGCAGGACATAGCGGCTATGCTTACCAGCATACAGGCAGAAAACCTCAGCTTACGCCATGACATGATTGCCTTACAAAGCCAGGTGGCTGCTGGGGTAATGGGTCTTTGGGGTCCTTCTCCCACTTCTAGGGTTAGGCAGGAGGGGTTACTACAGCCTCCCTTGTTCACCTTAGGGGCACCTCCTCTGCTTCCAATCAGGATAATCCCATACAAGTAATAACTCCCCACCTCGTACAACTAGCTCCATCCAAACGCTTTTATGGCGATAGCACCAAATACAGTGTCTTTCTTCGTCAATGCCATCTACACTTCATGGCCAGAGCAACCGCTTTTCCGGACGACGCATCCAAGGTCGCCTTCATACTCTCTTACATGGGTGGCAATGCCTCCCAGTGGTCCATTTCATTGGTGGAAAACAACGACCCCATGTTGTACAATCTGCCAGTGTTCAAGGAAATGATGCACCGAATGTTCGCCCGTCACACCTTTGTTCAAGTCGCAGATAACGAACTGCTACGTCTGAAGCAAGGCAACACATACTTGCTCCATTACATCACAACATTCAGTGGGCTTGTCATTGAGGCCCATTAGCCGGAGACCAAGAAGGTGTCGTATTCTACAGGGGTTTACGTGACAAACTGATCTAATTTCACAGATGCCTGAACCTCTGGAAGAAATAGGACCATTAATCGATCTGGTGGTCAAAGTGATCCACAGGATACAGGAGCTAAAGACCGAGATAACCAAGGGAGGCGATAACTGATTCTTGACCTTCAAGGACAAAACGAAGGACGAACCAACTCCATCCAGTGATATACCTGAACCGATGCAAATTGGCGGCATCCGTGGACCTCTCACCAACAAGGAAAGAGAGAAAAGAAGGAAACAGAATCAGTGTTTGTAATGTGGCAAAAATTGACACTTCGCCAGGGAATGCCCAGTAAAGCCTACCCGAGCGAGAGGGAGGAGGCCTTTCACATTTCCCATATCCAAAGGAGACAAGTCGGGAAAAAAAAAACCCAGTAGGTAGAGGAGTCCGACTACTGGGTTCTTCGTCCAGCAAGACGGCGATCCCTGCCTTTTTCGGTGGCAGCCATCATCTGGGTGTTGATGTAGCCCTACAAGCAAGGACAGGCCAGGTATGGCAGGTGACCGCCCTTCTCGATTAAGGAGCCACCGGCAATTTCATCGACACCCAGTATATGAAGGACCTGGGTATGGCCACTGTACTTAAGGCTAAACCAGAAACAGTAAAGGTAGTGGACAGAACGGACCTTACCTCCGGCCTCATCCATTTCCAAACAGAGGACATGGTTATGTCATTCCAAAACACAAACATGGAAACCATCGCTTTTGTTGTTATCGATGTTCGAGTGATATTGGGTCTTCCGTGGCTAGTGAGCCGCAATCCACGGATTGATTGGGCATCCAGGATTATAACCTTGGATTCGGCTCATTGTAGTCCTTCCTGTTATACGCAGACCAACTCTTTTGGTGTCCGAGCTGTACAGGTCCACGCTCTACCCTTGAGACGAATGGGGATGATAACACAGGAAAACGTACCAGAGGCATACCTAGACCTAGCTGCAGTGTTTGACAAAAAAGGAGCCAATACCCTTCCTCCTCACTGCTCGTTTGACTGCAGAATAGACCTGATTCCTGGCTCCATGCTTCCTTGTAGTCGGATATATTCCCTCACGGAAAAAGAAATCAAACATCTCCGCTCCTACCTGGATGAGTACTTACGTAATGGGTTCATACGCCATTCCAGGTCTCCGGTGCCCTCTCCTCTTTTCTTTGTGGTCAAGGATTGGGATTTTAGGACTTGTATCGACTTTAGGGCTATGAATTCCATCACCGTAAAGAACAGGTATCCCCTGCCTTTGATATCCAGCCTGTTGGACCAGGTGAAAACGCCTCCATATATACCAAGTTAGACCTGCGGGGGGCTTATCATCTTGTCAGAGTCTGGAAGGGTGACGAATGGAAGACCGCATTCCGGACAAGGTTCGGCCTCTTCGAATACCAGGTCATGCCTTATGGACTCTGTAACGCCCCCCGGCACTCCAATACTTCATCGACGAGGTGTTAAGAGACTGCATCAACATCTTCTGTATAGTGTATATCGATGATATATTGATATATTCACAGACCACTACAGAACACATCCAACACGTACGCACCATCCTCCGGCAACTAGGACAACATGGTTTTTACATCAAACTGGAGAAAAGCGTCTTCCACACCACAGCTGTCGAGTTCCTGGGGCATATCATCACTCCTGCTGGAATCCAAATGCAGAACAAGAAGGTGGAAGCTATCTTGCAATGGCCATCTCCGACCACCATGAAGCACGTACAGAGGGTTTTGGGATTTGCCAATTACTACCCCCACTTCATTACAGGCTTCTCCAGGTTCGTTACTTTCATCACTCGATTACTGCGCAAGGGTGTCCTATACTGTTGGGATTCTGAAGCTGAACAAGCCTTTCAGGAACTGAAAAGGAGGTTCACCATGGCTCCCATTCTGATACACCCGACTCAGAACAGCCATTTATTGTGGAAGCCGATGCCTCGCAAGACGCTCTGGGGGGTGTGTTGTCACAGAGAGATGCTGTAACGGGTCTCTTACACCCCGTGGCATTCTCTTCCAGAAAACTACAACTAGCCGAACCTAACTACACCATCTCAGACGAGAACTCCTGGCCATCAGGACAGCATTCGAAGAAATGGTGCCATTACCTAAAAGACGCCAAACATTCCGTGACTATCTATACGGACCACAGAAACCTACAATTCCTATGCTCAGCCCGTGCCCTTACATCCAGAAAGCTGGGATGGAGTCTGTTTTTCAACGAATACGACTTTCATATCACATAACGACCCAGTAGTGAGAACGCCAAGGCCAACGCGCTATCCTGTCTTGAGGAAACCGACGTAACCGTGTCTACCGCTGAGCCAGTGTCTATCATTCCTGAACACTGTTTCCAAGGTGGGATTCTTTCTTCTGATTTCCTTTCCCAACTACAGGATGCCATAAATCAGGCTGATCCAGCTTCCTTGGTGGGGAACCATGAAGGTGTAACTGCATAGAACGGATTCTTGTATAAAGAAGACAGATATTACCTTCCATTGGTGGCCTGCCAGCAAAAAGCCCTGTACATGTGTCATGATCACATCCTGTCCAATCATCCGGGATATCACAAAACTGTGGATCTGTTGCAGAGATGTTTCTGGTGGCCTACCTTGGAAGTAGACACAGGGGCCTATATAGCTTGTTGTGTGGTTTGTGCCCAAGGAAAGAACATGTCAGGATCCTCAGTGGGGCTGTTACATCCCATTCATGTTCCTCCTCACCCCTGGCACACCATCTCCATGGATTTCGTTGTGGAACTGCCGGCCACCGAATCAGGTTATACCACTGTCCTTACCATCATAGACCACCTCACGAAGTTGGCTCATTTTGTACCCCTGAAAAAGTTGCCTTCGGCAGCCGAGCAGGCAGTGATATTCCTGCAAAACATGGTTCGACTGCACGACATACCGTCTGTGGTGATAACAGACTGGGGTTCGCATTTCGTGTCCAGGTTCTGGAGTGAAGTGTGCACTGCCATGGACATGGACGTATGCTTATCATCTGCATATCACTCCCAGACCGACGGTCAGGTGGAAAGGACAAACCACACCATGGAGCAATACCGCCGCTGCTTGCTGTTGGCGGTGGAAAAGAAATGGGCGGAAGTTCTGTGGATGGTGGAATACGCATACAACAACAACAAACATTCTGCCATTGGTATGTCTCCCTTTTATTGCCTCCAAGGAAGGCATCCACGTACAATACCATGGGAAGAACTACAGTCCCCTACCCACGGTTCAGGTATATCATGCCAGGCTTTGCAACCTCTGGCAACAGGCCCGATTCGAGTTGGCCAATGCCAAAGAAACCTATAAACAGTACGCAGACGACCAGCGGAAGATGGAACCTGCATACAAGAAAGGGGCAGGGTATGGCTCTCTATTCGTAACCTCAACGTGCAAGGCCCCAAGAAGCTTTTGCCCCGCTTTGTGGGACCTTACGTCATTGAAAGAGTTATCAACCGTGTGTCCATGAAACTCTCATTACCCCCTCAGATGAAGATACACCCTGTCTTCCATGTGTCCCTTCTACGTGCCGTTCACCCTGATTGCACTGTCTCTTCTCCTCCTACAGATCTTAGGGATGATCACATTGAGTATGAGGTCAGGGCTATTCTTGGTTCCGGTTGTACGAGGGGGAGGATCTTTTCAATTCAATTCAATTCCATGTCTTTATTCGGATACAAGAATATATCCATAAAAGTGCAGATAAGCAACAACGTGTACATTAAAATGTATCCAACAGCAAAGGGGACATAAAGAAATTCCATTTAAAACAGATGCGCATAAAAGTGATGCTAATACAAAGGGAATATTCATCAAAATACATGTTTGCCAGGGTTAAGAAATAATGGTTAAAAGCAAGATAAAATAGACATACTTCAGGGAGGACACATTGAGTTGCGAGTGCGCACTGCCGCTTTAAAAAAAGAGCCAACCCGAAAGATTAGCTCTTCATCTTCCAAAGCAATAACCTTTCTATATGCTGCCTTGTTGTCGAGCACAGATATAGCCTTAAAATACGGTATCAAAAACCTTTTGATGTGTATTAAATAGTAGCTACAAAAGAATAAAAAGTGCAGCATAGACTGTTTGTGTTGACTGTTACAGGGGCATGGCAAATGATCGAGGTTGGAGTTATACCCTGCAGGAAAACAAAGCATGAATTTCATTGTATCAACCCTCAACCGAAACAATAGACCCCTTTCCCAACGGCCGATAGGCTTTAGAAGATAGCTAGTTGGAGCATAGGAAATGTTCACAATACGCATATATCTAGCGACGGACATTTTCTGAATCTCTTTATTGCATCTGAGATTTCTATGTAATGCATATAAGGCCATTTGGAGGGTTTTCTTACTTACAATACCAAGCTCTGATTCACACTTGTTAAACTTTTGTGAACAGCAGCTAGCCAAGGTATTTCCATCCCTCTATCACATTTTAAGCAACCTGATATAATCACCCTAGTAAGATGTGCCGCTGGGTTCTTCCAGACTCTGAGCCAAAATAGTGCATGGCGAGCCTTAATATAGTCTTCAATGTGTGGCACATTTAATTACCTGTGGCAAGCATACTGTGAGGAGGAAATAGGAGCACCCAGGATTTTGCGACAGAATCTGTTCTCTTCACCCTGGATACTACCACAGTTAGTGAAACCCCAAACTTCTGCGCCATAAGTGGCGGTTGGAATACATTGAAGTTTAAAGCTCTTAACGGTGGCAGATACAACCTCCGTGTTCCTAGGTTTTGGCAAACCAAGTATTGTGTTAGTAGAGTTGGAGAACTTTCTCCTACAGTAAGCTACATGATCGGCCCACAGTCCATTGCTGGCAAATACCAGCCCTAGGTAAGGGAAAGTGCGAGTGCTTCGTAAACTGTCAGAATCTAAAACAATCGATGTGTTAAAATACTTCTTCGACCCACACGGCATTAAAAAAGATTTTTTTTAATTGGGATATAGATCCAAGCTAGCTATAAATTCAACAAAACCCCGCACCAAGATGCGGAGATCTTTTGGGGTACGACCCATTAACACCGCATCATCGGCGTATAACAAGGCAGGGAGTTTGTTGCCATTAATACAGGGAACATCATGGTTGAGTGTCGCCAATGACTTATTCAGGTCATTAATATAAAGAATGAAGAGGAGAGGGGCCAGGACACAACCCTGCCTGACCCCTCTACCGACTTCAATATCTTTGGATACCTCGCCACCCCTACCGATGCTCACCCGGGCGTGTAGGTCTTTATGTAAATAAGCTAAAAAATATACAAGGGACTCATCCAGGCCGTAGTTTAAAAGAATAGTCCAAAGCTGTGACCTGTTGACAAAGTCGAAGGCCGAGGTAAGATCCATAAAAGCTAGGTATATAGGTGTTTTTTGGCTACATTATATTTACCAATAATCAAGTTGAGGTTGAGGCAC
Organism: Triturus cristatus; assembly: GCF_964204655.1. Lineage (NCBI taxonomy): Eukaryota > Metazoa > Chordata > Amphibia > Caudata > Salamandridae > Triturus > Triturus cristatus. The sequence continues at coordinate 549,192,634 of NC_140589.1, read as the reverse complement.
TGCTGACAAGGATGTAAAATCTGATCTTCCTCGGCCCACGACCTAATCTTATTATACAGGACTCTCCCCAAATTTTTCAACGTATTTTCGATCAGGGAGATCGGCCTGTGGCAGCTTGGGGTGGAACGGTCATCCTTTCAAAAAATCGACACCATAATGCTGGTGGACCATGTATTAGGTGTAGTGAAATTAGTTACATTATTAAAAACATTCAGCAATAAGGGCACCCAAAAGTCTGGTTGACTTTTAATAGGATCAATGGGCAGACCATCAGGGCCTGGTGCTTTACAATCCAGGCTCTGATCAATAGCCTCCTCTACTTCTGATAGGTTAATCAGGACCTCTTTGGTCATAGCATGCTGTTAGAAATGGGATTTCTGGTTGGCTAAGGCGTGCGCCAAAGCCAGGCAGAAACCACCACTCTAGTCAGGGCAAGGGAGTTACACGCCAAAGATAACCCCTGCTCACCCCCTTGGTAGCTTGGCACGAGCAGTCAGGCTTATCCCGGTGGCACTGTGTAAAGCATTTGCGCACGCACACAGCAACAACATCCCAGGCACACCACAAAAGGAATTCCACACAAGGTTATATAAAAAATAGCCTTTGTATTCTCATAACACATTAGAATAGTAATCACACAATATACACTGTGCCAACTGGCACTGGGCAATATTTACAAGGGATTATGTACACATGACAGGGCCACATGGACCACTGTCAGAACCATCACAAATCAAACTTAGTAAAACAGATCATAAACGTACAACCAGTAACCACTGGTAATCACTGTACTTAGCATAGGCCTGTAACATACACTACATTATGCACAGCATCACATCTGGCGCAAATTATATTCTGCGCCAACCTCACCAGCATAAAAACATTATGCAATCCTCTCACAAGTCTAAACACATTAGACCCTGACCTCCTAAGTGCAACTCACATTAGGGGCATAAATCACACAGAGAGACATAATCTCACTAGCATAAACCATGAAATGCAAAATGACCTTATAATCATAAAAGACCACATTTAGAGGTATAACACAGGGTGCGTAAATCATACTAAATGAATAACATTTCCTAGCACCCCACTCACATTAGGGCCTGGTGCCCTACAATCCTCACAACCCCCCTGGCCAACTGGCCATCTCAAAAAGGGGCTCAAATACCCTGTGTCCACAGAGTCAGGGCACGCTGACAATGCAGCGAAAGTCAAGGGTGCGCCAATGCGCAAGCCTAAACGTTGCAGCTGCCCACTACTTGCTGGGCAGCTGTGCATAGCAAATGTAGGCCTGGGCTCTCACTTGGGCCCTAGGGTCCCCACTGGGACTACGTAGGGGAAGGAATGCAGCAAAACAGTGTAGCTACCTGCTCTGGTGCGGCGCAGCTGAGGATCAACAAAATAAAGTAAAGGGCCTTGGCACATCTGTGCCTCTTCAGCCTCTCTGGGCCCTTCTAAATTATCTGTCCCCATCGTTGCAGTTGCCCACTGTCTAGCGGGGCAACTGTGCCCATCGCGGCAAAGGAGGGCTTTTAAATAACTTTGGCCCCATGTTGGAGCACACGGGCTCTCAAAATAAACATGTCCGCCTCGTTGGAGCCCCATGGGCTCGAAAACACACATGCCCAGCGTTGGAGCGGCCCGCAATGGCGGGTCTGCTCAGACGCCCATAAGCATCGGTCCTGTGCCTCAATCGGTACCGATCCACCATGGACAACGGAGGAGCCCCACTCACCCGATCTGCTGGGGACTCCTCCTCTAGTGCTCCTCTTCCTTTGGCGTCAGCAGGATGTCGGGTGGAGGAACCCACGAGGCTCCCCCCTCACTCCAGCTTCACCCGGTCTCCTGTGGCTGCCTGCGGGACTCCCTCTTCACTACGGAAGTCCTGCCTGGGGTCGCGGCATCACGGTATTTCACCCGGGCCCCCTCCTGGGACCCGGGGCTAGTCCTCAGTACTCGGGGAGGCGGGGTAGGCTCCCGTCTGCCCCCTTGGCACACCGGGGCTCCCATAGACTCACGGGAGCCCCGCATCGACACGGGCACAACTTCCTGTCCTGCCGCCGTCCCCGCCCAGAAGCAGGCAAACTTTGCCTGGCTCCCGGGTCAGCTGCCATTACTCACTCGGGCTGCGGCGGTGATTTTCTAGGTAACCGTGGGGTGGGCACCCGCAATAAAAACAAAGGGATAAGCGGGGTGGGCACCCGCAACTCAAATAATCATGGCATCCAATGCGGGGGGGCTCCCGTAATTTAAATATGCAAAAGCGGGGTGGGCACCCGCGTTTCTGAATAATCCATAAGCGGGGTGGGCTCCCGCCTCAGCCGCATCACAGGGGAATCCCTCACGCTGGGATTCCCTCTATCTCCATGTGCAGCACCGCGCTGCAACAGCCCACACTCTCCTCTCCCTTCAAAATCAAGCGCTCACAAAACGCTAGAAGCAGGCAAAGGTCCTGCAGCACAAATAATCAATCCTTAGAGATGAAAAGGGCAATGCAGGGCACAAGGAGGCAAGCCCTCATAGTAGTACCCCCCTGGGCCCCAGCAGCAGCACGCCCTGGCAGGAACAGAACTGAACACTGAGCAATTTTATGCGGACACAGCCCCTATATTTATACAACATTTTCCCTTTGTGACACAGCACAAGGCTGGGGGAAAAACCAGATGCAACTGGTTCAGGGGAGCTTAGGAGCACTTTGTTGTGCTCAGCTCCTCTCTCCTTTGTCAGGTGGGGCTAGGTGCTCAGAAGCACCACAGGGGGCGGAGCCGGCATTGTGGAGGGAAGGCACAGCCCTATTCAGGTCCCAGGTGCAACTCCTCCCTCCCATCTACATGCAGATCTCTCAATTCACCACCGGGCAGACTCACCCTGGCTCCTGGAATTCCCCAGCCCTCTCAGCTCCTGTCAATCACAAGCCAGACATGCACTCCACATCAGGCAGGCAGACACACAGTCCACAGAAATGCCAGCTTCTAGAAGTGGCACTTCTCCACCAGTCACCATAAATATGCGCACACCATTGCGCAGCGTTTATTCTCACGAGTTTGCACATACCAAACTCGACCCTGCACTCCTCTCATGCCAGGAACTGCCAGGGACATGCATATCCCCCATGCATTCCTATGGGAGGGCAGGCCCATCTCCCCACACATACACAAAGAGCACATGCACTTTACACTGGACCCCAGTGCTAAAGTGCTCAGAGGCCTAAAATCACCAACACCCGGTTACAGAAAAAGGCTAGGAGAACGAAAAAAAATTCGGAGTGAACCTGCCAAAAGGGCCAAGTCCAACACATGCTCATTAGTGGCTATAGTTGGAGCTGAATAATTTTTTGTAAAATGCGCTTCCCATGCCTCACTAGATATATTACAACTAATTGTGGTCATGGGGTGTCCCGAGGACCTCATGACTTTGACGACTAACCAAAAGTCCTTCCCATTTTTTAACATGACTGCCCGGGTGAGATTATCCCAGTGCTCCCTGATTTTTTCCTCCTTTCTAATTGAAATGGCTGCTTTATAGCGTTGTCTGAGTGATTTAATAAGAGAGCTGTCTCTGGGTTTCTTAAGAAGCGCCCTTCGAAGAGCTCTATTCGCTGCGGAACAATCAGCGTTAAACCAGCCAAGGCTGGAATGAGTTTCCTTGATGGGCCAGGACAGCAAGGTTTTGATGCCCGCACATAGCTGCGTAAAAGCAGCAACTAAAGCAAAATTATGTTCCTTAAAAGACAAACAGATATCGATTAATTCTGGATATATTCTTGCCATCCTACCAAATAAAACTCTATTGTCTATATCACGCCAAATCAATCTGAGATTATCGGTGGAAGGGGACAAGTCCCTAGCACCAAACTCTTTGTCATGGATCGGCCTGGGGGCGAGACTCAGGGTTAGGTTGATGGGGTTGTGCACATCTCTCTAGTGGAGGTGTAATAAAAATGAAATCGATGGTGGACGCCGAGAACCTGCCTCTATAAGTAGGTTCTATGTGTTTGCCCCTTGTGGGGAATGCAGCAAGCTCCATCACATCTAAAAAGTTATTGGTACTTATAAGATTTAGTAGTTGAGTCCCCCTATTGCATAGTGGTGCCTTGTTGGTGGGGTGAATAGCAGAATTAATACCGCTCGGTAGCTTGACATTAAAATCACCACCTAGACAAATTCCTACGGGACTGGCAACACATTTGGACTTCTGTAAGTTAGATATAAATTTAAACAAATGAATAAAATTCATGTTTGGGACACTCTTGAAATCATTATTATAGAAATTAATTAAACAGATCGAGGTCCCTCATTTATAGATTGTTGCCTGAAATGTATCGTTATTAGAAGCATGAGCCCTTGCACAACCGCCCGCCATGACATTGATCCAAGTTGAGAGGCCTCCTGCCGGCCGACCGGAATTTGGGATTGGGGCTGTAATATTAAAGCATTCGAATCCCTCCAGGAATAGCTCCTGTGTGGCCCAAGTTTCCTGGAACATTAAAATGTCCTGTTTCTGGACTAGCTCCAACCAATCAGGTAGGTCCATTTTGGATGCTAGGCCCGCCACGTTTCAACTTAATATTTTTAATGTAGGGTCTACGTCAGGTACGATTGGGGTGACAAGTTCACTGTGTGGGGACACAATTGGTAAGGAGACTGGCTCAGGTAATGCTGATGATGTCAGTGGGGAAGAGAGTCAGTCCTGGCTGTCCAGGCCCAATAATGGCAGAAATCTGTTGTGTAGTGAGAGTTGGGGGGTAGTAGGTGGAACATCGGGAAATGTAGCCCCCAGAAAGGGTTTATAAAAATAGTCCAGGGGTAAGGCCCATATACTGGTGGTAATGTTTGGACCGGCCTCCTGTTCCATTATTATTGATTTGGCCTCTGACGGATTACGAAAGTTGGTGAGTATGCAGTCTCCCTTGATGCTCTTTGGAGACTGCCCCACCCATCCAACTCTACGTACCATAATGATATTGTTGATGAATGATGCCCTGAACCCTTTATGTTTAGATAACCAGTCTACACTTTTGTAACAATGTTGATCCCACGATTCAACTTGATTTGTCCTAAGGGGGGGTACACCCGCCAATACCACTAGGTGGGGGCAGGCTGCCGGAGGCAGATTTAGCACCTCCCTACTGCTAATGGAACTTAACAAGCGTGTGGTATCAATGCCGCCCTCTCGTGACCCACCACCTACTGAGAAAGTGTTAATCTGCGCCACAGTAGGTATACTAGCAGGAGTAATAAGTCGGGGCATATTATTTACAGATAGACTTTCTACGCTGCCATTGTTGGAGGTACTATGTTCTGCGCCATTGCCCTCAAGCGCAAAACACTCCTTAATTTTATTATACACACCACATGAATTAAACGAAGGGGTTGGTTTGGACAAACAGGACAAAGTATTAGGTTTAGAGTTAAGCACATTATTAGATGGTACAAATGAGTCTGTCCTTCCTGGTATGATAGGCACTGTGGGACTATCCTGGGTAATTACATTTGTTCCAGATGGCTTGTGTTGAAGCAAAGGCATTTGTTGCCTCAAAGTGGCAAAATGACTGTCGAGTACGTTTTTTACACGTTCAAAGACAGTGTCCGCGATAAGGCTGATAATGGCTTCACCATGACTGTAGCTCTCAAAGGGGGGCAGCGCGGTTTCGGTCGGGGTACTGATGGAGCGGCAGGATTCGATAGTTGAGGTGTGCACATGAGCGACAACAGTCTTAGGGTTTGGGGAAGCACGTATCCATGAACTTAGGGCAGTACAGGACGTGCTGGGGCCGGTGGGTGGCTTCCTCTTAACGCTTGTAATTTTGGCGGGCTTTCTTTTGCGTTTCACCCCAATAGTTGCCTCAGGGGCCGTAGGAATGTCCAGAGGGGTTGCAACTGGCAAGGGAGTATCAGTTATAGTACCATCAGGGGAAACTGCACAATTAGAGTTAAAGCCATTAGAAGCGCTGGCATTTAAATTAATGCCCAACAAGTTGGAGGAATGAGGGAGTGCTCAAATACCGAGGGAAAGGCGCGGTCAGTTTGATCTCGTTGGATACAATGCTGACAGCCCTTTCCAACATGCTGTCGATACTTGTGGTGACAGGCCTTGATGGTAGCTGCTCCCCTCGCTTTTCCATGATTATGTTGGGGTAATGAAACAAAGTAGGCACTCTCACCTCAGTAGGTTCTGCGAGACTCCGATGAAAGAGGGGTGGGCCAGCCCGGTCTCCTCTGGTTTTTGACGGGTGGAGATGGCCCGCATTTGGCCAGGGCTTTGCCCGTGCTCGGCCCGGGCACGCCCGCGCGCTCGTCCCGTGCTGTGGGAGCCCGTGCAGGCTGAGTGTTGTGGTCCTCCCTGGACCGTTGACAGCAAGGAGCAGAAGTAGAATGCAAAGCGGGACCCGCGCTGCGGGAGCCCGCGTCTGTTTTTAAGTGCCTCCTGGCGCTGACGATGTTGGCAGGGTGCGAAGCAAAGCACCGTGAGGGGAGGTGCAGGCTGGGTGTTGCGGTGCTCCCTGGACCGGTGACAGCCAGGAGCAGATGCAGAATGCAAAGCGGGACCCGCGCTGCGGGAGCCCTCGTCTGTTTTTAAGCGCCTCCTGGTGCTGACACTGTTGGCAGGGCGCGAAGCAGAGCACGTGAGGGGAGGTGCAGGCTGGGTGTTGCAGTCCTCCCTGGACCGGTGACTGCAAGGAGCAGACGCAGAATGCAAAGCGGCACCCAAGCTGCGGGAGCCCGTGTCTGTTTTTAAGCGCCTCCTGGAAGCAGAATGCAAAGTGGGACCCTTTACCTAGTGAACTGGAAAGGGTACGGTCTGGAGGAGCGGTCCTGTGAGCCCCAGTCTCACGTACGTCACGCCCCCCGACTGGTTCGTGCCTTCCATGTCTGTCACCCACTTAGTCCTCGCCCTGCCACCCCTGTTTGAGACTGCATCATTGGGTGGGGGTTCTGTTTTGGGAGGGGGTTATGTCATGGTTCCGGTGGGGTCACTGCCCCCCGATTGTCTGCTCTCTGCGTCTGTGCTCCTTCAACCATACGGAAATTAGTATTCCTCACTTCCGAGATACAGGCAGTTAGCGGTCCTGTTCTCTGCTACTGGAAACTGCTGCTACGTCATTCAACGCTTCCGGGGTAAACCGCCTAACCGCAGCCGTTCCCGCTGGCTCAGCGCTTCGGATTAACACATTTGCCCTCCTCAGATGCCTGAATCTGCATCGGACGCCACTTCCTAGTATACCGAGGCCGTGCTGGAGCGCTGCCTCGTTTCCCTTACGTCATTGCTACTGTTTCCCTGCTAGCGCGCACTGCCTTGTCAAAGCCTTGGTTCCCCATCCAGTGCTGGCGCGCTGGGCTGTGCATTGACAGTGTTATTGACCCTGGATTGTTCGCACGTTCTTTTGGCATCTGGTTATTTAGTATAGAAATGCGCAGGAGCGCCTGGTCTGTTTCCTGCTGCACCGCGCTGGAGCGCTTTTGTCTGTTTCCCTTTGCACCGCGCAGGAGCGCTTGTTATTTTGTACTGTGCAATGCTGAAGCGCTTTATTTTCATTTGTCTGTAAACGCGCAGGAGCGCTTGTTACTTTGTACTGTACCGCACTGGAGCGCTTTTTTTTTGCTTATGCTTGACCGTGCAGGAGCGCTACTTCAGGCCCTGTTTAAACAGTTGACCTCTATATATATGGTGTTTCTAATTGCAAGGTAATTAATGTTTCCGCATGTGTGTAAGGAATGAACAAGAAGAGGGTTTGTCTGTGCCCGTTGTAACAAGGTTTCCCCTTGTCTTCCCTACCAGCCAAATTCATGGTCATGCCCCGAACAGATGGAGGTCCTCTACTGGTCTTCTGGACACCAGCCCAGTCATCTTTAGCTTCCTTCCCCGATCCCATCTCCATCCTGGTTTGTGTACACGTCTCAACTGGCGTAGGGTGGGTACGTGGGCGATAGCACATGTCGTCTCTGCGAGATTACTTCGCAAGCAGCAGGTAAGACTTGCGGGGTCCCTGACAGATAGGCATTAGGGCATGTGAAATCTCCGTTCTTATGCAGTTACAGGCATAAAACTGCAATTTGTCTGCAAAATATCGGCAAAAAATTGCAGGCTATGACAGGGCTTACAACGCATCCGCCATCTTGGAACGCATGCGCTCCCGCAGTCCATTCTTTCCGGTTTTGTCATATGTGGCAGGGCTTTCATTGTAGTACATACATGTTACATACAAGCAAGACTGCATTGCATGACAACATGAAGAGGCTAATTCCTTATAGTGCATGTGTGGGACCTAGAAAGCTAACTGACTGTTTGAAAGAAATGCTAACAAATGTGCCCTTGATTGTTATATTTTAGTCAGTGCTGCATTTTGACATTAATCACATTAAAAGAACAGTGAGCAGAAAACGGTCTTCTTTCTGAAAGCTGCAGAACATCCTGTAATGATTACAGTCACAAGGCCATTCTGTAGATTTTACAAATCTAACGTGTAAGGAAGCAGACATAGGTACATTTGTTTGTCTTTCATGCACTTCTGCAAAAGGGACATTGTCAGTGTTCTATTTTAATGTGAGGGTACCATTCTAAAAATCTGTCTGCTCTGCCCACTACAGATGATATGAGTAACACTGTTTAGCTGCACCACTGAAACTATTGATGCACACATGCCATTTGCAAACAATTGCTCTTTTCCATTACCCATGTACTTAGTTACATAATTCTCTGACAACCAATGGGAAAGGGAACTCCATTTGCTTACAAGTTTGCTATCATGACCACATCATCCTTCTTAGTCTAGGGGTCTTATTATGAGCTTGGTGGTCTGATGAACAGCGAAATATATGGCGGTGACAAGTTGGGCAGTCGGATCGCCATGGGACAGCTGCAATCGCCAGGGATCTGTGATCCCTGTGTTGTGTGTCGATTTAGATACCGTATATAGATTTATGTCCTTATATAGGCACAATTTGCATTGCCCATATTTAGGCTTAGAAATTCTACCCTTATTTAGACATTATCCATGCTAACCGAATACAGGCATGGCCACCTACATCCGTTCATCTATGTCACAACGAGTTCTTGGAAAACCAGACTCTTAAGCCTTTAGGACTTCCCCTTGCTTGAATATTGATTTCTCCAAAAACTCATTTATTATGCATGAACATCTATTCCTTATGGGTTCATTCATGATGTTCTTCTGCCCGACTTTTACGTCAATACTGGCATTCCTAAACACCTTCAAGGTATAAATATACCTTCACTTACTATGGCAAACCACGGTTCGGCTGCCTACTTGCACGCCACGGCAAGTTTGGAAGGAAGTCAAGTCCCCGCCTGACGCACTGACCAGACGCTGTCATCCTCCTTGCACAGAATCCAGCTCCAGTGTTTCTGACTCCCCTTGCGGGGTGTTAGAGATCGAGACTCGGAAAGAGATTCCAATCTCACTCATTCTAAGGTATGGAGCGGACTAGAACCTAGAGAGACTTTTGGAAAATCTTGGCAACTATAGCTAAAACTAGACTATTGACAAACAGCACCTACTTCTTACCTCGTACTACACTTAGGTTAGGTACACTGGGGTAGAACTAGCTAGAAGCATCAGATGAGTATTAACATTTTAGCCTGTGTTATTTATGTATGTTTTTTATTAATATCTGTCATAGCTACAAACCATGCTATTGCAGTATTGTTTTATCTTACTGCTAACGCTGTACATATTATACTTCGCATTCTGTCTTACGATTGTAGCAGTTCATATCTCTTGCACGAGAAATAAGACTGTTCATTAAACCGTTTTTATTGAAACGTCCGTCTATCTATTTCTGTGTAACTGTAGAAACGAAGCATGCACGATTGACTGAGTGAAACTGTTATCTATTGTTTCCACGATTCTGAGATTGTTCTGATTCTAAGGGAAACAAAGTTGTCATGTTTATGCGGTTGTCAGAAACTAATCCCTTCTTGTTTATTCGAGAAGTTTTCCAGTGACCTCTGAGTTAGCTGGCACACAGTAATTACGTTTAATGTACTCGATAGAGACATACTGACCTCAGTCCTATGTCAAAACTATAGTGTATATTATTCCAATGCGCAGAGCCTATGAGGGATATAGGAACTACACTACACCTGGTTTTCTTGCAGTGGTCTGAGGCCCCTAATGTGCTGGTGGTGATGCTGCAGCACTGCCAAGCACATTAGGAGTTTCCTCCCCGCCACAGTTTATGCAGCCCCCCAGGGAATGCATGCGGGGGGCACATGGTGTGCCCCCCTGTATACATGCAACCCCAGTTCCTGTAAGGCATAGACTTGACAGCGCATGCCCTGCAGTAAAATACAATGGTGTTCCCATTGGGGTGCCTGGCTAAGGCTCACATATGAGCCTTAGCACTGCACTGCGCGGGACAGCTGCAGCAGGACCGCCCGGCCTGGATTCCATTCAGAATCCAGCAGGCAGTCTCAAAATGGCATGAGCGGTATGGCAGTGGGTGCTGGTGTGGCTGCCCGCTGCCACACCGCCTAAGTCATAATAAGGCCCTAGGACCGGATTAACTAATAAATACAGCTTACTGTCTGCAGAGACGTGGCATTCAGGTGGAGGAGGTGTAACATATACCAAGGATAATCTATAGCCTGGAAGAGGGAAAACTTTCCCGGAGCTACTCTGGTCAGGACCTGGATGAGCTTTGAAAGCTGAAGCAGACTAAGATTTGAAACCTGGTCAGAAACGAGGTAATTGTATAAATAAAACAATCAATGAAAAGGGGGAACGAAAACAGGAAACTATGATGCAGAGTAACAATAGGCTAACTATGACCAACAATAGTTTGGATGACCTGCGGGAAATAATGTTTCATTGAAATCTACATCTACAAACGAAATGAGATGGTTACAGGGGAGAATCTCGTCCCTTAGCAGGGAATAAAATGCTGAGTGGCAGCAGGAGAGATGGGCTGCATATAACAAATGTATCTGTAACTAAAAATGGATGAAAAATAAGTCACAGGTTTTAGGATACACACAACAGCCCTCCTGAAACCATACTGATGAAGTGATTCTTCATACATGAGATACTAGGCAGAAGAAATAACTAGCCAGTGCTTAATTTGAGCCGATGAATGCCAGCGGGTGCCACCAGAATTCATTTTTGGGGACAAAGTGGAAAGACAGAGAAAGAGAAGATAGAAAATCCGTCACAAAGGGAAAAAGCAGGAACTTGCACGAGTGAGATAAAGGGGCGGGGAGTGTCTGGTAGTGGATTAAAGTGGCATGAGGTGGATTTATGACAAAAAAGCCTTGGTATTCAGTGCACCACCATTTAATTGCACCAGTCACAGGCTTCTGAGGGGAGCTTTAGATACCAGCATTCAGAAAGATTTTAGGAAAGAGAGTGCTAAGTAGACCAGAACGCATCAAATTGGTAGGGTTAAAACCAGGTCAAGTCAAAGGCAGAGCAAGATTTGCAGTTTATAATGGAAGGATTTTAGTAATAGGTCACAGTGGAAGACAGAGCAGGTCTGAAATAACGAAAAAAGTAGTAGACAGAATGACTTTGAATGCACTTGTAGAATATACTTTATTTATAGTGAGATTTAGTACAAATATGTTACTAAAATGTTTTTTGATTTCATATTAAATTAAGGCCGTCCTATAACACAAACTTGTGGTAAGTCAGTAGCAAAAAAAGCATCATGGGGACATATTTCTGCTGACCACCTAATTGGTTTTAAGATTGGTATGCAATTTGAGTGTCCAGGAGGCTGTCCTAATTAATCTTTATTAATCATTAGTTCAAGGAAATCAGGCCAAATGTGCCTTAGGTGATGTTCAATCATGCTTGCACTGTGTCTTAATAAAATAATTACTAGCTGTGCCACAAAGAGGTCAATGCATCGGGGAATTTACAAGAACAGAAACCACTAAGAGTACCTGGGACAAAATTGCTCTACTGCATTCTTTTCACAAATGGAATTGCTCTCTCGGGCCGCGCATTGCAAATGGAGATAAGTTTTCTTTCTCTGCATTTTCATTTTTCTTTCTCAGCATCTTGTATTTCAGATAAAGGAAAGAGGAATGGCAAAGAAAGAACAGACTATCTATTTAGAAAATGCCATTTTTCAAAGGCACAGAACAAATCTTATATGTGTCAACATGCATAGGGAAGGAGCTCGACTGCATTCTGACACGGGGGAGTTGAAGGACTTCAGTAGACGGTGATTTATCATTGATTTGTGCCACTACAAGGCCTAGAGGAACTGTACTCATTGTAAATGAGATGCTGCAGTAGTGCACAAGCCTTGGAAAGCCATTTGTCTTGACGAAAACAATTAATGGGCGCGTGTCTCATTTGTGTCTACATCTACAAACGTGCTGGGTTCAGGGGAGCATCTCGTCCCTCAGCAGGGACTACAATGCTGAGTGACGGCAGGAGAGATGGGCCGCGTGTAGCATTTGAACCGCCGAGTCTAATGGCTGTGTATTTCATTCGCCGGGAGCCTCTTTTCACTGAAGCTTTTTCAGCTATGATTTAGCTACTGAACTACAAAGTATGTGAGTAAAAGTAGATACAAAGAGGTAAGAAGATGCGAGATCAAAAACACAGATCCTTTCGACTCAGGCTCCGTGACACCTAATGTGTTAAGTCTGTCTGCTGGGACTCAATATCCTCTCTCTTTCCCATCAAGTTCTATCTAGTGAAAATGAACCTACCCCGAATTGACCCCGTAATTGCAAGCTATTTCCCATATGATCACTTAAAGCATCAAAGGTGGGCTGAGGGCCAGGCAGCTGCTTCAGCGTGCCTACATAGCATAATCAGAAGCAATTAGAAGCGGACATGTTTCCGCCTTCATCTGCGACCACAGACGAGGGGAAATCACTGAGGTGCACAGACCCAACTTACCAAGAGGTTCCCGGTCAAGGAAAGGGTGGACCTAAATTAAATGAATGCCCTGCAGAGAATCCACCTGGTAAACTGAGACCCTACTTATTCAGAACTAAAAAGAACTGTGAGGCAGAAACCTGAAGCAGTCCTCCCTAGAGAAATCCACATGCTAGCAAATTCAATGACAGAGAATGATCTGGAACATCTTTTCTGCAACAAGGAGTCTCGACTGGAAGAGAATCATATCCAAATCATCAGCTTCTTTCCATAATACCTGCTCCTGGGGCTGCACCACATTCTCAATAGGAGAAATATACAAAAGCTATTAAAAGCAGTACCAGGTCTAGAAGAGGCAACTTCACAAGATGTACTTGCAGACAGGTTCCTGGGAAAAAGAGGGGGTGAAATGTGTGAAGCAACACCGAGGTGAGTAATGGAAAAAATGCTAGCCCATTAGTTCATCTCAAGGCTCGAACTAAAAAAAACAACTTCCAATAATCCCAGTACCACCAAACAAGGGGAAATTACAAGTCTCTAACACAAGTATAATAGCTTACAAAGCTTTATCAAGCACAAACTCAAAGGCTATACTTAAGGAACAAATGGCAAAACTCAAAGTATAAGCTCACACAGCAAATGGAAAGAAGGAGGTAAAACAACAACAATAAAGTCTCCGAACATAAAAAATGGTTTTACATCCGACTTAGGGCCTGATTACGAGTTTGGTGGTGCAGAAGCGGACCACCATGCTGGCAGCCTGCTCCTGCACTGCAAAACTGGTGGTTGGGCAGCCCACCATATTATGAGTGTTTCCCATGTCTCTTGGAGTCTTTTTGGCAGTCGCATGGTGGTGCCTCTGAAAATGGGCACCACAATGGGAATGCCAAAAATAAGTCTGCACAGCATGGACTGTAAAGTCCATGCCACACAGTAACTTGAATCCATGCACACAGGGGGGCACATGTTGTGGCCCCCTGCATGCACTACATGGACCGAGGCAACAGGGGATGCTGTAGGGCACCCTTTATTTCCTCTCTGCCACGGTTTTCATGGAGGATGAGCCGCCATGAAAATCGTTGCAGAGAGAAAACTCGTAATATTCTTGGCTGGACTGATGCTGTCCCCCCAAGCATATTGATGCATCAAGACCTCGCCAACCACCCGCCCTGGGGTTGGAATGGAATCGAGAGAGGCCCACAACAAACGTACAGCATCATTAAGGGTCGGAATCTCTGCTGACCACTATGCTGGGGCGAAGGCCTTGCAGCTGAGGCCCACAGTGATCACTCTCAAGCTCAACTACTGGAAGTACTCGAAGATGCTCTTGTAATAGATTTTTAGTACAACTGCAGACTCTATATGCAGGAAAAATTGTCTATGCTCACGAACAAGTAACAACCACAGAGAATGTGTAAGTGCACTCACATGGTGGCATCCATTATGTAGTTTGCACTAAGAATTTCTGTTGCTTGAAAATGGCCTTCTTTGTATTTTTGTATTTAGATCATGTGGAACGAGCTATATGTATAAGCATTCAGCAGAATCAATATATCAGTGGAATTGTATTCCTTATGCTCACCTCTGGAAGAGTTTGTGTACCCATCAATAGTCGATGCAGTAGTAAAACTAAAATGCAAGTCCAAATGCTCATGGCTGAGCAGTGAGACACCATGCTTAACTAAAAAAAAAACCAATAAAGAATGGTGTTAAAGATTTGTTTAGGAGCTCAACACCATTGCTGCCTCATGCTGAGCTTAATGCATACCAATACTAGCTAGTTTTGATTCCACATAATGCCTCTTTCTTCTTCCACCACACACTTCTTATTTGGTAAAGGTTTTCCTGTCTTTCTCTTCCACCTTTTTACCTTTTCTGTCTTTCTTTCTCTTACACTGTGGTCAAAGTCTACTTAAAATAGGTCCTGGACTCCAAAAATGATTGCCAGTGACCACTACCTGCATAAATCAAGCATTAACAAGAAACGAAAATTAGGTAAAAATGTTCACTACACCAATTTAGGAATAATTAGACTGCAGTTTTTTTCTGAGTCCTTTTATGCTGATTGTCAAAATAATCATTCAAAATTTTACATAACAAATTTTGGAAATATGGAGTTCAAAACAAACAAGCAAATTAAAACAATTCCTCTGTCCTGCTATTTAACACAGGCCAGCCTCCAATCCGACCCAGCTTCCTGGGCAAATGGCCATATAACAAAGACCCAGAACTAGTGATCAATTCCAGGAGCTAAAACATTCAGATCACTTGAGAACGATTCTGGTATCTAGGGCTGAGATGATGCCACTTTTGTTTATTGTGCTGATTCTCGATTCTATGAGAGAGTTGGAAAGAGTGAGTAATAGCATTTCTCAACAAAGTCTTAAAATTCCGATAGCTGCCGATTAGCTATAACAGGAAGCAAAACCCATTTCAATGTTACAGAATATTTAATGTCATTTTCTACAGAGCATACATTTACTGAAAAACAAAATGTCTCACTATTTTTGGATGGCAAACTTGAAAGTGTAGCTAAAAAATTGACTTTGTTGAACAGACTTTTTAAAAAACCATGTGCTGTCTTTTAAAAATGTTGCATTTTGAGTGCATGAGGACCTTGATACTTAATCACAAAGATAATTAACAGTTTGCCAGATGCAAACGCAAACAATGTTCGACTAAAGATGTTCTACAATTAAGGATTACAAATACAAGTAGGAAACACAAATAAAACAAGGAATTGCAATGCAATAGGTCTTGTATTGATAAAAGTTTAAGCTTTTGCCGTTACATTATCATTTGCAATTGCAATAGCTCAAACTTTCAGTAATGAGAGACCAATTGCATTGCAAATGCTTTTTGAACTACACTACTGTATAGATCACCAGCAAGATACCTACTTGACTAATATGGGCTCCGAAGGACATCATGTCCATTAACCATGTACTCTTCACAAACCTATGCATATCATTCCAATTAGACTCCTTCCAATTGTTGTATTGGTTGCAAATGAAACACTGGTAGATTAAGACATTCAGTAATAGTTTTCCACTCGGATGAAATCTACTCTGCACCCTTACCAAGAGCATTTAGGAAGCTACAAAAAACACATTTCAGGTTTCTATGAGAGGCAAATTAAGGAAATGCTCTCCAACACCACAGCTGTAGAGCTTAGAAATAAATGGCAGTTATACATTCAGCAACAACAAAACAAGCGTTCCCTGAGAGAAAAAGCATATATGCAAAACAAGGCTTCTGCTTCGCCTACTATTCCGTTAATGCTATTTTTTCAAGAACGATCACTATATCGTGTGGGGATACTAAAATAGAGACTTTTGTAATTATAACACAGTACAGCATGCAGTTTCAAAAGAACATATTATTCAATACAATCGCAGTTAAAAACGAATTTTTATTAAAAACATTTTGTATAGTTAATCACGTACTACATGTGATTTTCCTCCCATGAAGGTTACAATCTAACATTAAAAATGAAAACAGACAGTCGACGCAGCGTTTCGGTGTTCAATTCTATGGTTTCACCTTCTTCAGGACCAAGAATTTTCGTAAAATCTATACATAAAAATACATATAAAAACAATCAAATAACCTTACATGTACTGTGTATACTAAAGCCTAATACATTTGCTTCTACCCCGAATTTATTTGTACTATTCATTATTCATTATTCATATGATTGAAAAATTATCATCACACAATTTTAAAACCGAAATATTGCTATATTAAACGCATCCTTTACACTACATTGATGCAACCACACTACAATTTTTATATATGGACAAAACAGATTTTCTCATACCTTAATTTTATAAGGGATTAAGTTTTCTTAGTTACATAATCCTGTTGGGCACCTTTTCATCGACTTTATGGTCTTGATATAGGTCATTTCTAAACAATAAGAAAAAAAGGGGTCTGCGACATCGAAAGCATCACAACAAAGAGAAACCACTCTAAGAAATGAAATTAGTTTCCATTCGGCTCTTATAATTGGTGAGCTTATATCTATAGTGAATTGTGTCTGAGTCCTATTTCTTTGTAATAATTTGTATCTTCATATACATATATGTTTTCTATTGAACTCCATAGATAAAAGAGTTTGGACTGATATCATCTTTACTTTTAAACCATAAAAACGGTGGCGTCAACGGATTTCGAAAAAAACAACTATTTATCTATAGGTAAAACGACCTGCATAAAAACGAGCTCATTAAGCATTAATAATAAACTCTGTTGACAAGTCATACAGACCCCTTTTTTTCTTATTGTTTAGAAATGACCTATATCAAGACCATAAAGTCGATGATAAGGTGCCCAACAGGATTATGTAACTAAGAAAACTTAATCCCTTATAAAATTAAGGTATGAGAAAATCTGTTTTGTCCATATATAAAAATTGTAGTGTGGTTGCATCAATGTAGTGTAAAGGATGCGTTTAATATAGCAATATTTCGGTTTTAAAATTGTGTGATGATAATTTTTCAATCATATGAATAATGAATAGTACAAATAAATTCGGGGTAGAAGCAAATGTATTAGGCTTTAGTATACACAGTACATGTAAGGTTATTTGATTGTTTTTATATGTATTTTTATGTATAGATTTTACGAAAATTCTTGGTCCTGAAGAAGGTGAAACCATAGAATTGAACACCGAAACGCTGCGTCGACTGTCTGTTTTCATTTTTAATGTTAGATTGTAACCTTCATGGGAGGAAAATCACATGTAGTACGTGATTAACTATACAAAATGTTTTTAATAAAAATTCGTTTTTAACTGCGATTGTATTGAATAATATGTTCTTTTGAAACTGCATGCTGTACTGTGTTATAATTACAAAAGTCTCTATTTTAGTAACCCCACACGATATAGTGATCGTTCTTGAAAAAATAGCATTAACGGAATAGTAGGCGAAGCAGAAGCCTTGTTTTGCATATATGCTTTTTCTCTCAGGGAACGCTTGTTTTGTTGTGGCATTTTACGTACCTCGTCCCTAAAAAACTTTAAGGGGTACCTCCCTTTCTTGGTTGGATCTTAAGTTATACATTCAGAACACTTGCAATAAGCTGAGTTGTCTGAACTCTTAGCTGCTCATGACAAAATCCTACATTAAGCCAATTCAAATTTAAATGTTTAAAATCATTCATGATCGGCATTGGTCGCCTCACCGGCTACACAGAGCCAAGTCCCGACCTAATTCAAACTGTTGGAGATTCCGCCACAGACCAGGAACTGTGGCACATATTCTATGGCCTTGCCCAGCCTTGCAGGTGTACTGGTCTGTCTGGCTCAAACTGAAAAAGGCCAGTGAAATAGCTATGGCACCATTGTTGAAATAAGCTCTACCTCATGGCAGCCAAGATATAGTTTGTTGGATTTGGCTCTTGCAGTGGCTACTATCTGCATTATGAGACACTAGAAATCAAATGTACCCCAGAGGATTGGTAATAGGCAGAGGCAATGATGCCAGGGGCATATCATGAGCAAGTGATTTATAGGCTAAATGACCAATTGAAACTATTTGAACACATCTTGAGTTCATATATTTATGGTTTTTATGATAATATTTAGGGAGGAACTTCAGGTCAGTTTGTAGCATGATCTCATGTCACTGTTCTTTTTCTTAAATAACAAACATAATATATAGGTATGTAACATCCAGGATGAAGGAACAAGGAAGGCACAAGGTGAAGGAAGCCTGGAGTATATTTATTTTCAGTTTTTACTCCAAACCTCGTACATACATAGGGGCAGATTTACAAGCCCCTTGCGCCTCTTTCACGCCTCCGTTGCGTCACTTTTGTGACGCAGCGGCAGCGCAAAGCCAGCGTCATGGTGTGGGGTACTTACAACATGGCGCATCTGGGAGATGCGTCATGTTGTAAAGCCCTGCGCCACATGTAGGCGTTCCGGCGCAGGGGGGGCGTTCCGGCGCAGGAATGCCTCCGAAAAGTGGCTAACTCAGCCACTTTTAAGGCCATGCTGCATCAAAACCCTGCGCCTGCTTGAAGCAGGCGTAAGGATTGACGCAGCATTTTAAAGATAGGGCACCCCCAAGCCTTGCTGGAGCTGCGTCGCGCTTGCGACAAAACTCCAGCAATGCGCCACCTTTACGGCAGCAGATGCGTCACGCATCTGTCCATTTTTGCCCCATGGTGCGCCGCATTGTAAATGCGGTGCAACCATGGTGGCGGAGTTGTGACGCACAATAACTGGCGCATCCCTGATGATATGCAGGGATGCGCCAGTTATTGTAAATCTGCCCCATAATGCCCAACGTTCGTTTCTAACTGTAAAACCCCTGAACGCCCAACCATGAACACTCTGAGCATGAGTCCCTTGAGCAATGGGCAGTGGCGGATGGTGAACTCTGAAAGTTATGAGGCGTAAATTTCCTCCTAAAACTGGAAAAAGAGCACTAGTGGAACAAGCAAACCTAAAGACCTTGAAGAACGTTTGGGGGGTGGGCGCGGTATCGCCCTATGAATTTTGAAAACAAAGTGGGGGGTAATGGAGCATTTATAACACAATCTACATATAATTAGATAGAAACCCAGAAGTTCTGAAGGGGCAGCTTTGTGTTGCGCCAAGCAAACTTTACCTTTATTGCTGGATCTTGAAGCTCCCCATGAAAACATGACAAAATGGATGCAAAACTGTGGACCTTGTAATGTAATTTTCATTAAACATTGGTTACAGCAATGCGGCTTCCAGGCAGTAAAGAAAATCCAGGTAAGCAAAGTCACCTCGGCCTATCGATTTTCAAAAGCATCTTTCTTCACTTCATCATCCCATCCAGTCCCTTTAAAAGAGGTTCTCGGTCATATGTTCTGGTTAAGGTTCTACATGGAAGGGATAATGTGAACAAGTCACAAGTTACACAAATCTCACAATCACACAGTGCAGATACGAAAGCTTGACAATCTTACAGGCTAACACAGCCGTTAGCGCTCATTTGCAATGAAATCCCGTGATTGCAAAGCAGACAGATGACTTTATTTTTTTTGCATCTTTAATATAGCGCGAACTCGACCCGAAGGTATTGGAGCGCTTTACATGAGCACCGTATTTACATTACATATTCAGGCACAGGGAGATTAAGGGGCATATTATCAAGAAAGGGCGTTAATGGGCTTGATAATATGCCCTTGAGAATTCCCATAGAAGCCCATGTCCTGGTGTCAACATGAGCTTCTGTTGGAATTCTCTGGTGCATATTATCAAGCCCATTATCGCCGCTTTAGCGGCAGTTTTCTGCCGCTAAAGCGGCGATAATGTTAACGCCCTGCTTGATAATATGCCCCCAAGTGGTTTGCCCAGAATTACAGGATGTGGCTCGAGCCCTGGTTTCCAGCACCAAAGTCTAGCCGACGGACCACATCCTCCCCCCACATTAATCGTACGTGCTCTCTGGTCAGACAGTACTGTTGATAACATTACACAACGTTTACCAATAAAGACAGTAAAATGCCTCCACCCAAAAATGTCACTCACGCGTAGCCCTCAAAGGTGAGCTTACTTACCAGAGATCAAACAAATACATACAAGTGCACATTCAGTCACACCTATGCAGTGGCAAACCGAGATTCACACCCATCTGACTTTGAGCAGCAAAATGAAAATTATACGGCTAATAAACAAAATACCTTGGGTCATAGACTGAACAGAGGTCGGCTTACTTTACCCACTGGTAGGCAGTCATCTCATAAAAAGTAAAACGTTGAGTACCGTCTGGTGGGATTCCAAGCTATGTACTGCACATATTTGTCTGGAGCAAATACTCTATTCCACTGAGCTACCTCATTCTTACCTGGTCCACAGATTAATTGCACTAATTCCTTCTTTCTTTTACTTTGCACCCTCCAGAACTGTTATAAGTTAAAATACCACCCACAAACTGAAGCAGCTACCCATCAAATCGACTATAATTCAGAAAGAATCTGCAATCCGCCAGAGCTCATTCACACAGAGATGCGGATCTGAGGTCTGGAATGCAACTGTTAAGAAAGGTCATCGTACATTCACACCAAGAGCTATGTGCGCCGCACTTTGCGCTCTCACCCTTCAACATTTTGCCGAGAGGCGCACGTTATGAAGAGTAGTGAATGTACACAGATTGAAACACTGCCATGAGTCTGAAAATGCCATCGTTAATTCCAAGAAAGTCTAGTTGCAGCACAGTCTGCATAGTCTTCTCAAATGCAGGGGAAGACCTTGCAGGCAATTGGGCCGTATAGACGCGGGTCGCAATAAAATGAGGACGTTTTGGGCTTGTACAAGGCAGCGCTTAGAGAGGGGCAACCTCTTCTCAGAGCACTTTAACTAAGTTTGAAACAAACTAGAAATAGACACGTCTGAGTACAGACTTCCTTTAATAAAACTGCTGTTTTGTTCATGATGTCTTGAGGACTGGCTGGAAAGGCGCTGTTTAATAACGGAATATTGCTCAGAGGACACTGAGGTAGCTCCGGCTGCCACCTTTCCAAGAGAAAACAAGCATTGGCATAGCCAATAGGTCTCGCCTTTGGTACATTATAAGGGGCAGATTTATGTTTCCTGGCGCATCCCTGCAAATCAGCAGGGATGCGCCAGGAAAGAAGCGTCACGCAAGTTTACCCTTGTGCCACCACAGATGCGCTGCATTTACAATGCAGCGCATCGTGGCGCAAGGATAAACAGATGCGTGACGCATCTGATGGCGTAAGGGCGGCGCATTGCTGGAGTCGTGTCGCAAGCACAACGCAACTCCAGCAATGTTTAGGGGCTGCCCATACCTAACACGCTGCGTCATGCCTTACGCCTGCTTCAAGCAGGCGCAAGGTTTTGACGCAGCAGCGTCGGAAAAGTGACTGAGTGAAATCACTTTTCCCAGGCTTTTTCCGATGGAACGCCCACCCTGCATACATTAAACCTGACGCAGGTTTAATGTGGCGAAGGGCTTTACACCGTGACGCATCTCCATAGATGCGTCACGATGTAAATGGGGCGCAACGTGGCGCAGGGGTTACGCCGCCGCTGCGTCACAAAAGTGACGCAACGGCGGCGTAAAAGTGGCGCAAGTCTAACATAAATCTGCCCCTAAGTGTTTAGCCATGCAACAGTTGATGTTGCACCAAGGATATTGTGCTGCATAATTAAATACAATCAATCAATCAATCAGTGACACTTATAAAGCGCGCTACATACCCGTAGGGTCTCAAGGCGCTGGGGGGGGGGGGGGGGGTGCCGCTACTGCTCGAACAGCCAGGTCTTCAGCTTCTTCCTGAAGGAGAGGTGGTCTTGGGTCAGGCGCAGGTCGGGAGGGAGGGAGTTCCAGGTCTTGGCGGCCAGGTAGGAGAAGGACCTTCCTCCTGTAGTCGCTCTTCGGATGCGGGGGACGGCGGCGAGGGCGTGGTTGGCTGATCGGAGGTGGCGTTTGGGAGCGTAGAAGTTGACTCGGCTGTTGAGGTAGCTCGGGCCTTGGTCGTGTAGGGCTTTGTGTGCGTGGGTGAGGAGGCGGAAGGTGATTCTTTTGTTGACGGGGAGCCAGTGAAGGTCTCTCAGATGTCCGGAGATGTGGCTGGTTCGTGGGATGTCGAGGATGAGTCTGGCTGAGGCGTTCTGGATCCGCTGGAGTCTCTTCTGGAGCTTGGCGGTGGAACCGGCGTAGAGGGCGTTGCCGTAGTCCAGTCGGCTGGTGACGAGGGCCTGGGTGACGGTCTTCCTGGTCTCGGTGGGGATGCACCAGAAGATCTTCCGTAGCATGCGTAGGATGTTGAAGCACGCCGAGGAGACGTTGTTGGCTTGCCTGGTCATGGAGAGGGAGGAGTCCAGGATGAAGCCCAGGTTTCGTGCATGGTCTGTCGGTTTGGGTGCGGTGCCCAGGGCGGGAGGCCACCAGGAGTCGTCCCAGGCGGAGGGTGAGGAGCCCAGGATGAGGACCTCCGTCTTGTCCGAGTTCAGTTTCAGGCGGCTGGTCGTCATCCACTCGGCTACCTCTTTCATCCCTTCGTGCAGGTTGGCTCTGGCGGCGGCGGGGTCGTTGGTCAGGGAGAGGATCAGCTGGGTGTCGTCGGCGTAGGAGATTATGCTGAGGTTGTGTTTGCGTACGATGGCCGCGAGGGGGCTCATGTAGACGTTGAAGAGGGTGGGGCTCAGAGATGATCCTTGGGGGACGCCGCAGATGACTTCGGAGGCCTCTGACTTGTACGGTGGTAGGCGGACTCTCTGTGTTCTTCCGTCGAGGAAGGAGATGATCCATTCCAGCGCCTTGTCCTGGATTCCGATGTTGCTGAGGCGCCGTACTAGGGTGCGGTGGCAGACCGTGTCGAATGCCGCGGAGAGGTCTAGGAGGATGAGGGCCGCTGTTTCTCCATTGTCCATCAGGGCTCGGATGTCATCGGTGGCGGCGATGAGGGCGGTCTCGGTGCTGTGGTTGGCTCGGAAGCCGGACTGTGAGGGGTCGAGGGATCCGTTCGTCTCGAGGAAGGCGGCCATCTGCTTGTTGACGGTCTTCTCGATGACTTTGGCTGGAAACGGGAGGAGCGAGATGGGGCGGTAGTTCTTGAGTTCGGTGGGGTCCGCTGTGGGTTTCTTGAGTAGAGCGCTGAGTTCGGCGTGCTTCCAGCTCTCAGGGAAGGTGGCGGTGTCGAAGGATGTGTTGATGATGTCTCGCAGGTGGGGTGCGATGACCGCGTCGGCCTTGTTGAAGACGTGGTGAGGGCAGGGGTCGGTCGGTGATCCGGAGTGGATGGAGTTCATCGTGCGGATGGTGTCTTCGGTGCTGATCGGGGTCCAGGCGTGGAGGGTGGTGGTGGGGGGTGGTTGTTCGGTCATGGTGTGCGTTGGTTGGTTGTTGAAGCTGTTGTGTATGTCCGCGATCTTGTTGTGGAAGTATGAAGCGAGGGAGTTGCAGAGGTCTTGCGATGGGGTGATGTCGTTGTTACCTGCGCTGGGGTTAGAGAGCTCTTTCACGATGTTGAAGAGTTCCTTGCAGTTGTGTGCGTTGTTGTCCAACCGGTCCTTGAATGCTGTTTTCTTGGCGGCGCGGATCAGCTGGTGCTGTTTCCGGGTGGCAAGTTTGAAGGAGGTCCAGTTGTCCGGTGTCGGTTCCCTTCTCCAGACTTTCTCGAGGGCTCGGCAGTTCTTCTTGGAGCTCTTGAGTTCATCGGTGAACCATGGGGCCTTCTTGCTGCCGGGTCTGCTAGGCGGGGTCCTCAGTGGGGCGAGTTCGTCCGCGCAGTTGCTGATCCATTTCGTGAGGTTGTCGGCGGCCTGGCTGGGGTTCGCTGAGCTGGCAGGAGGGTGCTGGCTCAGGGAGGTGGCGAGCTGGTATGCTGTGATCTTGTTCCAGCTTCTGCGGGCGGCCTGTTGCTGGTGGTGGTGGGTCGTCGTTCTCTTGAAGGTGAAGTGGACGCAGCTGTGGTCCGTCCATTGAAGCTCAGTGGCGTGGCTGAAGTCGATGTCTGTGCTGGAAGAGAAGACTGCGTCGAGTGTGTGTCCGGCGAGGTGGGTGGGGGTGGACACCAGTTGCTTGAGTCCCAGGTTGGCGAGGTTGTCGAGCAGGGTGCTGGTGTTGCGGTCGTTGTTGTTCTCTAGATGGAAGTTGAGGTCTCCCAGGAGGATGTAGTCAGCGGAGGGGAGGGCATGCGGGCTGACGAAGTCGGCGATGTCCTCGCTGAATTGTGTGCGTGGTCCAGGGGGTCGGTAGATCAGGGTGCCTCTGAGGGTGGTGTTCGGGTTGGTGTGGATCTGGAAATGCAGGTGTTCGGCGCTGGTCAGGGTGTTGTCGGTGCTGGTCGTGAGACGGATGGTGCTCCTGTGGACGATGGCGATGCCTCCTCCCATCTGGTTGGCGTTTCGGTCCCTCCGGACGATCTTATAAGGTCCCAAATGCGAGACCTATTGGCTATGCCAATGCTTGTTTTCAAGGTCAGTGGCTTCTTGTCGTAAACACACCTTTTCTTCCTTACTGGTTCCTCCGATCCTTCCTCCTACTAGTAAATTGCGTAGGATGGATAATGGTGTGAAATCACTTTCAAGAGCATACCGGTCCAACTGCACAACAGAGTGAGCAGTGCACCACTGCACTGCTGACGACCTTCCAGCTTTCGTTCCGCCACGTCTACCCGCCGACTCTCCAAGTCAAGAGGGGGGCCTGTTGAGGTGGGAGCGTTTGCTCTCTTTCCTGCTGTAATCACAATTATTGAGTCTGCTACAGTGTTTCCCTTTATATAAGGGGGAGGGGCGTCTCTAGCACAGTACCTGTATTATTTCTCTACTCTGGGTGTGATTGCTCTGTAGTTTGCAGGTTCTTTGAACGACTCCCGACCCTGGTTCAAGACTCTGGCCAACATGGGCAGGAGCTGATTTCTCTAATGATCAGGTAATATTGTGTCTAGTAGTAAACATGATTCAACTGATCTTTAAGCTGTATACCCAAGGGTGCCTGCTGGCCTCTTCATCAGTGGTGATGGTCCGGACAGGTTTGAATCGGTCCCTTCCTCTGGCGAATCTGCATATAGGTCTTGTCATGCCTCTGCAATCTCTCCTACCTGGGAGGGATCCTTCACAACAAGTCCTTCCGTTTCCTCATACTAGAAGAATTCTTCCTTGACCAACTCCTGTGGTTTGGGTTTAAGTGGTCCTCTTGTTCTGTGCCTTTTTCTTGTGGAATCTTTAAATTGATTTAAGAGAGTTGTCAAACTGTTGCTTCCATCTCATCAAGGCCTCCATTTTATTGCGTTTTTCTCACGACATTGAGAGCGTTTTGGGCGACATGGACTGTTTCTGTTCTTTTCTTCAGCATCAGTGTTGAAGTCTCCTTGGCAGGAGGTTCCTTGTGCCTTCAATGTTCTCGATCACCTTTCGACATCGAAGCGGATTCTGAGTGTCAGACTCCGATGGTATTGTTTTATTTGTACCTGTTGGACTCTTTCAACTTCGCCTTGCCAACAGGTATTGAAGGTTTCAGCGTCAAAACTGTCCTAGTGTCCTTCAACTTTGATGCTTTCAGCGCAGTATCTGGGAACCGTTGGGGAGTTACCTGATGTTTCTTTTTTTTGTACCTCTTGACACCCTCTAGGGTGCTCTCTCGCTGTGTGCCTCGATGAATTCTTAAATGTCAGGACCTTCTCCTTGGGATATGGTGGTGTCTTATGTGTTTCTTTGTCACCACACAATCTGAAGTCCTGGAGGGACTTCTGCTCAGGAGAGAGAGCAGCACAGAGGAGAAAACATGCCCACACTACAGCCATTACTGTCCCTGAGGTCACATCAGGGACACACCTTTCCTAAAAGATGCAATAACCACTGTAATCCCTGGTGGAAATTCTATTTCACCGGTTTCAAATGGTTTAAACTAGATCGAGCTGTTGCAAATTGGTTAATTTATGGAGAAAAATACAGTTGGAACTCGAAAATGGTTCCTTATGCGAGATTCGTTTTTGCTCCAATAGCCTCCACTTGTCTCAGCTGGTATATTTGTATTAGCAGAAAAATTGTAATTATGTTTTTTACTGGTCAGTTAAAGTCCAAAGTAAAGAATAAAGTAGCTCCTGTCAAAGAACCCATCAAAAAGACATTTGTAAGTGGTCAACTGGGATTTCCATTACAGAAGGGTGATGTTGGTCTTTATTCTACTCAAGGTACTCCTGAGACCAAAGCAATGTGCTGTAAGATGGATATCAGTGGTGTTCAGCAATGACACATATTAGCACAGGCAGCCACACCACGACACGGCACATACCTTCAGACGGCCAGAAGATGTTTACATGCTTAGAAGTTTCCTCCTTGCTATTGGTCCAGCTAGCGTCTCCCTCTCTACTCCATGCAGCGACAACACAGTAATAACTCCCCTGATCAGAATCCATGGTCCACCGTATCCGTAATGTGCAGCTGAAGACATCATGCTTGAAGAAAACAAAGTCCCCGTTCTGGGCGCGGTCACGGTACTTGTTCTCCACCCGCAGCACGGCGTCCTGGTCCATGGTGGCCACCAGCTCTGAGGCCGCAACGGCATCACTGCGCTGCCCGGGCGCGTAATACCAGGCTACGGAGAAGCGCACACTGCTGGACGAATCGGCAGAAGATACTATACAGACCAGTTCTGTGGGGTCTTCTGGGTGCCTGGGAATGGTGGGGGCTTCCAATGACACCTCGTACTTAGGAGCTAGAGATACCGGGAACAAAAAAAAGGAGAGTACGGTGAGGCTCACAAAAGACAAAAAAATGCAACACAATGGAAGAACAAGAGAGCATTGGCAGGCAACTGCGTGTAACAAAACACCAACCAAGACAAAGAAAGGGGTTGAAGTCACTGTGAATAAAGGAGACAAAAGAGAAAGACAGCACTAAAAAATAGGTGGACAGAAGGCAAAGAGGTGCAGGAAAGAGCTAAAAAGTAGGAACAAAAGAAGCCTAGTAAATAGGTGAGAAGGGAAATAAAGGGAAAAAATTAATATTTCAAATTAAGAAATTAACAAATAAAGAAAGGAGGTAAGACAGGAGTGATTTCTTAAGTTAAAAGAAAATTCTGAAAAGTGAAAGTGAATATGAAGTTGTGAAATTAAGGAGAACAAAAGGGGCCTGCAACGAAAAGGTACTGTGTTTTTTAAAGAAAGGAAGCAAAAGCAACGCATGTTTATAGAAAGAATGGAAAATATGAAGGGGAAGGCAAGTGAAGAGGGAAAACCTGAAACAAGTAAATGGGAAACATGGTAAAATAATATGACCGAATGCAATTATAAAGTAGGAGGGACTGTAAGAGGAGTAGAAGTAGAAGAAGTGGACTAAATAGGAAGAAAGCAAGGCAAAAGCAGAAGAAAAAAAACAGTGGAAAAAAGTTGAGAGACAGCGATAAGAATAGAGTAAAAATATATAACTAAGGGAGGTAGTTAATTGAGTAAGAAGAAAACAAGAATTGGCACCCCCAAAAGGCCTGGGAAGGATGTTGTGAATATGTTGTTTTCATTTTTACTTTCAACCATATGGAACAAAAAAAGAAGCATTTGCAAAGACAATAGATCTTGATTTTGGAAACTATTGGCTTTGCTAATAGTATTTAGTGATGCTGTACACACCATGGGTACTCCCAAACAGTTTTAGAAAAGCCAAAAGGTATCGGTCTACCGTGCGGCTGAGGGATGCACTGATGCCAGCAGAGGTGGACCGGTGGATGTAAGGTACCTTCAGTAGAGTGACAGACGTACATGGAATGGACCATGAGTTGTGGAGTTATGTTGAGGGTTTCATTCCATACTGCCCTCGAAATTACACCTCTAGCCTCTAGAAGAGATACAGATTTGACAATACTGTGGTATGCCGTATCGGAGTTCCTGTCCTCTACCGCACCCTGGGATAAGCCTTCTCTGCTTGCCATCGTTACCTTTAGCAAGTCAAGCATGCACAGGAAGTAACTTGGTTAATGAATTTGGATGAAACAGAGTCTAAGGCCTCACAGTGTTCTTGTTCCTTTAGTCTCTCATCTGTGAACCCTAGGAATGCTTAGAAGACGCTCAGTTAAGGTAGCGAGTGCTATAAAAAACCCTGCTTTGTCGAGGCTTTCCTTATAAGTGTTGCTGATAAAACGAGCATATTGGGGGTTCTTCTAATAGTTATTTGTAGTGTCCACACACACACTTCCTTCATTACCTTTGATGATATCACTGTGTAGTTGTATATTCTTGAGGAGTCCCCTGAAAGTGTGTCTGCACTGTTTTCAGTGGATTCTAATAAAATCTGCTATTCTGTTTTGTTGAGATGTGAATTACAAAACAAATACAGAAATCTGTACATACACTATATTGATGGTGGCTAGTCATTTTCAGCACTTGTGGGTGAACATTCAATACTGAAGTGTTAAGTGCATTCCAGATATTGGAGCAAATGCTATTTCAATTACCGTACTCGCATTCCTTCAAGACCTGCGTAGAAACAGGATAGTTGAAAAGATGTGCACCAGGAGGGCTCATGCATCAACTGACATTTCACTATTGGATGCACAAGTGGTGTTCGAACAATTTTCAGAGTGGGGCTGCTGCCATTAATATTACATCACTGATGTATAAGGGATTGTGAAAAATCCATGTGTCACAAAAAACAAGTGCAACAAACATTCAGCAGCAAAGTGGTAGGAATGAAGTATGCCACAATAAACAAGTGCAGCAAACATTCAGCAGCAGAGTGGTGGGGATGAAGTATGTCACAATAAACAAGTGCAGCAAACATTCAGCAGCAGAGTGGTGGGGATGAAGTATGTCACGATAAACAAGTGCAGCAAACATTCAGCAGCAGAGTGGCGGGGATGAAGTATGTCACGATAAACAAGTGCAGCAAACATTCAGCAGCAGAGTGGCGGGGATGAAGTATGTCACAATAAACAAGTGCAGCAAACATTCAGCAGCAGAGTGGCGGGGATGGAGTATGTCACGATAAATAAGTGCAGCAAACATTCAGCAGCAGAGTGGCGGGGATGAAGTATGTCACGATAAACAAGTGCAGCAAACATTCAGCAGCAGAGTGGCGGGGATGAAGTATGTCACGATAAACAAGTGCACCAAACATTCAGCAGCAGAGTGGCGGGGATGAAGAATATCACGATAAACAAGTGCAGCAAACATTCAGCAGCAGAGTGGCGGGGATGAAGTATGTCACGATAAACAAGTGCAGCAAGCATTCAGCAGCAGAGTGGCGGGGATGAAGTATGTCACAATAAACAAATGCAGCAAACATTCAGCAGCAGAGTGGCGGGGATGAAGTATGTCACAATAAACAAGTGCAGCAAACATTCAGCAGCAGAGTGGCGGGGATGAAGTATGTCACAATAAACAAGTGCAGCAAACATTCAGCAGCAGAGTTGCGGGGATGAAGTATGTCACAATAAACAAGTGCAGCAAACATTCAGCAGCAGAGTGGCGGGGATGAAGTATGTCACAATAAACAAGTGCAGCAAACATTCAGCAGCAGAGTGGCGGGGATGAAGTATGTCACGATAAACAAGTGCAGAAAACATTCAGCAGCAGAGTGGCGGGGATGAAGTATGTCACGATAAACAAGTGCAGCAAACATTCAGCAGCAGAGTGGCGGGGATGAAGTATGTCGCAGGAGGTACATTTTGAAGCACACTGTCACAATCGCATTACTAAAGCCTGGTGTGCTAGTGCACTGCCATTTGCCAACACATTCTTCATGAAAATGCCTTCTACATTTGCAAAGATATACAGTACTACTGATTAAACTATACAGCGCGCACACGATAATATGTGGAAATTGGCATCGCCAAGTGTAGTGATTTGGGTTGCTAGAATTAAAACCTTTGTTTCTACCACAAATTCGAATGACTAAAATTTGCTTTATTTGAACTTTTTTAATCGCGAATATATTCTAAATTATTTGTATGGTTCATTTACAGGCATTTAAATTTTGCAGTGTGCTAGAAAACATCCTACAGCTTTTCCCTTTTCACTCCCAGTACCCAGCAAAATCGTCACAAAAATCCTTTAACTTTGTGGTCAGAAAAAAGGTAAAAACCAAGATCCCTTTAGAAAGAATAAGCAGCAATTTCTCAGAAGAGGGAGCCCGATATTAGACCTGTCTTTTAAAACACAACAAATGTGACACAATAAAAACAAAATGTAAATGCCTCTCTAGTGCTTATCAATTCTGAACTCCATTATTATTTTGGGGGTGATTCAACTCCCAAAATAAACAAGCCGGAACATTGTTTTTCACAAGCATGCATGATTGGTGGACTGCTAGTGCCAGAGATAAGTAGAATCGGTGATGCAGAAAGATAGGAAACAAGATACCTTTTCAAAGACATACAGCACATGTACTGCTTTCTGAACTAGCACACAGGAGAGACAGCTGAAAATGCACTCTCATGGAGTGCCTCGTGAAAAAGAAAAAGTATATGCAAGGCCAATAGCTTGCACCTATGTGAGAGCATTTGGCTTAGCCAATGTCTCGTAGCCCTGTTATACAGCTGCATGGCTGTGCAACAGGGCTAAAAGTAAAGTTATAATAAAAGCAATATGAAACTGGCAGTGCTGGCTGCGTCTTAGTGCTTCTTTTACCTTTGGGGGTGGAAAACAGACAACAGGTGCCACCATCGTCAGACAGCATAGACTCAGCATAGTATCCTACGCCAACACCCAGCTCATCCTCTCCCTCACCAAGGACCCCATCACCACCAAACTCAACATCCAGGAAGGAATGAAGGATGTTGCATCCTGTATAAGCAGCAGCTGCCTCAAGCTCAACTCGAAGAAGACAGAGATCCTAGTCCTCGGACCTACCCCTTCTGCGTGGGACAACACCTGGTGGTCGGCAGCCCTCCCACCCCCACTGACCACACCCAAAACCTCAGCATCATACTCGACTCCTCCCTCTCCATGACCCGACAGGTCAACGCCGTCACCTCCACCTGCTTCAACACTCTCCGCATCCTCCGAAAGACCTTCAAATGGATCCCCCCCCCCCCGAATCGAGGAAAACCATCACCCATGGACTCTTAACCATCAGACTGGACTACGGAAATGCCCTTTACGCCGGGATCAACAATTCTTTACTCCACAAACTCCAGACCATACAGAACACCACAGCCAGACTCGTCCTCTGTATCCCTCAACACAAACATCACCCAACACCTGCGGAACCTCCACTGGCTCCCTGTTGAGAGGAGAGTAACGTTCAAGATACTCACCCACGCCTACAAATGACTCCACAACACCAGACCCCAATATCTCAACAATAGGATCTCCTACCATGGTCCCAAGAGAAACCTCCGATCCGCCTAGCTCGCCCTTGCCGAACCCCTGGGCATCCGCAGAGCACAAACGGGAGGAAGAACCTTCTCATACATCGCAGCCAAGACCTGGAATAAGCTCTTAATCAGCATTAGACGCACACCCACCCTGAATATCTTCAGGAAGACCCTCAAGACCTGGCTCTTCGACTGACCGGAGCTGCGTAACCTCCCCCCTCCCCCCCCCCCCCAGTGCCTTGAGACCCTTACGGGTGAGTAGAGCACTCAACAAACCCCTGATTGATTGAAGGAACAGGATGGTAAAAAAAAGTGATCTGACGCATTCAGCGCTGACCACATCATAGTCATTTATTTCTTTTGTTATAGCGGGTGGTGGGGAAGGCAACAGGAAGATGCAGGTGGAAAGGATGAAGCAACATGGACACCGGGGGCAGGAGGGGTGGCGGTTAAAAGGAAAGAAACAACAGCAGCACAGGGGTGGGAGGGGAAGAAGCAACACTGAGCAAGGGGGTGGGAGGGAATTATGCAACATGGGGCACAGGGTGGGAGGGAACAAACTAACATGGAGGACAGGGTGGGAGGGAAAGAAGAAACATGAAGCATAGGGTAGGAGGGGAAGAAGCAACAAAACCAAAGAGGGTGGGAGGGAGGAGAAGAAGCAACATGGAAACAGGGGGTGGGAGTGAAAGAAGCAACACAAGAGCACTGGGTTTAAGGGGTGTAAAGGAAAGAAGCAACATGGAGCACGGGTGGGAGGTAAAGAAGCAACACAGAGCACAGGGGTGGGAGGAAAAGAAGCAACACGGATCTTGGGGTGGGAGAGAAAGAAGCAATATGGAGAACAGAGGGTGGGAGGGAAAGAAGTAACACGGAGCTTGGGGTGGGAGAAAAAGAAGCAACACGGAGCACGGGGTGGGAGGTAAAGATGCAACACGGAGCACGGTGTGGGAGGTAAAGACACAACGCAGGGGTGGAGGTAAAGAAGCAACAGGAGCACAGGGGTGGGAGGAAAAGAAGCAACACGGAGCATGGGGTGGGAGGAAAAGAAGCAACACGGAGCACGGGGTGGGAGGTAAAGACGCAACACGGAGCACGGGGTGGGAGGTAAAGATGCAACACAGGGGTGGGAGGTAAAGAAGCAACAGGAGCACAGGGGTGGGAGGAAAAGAAGCAACACGGAGCATGGGGTGGAAGGGAAAGAAGCAACATGGAGCACCAGGTGAGCATGAAAGAAGCAAAATGGAGCATGGGGTGTAAGGGGTGAGAGTGAAAGAAGCAACACGGAGCACGGGGTGGGAGGGAAAGAAGCAAACGAGAGCTTGGGGTGGGAGGGAAAGAAGCAAAACGGAGCACGGGGTGGGAGGGAAAGACGCAACATAGGGGTGGGGGTTAAGAAGCAACAGGAGCACGGGGGTTGGAGGAAAAGAAGCAACATGGAGCACGGGGTGGGAGGGAAAGAAGAAACATGGAGCAGAGGGGTGGGAGGGAAAGATGAAACATGGAGCACAGGGGTGGGAGGGAAAGAAGAAACATGGAGCACAGGGGTGGGAGGGGAAGAAACAATACAGAGCACAAGGGTGGGAGGAAAAGATGAAACATGGAGCACAAGGGAGGGAAAGAAGCAACACAGAGCATGGGGTGTAAGGGGTGAGAGTGAAAGAAGCAACATGGAGCACAAGGATGGGAGAGAAGAAGCAACGCGGATAACGGGTTGAAGGTCAGTCAAATATAGAAAATAGTAGCTAAATCACAACGCGAACAGTGTGTGGGCAGCTGAAGGACTCTAAGCTAAATCAACCAATAGTTGGTCCATGCTCTACAGAAAAGAAGAGGAAGTGAAGTTGGCATGCTCTGGTCAATTAGGAGGCAGCAAAGAAGAGCAAAAATGAAGCCAACAAATGGAAAGCAATGGACAAGCTCCAAGGCGTCAAAAAAAGAGTTCTGAGAAAGCAAGTACTCGTTGAAGAATACACGGAGCCAGTCAGAGAAGTGATGAACATGCTATGCTGCACAGGAGGGACAAAGACATGCTGGACGGCCTAAGACAAATAAAGCCAGTGAACAGAAAGCAAGGCAATGTGAGTTACAAAACAAAGCCAATGGTAAGCAATGGCTGGAATGCATTTCTAGGTAAGCTTTCAGCACGTCCCCAAGACGTCTTTGCAATAGGACAGATGTGCTGTCTGGTGGGCTTCAAACTAAGAAGGAAAAGAAAAAGAAATCATGCAAACTCTTAAAAGTGACTCCCCTATGCTCGCAATAAAAAAGATTACATTTTAAAAATAGCCCCCGCATAGACCAGCGCAGGGGATTCCTAGCAGCCAGCTGCACTTGGAACTGGTATTTCATGAGCCTGGCAAAACAGCTAAAGCTGTGTCTAGGCGGTCCTAAAAAGTAGACAAACATGTTAACACTGAAGGAAGGGGTGGACAAAGGGAGAAAAAAAAGTATGTGCAGGAAGAAAACCAGGGAGAAACGAAGAAAGGAATATAAGACTAAAATAAACGTGAACAACATGGGGAAAATTGCAAAGAAAAAATAAAGGAAGGGGCAAATAAAGAAAACGTGGCAGAAGGAACATCAAGGAAGGATATAAGAACATTATAAACGAAAGAAGAAAGTAAATAAAGAAAATATATATTCAAGCATTGGCATAGCCAATAGGTCTCGCCTTTGGGACCTTATAAGTGTTTAGCCATGCAACAGTTGCATAACTAAATACTTATAAGGTCCCAAAAGCGAGACCTATTGGCTATGCCAAGCGGCCGTGCGGCCGCAAAAGTGAAAGTGATCGCGGTAAAGCGCGGCGCGTGTGCCCGCGCACCTGCGCTGTAGCTCTAGGCTGGCCTGGTAGCACTTTTTGGAGCCCTCTCAATAAGTCTCGCCAGACCAGCGCATGCGCTGGGTCAGGCGAGACCTAAACACCGGCCAATTGCTGCTGTTGTAAGAGTCTGCAAAGGCTGGAAACCTGTCATAGGGAAGTCAGGTGTCATGGCTCGCAAAACTCGAGGGTGGGGGGGAGAAGAGGGGATGCGGGGGGGGGTCGAGCGAGGTGCATTTAACTTAAAAGAAAAAAAAACCTACCAGACCGGGTCCCGCGCCGTCTCTGCTCCTGGGCCGGGTCCCACATTCCGCGTTTTCCTGAAGTTCAGGAACAGGAACAGGCATGCTCTCACCCCTCCTGTAAGCCAATCACAACGCTGCAATACTTAATTTACCTGTGAATTCTCTTCATCCAATAACCTACTGCCCACTTCACTGGGTACATCCATTAAATCATGTTCCATGCCACTTCTACTTTCCCCAGACATTTTTCCACTTTCATCAAAAGTGCACTTAGACAACCTCTTCATATTCCAACATTTGCCATCCTGCATGATAACACCTCTCTTTTTAGTTTAAATCACTTAGATGGGTTCAGAGAATTTGCTCAAACCTTTACTCTTCCTTCTGCCTCACCTAATTCTCACAAAATCGCCTTCAGAGATGTTACAAGGAGCAACTCTATGCATGTCATATTGTCTCTTTGACACACACTGCTTGTCATTGACCTTCTTTCTGATTGCATGCATGCCATGTTTATTGATAACCTTGTGCTCAGAGTATTTGAGTTTGAACCACCAAGAACAAATAAGTGAAGTGGGTTGTCTACCTCTACAAAGCATGAAAGGAGATACACTTGTGACTGCATGGGCGTGATTCTATACGCCCACAACCTTTCACAACAGAAACTATTAATGGCATATTTCCCACCACAGCCAAATGTATGCTTTCTTTTAAATAATGATTAAATCATTCAACCAAACCATTACATTATGGATCATATAGGGCTGTGCGTACATGCTTTATCTTGTGGGTATGGAGAAACTGAGTCTTGAGTAGTGTGAATTTTATTTTTTCAATTAGTTAAAATTGCTACAAGAGAGACTGGGCGGGAATCTTTCCACCCCATTGCTTTCTTCAATCATGGTTAATACATAATGATTTCATTTGGCAAATCTGTTATTTATATCTAAAACATGGTCATTTCTACTGAGTCATCTCACTAAAAACAAATTGCACACCGTTGTCAGTGACCAGTTTCTCAGGAAAGCCTTCTCTACTAAATACCTCCATGATAAATTCAATCACGCTACTGGTGCTTATGTTTTCCACAAACTTTAACTCTAGCCACTTGGAATGATCATCTATAAGGACTATGGCGAACCTCATTCCACTTGGTAAGCTCATTAGTGGTCCCACAAGGTCTAATCCCACTTTCTGGCATGCATGTTTCGGCCATGGAATAGCTTGCATAGGAGGAACCTGTGTCTTGACATTTTTGTCTGCAACCTTACACACTTCACATTGTCTCACAAAATGATCAGCATCCATATCCATCCCTGGCCTCCAGAAATGTTTCCGCATTTGATTTTTTAATGCGGTCATACCTAAATGCCCTTGGTGGCTCCATTCGGGAAGAGGGTTCCATAAATTCACAGGTGGAATGCATTTGTCATTATTGAACAGAAATTCCATATTTAAAGACAACTTAGGAGCCTCCTGGGCAAAGGAATGAAAGGGACCAACAAAGCTTTTAATACTAAGCCACCATTTAATCACACATTTTTTGACCAGATTGTGTTCTATATTTATGGAATAATTGAAAATCCACATGTTTTCATTGTCAATTTCAGCATTACCTTACATATATCATCCACACTGGCCACAACATCAAAATCCTCTTCCACATTCATTTCCTCTTTTCCATCACATCGGGGTAACCGGGAAAGAAAATCTGCCGCTTGGTTTAATCGGCCATGCACATAACTAATACCAAAATTGTATTCCTGTAACTTGGAGGACAACTTGGCAATGTGGGCAGTGGCATTTCTCCCACATACGGGAGACAGAATAGTTATAAGGGGCTTTGGTCTGACACAATGGCAAAACGATTACGCCGCAGAGAGCGGCATATTTACAAGAACTTAACACCACCATAGCCTCAATGTGTTGATGTTACGGTGGCTTTTTTTATCGCAGTATTTACAAGTTGCCGCTAACTGCAGTTAGCTGCACTTTTCCAGCGCAAACGTTAATTTTAAAGATCGCAACTGCGGTTAGCGGGACTTAACAAAAATTAGATGCAAGGTGGGCGTTCCTGTGAAGAAACTGCCGATAACCCCACTTTGCGATATTTACAACAAAATTCCCGTCCGGGGATAACCCCCCAAAACTGCTGCTAAGTCCAGTTAGCAGCAGGTTTTTAAGACCAGAAAATAGCTGGTCTAAAAAATGATGCAAACACACCTGTACGTAAGGGAGACAATGCCAGAACATCATTAGCATTCTCAAGGACGCCATGGAGGTACTACTCTTGCACCTTGGAGCTCCAAGAAGACCACCACCTCCACCAGCCTCACCAGCACCACCACAGAGGCAGCACCGCAGAAGAGATCAAGTCTACTGCCAACGGATCACCCAGATACACCTCCGGCCAGAAGATGTGATAGCCCACTACAGTCTAAAAAGGACCTCCATCCTACGCCTACTCACTGAGATAGCACCAAGGCTGCAGGCTCCATCCCAGCGCAGCACCAACATCCCTCCCCAGACCAAGCTACTTGCCGTGCTGCAGATGTTGGCCTCAGGAACATTTCGGTCTTCCACTGCCAGAGTGGGAGGAATGTTCCAGGCATCCTTCTCAAGGATACTCCCCACTGCCTTGAATGCCATCATCAGCCTGACTTTGCAGCACCTGCACTTCCCCGACACTGCGCAAGATCAACTTGCCAACAAGCAAGGCTTCTATGCCATTGCTGGTTTCCCGCATGTGTTGGGAGTAATCGACTGCACCCATGTGAAACCTCTGCCTCCTGCCTACACTGCACATATATACAGGAACAGGAAGCACACACACTCAATAAACGTGAAGGCAATTGTGGACCACCTGGGCCTGTTCATCAATGTTGTCATCAAGTTTCAAGGGAGTGTGGTTGACTCCTGCATCTTCATCCAATCGGTCATCAACCAACGCTTCGAGAATGGCACATATGGAAATGGACTACTCGTTATTAAGTACAAAACAAACACACCACACACCTCAAGTCACCAATCATGTAGCTCAACCATGTAGCAAACTGAATCTGACATACATTGTTACAGGGCCAACTACTAAACACAAACACAAAATGGCAAAGAAACACATATTTATGAAAGTTGGCCCAACAAGGGAGTAGTCCAGAAATACTCTCACAAACCACTAAGTCACTCTCAGAATATAGATCTTGCTGAACTCATCAGACAAAAATTAAAAGTAATCAATGCAGCATGTGCTACAATACATTTGCTTGTGCAGTGCTGCAGTCATCCTTAAACAAAGACATGTGCCATATGCACAGCAAGATGACAGATCACCCTGCTATCCCCTTCGCTGGTGCATAATTACCTGACATGCATAAACACAGGCACCCATGCACCAGTCTGCAAGTGTGCCTGCCTCATGGGGAGAAAAAGTATTTCTGCATGAAGGGACACCTAACTGCACACAATCACAAGTGTTGATTTAGCATTAGTTTGGGTCATGTCAGAATGTAGCATGCATAGAAAGAGCATCCAAACAAGAGAAATGTAAATCTCACCACATTTTGCACATCCCTACGCCTCCCCTGGTGAAGTGCATCAATCAGATGCATTCGATGCTGGAAAATTAATAACAGATGCACAAATGTAGCCAAAGAAATGTGTTCTGAGTGGGAACACACACAGCAACATCCATGGGCATGACCCCAACACGCATAAAAGCACATTCAAAGCTAACATATGCACAAGGACAACAATAGACATGTCCGTTTTCTTGACATGTCCCAGTAAGTCAAGTGCACCAGGTAGCTGTGATACTGCGACTCAAACAGTGACCCACCTGGTGGGCAAGGGGGATGTCAATAACCCAGAATTAGTACTACATTTAGCCTCCAAGTATTTCTGGTGCCAGCTACCCTCAGCACAATATTTCACAATGATGTATCTTGCTGATGCACAAACATAGTAATGTCCCAAAAGTCAAGGGGGCAACTTCACAAGCACCGGCATACTGGTTGCGCAATGGGCCTGTAAATACCCAAAGGTGTTCTGAAGTACCCAGACATCCTGACAGTCACAACATGAAGGTAATACACAGCACCTGGCCAATCACATCATGGTGATGTGTAGGCTGTAAGGTACATGCAATTCAATTTCAGTGATGCATGTCAATTGTATGTACCACAACATGACACATTAGAAAGTACAAAGCTGCACAATTGACACACAATAAAAAATCCCTCTCTGCAAACACAGGGGGCTCAAATACTAATGGACACTTCTTTCAATTTTCTGTTTCAGGGAATAAAGGATATGCAC
The DNA here is from genome assembly GCF_964204655.1 of Triturus cristatus. Classification (NCBI taxonomy): domain Eukaryota; kingdom Metazoa; phylum Chordata; class Amphibia; order Caudata; family Salamandridae; genus Triturus; species Triturus cristatus. Next base: position 549,153,631 of record NC_140589.1, on the reverse strand, counting down.
TGTCACCATGGCTGATGACCCCCATCAAAGTGACCCACACACAGGCTCAGAGAGACTACGATGTTGCACTGGGAGGCACAAGAGCCATTGTAGAATGGACCTTTGGAGTCTTCAAATCAAGATTCCTGTGCCTTGATATTTCAGGTGGGCGACTCCTGTACAGGCTTGAACTTGTCTGTAAAATCATACTTACTTGTTCCATTTTGTACAACCTCTGTGTACGGGAAACACACCATTGTCAGAGAGGAGGAGGAGCAGAACAATTTGGAGGATGGCCAGGATGAAGACACTGATGTAAGATACACCACAGCTTCTGCTGCAGGAACAGCCAGGAGGGATGCCATCATCCACATTTGTTTTACCTAGTCACCATTAACAGATGTCTGGTCACAAGGATTTCTTCAAACACAAGTACATTGAATCTAATTATTAAAAATTATATTTCACTACAACAATGTCTTGTATGCTTGGTTTGTGACTTCAGAAGGTGATCAATCATGAAAAGTCACAGTAACAAAACAACAGTGTAACACATATCACTCACCTAGCTGGGGATATGACACAAATTAAAGGAAGAGTGTGAACGTGACAATGTATTGGGCATATGAACTAACTACTATGTATGGTTCCTCAGTGAGAATCAGAAACGGTGTGTTGTGTCTACAAAGGAGCACGATAAGGTCTGTTTTTACACAAGAGCGTAGTACAATATACAATGTGTGCCTGATGCATCATTGTAGCTGGTGCTACATAGTTCTAAATCATCTTAAAATAAGAAACACAACATATCTGTGAATTCTGTGCCATATGAAAAAGGTAAATTACAATAGTCATAAAGATACATGACAAATGTGGACTAGATCCACTTGAGGTTGTGGAGGATGAAAATCTAGAGAATAGTACAGCTAGAATAACGGATGTATCAACACTGTGCAGGGAATGCTCTGAACACCAAGAATACCCCTTCATTTAACATTAGCAAGTGACACTACCTCCCTAACTGACCCATGTGTCACTATGATATCAGATAAGCACATTTCTTGCATCATTGACACTGTTCATGAATCATCCGTCAACACTGCACTGGTCTAACAATGCAATAGTCACATAAGCACAAAGAATGACACATAGACCAGCCATGGGACAACTGGCAAGGCATCAGCAATCAACAACGTGTATTTAGGCCTATGGAGATGGCAATGCAATGGTGTGAGAGGCTGGCCTGGTATATGTTGTCCACTAATATAAGTGGGCACCTTGCACCAGTCCAGACAACTCTTATGGTGATTTAAGTGGTATTAGATAACCTTAGAAAGCTCTCTAAGTAGTAGCTGTAGAGAACAGCCGTCAGGCTTAGTACAGGAGTGTAAACCAGCTTGTTTCACCAGAATGCAAACTCATAGTATAGATTAAGTGAAAAGAACCACACCAAGGGCCTTATGTAGGTGGACTGGCATTTACCACTTCATAAATACCGAATCATACCGATTCGGTATTTATGAAGTGGTAAATGCAATGTAGGTAATGAGTCGGTAAATATTACCGAATCGGAAAAATTCGGTAATTACCGAATCGGTATTTACCGATTCGGTAATGAGGCATACCTTCCCATTGATGGGAAGGTATGCCTCATTACCGAATCGGTAAATACCGATTCGGTAATGGGGGAGCACATGCAAGGGTGGCAGGGTGTCACATTGACACCCTGTTGCACCCCTGATTCGGCCATGTGTGCACATGTGGCACACATACATGCCCTAAGGGCATGTATGTCTGCCACATTGCACACTTAAACGTGCACAAAAATGCTTTTTTTCACCTATTCGTCATTTACCACCAACCTTTAGTTGGTGGTAAATAACGAATCCCCACACCCACCACACACTCCCCCTACATCTCATTTCATGATTCGGTATTTACCGAATCGGTAATATTACCGATTCGGTAATATTACCGTTTCGGTAAATACCGAATCATGAAATACTCCCCCTACATCTCAAAAGCCAAAATACCGGTCGGTAACGGTATAATTACCGAAAATCGGCCGTTACCGACCGGTATTTGGCTTCCTACATGAGGCCCCAAGTATTTATAAAAATATGTATTTATTATTTAATACTCTCTAGAATGTTCAAGTATCTCTAACACGGAGATAAACACAATGTACACAATACTTTCACAAAGAAACACAGTAAATAGCACGAAATACACGGTGGCCCCAGGGCGGGATCAAACCACTTAGTAAGAAAGTAGTATAAGAACCGCGACTTGAGTCAGGACAATGTCGAGAGGAGGTAGAATCACTGGGGACCCACAGAACCACCTAAGGTAAGTAGATAGGGAACGCACAGAGAGCATGTGCTGTGTGGGTATACGACTGCCTGCTCCATGCAACTTTATTTGCAAGCCAAGGTTGGATTTTGATTAATGATTGAGGACCCTTCCCAGTGGACCCTGAAGAAACCCTGTGGAAGACAAAAGGTTGGAGAGCCAAACCACCCATGGATACCCTATTACCCATGTTACCTACACGAGAGCAGCAAGGAGCATATGTGTGAAGTGGTATCCGAAACCGCCGTCAAACCCAATGGAGAACTTCAGGAAAGTACCACTGCTGGAAGAGAAGAAAGTGTCCGTGGGAATCCAAACATGGATTCTGGAAGAGGAATACCTAAAAGCAAAAGGGACAGAGTCTATGTCACTATGGAGTGACCAGGAGACTTGGAAGACGAATGTCCTCCGATATCGGGTGCTTCAAGAAAAATGACAGTGACCTTGACTCTGCAGCTGCGAGGACCAGGCGACACTGAGGAAGACCAGGACCCGGATAGGAGCTGTACTGAGAGGTCGGTGGCCGGCGGTAGCACAAACAAGCCTTGGCAAAAGAAACCCACGCAGGAAGTCAAGAAGGTGCACGGTGGGGACCAGCAAGGTCCAGGAGATTCACCAAAAGCAGGGGAGCCAGGGCCAGTCCCAAGCAATCAGAGAAAGCTCAAGGAAAACAAAGGTGGCCCTCAAATGGACCAAATGGCCGGAAGTACAGGAGTCGCAAGAGGACCTCGAGCAGCTCATCAAAAAGAGCAGGCTGCGGTGCCCACGAGGGGACGAGGCTGAAGATCTTGGTGAAAGAAGTTGACGGAGATTGGGGCTACTTGGAGCCCAAGGCACTTGTCACAAAGATGCCAACCAGCGTATGCACTTGAAAAAGTATTGCGTGCACAGGGGCTCAGTTAATGCATCCCCCACAAGGGATTCTGGCCTAAAACTCAGTGAAAGGACAGCTCTGGCCTTAGGAGACATAGATAACCACCACCCGTTTTGTTGAACCCTTCCCAGTCCAAAGGAGCTTGGGATCAGCAGAACAGGCAGCACTGTTGAGGTGCCTGCAAACTCAGGGAAGTGACTCCTTCACTTCAAGGGAGATTCCTTCAACTGTCTTCGATGCTCCACAGGTCCTGCACGGACCCTGTATGGTGCACAGGCACAGACGATGCAGCAGACTGAAAGGGAGACAAAGTCAAGCCCAAAAAAAGTCCAGAGTGCCTAAACAGTAGAAGGGCAGTGATTTCAGTTCTAAATCTTATCCCACAACGAATCTAGGAACCTACACCCAAGTAAGCCCTTACGTACACTAAGGAAAGGGTTGAGAAGATTCAGGGTACCCTCCTAGGGGAGGGTCTGGACAGGGGGAGGTTACTCCATGTCATTTGTCCAGTTTCGCACCAGAGCAGGAGCCAATGGCTCCCACAACTGGTTTGAACTGGATTATGCACAGGGACACCAAATATGTCCCTCATGCAGACTTTCAGGCGCTGGCATTGGCACCCACACGGTCCCAATACACCAAATACTGTCTAGGAGGTGGTTACACCTCCCTGTGACAAGATGCCTATTGTTCTGCCTTCCCTTGCTTGGGCTTGGCTCAGCAGCAGAAAGGCAGAAATGTGCCTCTGGTTGGCAGCAACCATTTTGTGCTGTCTGGGAGTAGAAGATTGGCACCGGGAACACTGATAACCTTACGGAGGGCTCGTCCAGTGCTTGGAATCATACCTCCCACACCATTTACGGTGTGGGGGTATGATTTCAACATGATACCAAACATGATAGGATTTGTTGCAGCCGTTGTTTAGATGGTCATTGTGGAATTACTCTATGCCCCTCTTTATAGTATATGGCTGCTTCACTGACAACCCAGGAGAATGGACTCCGTAGGCTGCAGGGGTGTCCTACTCATGCAGGGGCACTCTCTCACTTAGAACCAAGCACCCTGCCTTCAGGATTCCAAAGGCCTACTATAGGGGTGACTTATAGGTTTTAAGTGCAGTGACCCTTGGATACAGTAAACCTATATCTTTAGTAAGTGGTGCATGCACCATCTTACACAGGCTGCAATGGCAGGCCTGTAGTACCATTTTGAATGGTCTCTCATGGGTGGCATAATACATGCTGCAACCAATGGGAAACCTCTGGGGTACCCATGCACTGGGTACATGGGTACCATATACTAGGGACTGACAAGGGTACTTCAGTATCCAATCTGGGATGTGCCTAAGTACTGAACAAACCAATCAAGTGAGAAATGAGATAGACTGGGGTCCTTATTAGCAGGATCCCAGTCAGACAAGTCAAAAACAGAATCACATCAAGCAAATAGTTGGGGTAATCATAAGAAGTAGATCCTACTTTCTTACACAACCCCCCCACCAAACATAAGGAGATGAGACTAACATTGCCCGGTTGAGTCTTAATTTTATAAGTGGAAATATCTAGAAAGTCCATCTGCATTGGCATGGTTACTCCCAGGTCTATGTTGCACTGTATAGTCCATCCCCTGTAGGGAAATGGACCACATCAAAAGTTTGGGGTTTTCACCTTTCATCTGTTTAAGCCATGAGAAGGGCTTATTTTCTGTCTGAACAATGAAGTGAGTGCCAAACAAGTATGGCCTCAGCTTCGTCAGGGCCCAGACCATAGCAAACGCCTCCCTCTCAATGGCTGACCAATGTTTCTCGATGGGGGTCAACCTTCTGCTGATAAAAGCTACTGGTTAATCATGGCCCTCTGCATTAAGTTGTGACAACACAGTCCCTACCCCCAACTCCGATGTATCTGTTTGGACAATGAATTGCTTAGAGTAGTCAGGACTCTGCAGAATGGGAGCAGTGCACATGGCCTGATTGAGATCATCAAATGCCTTCTGACAGCTTACTGTCCACTGAACTTTCTTGGGCATTTTTGTAAAGGTTAGATCATTCAAAGGCGTCACTATGAACCCATACCCTTTGACAAATCTTCTGTAGAAAGCTTTGACCCGAGTCTGGGTAGTTGGAGCAACCTATTCCATGATGGTCTGTATTTTGCTCTGTAGGGGTTGAACCTGGCTTCCACCCACAATGTGGCCTAGGTACACAACCTTACTCTGCCCTATCTGGCACTGAGTGGCCTTGATAGTGAGACCTGCTTTCTGCAGAGCCTCTAAAACATTCTTCAGGTGGCCCAGGTAATTCTCCCAGGTGGAGCTAAAGACAGCTATTCCATCAAGATATGCTGCAATATAAGCTTCAAGGCCCGTGAGAACTTTGTTCACCAAGCTTTGGAATGTTGCAGGTGCATTTTTCAAGATAAAGGGCATCACAATAAATTGATAATAAGTTGAAAATGCTGTTTTTGGTTTGGCATCCTCAGCCAGTCTGATTTGCCAACAGCCAGCCGTAAGGTCAAATGTGCTTCAGAACGTGGCTGAGGCCAAAGTGTCAATACGTTCATCTGCCTTTCGAATTGGATGAGCATCAGTCCTAGTGACTGCATGAGTCCCCTGTAGTCAACACAAAACCTCATTTTGCTCTTTCCACCCTTGTGTGAGGTTTTGGTACCAAGAGCATTAGACTATCCCAAGTGCTATCTGAGGGCTCAGTTACTCCCAATTCAAGCATCTTTTGGACCTCAGTCCTGATGCAATATCTGACATGGTCAGGCTGCCTGTAAATCTTATTTTACCAGGAAAGCTCTCACCTGTGTCCGCTTCATGGGAACACTAGGTGGTTTGACTGGGTTTTAAAGAAAACATGTATCTGTATTGATTGAGGACCTTCCTGCAATCAATCTGCTGATGATCAGTGAGGCAGCCTGTGAAGGCTACTCTATCAACTGATCCATCATCAGGGTTTTGTGAGATGAAATCAGGGAAAGTGTCACTCTCTTCCTCCTGTCCCTCATCATTTCACCATGAGCAAGCCCATTTCAGCCTTGTCCACAAAATGTATCAGCTTGTTCACATGGAACACCCTATCGGGCCTCCTTGGAGTGCCAAGGTCCACCAGATATGTGACCTCACCCTTTTGTTTAAGCATGGTGTGGGGTCCACTCCATTTGTCCTGGAGAGCTGCTGAGGCCACTTGCTCGAACACCCACACCTTCTGGCCTGGCTGGTAGACAGTTAAGACAGCCTTTTGGTCATGCCATGCTTTTTGGAGTTCTTGGCTTGCCTCAAGGTTTTTACTTGCCTTCTTCATGTATTCAGCCATCCTGGAGCAGAGATCAAGTACGTAGTCCACTATGTCTTGTTTGGGAGGTTTGAGAGGTAACTCCCATCCCTTTTTCACCAGACACAAGGGACCCCTAACTGGATGCCCAAACAGAAGTTGAAAAGGGCTGTAGCCAACCCCCTTCCGAGGGACCTCTCTGTAGGCAAAGAGAGGGCAGGGCAGAAGGAAATTCCATTTTCCCCTAAGCATTTCTGGGAGGCCCATGATCATGCCCTTGATGGTTTTGTTGAATTCTTTCGACTAACCCATTGCATTGATGATGTAGGGTGTGGTGAATTTGTAATTCACACCACATTCCTTACACATTGCATAATATAAATAGACATGAAGTTTGTACCTCTATCGGTTCTACCATCGGTTTAGGTACATCAATACACAAAAACATCCGTAAATAATAAAACATTCTTAAACAAGGAAAAGGAAGAGAAAAGACAGCAACAAAAAAGCAAATCTTGAAAGGTAACAAAAAAATGCGCAATACAGTACCATTATATCTAAGTTACAGAATATACCCATGGTGTCAAAAGAAAAAGGTTCAAGACATAAACAATAAAGAAGGTTACTCCAAAATATTTTAATCCCTGGCTTAAACTTGGGGTGTATTCATTTTGATTTTCCAATCTATTACTGGAGCCCAAATAAGTTTTTCTAATTTCCTAGCCTACCACCCTTTCTTCTCATACAGATCCTTCTCCAAATTGAACATAGCTAAGAGTCATGTTATCCATTGTTGAAATTTAGGGGGTTAGGGTCCACCCATGCAGATGACACACAGATTCTGGCCACAGCCATAGCAAGAAATACAAATTCCCGTTCCCGGTGAGTTACCAGAGGACCATTTCTGGCCACACCTAAAACCATCAACTCGGCAGACAGTTTTGTTTGAATCCTCAGATTCCGCCCCATAAAATCCTCTATAGCTCTCTGAAGAGGTTCCAAAGCAGGGCAAGAGGCAAACACGGGAACAACATCTGCCTCAGCACTTTGGCATCGGAGACAGAGAATACCCTCAGTCCCACCCCATTGAGCAATCTTAGCTGGGGTGTAGTAAAGCGAAATTCTTTTTTAAAATGTTGTGCTTGGAGGCTCGCTACTCTTAGTATGGTGTAGCGAAGCTTAGGCTTCAATGTTCAGCATCCGCTGCCATTTCTAAGTCATCGCCCTGTAGTTGTCTCAGCTCTCCCTAAATCTGGGCGATAGTACACCCATCAGGGTTTTGGACCCCTTCCATAACTGGATCTCTAGAGAAAGCTCTTGCTCCCACCTTCTTCCTTAAGATAGAAGACCGAATCTGGAGGAATTTAAAAAACTCCCTGCGATCTATGTTAAAAAGGGATTGGGCTTTCTTCAAATGAGATTATACCATCTGAGACAAAAAGGTCTTCCATTGTCTTCACCCCTAAAACATCCCACCACTGCATAATTCCATCATGAAAGATCCCAGGTAGAGACGGATTCACAAGTAGAGTAGTGTAGTAGTTCATTCTTCCTAACCCCAGCTTTTTCCTGACACCCGTACAAACCACTGCTGCTGCCCCAAGGGTATAGAATGTTACTTTTTTGTAATAACTGGTATCACTAAACCTCAAAAGCCAGTTAGGGGCTTCTCTTTCTAAGAGTAGTTCATATACATCCGGAGGAGCATCATCCCTCAACTGGTCAATGACCTTACCCCCCAATAACCCTCAGATATATTGTATCACTGTGGCCCAATAGTATGTTTTTAAATCAGGTACCACCCACCCCCTCTCTCTCTAGATAGGTATATATACCTAAGTGCTCTTCTCGTCTTCCCTTGAGCACAAATATCAAAGTCACTCTTGGATTTTTGAATCACGTGGAAAAGGTTCTTTTTGACTAGTTTTCTTAATTCTGATGCTATAATAACCCCAAGACAGGTGGCGGTTACATTCACTCTTGAATGCGAGATAGAGAGCCTGTCATTAACTACGATTTGCGTCTTTCCACAGTTAAGTCGATAACTAGAGACCACCCCAAAGCATTCCGCCTCATGGTCTATTTCTGTTAAAGCCACAGATGGATTTGCAGTGGTTATTGCCAGGTCATCTGCATATCCCAAAACCTTAGTTACAAATCCGTTCAGTCGTATGGGGAGGATACCCTTATATGCCGCAATTTTCCTAATCAAAGGATCAATATAAAAAACAAATAGGAGGGGAGAACAAGGACACCCCTGCCTCGTCCCTCGTGTCATCACAATTGAGTCGCTTTTCCCCCCTATCAACCGAAGTCGAATCTTAGGATTCCGGTATAGTGTCTGTATGGCTTTGATACACCCCTTTCCTACCCCTGAGCTCTCAAGTACAGCCCAAAGATAGCCCCACGAGACCATATATCAAACACTTTCTCTGCGTCCGGCAGGATAAGCGCCATTGGATCTCGCATGACAGACGTACCATCAAACAGAGTACAGACTCTGCAAATATGTTCGGCCGTGCCTCTACCTGGGATAAACCCATGCTGAAGGGGCGAGATCACCTTCCCAATCATGGTGCTAAAGCGATTCGCTAGGTTTTTTTAATAAAGTTTTGCGTCGCTGTTCATTAGGCTAATGGGTCTGTAAGAACCAGGTTCGTCAGGGGGCTTTCCTTTCTTTAAAAAAATAATCATACTAGCTTCTGCCCATGACTCTGGAGGTATTTCCCCACTCTGTGCCTGGCGCATTACAAAGCTTAAATCTGCTCCCAAAGTTGAAAAAAATACCTTATAAAATTCGTGGAAATTGTTGGGGCCTACGGCCTTGCCTGATGGCAATTCCTTTAAGGCTTCCTGAATTTCTTCGTCTGAGAACCTATCTTCCAAAGCCCTTGAATCTTCCGCTGAAAATGTCTCGACAGTGAGTGAAGCTAAATATTCTTTTATATTCTTGGGTTCCCTGTGCGCATTTTCCCTATATAGGTTTTCATAATAGCTATGAAAAACCATACTTATTTCACTGGATATAGTGACTACTTCCCCCTCTGAGTTTTTAATTTCTAAGATGTCTCCCATGGTGACTTTCAGTCTAGTCCTTACAGTAAACATGTGCCCAATTTGCTCGCTAAATTCATAGCAAGATTGCCTCCAGGCCAAGAATTTTCCTGCAGCTCTTGCTGCCATGTTTCACCTGCTGCAGCCTTTGCTACTGCTAATTTCTGGAGGGTCTTGTCTGTATTTGAGCCAGTGCATTAGCCCTAACCAGTTCTTCTTCCAAGTCTATAATTGTTCTATGCATGGTCTTAATCTCTTTTTTTTCTTTTTTATACAGGTTCAGCGAGTACCTCAGGGTTTCCCCCGATAAAAGCCTTGAGAGCATCCCATATCACCCCATATCCAGCACTTCCCCAATAGATCTCTAGGAATTCCTCAAGCCATTTGTTCATATGTTGAACATAGCTCGGGTCCTGTAGCACAGCGCGTTCAAAAGTCCAACTGCTTGCTGATACCCCTCCAGTACAACTTTGAACCTCCAGGACCAAGGGATTATAGTCGGAAATCACCAGAGGGAATTTCTTAATGGTACAAGTGGGGAGGAGAGAAGATGAAACCAAGAAGTAATCTAGCCGCGCTACAGCTCTATGCGGTGCAGAACAGTATGTGCTACCCCCCTCCTGTGGTTACAATTGCGCCCAAGCATCTATGTGTGAGTCCATTATCCTCCATCATCTGAATTAGGGCCCTGTGGCCTTTTTTTTTCTGGCCAGTATATTTACTTGGATTCCCTTTCCACAATCTTTCTATGCCATTTATATTAGGATCTCCACATACAATGATCAGTAAAGGCCACTTAGCCAGTTCCGAGTTGAGAAAATCGAATATTTCGAGGTCATCCCCCTTTGACCCATAGATAGAACATAGCATAAATTTAAATTGCTGTTCTTGGCATTCAAGAATGGCCCATCAACCATACCCATCGGTTAAACTAGATTTAAACACAATCCCCCTCTTCCGAGCCAATATTGCTAGCCCCATGTCCTAGTCCCCTGTGTGGTGTGTGCTATCAATTGAAATCCCAACTGTTCTAGGAGAAACTTTTGCAACCCCTCAATATGCTTCTCCGGCATGTAAACTATATCAGCATGTAATGTCTTAAGCTGTTCCTTCGCTATCCTACATTTTTCAGCATCATTCAACCCACATATATTAATCATTGCTATACGCATAATGTATGTGTGTTACCACCCTGTCCCCCATTTTCCTACTTTTCCTTTTTCTGTCACTTGCTTTCCCACACTACCTTTCTCACATGATGGTGTCTTTTCATTCCCCCTGCCTCCCCAACCCCCATCCCGATAAGCCTCCGCTTATCCCTGCTCTGCCCTCCCTGTCCTGAGGGACCCCCCACCCTCCCCCCCACCTACAATGTGGAACAAGCAGACCTAAGGTCTATGTGATGGAGCCTGAGAGCCAGCCCCCCTTGTTGCCTGCCTACTCAATGTTTTTCTGTTTTTTTCTCCCCCTTTTTAATTCTCCCAAAAATGTGCTTTTACCCCCACTCTCTTTTTTTTTGCGGTATTACCCTACTGCAATCAACCCATCAGTAACACGTACATCCTAGTTTTTCTTTCCACAGAGTGACCCCCCAGAGTACTGGGCTATTCCACGGTTGTGCCCTCTGCCTTACTTCAATCTAACTACCCCCACAAGCATCATTTAAAGCTTTTAGCTTTTCAATATAGTATTTAGCTTGAATCTCTGAGGTAAAGACTCCTGTACTGTTCTTGTGGATAATTTTTAATCATGCTGGGTTCATCAAATACGCTTGTGCTCCCAAGACTTGACAGGGCTGTATCTCTTAATCTCCATCGTCGTTCCACAGTAACGTGGCAAAAATCAGTTTTTGCAAAGAAGGACTGGATCTCATAAGTCCATCTGGCATTCAGGCGGGCCTTAGCATATACTTTCTCTCGGAGCAGAAAGTTCCCAAAATGAATTAGTATTGCCCTTGGCATTGCAGTTCCTTCTCTACCAAGTTGTAAAGGTTTTTTTTAAGGGTCATCGAGAACCTGTATCACGGTTTCTCAATTCCAGTGCTGGAGTTCTGGAAAGGCTCCCCTCATCATTCTCAATATATACAGGCCAGTAATCATCCCGTTCTATTCCTTCCTCAATACCAAGTATCCAGAGGTTATTGCGCCTTTGCCTATTCTCAAAATCTTCCATTTTCCATGGAAGATACGTTAATTGCGTTGCATATGTTTCTGACTGTGCCTGAGTTATAACCAAGCCTTCTTCAAGTGTACTTGTTCTCTCTTCAACGTGCGTCAGTTTTGAATTTATATTGGTGCATGCTTTAGCCATTTTCCTCACTGCGTCCTGAAGTTTCTTTGTTGCCGGTCTATTTTTCTTTCCATCCATTCAAGTTTCTTCCTGTAGTTGCTTTATAGATTCGTACATCATTTTCAAAGTGTCCTCCTCCAGCCCCGAGAGATCTGGATAAACAATCCTAGTATCCGAATAGTCCCATTTTAGGCTAGGGTCTGCATTGATTCTGGTGTTGTCTTCCGCTTCCCTTTCCAATATATGAGAATCTCTTTGTTTCTTCAGGAACCTCTTTTTCCTGACAATTGTTTTTTTCTGCATAATACTGAGACTAGAGCTGGAGAGCTGCACGTTGCTACTATCTTTCAACTCAGAGGAGCTAACTTCGGAACCATCGGTCACAGAATAAAATGTGTCCCCATCGATCCAAAGTATCCTCCTTAAAACCAGTTGCCTCCTCGACTAACAAGCTAGTGTCCAGTTGGTCTACGGTGTCCGCTGGCCCTTTCTGTGCCAGGGAGGAGTAGTCTACACTAGCAGGATTATCCCCTCAAGTTGGGATTGTCTGCCCAGATTCAGAAGACAAAGGAAGTCTATGATTGTTGGCATCCTCAGGGCTTTCCATAGCAATCTCGCCACAGCGCACTTCTGTCAAGATTGTCTCTTTGTCAACTGAATATTTGCTACAAGTTGCACCCCCCATGTGTGAAGATCTCAACTGCCCCCCAGCATTGTCTGTATCAGCTTATTTAATCAATTTTTCCTTGTGGTTGGACAGAGTGTCATTAATATCGGCTTGGGGGTCATGGTGAAAAATCTGTGATGCTGTGTTGTCCCACTTGCCCTTGAAGTGCAAGATGTGGCTGTGAATGTGGATGCAACTGTGGTTGTACATATGCCATGGGATCGATTGGACAGCCTTTCTTTTCCTTAACCCCCGCATTACTTTAATTTAGTTCATGTTGTATTTCAGCCACCTGACTCTCACCTTTCTTTGGGCCGTCCTGGGTCAGTTTCCCCTTCGCTGATATCCTGGTGTTCGAATTCGCAGAGCCAGCCGAAGTGGCTCCCTTGATACGATGTGCCATGATGCTAGCATTTGGCTCTGCACTCGCCTGTGCTTCGGGAGCCTTCAAGAATGTCACCCGGCTGGGATTAGGAGGCATCCTGGCTTCCTCTGCTCCATTGGTGCTTTTTTGCTCAGTAAGCCCCCGACCTCTACGGGCGCTCCTGTCTCTCCACCCCCTCCTCTCCACCAGCCCTCAGCAGCTATCGCTCGGAGCGTTCTCCGTGTCTCCTGGACGGCAGCCAAAACCAGCATCAGAAGTGTCTCAAGGGGCAGAAGGGAGTCAAAGTCGTTCGCCTCCAACCGGTGAGTCATGGAGGGGATTTATTATGATTATCTGGGGCGGTAAAGGTCCTGTGTGGCTTAAAGCACTCTCAGCAACAAGGGGCGACCAGCGCGGCCATGTCAGTCAGGCACCATCTTGTCTCAGCCCGGAGCTGTAGTGGTCCTAAAGGGAATGGCTTCTGGGTACCTAGTGGAATGATCCACCATCACTGGTATGTAACTGTGCCCAGATGCTGTAGGAGGGTTCATGTGACCATTGATATCAATGCCAACCCTCTCAAAGGGAGCCCCCACCACTGGAGTTGGGATCAGGGGGGCCTTTGTAGTGCCACCTGCCTTACCACTGGCTTGGCAAGTGGCACAGGAGTGACAAAACTTTTTTATGTCCTCAGACGTGAGGCCAGTGAAAGTGAGGTACAAGCCTGTCCCAAGACTTACTTTGGCCTAAGTTTCCTGCCTGGGGAATGTCATGTGCTTGGGTTAGTAGAAAGCCCCTGAACATCAGAGGTATAACCAACCTCCTGGTGGCACCAGACTTGGGGTCTCGACCCTCTGAGTAAAGGAGTCCATCATCCCAGTAGATCCTGCGGGATCCACCGATACTCCCAGCAGCCTCAGCAGCAGCTTGCTGTCTGAGGGATTCAAGAGATTTGCAGGTTTGCTGCTCCTAAGTTTTAGTGGCTATTACCATACATCTGCATGACCCCATATTCCTATCTGAGTCTTTATTAGAATGTGGCTGTTTAAAACCTCTTCACAAGGTGCCTCATCACACAGCACATTACATTGAAATGGCCATCAACATTCTTGCTTCCGCTAAAGCCACCTCCTCTAGCAAAAAATCTAAAAAGGTGAAAAATGCCACACCATCACCTATTTAGTCATCACATACCCCTATTTTGGACACTATCCTTGATGAGGCAAGGGGCTTTCAACCCTTTCATGTGACCTACTAATGAGAAACTCCAACAAATTGAGGGTCGCTGGATGTCATGGTGGATAAAAGGGTCATAATAGAGCAACAAGATAAGGTAACTAAAATTCCTTTACCTAAACAAGAGGACCTGAAGCTCAAACTCCACACAGAGGATCTAGAGAACAGAAATCATTGCCTACAATCTCTGCCTGTACAGTCTTCTAGAGGCTGTTGACAGTCCTGATCTGCTTGTCTTCATGGAGACATTTCTCCCAGAGCTACTTGGTCTCCCCACTACACCTCCTTTAAACCTGCAACATGCTCATCGTTTAGTTTGTTTAAATCCTCACTCGTCTGAACCTAGAGGAATCATTTTGCTTTTTCTTGAATTTCTGAAACGTCTGTGGTTTCTGAAGGCTGTCAAGGATAAATGTTGTCTTGTTTGGTCTTGCCCTGATATATTCATCTTTCAAGATCTCTCCAATGTGACCAATGACAGATGTAAAGAGTCCTTTGCTCTGAGACCTCAAATGCAGAAATTAAACATATGATAAGGCATTCTTCATCCCTCCTTATGCAATATTACCCATGAGGGTGTCACAAGATCCTTTAATGAACCTGTTGAATTGAAAACATTTCTTCAGAAAATTACCTCTCATATTATGACACTACTGTTCAAGAATCGCAACAGCCTTGCATGCGCTTTTATCCCAATCTTCTGTATAATGGCTTGTTAAAAATGTATGCTACATGCTCTTTGCTGTTGTTCTTGTTATGATGTTCACACATCTCACACTGCTTACCAGTAATTTTCCTCTCAGATCTGGATTTTTATCCGTGATCTACCATTTTCTCTACTTTCTTATGTATTTCCTATCTTATACTTCCCCTTTCTATATCTATCCATACTCTATGAGTGTTTCTATGGCAATTCATTTTTTTATCACCCTACTCTCATCCCATGATATTTTCATTAAATGGTGTCATTTTGTCTCCTTTCCCTTTTTTGCAACTTGCCACCCATATTCCTGTATCCCTATCCTCTTATGTCTACTATGTATAATGTTAGTCTTGGGCACCCGGTTAAAAGAAAAAAGGCACATTCTCATATATCAAAGTTTAGCTCTCAAATTGCTTTTTTAACCAGAAACTCATTGTAATGATGTTGAATCAGTTACTTAATGGTGGCTGCTGTGCCGCAAAAAGAACAGGTTTTTTGATATTCTTGGTCAGTGTCACTGCTCTCCCCTGCACAGCTTCACTGTAAAGGGTCTGCCCGAGCTCCTTGCCTGGTAGGTGTTCGAGGCCCAACTGCCTTGCTCTTTGTTCTCTGTTCTCTTTTGCCTTGTTTCTCTTTTGACTCTTTTCTCTTTTCCTTTTCCTTTACCTCTTTTCTCTTTTCCTTTGTCCCTTTCCTCTTTTCTTTTGCCTCTTTCTATTTTTGCCTCTGCTTCAGACCCTCTTTGCATGCTTCTCCCGCGGTCCTTCCTCCCCAGTGTGTCGCTCCTGCCTCCCAGCTAATCGCCCTCCCCCTGACCCCTACTTAATGGCGGCCACTGCACGGCAAGAAGAGCAAGACCTCTGGCCTACCTGGCAAGGGTCTGCCCTTGAGCCCGAGCTCCTTGCCAGGTAGGTGTTCGTGGGCCTCCTCCATTCTCAGGCTCCTGCCTGCACCTCATCCCAGGCAGTCTGATGGAACAGCACCCTGCTCTTCTGCTGTTCCGCTCTCTATGTGTCCTCTGTTCTCTTTTGCCTCTTTTCTTGTTTCCTTTGCCTGTTTTCTCATTTCCTTTGCTTCTTTTCTCTTTTCCTTTGACTCTTTTCTTTTGCCTCTTTCTCTTTTCGCATCAGCTCCATGACCTCTTCCTACGCTCCTCACTGCTCCCACGGCCCACCCCCCACCATGCCGCTCCCGCTTCCCAGCTGACCACACTCCCCCAACCCCTACTTAACCTTCCTGGTCAGTGTCACTGCTCTCCCCGTGCAGCTCCACTGTTAAGGGTCTACCCTTGAGCCGGAGATCCTTGCCAGGTACGTGTTCGAGGCCCTCCTCCACCCGCAGGCTTCTGCCTGCGCCTCATCCCTGGTGCTCTAGTGGAAGATCACCCATCTCTTCCGCTCTGTTCTCTTTTGCCTCGTTTCTCTTTTGCCTCTTTTCTCTTTTTCTTTGCCTCTTTTCCTTTGCCTCTTTTCTCTTTCCTCTTTTCCTTTTCCTCTTTCCTATATTATTTTACCTCTTTCTCTTTTTGCCTCTGCTTTGTGCCCTCAGCCCCTGCCCGTGTGTTGTTCCTGCCTCCTCCCAGCTAATCATCCTCCCCCAACCCCTACATAATGGCAGCCGCTGGGCAACCACACAGCTGGCGTGACATTGGTGTGCCAAAGGCAAGTCCACCTCTGCCCATCCATGACTTGACCACGACCAGAGTCAGGAACCCTGGTCCCCCCACCCTCACTCCGTTACGATCCCAGCACCCTCCATGATCTCAACCCTGGAAACAGCAACAACTGCCATCTCTTGATGCCAAGCAACACCAAAAGCTTGTTTTC
This sequence comes from Triturus cristatus, assembly GCF_964204655.1. Lineage (NCBI taxonomy): Eukaryota > Metazoa > Chordata > Amphibia > Caudata > Salamandridae > Triturus > Triturus cristatus. Next base: position 549,137,010 of record NC_140589.1, on the reverse strand, counting down.
CTCCCGACACTTCCAGATCCAGACCAAACCCAGAATGACGCTCTGCGGAACCCTAGTCTACAGATCACCTGGCTCTGCGCTCTGTTCACTAACTTCATCGCTTACTTCCTAGCACCCCACGCCCTCGCCTCCACAGACTACATACTACTCGGAGACCTAAACTTCCACCTGGACACACACTCGACCCCGTCTTTGCAGGAGGAAACAGCATCATCTTCAGCCACACCACGAAACTGCTCTGGACTGACCACCACTACAGCCATTTTTCCTTTAGAAAACCCACCGCACACAAGCACGTGCACCGCTTCCCATGCAGAATCTGGAACAAAGTCTAAGAGGAACACCTCACCTCCACCCTCATCTGCACTCCATCCCCAACTATGACAGAAGCCAACACCATGGCAAGCAACCTCCACAAATGGATCGCCAACTGCGCCAACACACTCGCCCCCTCCAGAAGACAACAAAATGACACAACAACAAAAAAACTGATTCACCATGGCACTCCAAAAATCCAAACACTCCTGCCAACAACTGGAGAAGACGTGGAGAAACAGCAACACTCCAGAAACATGCACAGCCTACAAAACAGCCACCACGGCACAACACCAACTCATCAAATCCACAAAGAACTCCCTCCAAGACAGAATACTCTCCAATGCCCAGAACTCCAAGGAACTCTTCTCCATCATATAGGAATTTTTCAAACCTAACAGCGAAACAACAGACATCCCTCTCTGCAACAGACTCAGTGCCTTCTTTCACCTCAAGATCAAGATGATCTATGACAACTTGGAAGACCACGACCTCTGGACCGCCTCAACCCCCAGCGATGGCAACCAACAGACCCTACTTACTTAGATCCTACTCCGACAGAAGACACCCTAAAGACCATGAAGAACATCCAATCCGGAGCACCTTCTGACCCCTGCCCGCCACACATCTTCCACAGGGCCACCACAGCCATCGCACCTGAGCAACGTCGAACCATCAACTGCTCCCTCTAGACTGCCATATTCCCTGACAACTGGAATCATACCAAAGTCAACCCCCTTCTTAAGAAACCCTCAGCAGACCCAATGGACCTCAAGAATTTCAGGCCCATCTTGCTGCTTCATTTCGCAGCCAAGGTCATCGAAAAGGGTGTCAATACTCACTTAGCATACTTCATCGAAGCCAACACAATCCTAGACACCTCCAAACCCAGATTCTACAGCAACCACAGCACCAAAACTGCCCTCCTTGCCACCACAGCTACATTTGCGCCCTTCTTGACCGAGGACAAATGGCATTCCTCATCATCCTGGACCTATCAGCAACCTTCAACATCATCTCCCACTGCACATTAGCCACCAGACTCCAAGAATTCGGAATCCAAGGAAAGGCCCTAGACTGGATATGCTCATTCCTCACGGGCAGAACACAGAGAATAAGACTCCCACCCTTCCTCTCAGAACCGACAGAGACCAGATGTGGAGTGCGCCAAGGATCCTCCCTCAGCCCCACCCTCTTCAATGTCCACATGGCCCTCCCTTGCAACAATAATCAGAAACCATGGGCTCAACATCGTCTCCTACGCCGATGACACCCAACTCTTACTCATCCTCACCAAGGAACACATCACCAGGCACAACTTCCAAGAAGGGATGAAAGCCGTCGCTACCTGGATGAAGAACAGCTGCCTGAAACTCAACTCAGAGAAAACAGAAGTCCTCATCTTCGGCCCCACCCCCTCCTCATGAGATGACACTTGGAGGCCCCCCGCCCTCAGAAAACCACCCACCCGACAGACCATGCACGTAACCTCAGCATCATACTGGACTCATACCTCACTACGAATCACCAGATCAACTCCATCTCCTCCACATGCTTCAACACTCTCCGAATACTGCATAAAATATTCAAATGTATCCTCCCCCCTGACTCCAGGAAAACAGTCACTCATACCCTCATCACCAGCATACAGGACTACGGCAACGCCCTCAACCCGAAATCAATCAAAATCTCCTCTACAAACTCCAGAACGCTGCAGCCAGACTAATCCTCATTATCCCACGGCACAAGCACATCAAACAACACCACCGCGACCTCCACTGGTTCCACATCGAAAGAAGAATAACTTTCAAGCTGCTCACACACGCCTACAAGGCCCTCCACAACATCAGACCTCAATACCTCAATTACCGCCTCAACTTCCACGCCCCCAATAGAAACCTCTGCTCAGCCGACCTCTCACTAGCCACTGTCCCACGCTTCCACAGGAACAGAGCAGAGGGGAAGGTCCTTCTCATACCTCGCAGCCAAGACCTGGAATGATCTCCCGCTTCACAGTTCACTAATTCTGGAAAGACCTCATGACCTGACTCTTCGAATGGCCTCTTGATTGATTGATTGAATCAGTTCAATTGAAAAGGTATCGGGTCGGTCAGGTTTTTTTTCTATCCAGATAAAGGCGTAAATGTTTTGTTGCCAACATTTGACAAAAAACTTTTAAACTACAGGTTATATCTACGGATTGTGATACAGAGGGTCGATGGGTGCTAATTAATGCTCTTATCTGCGAGAAACATATCTCTCTTTTTAATGTCTGTGGCCCAGTTAAATTTGACCCTGATTTTAGGCATAATATTAAGGTAAAATGTGCAAATATTTCTAATTACAATATTATTGTAGCAGGTGACTTTAACCAATGGTTGATTTCCTTTACGGATCGAAACCTAATTGTGAATATACCCCAGAAAAATACCAGAAAGCATTCCAGTTGGCCATATAATCGCATCCATTATTTGATGTTTGGAAATCATTTAACCCTGACAAATTTGATTTTTGTTTTTTTCATACTATGCCCAGATTTGATTATATTTTAGTCACTAAGGGCCTCATGTAGGTAAATAAATTTTACCGTTTCTTAAATACCGAGCCGTACCGAATCGGTAAATTAGAATCGGAAAGTTATATGTAGGTAAAAATTCGGTAACAGTTACCGATTCGGTAACATTCGGTAATCACGAATCGGAATTCACCGAATCGGTAAATACCGAGGTGGTATTTACCGATTCGGTAAATACCGAGGTGGTATTTACCGAATCGGTAAATACCGAGGTGGTATTTACCGAATCGGAAAATACCGAGGATACTACCACCTTCCCTTTACTAAGAAGCTAATATTATTATTATGCTAATAGAAGGTCTCTTAGGCTTGAATAGGGGACCCCATACCTCAAAGATCAGCTTAGTGAAATCACATCACAGGAGCATCAGGAGTCTTCTCGCAGGAAGGCTCGTCTTCGGTCTGAATAATAAACATGATGTCTGTGATATTAAAAGCACCAACTTTCAGGTATTTGCAGCTGCGCGTGTGTCATGGCTAAATAGTGGGTCGATCAACCTAGAGTGGAAAACATGCATTGTGTAATATTCCAGACTGTTTGTCACACCATGTACAGACCAAGGTCGCTGCGCAGAGCTTGGGATGGTAACAACAGATTGCTCTCGTGTGAAGCAAGTCTCGAGTCAGCAGTTTATTTAAGAAATAACATGTAAACGCAGTGTCGTGTGCAAAGACAAAAAGATGGCTGTCTAACATGTAACGTGGTTATGCGAACTTAACAATGAATGTACGTATTCAGGGAGAACTCACTACACGCCCCCTTGATCGAAGCACTATTTAATAGGCAAGAAAAGAGAGAACGCAGAGTTCAGTTTCGTCAGAGCAGAACAAGGCGTAACCAATGCTGCGCCAAAGTCCGAAACTACAAAAAATAGCAGCATAGAATTCTAAAAAAAAATGCAAGTAGATTAAAAAACTCAAAACGACCATCAGGAAGAGAAAAAAGAGAAATAAAAGAAATAAATGTTGCGCCAGGGTGCTGTCCAGTAGCACAGGCGCAATGGACGACAGTCCAGTTAATCCATGAATGTATAGGCAGCATATGTGGCCACTGCTTCCAACAAAAAATCGTTTGCAGGGCCACTGAAAGTCTCAGCCATCCAATTAAGTAAAGAAAAGGAACATACGTGTTCTCCAACCATCGGAGCCTCTAGCACAATCAGAGGGCACCCGGAATGTTCCTCCAAATAGCTCATAGCCAAGAAGTCGTAGGCGACCGCCGAGATGTCCCAATTACCCAGGATACCATGCGCCGCACCACAGGCCATAATCCGGACACCAGAACAGGCCAACTCGTGAGACACTAAGGGCCTCATCAGTCGATCGAAATCCGGCACCGGAGACACCATGTTGGTCAAGCACAAATCCAGAGGCCATTCAAAGGGACAATCCAGGCAGTGAAATACAGGTTGTACGCAGGTGAAGTAGGAATACCTGAAGGATAATCCATAAGCCAGGCTCACAGTCGCCAATGGCAAAGTACCATAAAAGTCAAGCATCCTATCACGAAGAAGATGCAGACGGGACAGGTGCTCGTGTGGCACAGAAGGAGCAGCCATTCCGGAGTATAAAAAGGAAAAGCAGCACACCTGCCACTAGCGCCAGAAGCAGCGGGACACCTCCAAAGATGCTCGAGAAAAGTGAATGAAAAAATGCCGGAATCACACCAAAAATAGTTTGGAAAGAGGTCACGAGACCCGAGCCCACAAGTATAAAAAAATGAGCCAGGCCGGTCGTGGACGAGGCATTGAAAATAGTTTGGATCAAAGAGCCGAAATGCAGGGGGAGGTCAGTATTCAGAAGCGCCTGTACCTCAGTGCGCGTATTAGCAACGTGAAGGACAAATGTTTCACGAGAGGAAGTCAATGGCACCTCTTTTTGGGACAATAGCGCTCTTATTCTGCTCAACTTGTTGAACTCTGCTTTCAAGGTCGGAATCGAAGGCCAGATGGAAACATCCAGCCGCCCATGCGGGGGTGGAAAGAGAACATTATTGCAGCAGACAACCCTCTGCGATACAGTTACTATATATGGGATTCCCACTAACATCCCGCAGCAAGCTTCATTATTCAAAATTAAATAACTACCGTTTGCAAGCAGCGTGAAAGAAGGTGTAATCACAGGCACTGGGATACCTCGTAGGACGCACGCCAAATTCGGGGCTTGTACATTGCATGCGCCGTGTAATTGAATGTGCCTACATACCAAGGAATGGTCTGGTGTAGTGGTACATTCCTCGCCTTTCAAATAAACCTCAGTTCCGTCCCTAGTACATCTATACGTAAAGGGGAGGGACCAAACCTCATGCATGAAAGCGGTGCCCAGCGGTTCATACCTACCCAAAGCATAATGTTTCATACAAGACGTAAACTTAAAAAGCGCGAAAGGGAGAGTTATCAATCCGTGTACTAACCACGTAGCTGAATTGATCTCCGCTACAGAGAAAGGCAACGGTTCTAACTTTTCAATCTGTAACAATGAATATGTAGCATCCTTCATGGACATAAATCGCTGCTTGTCAGTAAGGTTGTAGGGAAGGAATAACGATGTAGTGGTCAGATAGTCCCAAGGGACCCTCCCTGCCTTTAACGTCTGCAACGTCCATGCAAACTGCATAACAGAACGCAACTGGTTTTGACCATGATATAACACAGACATATCATCATGCACAATATCAACAACCGAAGAAACAATATTGTCTAATGTATAAATCCTAGAAGAGAGAGTGCTAATGCTATTATCTATAACGGCTAAAACCTTCTCCATGTTTGCTTGATCAATAGCTCTCAATCTGGAAGCCGCCTCAATCTGCGACAACTTCCAGACTTCGTTGTAAATAGCATACGCCCACCTTTTGGTTCTGCCACCCACAGGACCCTTAACAAAATCATTCACATCGGTATGCACATTGATGGAGTGGGTGGACTTCCTGTTCCTGTAGATGTGCTCTGTGTCAGCTGGTGGACAGATTGGGATGTGTGTACCATCAATACAGCCGATGACATGGGGGAACTGTGCCATGTGATAAAAGTCTGTTTTTGTTTTCTGCAGTGCAGCCTGTGTGTTGGGGAAGCTGATGTAGTGGTGCATTCTCTGCATCATGGCATCCAGGAACTTCCTGAAGAAACGTGACAGGCAACTCTGGGATACACCACCCACCGCAGCTATCACCACCTGAAAACTGCCGGATGCCAGCAGATGTAGGCTGCAGAGCACCTGCACATGTGGGGGTATGGCGTGCGCCCTTCTTATTGGCTGGTCCAGGAGTGGGTGAAGGTCCCTGATTAAGTCCATGATGGTTTCGGGGTGTAGCCTGTACCTCTCATGTATCTCTGCATCAGTCAGCTGGAATAGTGTGATGCGCTGTCTGTAGATGCGTTCCTCCCGTCGCCAAACCCTCAGTCCTGCTGCCTGTAGACGTAGGCGCCTTGCAATGACATACATAGCGGCCATGTTGTCCACGCTGTTGCATTTTGGGATTGCTTATATGCACTGTTGATGGTTACCACCTGCTTTCAATCCGTGTTAATTACCGACTCTTATTTACCGATTTTCTTGGATTTCTTAATTACCGAGTGCTCCTACATGTCATTTTGATTTTTACCACTTCATATTTACCACTTCATATTTACCGATTCGTTAAGTATGTATTCGGTAAATCTGATTCGGTATTTTAGAATTCGGTAAATTTGATTCGGTATTTACCGCCTCATATTTACCGAAAAGTCGTTTTTGGACTCCTACATCTCACTTGTCTGAATACCGGTCGGTAACGGCATATTTACCGAAAATCGGCCGTTACCGACCGGTATTTGGCTACCTACATGAGGCCCTAAATCCTTGCTCCTTACTGTACAAACCTATGTCATTGGTTCTCTTTTTATATCTGATAATGCCTCAGTACTGTCCTCTTTTGATTTTTCACATATTGACTCCAAAACTGGCAGGTGGAGGTTTAATAACTCCCTACTATCTAGCAAATAATTTATAACAAAAGCCACTACATTTATACAAGAATTCTTCCAATTCAACAACACTACTGACACATCCATTGTTAATAATTGGGACGCTTTTAAAGTGCCTTTCGAGCTTTCACCATAGATTACTCTGCCAAGAAGAAAAAAAGTTTAAATGCCAAATATCTTCACCTTCTCCAACACATTAAGACACTTGATTATTAATATTTTACTTTCAAGTCCTCTTTGATGTTACATGATTTGATTAAAGCTAAAACTGACCATAACAAATTTGATACTGTTGATGCCTGTAACATTTTACTTAAGATTAAGTCTAAATTCCTTGAGTCCAAAATAAAGATGGAAACATAATTGCTAACTATTTGAAAATTAAAAAAGAGCATAAAACCCAGGGGCGGCTGGTGTATAGGGGCAAAAGGGGCGTCGCCCCCCCTGCCATCCAGAGCCTAAGGGGAGACGTAAGAAATTAATTTTAAAAACCAAGCAGCCGAAAAGAAATTTGCACTTCCTGGCTGCTCTATTACTTTTAATGGGGCAGCTGTGATAAACTGCAGACGTCCTGCTGCACATGTGCCTGCCAGGGCGAGGTCATCTTTTGACCTGCAGGCACAAGCTACAGCAGTGACATCATCGTGCCGGTGCCCAGTTAGAATGCCATGGATAAGGCTGCTTATCGGGCGTTTACTAAATGGCCCTGGGAGGAGTTGGAAGAACTCTATTCATTTCAATGGCAGGGGGTGGGGCAGGCTGAGAGGGAGAAGGAATAGTGGGTGGCAACAATTACCAGTCATCACGAGAGGGGCCGGGCTGAAGGAGGGGTGCAGCTCATTCCTTTCCTCACGTGTAGTCGAGTGTGCTTTCACTTTTGAAAAGCGTTATGCAGCTGAAGCTAAGCCATGTCTTGTTGTGTTTGTTACAACGTAGGCTCAAAAGAATACAGGCTGGTAGGTGCCTATTTTTACTTTAAGCTGTTAATATACTTCACTTTTTGTGGATTTTTTATGTGCGCGCAGTTAAGCAGCCATGCGGTGTTCACACAGGAGAGTTTGTAGTTAAACACAACTCAACGGTATTGGCGCGCATTAAAGGAGCGCCCGGGATACATTATTATTATTATTATTAGGGAAGTTTATAAAGCGCTTGGTTACGCAGGAAGCGTGTCCCCACGCTACAATTGCAAACTCAGAGCAGAAGTAAGGAGAGGTTCAGTTATCTTGAGAAAAGGTGAGTTTTACATTACTAAAGGTCAGATTTTTTAAGCCTTAGTGATTTGCCCAGAATCACAGGATATACTTGGGCCGAGCACTGAGACTCACACAGCACTTTGTGTGTTTTTTACCTAGAACCCCTGGCTCGCGAGAGCAGCTTTGCTCGTACAGGATGTTTTGTTTGTGCTTAACATGTTCCTTTATTTTAAGGATTCGAGCAATTGAGCTCCGGGGTTTTCTTTCTTGTAGGCGCAAAAATCGCTCCAATGGAACATTTACAAATCAAACACAAAAAGAGCTTTGAAATGTGAGTACAGTATTTGATTGAATGTAATTTTCGGTTGCCAGGACCTCGATATGTATGTGTGCACGTGAATGAAAGGGTCAGACACCAACAGAAATTTAAATGAGCACCTCCGCCCGTGCAGGATGTTTTGTTTGTCCTGAACATGTTAGTTTATTTTGACAATATGAGTCATTGCGCTCCGGGGTCTCCTTTGCTGCAATCAATTATCAAATACAAAAGAGCTTTGGAAAATGAGGCAACAAATAGTACTATATACATGGTGTATTCAGTACACAATGTTATTGTATCACCATTTGATCTGCATATCATTTTCAACACCCGTTCATACTTTTGAAAAATGTTTAAAAATTGCGAGTACAATAGTTGTACGCTTTTTTGGTTGTCAGTATGCACATGTGCCTGTGAACAGCGGTGCCTCAAATGGCAATGGTGACTAAAGGGACAACAGCATATTCCCTTTCACATCTCCAAACTCTTCTACCAGGACGTCAGTGGCAGAAACTGAGCCACACACATTCCTGAAACGCACATGATTTACTCCACATGTTTCCGAAAGGCTAGAGGGACCACTTGCAATCAGAGACCTGTGTGCAAACACCAGGCCCAATTCAAGTTTCGGCAGAGTCACTGAGCCAGTCATAGCTTTTCATCCTTCAGTTGTCGATAAAGAATACTGTTGAATTTGGTAATAATAATGACATATTATCAGTGTTTGAACACAGTGAACTCACCAGGCTGTAATACCTTATATTGAATCTACTAAAAATTATTTTCTCAGATGGTAGAATGAGCCATACACTCTTTGGTCTTGACTGCATTATACGTTTGCATTGTACAATAACATTTAGATAGTGCTTCCCACAACAGGCCAGACGTTGAAGCGCTTGCCCACGTGATGTGTATGATACTCCATGTATAGAGTGTGTGGTGCTTGGAAAGTGTATTTGGAACACCACTGTGTCTAGTAAGGTTACAACAGTGAAATAGACTTTTTTTTTTAAAACACAAGCTTTGTGACAAGCCAGATGAACGTTGTATTATTAGACACGTTTTTGTGAAATGCATGTGAAATATATCATTCAGTGATGTTGCCTTGCCAATTTAAATGCAGATACAGCAGCAATAGTCAATTCCTACACTTATGGCAGCGCTATAAGAATTCACTTTCCAGGCCAAATGGCATTCAGAGTGACACTTTGCGGATCAGCTTTTGTTCGGCAGCGCCATGCGAAAGATGCAAATTTTTTATAATTTGTGTAGCTCGATGCATCTTTGAATGTCCCTGTTCATCAAACCACTGCCATTTAAAGGACGGCATTTAGGATCGCGATCTGTTCGCACGTAACAGGGACCAACACAAACATTTATAAGCAGCACCGCTCGTACAGGATGTTTTGTTTGTGCTGAACAGCTTAATTTGGAAAAGTGACATATAACACCCCTAACTGATACCAATTGCAGCACCAGGTCACACAGCCGTCTCTCTCCATAGGAAGCTTGATAAAACTGTACAAATGCTTGCAGACTCCCATGTAAATAATTCTCGTTTTACTTTTCACAGTGGACTCAGGCTGTCCTGTTCTCGATTTCCTTTGCCAGCAAAACAGTTCCCAGCCCATCTGACTCCTCCTGAGCCCTCAACCCTGCTGTGTGATATCTTTATGGCCTGACAAATGGATTTCATGCAGCCTACATAAACAGGTTTGCTGAAAGTAGGCACTTTCAAATGCAAGCCATTTGTCTGGAAATAAACAAAAAACACAGGGCCTGGTGGTAACAGATTCCATGGGTTGGTACAGACATGTTGCCTTAGGTTGTACTCCTTTCTAGTCTAATCTAATCTTTGAGAATGGAGCTCCCGGGAGATCGCACTTGCCTTTGGTGCACTGTGCTCTTGTGAACAGGCCACTGCACTGAGCTAGCACTGAGCAGGTATGTTAAGAATGGTTATACTGAATAAGCAGCTACCTACGTCATTATCATATGAAATCTATTCTTTGATGTCATAACTACACTTTCACGATGGATTAATTAACCGTCTTGATTTCTCAAATTTGCTTGAAAATGCACCATTTGCCCACTCTTTTTAAAAACAATTGCCTGGGGGAGATCCCCCACCAGGCCTCTCTAAAGTCAGTCGGGCATGGTCTCTTCACTTGCTCTCCACATGGCATTCCTGACGAACTTTTACGCTCACCACTTTCGGATGTCACCAGCCGCCACTGATAAAACCATTAGCCCTATTATTAATGAATGTGATAATTCCACATCAATCTCTAATTCTACAGGCTTTCAATACTTTTATAAAGCATTATACACAGATGAGACCCCACTTCTCCACGTAATGTACTGTACTTTTGAGAGGGTCTTTTCAAGCCTCTTTCCCTTGCTCATTCATTTGATGAACTAGAAGTGCACATTACAGTTCAGGAGATTTTGGAAGCTACAAATTCACTGAAGAAAGCTAAGGCATCTGGTCCAGTTGGATTTTCTATTGAACTGATTTCCTCCCTTTCCTCATTGTTTGCCCCCAAACTATTATACCTTTTTAATTCCTTCATTTATGATACCAAGGCTAGTGGCTCCTTTCTGGAAGTCTTGATATTTATATAATCCCAAAACCTGACAGAGATCCAGGGCTTGTAAGAAATGATAGACGCATATCTCTGATTAAAAATGATTGCAAGATGTTTGTCAAGATTTTAGCAACCTGCCTGAAAACTGACTGTTCTTGTTAACCCTGATGAATCTGGTTTAATAAGGGCAGACTCACTGAGGACAATGCCAGAATGCTTTCTAATATTCTACGTTTGGCTGGGAAAATCAACACCACCAACGGCGGGTTTATCTTTAGATGTTAAAAAAGCATCATTTAGTAATTTCTATTTAACCCCTAATTGTTTGATTTTGGTCCAAAATGTATTGAATTCATAACATTGTTATATTCTGATTCCTGTGCTAGTGTTTTTGTTAATGCTTGTTTCTCTCCTTACTTTATTTTACATAGAACTACTAAGCACGGATGTCCACTCTCCCTTTTGCTATTTGTCCTATTCTTAGAACCATTCCTTGAATTCATACAATGTAATAATCTTATCTCTGGCTTCAAACAGGACTCCCAGGGTTTAAACTTTCTATCTATGCAGATGATGTTCTAATCTATATGTCTAATCTTTTGACCTCCCTTGATCCCTTTTTAAAAGAGATGTCATTATACTCTAGCATTCTAGGTATAAACTTATTTTTTCTGCAAACGGAAACTCTGCCATTGAGCTCTTCTTGTTATCAATATATGTTTGCCAAGACTAGCTTTAAGTGGTGCCCTCAAAATTTTTATGTCTGGGTGTTTGGTTTTCCCTACCATATTGAACACAATTTGACACAACTTCACCACACTAAAATCACAACTAAAAACATTACTACCAACCTGGTCTCCTTTACATTTATCATGGTGGGGGAGACTTGACACTGTTAAAGTGATGATTGTACCACATCCTTTATACCAAATCTATGTTACCTTTTAAGATCTCTAGCTATCAATTTAAGAAAATTGACTCAGTTTGTACAAAATTTCTTTGGAACAATGAAACTTCACGTATTGCCCTATCTGAAACGCCCAAAATGTGAAGGTGGTGTACAATTTCCAGACTTTAAACTTTACCATTCCTCTTTTTTGATTTAACAATTTTATGCCATGATTAGTAACTTTCAAGTTCATACTATTCCACAATGGACTTCTTTTGAAATGTATTTATTAAATGACTTTTTATTTATAGATATTACTCATAAGTCTAACTGTACTTTCATATCCAAAAACCCCAGTTTTAAATACAATACTTACTTCACACAATATTTTCCGCTAACCTTTATTTTCAACAACTTTCTTTTTTACTCCTCACTTTGGTATAATAATTTTCTTAAGGTCCACAGTAGATCCTTTTGTTTCAAGCATTGTAAGGAAGTAGATAATATGTATGTTCATCAACTTGTGAAACATAAATCTATAGTGTATTTTGAATACATACAACAACATTACCAATAACCTGACTCCTTTCTAAGGAATATGGGATGATTCCCTCCTCTCTGCATTGTTTTTTGTTCACAAGTCCATTCACTCCTACTTTACATATGCCTCTACTATTGGATACAGTTATAGATCATCCTATTTCAAAGCAGCTGACATATGTAAAACCCTACTATCTACTATTAATATCAGAGCCAAATGTTCTCTTGAAATGTTGTGAGAAGAGGATTTATCTATCTCGTTTTTGGCACAATTCTGGGACAAATTTTGCTTAAAGAATAAAAACCTCTAAAACTGTTTGTATCATACAATCCCTTTAAAAAATGTATTAAAATAGCGTTGTTTTAACTCCATAATGTCTTTAAATTGTATTCATCTGCTTCTCCTGTATGCTGGTCATGTTCTAAACCTAATGGTTCTTTATCTCATATTTTATACAATTGTTCTCATGTTACATCTTTTTGGAAGTCTATTTGGTCTGAATGTTCACAGTTTTTTCAATATAGTATAGTGCTTAGCTTGCAAAATGTTTTTTAGGTTCTTTATCTACTAATTTTGATAATTTATCTCCTAAACCTCTATTACATAACCTTTTTATTGCTCTTGCTTTCAAAGTTATACTTTCTTGTTGGAAACACTTTTCTAAACTAACTGTTACAAAATGGTGGGATTTTATATGCGATGAGCATAAAATAAATACTGTATCTTCATTACATCAGAAGAATACATCTAATCTTTATTGATTACCCTTTACTATTTTACTTTCCTCGCACTTCTCACTATAATAATTTCATTTTCTTTTCACCTGTCCTTCTTCCCGATTCTTTTTTCTCTTTTCTTTTTCACTAATTGTTTCTTCCTTTCTTTTTTCTCTCTTTTAATACATAAAATGACAAAGTATGTGTTAATTTCATGTTTTATATCATAATTGCAATTATTGTCATGTATACAACTCATTACAATTGTTACTTATTTTGTTATTGCTCTTTGTATCTTTGATAGCAAATTATTTAACAAAACAAATACTTATGCACGTTCAGAAAACATCAGCTTGCCAAATAATCACAGACAGTCTCCGCCTTTGCCGATTCATCTTTCAGTCACTATCCTGTAGAAGGTGGTGCCTAGTTGTTTCTCTGGAATGGTACATCTGCAATTCAGGCCCTCTTTCTTCCTGCTTTATAATTACCTTTGTTCCCTACTTTGGTACTGTACTTCTCTCTCCCTAACACATGGCATCTCTCATTCTTCCTGTCTTTTCCCCTCTATCCTTCCTTTCTATTCCTTCTCTAGAGTTTTGTGGACCCATCTTTCTTTCTAGGTCTATCAAGACCTAATGAAAAAGGTTCTACTTGGGGACTATGGCACCTTGTTCTGCTAATGACCACATCTGGTATCCAGATTCAAGGGTGCATTAGAAAATGTAAAACTTTGAGACATGATTGATAGCCTACTTCTTTAAATGTTTACCACATGTGATATTACAGTAGCAGTGTTGATTACATTTTGTGTATGGTAAATCAGGTTACTTGTTCCCATTGTCGACAAAAAAAGGGAAAAGAAATAAATAAAAAGAAGAATGGTCAGAGTTTTTGGCTCTGGGAAATCTTCCTTATTTGGAAGTGTCGCCCTCACACACCAAAATAGTTGTCATGCTTCATCAAAGGGCTTTACTCTGCGTGGGGCCAGCGCTGCAATGCCCCATGGGCCTGGCGAGAGGGCACTTGGGCAGAGACCATTTTACATTATCCGTGATGGTGTATGCATGTGTGAAAGTCAAATCAAATTTTATTCAAGAATTCCCATGTAAGGTTAAAAACTGTGTTAGGATAGTGGGCACTGGGCAAGGAAGTGCCACTATCTGGAGTGTGTAATATAATGAACGATCAAAGTTTCATAAATCAGGTCGACATGTTTCACGGTGTTTCTTCAGGACCAAGAGAGAGTGTACTCCCCTAGTGCAGGGAGGGTGTCTTAGGTATAGTCTTATATTAACCCTGGTTATGACACATACGATCATTAGTATCTGTAATAAGCACAACCCAAAAGGTTCCCATAAACCAACCTGAAAAAAAGAGTGCAAAGAGGGAGATAGAAAATGTAAAAAAACAATTTATACTGTTTAAACTGTTGTAGTCAACACAGTTAATGAGGAACTGGTCTATGCACATGTGCAGATCATGCAGTGCCATGCTGTGTTGTCAGAGCTCAGCATTTGCTCTGCTATCAGTGAGTGCCTCATGTGCCAAACTCACTTGTGATATCACCGTATACATGTGTCTCATATGATGCACATAAATATAATTAAGATTAGACACACAGACATACCACACATACTATTTACAGTAAAAAGACCTTATTGCTGATGTAAGCGTATCCTCCATGAAATGTTGATGTTTCTTACCCCCTATAATGGGCCAAAGTATGCCTTAGGTCAAGGCGGAGGACCATGTGTTTTTTGCAGTTTCTGGAAACAACTTCATACCTAAAGGACACTACTGATGTACTTAACCTGCTCCAAAATCTGGAATACCAGCAGGAAATCGACTTACTAGTAACCTTAGATGTGGAAGCACTCAATATTATTATATCTAAAGATGCAACAATTGACATGATGGAGACCTGCTTATTGGATGAATCAAACTGGAAGTCAACAACCCCAGTAAATGTCACAGTAGGATGCGCCACCATAGTCCTGAAAGAAAATTTCTTTCAATTCAAAGATCGACTATATCATTAAATACAGGGTACTTCCATGGGCAGCACATTTGCGCTGAGTCTAGCTTGCCTAAATATGGCAGATTTTGAGAACACACACATCACTGGTGAAACGAATCCTTATCGCACTAACATCAGGATGTGGAGGCGATTTGTCGACAATATACTGATTCTATGGCATGGTGATGTGGAGACATGTGAGACCTTTTGTACCTGGATCAACAGTCTCAATCCATGCTTACATTCCACAAGCACTATATCAGATCAAGCTGTACCTTTCCTCGGTTTACTTTTCTCCCGGAGTGAGGATGGACTAAACACCAGCAATAAAAAAAAAAAACACAGACCGGAACAGTATCCTACATTCAGCAGCCATCATCCCAAGGCACTGAGGGACAACATAACTTTTGGCTGATTCCTACACCTGAGAAAGAATTGTGACACCCTGCCTGAATTTGACATCCAAGCAAAAGTAGTCTGCACTAATCTAACCACCAGTGATTATCCAAAGAGAATAATCACACAGGCTTGCAAGAGGGCAAGGAATAACCATAGCAACACCATACTGGTACCACGACATAAAGAAAGAGATGATCTACTTACCTGTGTGACTACCTTCACTCCATCATCCAACAGAATCCAAAAGATCATCAGGAGACACTGGTCTATCCCAAAAAATGAGACTCTTAACATTCCAGACCCGAGGTTTGCATTCAAAGGAACACAAAACATAAGAGATCTCCTGGTCCATATACGTCCCTAAAAAAACCTGAAAATCAATCAACCCAATCCCTAGGGACTACTGTAGGGAAGTAGGATCTGATTTTATGGTTACCCCCACTTTTTGCCTGGTGCTAAGCTGTTACTGACTAGTCTGACTGGGATCCTGCTAATCAGGACCCCAGTCTGTCAGCTTTCCACCTCAAATTGTAATTATAAGTACTTAGGTACATGCTCTCCACAGCTACCACTTAGAGAGCTTCTAAGGTCATCTAAGACCTCTTAAATCACCATAAGGGTTGTCTGGACTGGTGCAAGGTGCCCACTTACATTAGTAGAGATTATAAACCAGGCCAGCTTCTCTCAACTACCACCAATAAAAGGTCACTATCCATGTAGACGTTGTGCAGTATGCAAATTCATGAAAGTGAATAAAGAAATCAACCTAGGAGAAAACTGACCATGGGTTCAAAATGGCCATACTAATTGCAACACAAAAAATTGTATGTAACTAATAACTTGTACTTGCAACCTACGATATGTAGGCATGATGACTAGACCCATAAGAACTAGAATCACGGAACACCACAGCAACATCCGCTGCAAAGGCATCTCTACTAAGATGTCGACACACTTTGTTATCACCAAACGACATTGAATGGACAATATTGGAAGCCAGTGACCATTTGGATCAACGGTCCCTTTTCACAAAAGAACATTGTTGGGTGTTCTGCCTTAGGAATCATACACGGGGACTGAATGATGATATTCCCTGGCATTATTGCATTAGATGAGCCTACAACTGATACTTCAAAAACATGAATCTCCCCAAAAAGAATGTCAAGGCACCCACATCTGATTGGGCATAAACTTAAGATCACTAGCGTAACTTCATGGCAAACCCAAGAAGCATGTCCATACATGAGATGTGTATACCATAAACACTCTCATCCACACCAAAATGTTACACACCAGTGCTCCACAATAATATTCAATTGCTACGGTCTAATGAGGATAGGGAAAGACCTTTTACACGATCACTACTGAGCCACTGTCCATTACTTGTAGAGAGATACACTAGCAACCACGAAGAACATACCAATTACATCTTTAACACATTATGTTTACTCTTTGTTGTATAGACACGAGGGCTTCTTTATGGCCTAACCCTAGCTACCAATCTAAAAATACTTTGTATTCTTATCTTTTCATGAAAACCTTAAAAATCCAACCGTCTAAGTTAGCATCTGCCCAGCATTTACCCTCGACCATATTGGGGACACTCCAATACGGCTGCCATTATACTTCCCCAGGAGTTTACAAACCACTCCGGAACCGTTCACTAACATTGAACCCACTTCCGGGTAATGATTTGTATCCGACACGCTACTTTGAGAATGCCACATCACATTTAAAAGCCGGGCCTGTGATGAGCACCTGACTTAAAGGATGGCAAGTAGAGGGGTCGGTCATGGGCGATTCGCCGCACACAAGACCATCAGTACGGCAGCTCCATCTGACACCTGTTGGCACATGAGTGCTCTGTAGTTAAATAACACATTGAGAATTACTGCTCTAAGTTTTGTTTTCCAGAAAATGCAATAAACATGCGGTCCTCTGCCTTGACCTAAGACACACTTAGGGCCATTATAGGGAGTAAGAAACATCAACATTTCATGGAGGATACGCTTACATTAGCATTAATGTCTTTTTACCGTAAATAGTATGTGTGGTATGTCTATGTGTGTCTAATCTTAATTATATTTATGTGCATCATATGAGACACATGTATACGGTGATATCACAAGTGAGTTTAGCACATGAGGCACTCACTGATAGCAGAGCAAATGCTGAGCTCTGACAACACAACATGGCACTGCATGAAGTGAACATATGCAGAGACCGGTTCCTCATTAACTGTATTGTCTACAATGTTTTAAACAGTATAAATTGTTTTTTACATTTTCTATCTGACTCTTTACACTATTTTTTCCAGGTTGGTTTACGGATACCTTTTAGGTTGATCATATTACAGATACTAATGACTGTATGTGTCATAACCAGGGTTAACATAGGACTACACCTAAGACAACCTCTCTACACAAGTGGAGTACACTCACTCTTGGTCCTGAAGAAACACCGGGGATCCAGTCTGGACCAATAGTGCGTGAAACATGTCGACCTGATTTATGAAAGTTCAATAGTTCATTACAATACTCACTCCAGATAGTGGCCCTTCCTAGCCCAGTGCCCACTATCCTAACTACGTTTTTAACCTTACCTAGAGAATCTTGAATAAAATTTTATTTGACTTTCCAAAGGTAATTTTAGATCACTCTTATGATGGCCAGTCCTTTAGCTCCTCACATCCTCATACACCATCATGGCTAATGGAAAAAGATCTCCCCCAAAGAGCCCTCTTGAGGGGCACGTGGGGCATTGCAGCGCCGGCCCCATAAGGAGCAACGCCCTATGATGAAGCGCAATACCTATATTGGTGTGTGAGGGCAACACTTCCAAATAAAGAAGATTCCCCAGAGCCATAAACTCCGACCATTCTTATTTTCATTTCTTCTTTTCCCCTTTTTTCTTTTTGTTCACAATAGGAACAAGTACCCTGATTGGCCATATACATTATTTAGGAGCATGGGTACTGGACCTTTATCTAGCTCCTAGTCCCTCCCTTGATGTAATTGATGATTACGTTTTGTGTTCATTGAGCAGCTCACTTTGGAGTTGGTCTAAAGGCTATACTTTTTTACTTTTTGTTCCTGACTCATACATGTTTAATGATCTACAGGTTTGTTTCAGGCGCTGTTAAAAATCCTTTCAATTCATCATCTGAAATACCTCTATGACTTAAACATAGGGCCACATTTATGACCCAGTTTGCTTCACTTTTGCAACATGCAAAGTAGGGGGAGTGACGCAAACCTTAAGGCGGATTTTTGAAGCCACTCAAAGCCACTTTGCTTGGCACTAAAAATAGGGAGTATCGCAACGCAGCGCAAATCCCTATTTTGCATTATTCTGCCAAGGGAAGGCATTCAATGGATGTTGCATGGGTGTTCCCATGAAACTCCCATGATTTTTGATGCATTCCAAACTTTTCATGGTCTTGTAATCCCAGAAACTTGCCTAAAAGATACACTACCCCAGAAGACTCATAACGAGGAGAAAAATATTTATTTCACCTTGTTACTTCCTCTTGCTATGTGTGCTGCAGAATAGTGTGCTGCATTCTGCAGCACACATAGAAGAGGAAAAAGCCTCGTACTGCACAAAAACAATCCTGCCTACAACACAGGGACCCATGCACCATGGTGCAGGTGTGATTGCTTTGGCGCTAGGCTGTCAAAATGGCGCCAGTGAAAGGGAAAAGGAAAGGAATGCGCCACATATGATAAAAACTGCACATTCCTGCCCTGCATCACAAAAGTTATAAATATGCCCCTAAGTGAGCCCTAGATGGTGAGCGGACTGGGGACCCTCTCGCACTCTTACTCATTCACCTTGGGTCTAGGACGACTTTCGCAGATGACAGTGACACCAAGTGATTCTGAATCAGGAGCACATTGCTTGCTGCAGTCCTTCCCAGCAGTACTCCCACCCTAAGGCCAGCACTGTGAATATGGGAAAGCATGCTTAAACCCATTGGTTACTGCTGAATCCTGGAACTTTCATGAATGGGAATCTGATTCATATCTATTTAGGACTAAAGCTAATCTAGCTGCAATCGAGTTGTCTTCTGGTCATGTAGAGTAGAGGGTTTATGTAGAGGGAAATATTGTAGTCACGGTGCGACGTAATATCGGCCTGGACAATAGTATTCTGGCAGTCAGCCAGTTCCAGGCTCCAGAGGGAGGAATCTTTCAGGAACCTCGCTGGTGAAGAGACATAATCATGCATTTAACTCTCTTGCAGGACTTACGTGCTCAATGAAGGTCAGCTCCTTGCCGTTTCCAAGTAAAGGAAGCAATTGGAGCTTAAGATCTAGATGCCATGTTTCGTTTCCTGACATTTAAGCAATATGTTTTAAATATTTATTAGGAAAACATGTATTTCCTTTTCTGTGTAGTTACAACGCAATATCCTTCAAAATGTCTGGACAGCAAAACAATGAAAAGAAGATTGCAAATGTATTTAAAGCCCAAACATTTATGAGCCAGAATTTGTAGCATAAATGTGTCTGTATGAAGATGGAACGAGATTAAGTTCAACAAAACCCTAACCTACGCATAGTGTTTTGTTTTCCTGATGAAAGTGCTCTGTGTGTAAATTGTGAATTGCCTGATGATCATTCGCCCCTTCTCTAAAAACACGCAGAAAACAAAGCTATCGTTGTTTTGGGAAGGAGATGCGCTCTATAGAATTATATTTACAGGGAACAATAATACACATGATACAGTAAATACCATATGCTTTTCTCCCAATTCAATTTCAGCAGGTTGGACCTTCTGAAATTCAATGATGGTTGAGTTTTTTAACCCATTAAATAATTATGGGCTGTGTTAACTACACTCAAGCTCTTAATTCCGCTCCATGCGTAAACAGGGGTTTAGACAAGGGTCAGAATTAAATGTCCAACTTGTAATCAGTCCTTTAGACATAACTAGTGTTATAAATTACATATCTCCATGACCTCACTTTCATCCACAGTTGTACTGGAATGTACACTCTAGGAACAAGCTACCATTAGTTTATGCAACTAAAAACAAGCCACTTTCCTCTCTCAGACTCTAAGACAACCACCTTTCACTCAATCTGCAGACCTGATCCCAGCAAAATCTTCACGTACAAAATCATAGACTTCATCACCACATTATTCATCATATAATCCAACAATGTTTTTATCTTGGATTTAAACTCCCAGGCAATTCTTACCTCACGACATATGTTCTTCGAAACCCCTGAACACCACACAAACCATGAAAAGTCACACATTCTAAAGTCAACATTCTTTATCTTGTCTTCATAATCATTTTTAGTACCAGCCTTGGTGTATGTACATGTAGTGTGCATCACTCAATTGCTTCAGAGCTAGCGTTGCACTACATAAATACAAATACTTACATACATCCAAATGGCACTAGATCCCATGCTGCCAAACAGATCATCATCCTAACACCAACCACCCTTCACTACCAATCAAAACCCACCAACCCATAATTCTTCTCTTTAATAGACTTGCACTTGAAGAGCTCGTCAGCTTGGCAATCACAACGTATTCCAAAGTCAACATTCACTCCCTTCTGCACTTAGTCAACCTCATCCTGAAATCCAGTATCAACAACCATTCCTCTCCACCTAAGATATGCTTTATAACACCATAACTTGCTGAATCATGGTGTTCCTAAGAAATCACTGACAGCAAATGAGCTTTGAGGAAGAGAAGAAACACACAAGGCCCAAATCTGAGACAGATTTGGGCTTTGTGTGTTTCTTTTTTTGGGGCAGATTTACTAACCTTTCACGCAAAGCAGCAAGGTGACTTGCTGCACTGCGTTGCGTGAAAGGAAGAGAGCGGAAATGCGTCATATCTATTGAGATATTGTGCACTTACATTCTCTTTTTGTGCTGGCACACATCAGCAGCCTAGGGAAAAAAATATTTTACTCCTCGCTATTCCATCCCCTTGGTAGTGTAGCGATTTCAAGCGATCCTAGGTTTATAAACCTTTTAAATCTCGGATTGTGTGAAATACATGGTTAAATGCACCAGAACACCCTTGCTCCACCCATGGAATTCCTCCCTGACCGAAATGTAACACAGTGCAGCACAAGCCTCTTCATTGTATGTTGCATTTCTTTGCAAAGCCACACACAGTGGTGCAAATTGTCATTTGAATGGCTTTGTAAATATCTAGTAGCATTTGGCGTCATGGCTGTGCTACAAAAGTGGGGCAACCATATGCAAAATGGTGGAAATCTGACCCTTCATCTCCATTCATTCACTAAGTCATTCATTATGCTGCATATTTAAAGCCATGAAGCCCATCATCAAAACTATAAAGCATTACCTATGGCTGATACTAGACCTTATAGGACAGCACACAGCTGGAAATTGCGAAGCCATAAACAGTCTTGCTGTCAACCTTACCGCCCTCAAATCGTTCACATATATGAATCTGCGAGGGAGACACTCACACACCTCCATGTAATTTGTGTGTCCCAGTCTCATGGCATCTTTACAGAAGCAACAAACTGGAAAAAATTCCCTGCCACTGACAAAAGCAAATTCACCACTGAAGGCCAACCCATCACAAACTCAAATCTCCTTTTCCACCAAAACATAATTGTGTAAGCAGTCACTATCTAAGCAAAAGTTAACGTAAATTCAAGTCAGGAAGAAAGGAGGGAAAAATGAAGAAGGTATGAAAATAAGAAAATAAGAAACAAACAAAGAAATACATTTTGGCCCTTTGTTAGCACCGTAGACAACTCTAGTACTTATCATCTTGTAAATAACATAAGCCCAGAAAAGTGGAACAAACTCATAAATACCCTTTATGTTGATGGGTTCAGTGGGAAGCCAGCGAGCCGCTCTGCAAATTTTTTTAGTATCAGAAGTTAGAAATGAGGTTTCCCATGACTGTTTTCATATCCGAAGTTGATATGAGCTCTCACTGGATGTGCTCTCCATGTAATATTATGTGCAACAGTGTGGCAGTTTCCAAATCCTGCAGAGGTTCATTTTATTCACTTCACAAGACAACATGGAAGATCTGATTAATTATAGCCTACCCGCTCTGTACTCGATCTTCCAGAGGCATAACACAGGGCCTCACAGCCCCCGCAGTGCGCCCCCCCCCCCCCTCAGCACAGCACTCTGGCAATAAATGAAGCTCAAGAAAGAGCCCGGAGGGGGGCCCCTCCACGTGCCTTGCAGGGAGGCCCACTCAAGTTTCGCTACACCAGTGCGATTTTCGATAGACCCAATTTGGAAAATCTTGAGAGGGTGAACAAGCATAACCTTCTGAAGCTATATCGAACAGAATTTTCACAGCACCATAGTACTGCAGATAAAACCCTATCCGTTTTCATGCTTGTCTACTATTCTGTTCACTTTACCAATAAAAGATTACATGTCTGCTTCATCGAAGATAGAGCAGCTTTGAAGGAGTAGCCAACAGGAACATCTTAAGGATGTTGGGGGCCTTGGGCCAAACATAGTATGAGGGCCCCTGATAGGATGTATGATGTTACAACGCACACTTTTACAACGCATGCACTTACAACGCATTTTTTACAACGCATAATCCATTACAACGCATGACATTACAACGCATGACACTACAACGCATTTTTAAAAACTACCTTTACAACGCATTTCCATTAAAACGCATAATACCTTTACAACGCATACCATTACAACGCATAATATTAAATTGCATTTAAGGTAAGTATTAGATAGTATAGGGGTAAAAGTTACTTTTCTAACTCCAGGGGGTGCAACAGTAGGGTAAGTGTTGGATAGTATAGGGGTAAAAATTACTATTCTAACTCCAGGGGGTGCAACAGTAGGGTAAGTGTTGGATAGTATAGGGGTAAAAATTACTATTCTAACTCCAGGGGGTGCAACAGTGGGGTAAGTGTTGGATAGTATAGGGGTAAAAATTACTATTCTAACTCCAGGGGGTGCAACAGTAGGGTAAGTGTTGGATAGTATAGGGGTAAAAATTACTATTCTAACTCCAGGGGGTGCAACAGTAGGGTAAGTTTTGGATAGTGTAGTGTAATATTATGCGTTGTAATGGTATGCGTTGTAATGGTAGTATGCGTTGTAATGGAATGCGTTGTAAAGGTAGTTTTTAAAAATGCGTTGTAGTGTCATGCGTTGTAATGTCATGCGTTGTAATGGATTATGCGTTGTAAAAAATGCGTTGTAAAGGTAGTGCGTTGTAAAAGTTGCGTTGTAAAGGTTGTTCCCCCCCTGATAGGAGCAGCTTTGAATTTATGATCACATTTCAGATTTTTCATGCCCTCTTTGACCAGGTCATTGGCACTTCACAGGCCGACTGGTCAAACAACTAAGGGGCCGATTATGATGGGGTTGGATTCCTTTTCGACCTCCTCATCATGATGAAGGCAGGTGGGAAGGAATCTGAACGGTAATTCCGACTGGCTTCTGATGGGCTTGAAGCACCCAACAGACAGTCAGAATGCGTCCAGAAGTCCCAAGGGCAGCTCTTTCTGCCCTAGGGATCATGATGTCAAGTTTTGCAGCCTTTCCGTGCATGTCTTCCTGACACAGAAAGGCTGCCGGAACTCGACTTTGGGGCCCCCAGCAGGATCCCCTTGGGTACATGGCCTCCGGTTGGAGGCTGATGAGGGACCCATGGTGCCCCCCTGTTGATCTCTGCAACCTGTGGCAGGCACCTCGAGGTGCCTGCCACAGGGTGCAGGTATGAACTGCACCTCCCATTTTTCAATGGGAGAATGAATTCCGGCCGGTTAATAGTTGGAATGCATGCTCCAATTAAAAAATGTTGGAATGTGACCGAACACTGTTCGGTAGCATCCTAATTAGTCAGATGTCGGCCGGTCCCGTGACAGAGACGATGTCGAGCGGAGTTTCCTCCGTCCGACATCGTAATAGGGCCCTAAATGTGTTTCCCTCTAATATTCAGGGAGAGTGATGTGTGTTTTCAATATTGTAATATAGCAGCAGCTCACTAATATTATTGCAAATAATCTGTGCAACCTGATGCATTGCTCATATGTGTGGTCCTGTTTTGATCTAAAAGGCATTTTTTTAATGGATTTTGCATGAAAAAAACAGAACAACATTTCCCTATAAAATGTCTGTAATAGACTCCCACACAATACCCGTAATAAAAAATAAATTAAAAGAAAATGGTATCTATGTTTAATAATCATTTAAGGTCACCAGGGCAGGACTGTGTGGTTAACGGAGCCTTCAGGGGGCCCTGAAAGGCTGGGGCCCTGGGCCAGAGCCCACTTTGCACATGCCTTAAAGCAACTCTGGTAGAAAAGAAGTTGCTCTAGAACAAACTGCTAAGAGGCTTAAAACCAGGAGTGCGTTTTAGCACTTCTCATTTAAGCCTGTATATGTAAGTCTTTCTGAGGGCCTTTCCACCAAAGCTATTAAATGAGCATATTCAGATATTGCTGCATACTGATGATACAGCGTTGCTTGATTGTCCTGCATTGGGCTGCAGGCCTGCAAACGCCCTTGATGTTTACAATAGAGTTAATACCCTGGTTCGTTAGCAGCAAATCTAAAAGCCACTAAAAGCCGTGAAGACTTGGATAAAGCATATGGTGGCCTTTCAATATGCTGCAAACCTCATAACCATCATGGTGTTCATACCTTACATATTGTCGGCATTCTTATCATTATTAGACACAAAAGGGTTCAGCACTATTCAAAAAATTATAACAATTCAACATCAAGCGTTCAAGAACCAGTTGTCGGATTAAGCCTCAGCAAGGCCTACCAGTGCAGGGGGTTCGCCCTTCTCTGCACAGAGTCCTCAGACCAATAGGAAGAAGTTGGCACAGAAACTGGAATAGAAAATACAAAGTTTAATAAACCTCATGAGGTGGATCTACATTCACAGAGCACCCTTCGGTAATGCATGAAGTAGCACACCGAACAGAAGGAGCATGGTCCTTTTATACCCACACAGGGGCTCAAAAGAAGGCAGTACAAGTACAGAAGAAGGTTTTATGTACATATAAGGTCATATAGAAATGCACAGTCAACAAGTAGGAGGAGTTAACAGTTTGCCAATGCTAGTAAACACATCCTGACAGTTACATACTACTAACAGCTGCAAGGACAGCTGCAAACTCAACTGGGCATGTGCGAAGGTGGAAGATGCTAAATATAGTTCGTTTCTAGGCAGATTACAAGAGCAGTCAACACTGAGGGAGGAAAGAGCACATGGTGAGCACGTGGCAGCACATGGCAAACAAAATGGCTGCCAGAAATACAAAATGGATTCAACAAAATGGACAAGATAGCCTCTAAATACAAGATGGCTTCCGCTAATGCTAACCCAATCGCTGCCAATTTACAACACAGTGAGCACACAAAAGGATGTCCAGATCACCTATGTGAGTTTCTTAAAAGACTTTTCTCTTTATTTCATATTTTCATAAGAACGGAAGATCATAGCCGACGCTTTCGTCTCTAAAAGAGACTTCTTCTGGGCTATTGAAAAAACATACAAGTGCAATTTTAAAAAGGTGTTTTCATACATACAGTGAAACACAAGCAATACATTTAAAAGAAAACACTCCTATTTATATTACATTCTGTGAAGATAACACCATAGTAATATTAAACAATGTATCTCATCTTTTTTTAATTAGAAAAAGGCCTATACATAGTGAACTGCATTAAGGACAGTTTATTTGAAAAAGGAGCTACAGTACAGTTTACACCACGGTAAAAAAATCACAAGTTAATCCAAAAGATATCATTGTAGATTCATGAACAATAGTGATTGATATCATACCTTCACAAAGTAACAAAGAGGGTATTCACATTGACGTTGGTGTAATTTAACCAAGTAACTGAGAATCCAATATTCGGAATACTTCTTAAATAGTAGACATTGTCTAAAATAATAGAGTTATAGCTGATGAGACAATGTCTATTACACAGTCACATGATCTTTCATTTATACAATTTCCATATTTTTTTCATTTTTCATTTGACGATCAAGAGGAGAAATTCAATTTCCTTTTAGAATGAGTTGCATACAAGGATAAAAATAAGAAATTCAAACAAACGAGAGCAGAGACTAAAAAAGCCATTATAGACTGCTATGAAGCATTGAACAGTCAACCAGTAGTTATATCTTGCTACCTACAACAAAACCTACTGGTCTCAATGAGCAAGATGTAGAGTACATTATTAACAATATATTCAACGGTAAAAAGCATACTTTATAGGTGCTCATACATATTCACTTAGTCCGAGAATTAGTGATATAATCTAACAGAAAATATTTAGTGAAAAGGTTATTTGTATCAACAGCATAGAGGCTAATTATTCGAATGAACGCCAACACAGAATAAAGTTTGACGTTCATATACAGCCAACTTATTGAGTTATAGGAAACATGGCTAATACTTGGACATAAAACAAGTTGTGCAGGGTGGTCTAGAGATACCCTATGTATGCTTTGTAATGTCCCCAAATGTTATCTTTAGTCTAACACTGGTTGGTTCTATAGGAGCCACTATCCAAGCATTTTAATGTGGCCAAAGTCAAATATTGCTACCTAGTCCTGTTGATATATAGACTGTCACCACGACATTGGAAAACAAACATGTCTTTGATCGAATGTCATGCAGTAGAATGCAATAACAGCAGCCATCTTAACCGCCCCACAAATGACGGGGCATTCCATACATTGGAGCCCACTTATTAATAAAGAGGCTGATATATGATTCAGATATCTTAAATAGATGTATGACACGATGTTATAACCCAAAAGTGACTGAAAAATTACTTACCAGCAGCCAGCTTATTCTATTGTTAAAAGTATGGCTGGTATTTTAGCATAAAACAAGTTAATAGAGTAGTCTAGAAATACCCTGTATACACATATTGGTATCCCCAAATATTATCTCTAGACTGACACTAATTTGTGCTATAAATGCAAACATGTTTTAAATCGAATAACGCACAGTAGATCACAATAGCAGCGGCCATCTTGACCACCCCATCCCTTGCTGTATGTGGAGCGATGGAACGCTATTACTGAAAGCATGAGTTGACTAATACATGCTTCGACTCATGACCCTATCGGTACGGGTCAGTTAGCGGGTTTTAGCTATTATTTTATGAATAAAGAACATTTAGGGCCTCATGTAGGTAGCCAAATACCGGTCGGTAACGGCCGATTTTCGGTAAATATGCCGTTACCGACCGGTATTCAGACAAGTGAGATGTAGGAGTCCAAAAACGACTATTCGGTAAATATGAGGCGGTAAATACCGAATCATATTTACCGAATTCTAAAATACCGAATCAGATTTACCGAATACATACTTAACGAATCGGTAAATATGAAGTGGTAAATATGAAGTGGTAAAAATTAAAATGACATGTAGGAGCACTCGGTAATTAAGAAATCAAAGAAAATCGGTAAATAAGAGTCGGTAATTAACACGGATTGAAAGCAGGTGGTAACCATCAACAGTGCATATAAGCAATCCCAAAATGCAACAGCGTGGACAACATGGCCGCTATGTATGTCATTGCAAGGCGCCTACGTCTACAGGCAGCAGGACTGAGGGTTTGGCGACGGGAGGAACGCATCTACAGACAGAAAGTTGTCTGCTGCAATAATGTTCTTTTTCCACCCCCGCATGGGCGGCTGGATGTTTCCATCTGGCCGTCGATTCCAACCTTGAAAGCAGAGTTCAACAAGTTGTGCAGAATAAGAGCGCTATTGTCCCAAAAAGAGGTGCCTTTGACTTCCTCTCGTGAAACATTTGTCCTTCACGTTGCTAATTCGCGCACTGAGGTACAGGCGCTTCTGAATACTGACCTCCCCCTGCATTTCGGCTCTTTGATCCATACTATTTTCAATGCCTCGTCCACGACCGGCCTGGCTCATTTTTTTAAACTTGTGGGCTCGGGTCTCGTGACCTCTTTCCAAACTATTTTTTGTGTGATTCCGGCATTTCTTCATTCACTTTTCTCGAGCATCTTTGGAGGTGTCCCGCTGCTTCTGGCGCTAGTGGCAGGTGTGCTGCTTTTCCTTTTTGTACTCCGGAATGGCTGCTCCTTCTGTGCCACACGAGCACCTGTCCCGTCTGCATCTTCTTCGTGATAGGATGCTTGACTTTTATGGTACTTTGCCATTGGCGACTTTGAGCCTGGCTTATGGATTATCCTTCAGGTATTCCTACTTCACCTGCGTACAACCTGTATTTCACTGCCTGGATTGTCCCTTTGAATGGCCTCTGGATTTGTGCTTGACCAACATGGTGTCTCCGGTGCCGGATTTCGATCGACTGATGAGGCCCTTAGTGTCTCACGAGTTGGCCTGTTCTGGTGTCCGGATTATGGCCTGTGGTGCGGCGCATGGTATCCTGGGTAATTGGGACATCTCAGCGGCCGCCAACGACTTCTTGGCTATGAGCTATTTGGAGGAACATTCCGGGTGCCCTCTGATTGTGCTAGAGGCTCCGATGGTTGGAGAACACGTATGTTCCTTTTCTTTACTTAATTGGATGGCTGAGACTTTCAGTGGCCCTGCAAACGATTTTTTGTTGGAAGCAGTGGCCACATATGCTGCCTATACATTCATGGATTAACTGGACTGTCGTCCATTGCGCCTGTGCTACTGGACAGCACCCTGGCGCAACATTTATTTCTTTTATTTCTCATTTTTCTCTTCCTGATGGTCGGTTTGAGGTTTATTATATACTTGCATTTTTTTTAAGAATTCTATGCTGCTATTTTTTGTAGTTTCGGACTTTGGCGCAGCATTGGTTACGCCTTGTTCTGCTCTGACGAAACTGAACTCTGCGTTCTCTCTTTTCTTGCCTATTGAATGGTGCTTCGATCAAGGGGGCGTGTAGTGAGTTCTCCCTGAATACGTACATACATTGTTAAGTTAGCATAACCACGTTAAATGTTAGAAAGCCATCTTTTGGTCGTTGCACACGACACTGCGTTTACATGTTATTTCTTAAATAAACTGCTGACTCGAGACTTGCTTCACACGAGAGCAATCTGTTGTTACCATCCCAAGCTCTGCGCAGCGACCTTGGTCTGTACATGGTGTGACGAACAGTCTGGAATATTACACAATGCATGTTTTCCACTCTAGGTTGATCGACCCACTGTTTAGCCATAACACACGCGCAGCTGCAAATACCTGAAAGTTGGTGCTTTTAATATCACAGACATCATGTTCATGATTCAGACCGAAGACGAGCCTTCCTGCGAGAAGACTCCTGATGCTCCTGTGATGTGATTTCACTAAGCTGATCTTTGAGGTATGGGGTCCCCTATTCAAGCCTAGGAGACCTTCTATTAGCATGATAATAATATTAGCTTCTTAGTAAAGGGAAGGTGGTAGTATCCTCGGTATTTTCCGATTCGGTAAATACCACCTCGGTATTTTCCGATTCGGTAAATACCACCTCGGTATTTACCGATTCGGTGAATTCCGATTCGTGATTACCGAATGTTACCGAATCGGTAACTGTTACCGAATTTTTACCTACATATAACTTACCGATTCTAATTTACCGATTCGGTACGGCTCGGTATTTAAGAAACGGTAAAATTTATTTACCTACATGAGGCCCTCAGTGCATTAAAACCCAATTGTTAGTAAAAGGCTAACACACCAGTTAGATGTCTAAAGACTTTGTTGATTGCTACCTCACCACAACAGATGCTGCACATTTCTGAGCGGGGCTTTAAAAATGCCCGTTTCCGAATGCTCTGTTTCCAATCCGAAAACTTGGAGAGCATGAGCTACGGGCTACCAAGCCACTTCTGGTGAGTCATTTTGGGTCATGATACAGTGTCCCACCTCCCTTTAGACATCTAACTGATGTTTTAGCTTTTTACTAAAGAGTGGGTTTTAATGCACTAAATGTTCTTTATTCATAAAATAATTCTTATCATTATTGTTTACACGCCTGTTTGGTGGATCTCTTGAAAATGTGTGCACCCATTACTTAATTTGTCCATCCTGCTACAAAGGCGTCCATCTGTGACATTTGGTGGCTCCCACAGGCACATGATTGGCGTCTCGAGCATATGTTTGTATACATGGGCATGTGAGGCACATTCTGTCCTTGTGAGCCAAAAGAATATCTGAGTACTGGATGGAAATGGCAGTCTGGTATTTGAGGAGTCAATTCGTGGATTTCATAAAAATAAAGGCTGGTGCTTTTCGTTATGATGACTGCATTTATTTAGCCAAAATTAAAAACTTGATTTGGAAATAAGTATTTTTTTTCCGCTTTTATCTTTATAATCATGAATCAGCAAATGCTGCCATAAAAGTTTATATAAACACAATGCTCATAAAAACTTTAAAAAACCTTAAAATCAGTAGAATCCGTGGAAACCATAAAAAAAGCCATTAATAGCAGTACATAAGTAGCAGTATATACATTAAATATTACTTGTCTTGGAGTTACACTGCCTCCAACTAAAAACGTGTACTTCTAAATTCAAATAAAGAATTAGTACCTCCTTTAAAAGGCTGATGGAGCTAAAATACTCAGTTAGGGTTTAATGTACGTAGTGATAAGTTCCCGGAACTAAATTTAATGTACAGGTTTTTGCCAAGGGGGGTTCATTGGAGTTCATGTAGTCTTCCATAAGGAAGATATCTTTAAATTTCCGGAACACTAGGGTCAGAGCTCCCATACTCCTGCTTATTATATACAGCCTTAGACACACCGTTCAGAGCAACCGGATTAGTGCGCAAGTGTTCATATCCCAGTTTTATCAGATATGGCTTAATGTGCCCAATCCAGGGAATCCTGGATACTCCAGGCTACCTAAGTGGCTCCTCCAATCTCACCCGATACTGGACTAAGTCCACAGAGGCCCAAAGTAGTCTCCAATACAGCAAAGGTCTAAGGGATGCTTTATGGGCGATGGACCTGTGACCCAGATCCAAGCATAGTGGCAGGAGTGGGGTACTAGTTGAGAGATTCACCAAAGATAGGAAGAATTGGTTCTCACCCACCTCCAATTCTTGTGTCCACACAATTCTACCCCACATAAAGACCCACCTAGTGATTATAGGTTGTATATGTGGAAGACTGGACATACTGGTCGAAAGCTAGAACACTCAAAACCCTTCAAGATACTCACTGCATAATCTTTGAGCTTCAGCTTGCTCTTATGGATCTGTGCACACCAACCAAAGTTCTCCATCAGGGTGAGACCTAATTATTCAAAGGTGTGAACACTCTCAAGGAGAGCATTGTTCAGAGATGAATTTGGCCGGGCGTGTGGCTAGGATTAAGGACCAAATACTAGGTCTTTTGGAGGCTGTTCTCAAGCCCTCTCTGCTCACAGAAGACACCGAACTGATCCAAATGATTTTGAATACCCATAAGGGATTTGGCTACGCTCGGGGCATCATGGTTCACTTTTCTAGATGAGCTACCAAATCGGAAATGTATAATATAAACAAGATTGGGGCAAGGCGACAGACCTGTCTAACCCCCCCTTGTAACTGGTATAGATGTTGTCAGCTCCCCATGCTTACACAAGGCCTTCCTTGACACAAGATCGAAGGCAGTGTGGAGGTCAACAAAACTACATAGAGCCAACCTCCTCCCAGAGTGACACACTTTCAATATATGAGTAGTGGTCAAAATACTTGGACGATGGTACTGGTCCCTGACCTGAACCCTGCTTGGAGAGGGGTTATGAGACCTGCCCCTCAACCCACTGCCATAATCAATCCAACAATATATATAAAAGAGCTTTCAAGAGCTATTAATAAGTTTAATTGACTGGTAATCAGATGGCGGCACCAAGAACCTTCCATGTAAATTGGTGCAATCTTGGCTCCTGCCCAAGGAGAGGGACTGGGCAACCCTTTCAAAATACAATTGAAATACATAGCAAAGTAAGGGACCCAAATTGCCATATCTGCCTTGAACAGGTCCCAAGGCACTTTGTCTAGCCCAGGCGTCTTTCCTGGAGTGACACAGTCTAAGTCTTTGGTAACCTCCATCACGGCAACAGGAGGAAATTCACATGCAATCAGTTCCAGTAGGGCCTCCTTGTGTAAATTGTTCTCTGCATAGGCACTCTCTACTGTCCTGACAGTGAGGCCCTTGGTAGTACCATAGTGAATCCTTGCCTCAACACTGCCCACCCCCTCCCTCAGCATACAACCCCGGTGATTGACCCTAGCTGCTGCCGAGATGTTAGAACTCAACAGGTGACCAAATCCGGAGTCCTATCAGCCAATGTGTACCAAAACAACCAATGATCTTTTGCTTTTACTACATTCAACAGGACATCCCATTTCTCCATCTTGTACTCATGCTTGGCCCTAGCCAGTGTAGCTTTGTAAGATGCCTTTGATTCCTTGATCAAATCCCTCGGTCCAATCTTAATGGCGTCTGAGACAGATCTATGGGCAAACCTGTAGGCTTTGGAGTACCATGGAGCCATTTTGGCCTTTCTAAGTAGCGACCTAGATTCCACCATAAAATGATTTTTAAATGTATGAAACACGGTGGTGTGGATATTATCAAGGTCATCCCATATGGCAGCTGTCAAGGAATTCCCCCCATCTATAGGGCTGCTTCCACAGCAGTGGCAAGAGCCTCATAAATCTGCTTCTTAATGGTCCCCATTGAGGCAATAACACTCCAGCTCAGCTTTAGTCGATTACTTGAGAGGACAAGCCTCCTATTGAATGGTTAACACTGGAGGAGGCATTGAGTCCCAATGGACTGAGAGTGAGAACCAGAGCATTGTGGTCACTATATTTCTGCTGCAGCACTTCTACATCATGAACATGGGGCCATAGCTTGATATCCAGTAATGTAATAATCTTTTCAGCTCAAGCACCCCTGCCAATTAGGCATGTCCCTCCCCTCCTTGTCTGATAGGGTTCTCCCATTGCCAAGAAAAAAATCGTTCAGCTTTAAGACAGCAGCTGACCCCTTCCTGATTGGTGGTAGAGAGAGGGCAGGTATTACCCATTGTTCATCCTCTTGTCCTTAATGGGATGGAACCTAATGTTGAGATGGGTAAATAAGATGGCAATGAATGTCATTATATCTTCACACTAGGCCTGGGCAGTAAATTCCGTTCCGCTCGCGGAATTTGCGGAATTCGCGGAATTTCGCGTTCCGCGGAGAACGCGAAATTGCTCAAAAGTCTGCTTTCCGCAATTTCGCGAAATTTTTGCTTGTTCGCGTTCTCAAAATGCGT
This sequence comes from Triturus cristatus, assembly GCF_964204655.1. Classification (NCBI taxonomy): domain Eukaryota; kingdom Metazoa; phylum Chordata; class Amphibia; order Caudata; family Salamandridae; genus Triturus; species Triturus cristatus. The sequence continues at coordinate 549,103,241 of NC_140589.1, read as the reverse complement.
GTTCGCAAGATATTTCTCCCCGAGCACGCAAACAGCAATTGTGAACAGGAAAAAAGCATCGCGAACAAGCAATTCCGCGTGTTCGCGGAATTTCTGCGTGTTCGCGGAGATTTTTTACCGTTTCGCGGAGATTTGCGTAACGCAATTACGCAAATTCCGCCCACCCCTACTTCACACCCAACAATGGCAATATCAGTATATGCATTATGTGAACATATGCCACCGCTTGTACTCACACATGCCAGTCAATGTAATGTCAATGTATACCATAGCTTGTGCCTGCAAACCTGTGCCTACATCAGCAGCAATGACACCAATATATTTTGTGATCCATGCTCATATAATAATATTATTGGTGCGAATAAGAACAATGTTAATGTGCATTCAGACAAGAGCAAACATAATCTTGTTAATTCCAGTACAAACTATATCAATGTACAAAATAACAGTTGCATGTGTAATGATGATAATGTCAATAAAAAGGATACCAGTGGCTGCCATATTACTTTTAAGAGTCCCAATATACTCACATCATTGCTGTTGGATTCACTCAAGGTGACCTCTCCATCAACCCTGAGTCATAGATTGGTGGTCAGGCAGACTCTGCGACCCATGCTCATTCCTATCGAGTAACAGGTCACAGGTGGGGTCCCCCATAAACCAAAGACAAGCACACACTCAGGGAAACCCCGATCGGTTCCACAGCTAGATACATGGAACCACACAAAAGTCCAAGATAATTGGCCCCAATAAAACCTGTTTGGCCAAAGGCTTGTGTTCCCCAAAATACCACAAATCTATATACCAAATGTAGATAGGCACACTCAACCAACCAGGACACGACTGGCACACCACATGTAGTGATCACACGCATGAGGAGCAACCAAGTGGCCCACACTAGCTCTCCCCGAGGTCGAGAGCCATCTGTGTCCTTACCAGATGCCTGCGATTGATGATTAACAACTGAGATGCTTCTTTGGAATGTAGAAAAGTATTTTATTGTTCCTCATAAACTATATCAATGGAAGGCCAAAACGTTGTACAACAAGAGATTTTGAGCAGATGCATTCTGTCCAGGCTCTCCCGGCAGCAGCCTTTAATTAAACCATCTTGTTCCTGTTTTGGCAAGTGCCTCTTGTCTTTTCATTTATTGAAGGTAAATTCATATCCGATAACTCTAGCCTTCAATTGGTTCAAAAGAACAATTAAAATCCCCCATCACTACTCTAAATGCATAGGGTGCAAGAGATGCCAAATAAGCACTAAATAGATAAATAACTGCTAAATTAGCCTTGTGGATTTCATTCCTACAGTAGACATTGTAGAACCACAAGGAGACCCCCATGCAAAACTTCAAATTAACACGCAAGACATCAGGGTAACCCAGGTCAATCATAACAGATGAACATGCAAGAGTAGTATCAATCCATGTCGCGGGGTCCCCTCATGGACGGCCTCTCCAACATGAAAAGACAGGCTGGTCAAAACAAACAAGCCCAGATTGAGATAATGAAATAGTTTCCTAAGTCTCCTGAAAGGAGCAAATTTCGAATTGGTCCACGAAAATAACCTAATCAGGACAGCCAAGCTTATTCCTCAAACTTGCAATGTTCCAGGATGAATGTTTGCTGCTTTCCACTGGGGCAGTGTTGAAAGTGTTATCCTGCAGTGCACTAGCATTGTTATGTACCAGAGATTCGGGACCTTTAGATATGGAGGGGTCAATCGTTCATCCAGCTGCGGGGAGACTGCAAGCATCATTTATACCCAGTGGAACGACTATGACAATTTGTACTCCCATATCCGTATCCTCAGTATTGCACATTGCCATGCCTGTTGCCTGGGCTGACAGGAGTAAATCATTGGCGTACAGCTCTGACGTGAATCCATTATGGATTCTTACTGAAAAAGTGTCTGCAGTATTTGCTCGCTGTTGCTCGGTCCTTCCTCTGCTGGGCAAAAAGGGTCCGTAAGAAAAGTCTAAAGGGACAATACTAATGGCTGAATTTGCAGACCTATGCATATGACCAGATCTAATGAGCCACAATGCCTAAAAGGATACCTACAGATTACAACCACACAGTCCCCTTCAGTGGTTTTAGATGAGTGGCCTATCCATTCGATCTTCCACACCGACAAAATGTCATCATATTAATGCATAGAAAAATCAGCATTATGGACAAGCCAGTGGCAGAGTTTGTCCTTAAGTTCTGAATAGTTTTCTTCTCTGCCACATAGGGACAAGCGTCGGGTGGTAGAATCGGCTGCAGTTTATGTTCCTGCGAGGGTGGCCTGCCCAAACCTTTTGTCCCTGGAGGATTCCTCCTCCTCAAACCCGTTGCATCAGCTGTGCTGCTGCTCTCTGTGGACGGAACTCTATCCCCGTTGGCCATACATGGGGGGGGGGGAGCAATATCACAGGTACAGGACTCTGCTAACAATGTATGACTCTGCTCGGTACAAACAGACATTACGGTACGACTTGTCCCCACTCTAGTGTGCACCCGATTGAATAATGGGGCCATCGGTGAAGGGACTAGTAAGGTCTCTATTTTGGATGTTAAGTCCCTGTTTTACAATTCTAGTGCACTAATCCTGTGATTGCAGCTTTCACCATCCGCTCGATTTCAACGATAACTACATTCCAGCCCATGTTTGTGGCCACACTTTTACTGACTAAATTAGTTGTCGGTGTCAGATCTGCCACTGTTGTAGGCTGGTCTAATTGCCTGTGGGATCGAGTGTAAGGACGGGTATAGGAACGGGCATAGGAACGGGCAGAAAATGTTTGCTTTTTAGGCTACTCAACACTAGCCCCTTGCTTTAAACTCCTTTTTCCCTGGGCACCACTTCACTGGAGCTATTAGATACATTCTGGGCTATGTCCATGGAGGACGCCCTACCAGGGCCAGTTATGGACACTCCTCCAACAGGATTTGAGCTTGGTAAATTGGGCGTGCGTGCGCTAGTCTCTTTGGTGAGCTTATTCAGCAGTGAGGGTCCCCTCAGAAAAGATCCGTTCCGTCCAACTTCCATATCCAAAGACAAACGGCTCTCTACTAGATCTCTATCTCCCTTGTGACATCATTCACAGCTCGTGCCAGAAAAGCATCCAAAGTGGTGTTAGTCCTAGGTGGGTCATGAAAACTGTCTTTCTCTCTATCCAGTTTGTGCTTGCTCATGTTCATTTTGGTGTTTGGTAAAGGATGGGGGGATGATAACTATGGGCCAAGCTCACCCATAGGTCAGAATCTAGAAAAGGCTAAACGAAATGGCCCAAACCAACCTCTTCTGGGTGCTGCAGGAGACTGTGGGGGTGCCTTAGGAGTTCAGTGTGCAGGAGGGCCTCTTGGTGCCTTCTGTCATGCCTCCTGCCGTGGCTGGTGGCAGCTGAGACATGGAGTTCCCCTCGACTATATTGTGGTCCTGCAGGTATTGAGAGGGATCAGGGAGTGCTTCAAGCTCCACCCCCTGGTCACAGGTTCACAATGGCAGTGATGGCAGCTGGGGCGTGGAGTCCCCGAACAATAATGTGATTCTGCAGGTTACCCTGTATGTCACACAACAGTCTGTTGGCAGCCTGTTGGTAAGTAATTGAGGCGATACATGTGGTACAGATATGTGAAGATAATCAACTGCAAACAAAGCAACCAACAGCAGTGATGGTGGTTCACTTACTGGCGCTAGGCATGGGCAGTGTGGGCAACTGCCCAGGGCCTGGCACTCAGCCTACCAGCATGGGGCCCGCACCGATCCTGTGTCCTGTTGTTTCCCTGCTGATCCAACTAAGAGAAAGGTGTCTCCTTTCAATTAGGGTCCATGGGAGGGGTCTGCCTCTCAGGGATGGTGTCTGGAGGCCTAGGGGAGGGAGATGCTTCCTCCTGCCAAAATTGCAAGGAGACTATTCAGAGACACTGCCGGACGCCCATTGTCCAGCATTTTACCGCCCCCACAGTTTTAACTTTTAGCCCACAAGCAATTCTCACCCCTATCAGGCTGAAGGTGTGAGATTTGCTTGTGGCCTGAAAGTTAAAACGGTGGGGGCGCTAAAATTCTGGACAATGGGCCTCCAGCAGTGTCCACGAATGGTCTCTTTGCAAGGGGTCAATTATGTAAATTAGAAGGGCCTCGCACTTTCCCTTTTGGCCCAGGGCCCAGCAAATCCTAGAACCTGCTCTTCCTCCTCCCCATGCTAGAGCCGCCACCTCAACCCACACGGCTGAGGTCGCATTGCCAGTTTGGGAGTTAATGTGGGGATTATTGCATTGCAATACAAAATGTGTGGCAAGACACTGCCACCCGCTGACCCCACCATCCTACCACCCTACCGTACACTCATATCCACTCGTCTCCACAAGTGAACCGGGGACAGTGACGGCAGACAGACAGAGTGACAGCAGCAGTGCCACCCGCTAAGCTAGCCACCTTATAAACAGTGGTCCACAAAATCCCTGGCAGGAGTCGCATGTCGCAGGCAAAGAAAGGCAGCATGTGGAAAACATGGTCTTGAGGGGTTTGAAGGGTTATAAATGCTGAAAAGCTGGCTCGACCACCGGAACCTGATGTCTGTGACTCTGTGCAGCACTCCCAGTGTGACATGTGTGTGGATAGGCATGAGCACGACATCAGGGGGAGGAGACAGGACAAACTTATTTTTCTCAGAACATGACAAGCTGTTGTTTGTGGGGATAATAATTACATGTCCATCATATATTTAGCGCTGATGATTGAGTGATAATTCAAGTTGAGGTGTGCATTTAACTCACTGTATTTTCTTAGTGCCAAAGAAGAATTGCAGCTGTGGCTGTTATTTTGTGACTATATCAGGGCACATTATCACGTATGCTGATGAAGCTGATTAATTGTAATAATTATCCATCAGTGCTTCTTTGTGAGACGAGAGCCTGCAAGATGATGCATTAACAATATGTCTCATATCGAAACATGTAGGGGCCTATTCACAAAGCACATTATCCAGTGCGTTTATTAGTACTATAATAGAATTACTAATGTACTTCAAAATGCTATTCACAAACATATTTGGGGCAGTCTACACCACTACCTTGCCTGTCTATTATGTGGGCAGCTCTCGTTCTGAATAAGGACCAATGGGGCATATTAGCAAGGAACAGGGAAAATTAACGCTAAGCGCGCTTAGCGTTAATTTTTTTAACGCCCGCTATCGCTGGATAATATCGCCTGGTTATCGCGTTATTATCAACGCTAACCGCCTAGGCGATAAAAAATCCAGCGATAGCGGCATTGTGGGAGGTTATCGCTGGTAATGCAGCGATAAAACTACAAGGATTGGGATATCCTTGTTGATAGCCCATGGTGGATTTAGCCATGTAATCCACCTCCCATTGGATTACATGGCTAAATCTGAAAATTAGCAGACGTAAAAAAGCAGCGTTAACCGTGGTTAGCGCTGCTTTTTTTGTCTCTAATAGGGTTAGCGTGAAGCTTGATAATAGGAGAAATGTCGCTTAGCGACATTTCTCCTATTATTTTGCTCTGGAACGCCCACTTTGCATCTCATTAGAGATGCAAAGGGAAGCGTTGTGAAAAAGGGTGCTAACATGCGATTTTGCATGTTAGCACCCTGTTGTTGATAGGGCGATCTATTTATCTCCACTTCTTTGGCTTTTAAAGTAAAAAAAGTGGAGATAAAGCCCTTGTTAATATGCCCCAATATATTTTAGTAACAAATGTGGCAGGGACAGAAGGGTGTGGATGGAAAATTGGGAATGTTTCAAATTATTGCGATCGGCTTTAGAAAGGAGTAAGGAGAGGTTAAGAGAGAGTCAATGAGGGGGTTTGGGAGAGATATGCACCCACTCACAAAAGAGTAAGCCCAGTGCATTCAGAAACTGCACCACTATAATAACTACAGCAAAAAAGACCCAAAACAGTTTCACAATTACTCCATCTCAGAGGTGGAGCTAGTCCAACACCACACATGGTCAACCACTTGTACGGCAAAACCCTCCTTTAGAGAATAAAAATAGGGACTCCATAGGAAATGTTAAAATTAACTAATTTCTTCTACCTTTTTAAAATATAAATACATTGACTTTGATGTTAAAAAAGTAAATCTAAATTATAAATATTATTCTATTTTTTAAATGTTTTTATTCTTTTTAAATTTAAAGTAAATGTAAGGTTAATGTTTTAGAAATATTAAATTAATTGTAATCAATTCTATTCATAACTTGTAATACATAATAAATAAATATAAATATTTCACTTTAGTTGATTTTTTTCGATAAATCTTTTAAAAAATAATTCTATATTATGTACTTAAATGACTAAAGAATTTAATTCAAAGTAAAATTTAATTTGTCCTGCTTTGAAAAAAATATATATTAATTTACATCAACATTTGACATAAAAAATTCAATGTGTTTAACTATAATAAAATAGCCCTATATTTTACCATAGAAGGTCTCCTCACCGGCCACTGAGATCCCCGCTAAGTGTGCGGAACATCAAATGTAGTTCTAAAGGCACTACTAGTATAGTAACTTTATGATCGCATGTAATGTTTCTACTGATTACAGTCTCTGTTTCAGGGGGTGGGGACATGCAAGTCTACACAGTCTACAGTTTGAGTAACTTTACACTTGTAAATGGTGAATAGCCAAAAGTAGTAATGCTACTCACAATTGTAACTGTAAATGTACACGTGTAGATTTATTCATGTGTACGTTTCCCTTTGTGAATAGGCCCCATCATCTTTTTCTAACCAGAGCAGTAGCTACAGCTTCTGTGATCGCTGTGATGTCTGTCTAATATGTGAGGTAGCACTTCTCTATACTTGTTCTGTGTACATTTTCTTGTTTCCATCCCACCACCTTCCAGTGGATTCTCAATGATAATATGGGACTACAATTCTACTTAGAAATTTAAAATGGACACCAGATATAAATGAAGGAAATAGAAAATGGTATCATTTCTATCTTACAATGGTATGATGCCATGTAAAATGGCATATCATATTCTTTGAATTGCTAGTTGAATCTCTGACCTATGGATTTAGAGTCATCTTTGGGACATGGGACTAATAAATTATGCATTTTCCTATTTTTTGCCACCATGTTTGATCTTACAGGGCACCCTAAAAACCTCTCCGGAAGATGAGACTAATCTGGAACACTATGAAAGTATTCGAATATTCAGGGCCTGATTATGACTTAGGCAGCCTTACCATTAGCCCACCGTGGAGGCTGTCCAGAAGTCGCCTCCAGGCCAGCGACATCCTGACCGCTGTATTACGAGTCTCCTGCGGGGCGGGCGGTGTGTGGATGGTGGACTCATGGTGGCGTCATGCTTCGGCTTTGCAAATGAGCCAGAAGGCAATGCCAGCCATACTGTGGTGCCTCTATCCAGTCGGGTGCACTGTTTCCTTGCATTCTGTTGTGCAAGTGAAACATTGCAGGCACCTGACCTGAAGGCATTGGAGGGCACTACATGAGCACCAGCTACAATACACATGGGCACATTCACCCTCGAGCCATTAATTCAGCTCATTACCTGTCTTTCTGCCCACTCTCGCACAGCGGTGTCCCTGCCAGGAACACATTGGCAGAGAGGCAGTCATGATTTGGCTGGTAGTGAGCTACAAGAGACCGCCTCCATGGGCCGCCTCTGCCTCTGTAGTAGCAGAAATGTAGACGGTGGCTGCAGTTCTGAGGCAGTGTTCCTGCTCACTTCCTGATCGGGCAGTTGACAGCCAAGGAAGCAGGCAGGAGGACTGACGAAAAGCGACGGCGGTTCCCATCCCACTGTCATCATAATCAGGCCCTCAATGAGGACCCCTTCAGAAATACCTCTAAAACCTATGAATTCTCTAGCCAATTAATTTGAAAATTTTACTATTACATGCTTTTCATGCTATATGTTTTTGCTAGGAAGGAGTGGCTTCTCCTACCTCTCTGGGGACAGCCAGCTTCAGTAAGTAGGTCTTGATAATTTAGAATATTTCATGATTGTCCACACAGATCTTCCTGGAAAACTTGCAGCTTTTTGTCTAACAGCCATATGTACTATTTTACTTGTCGCGCTACTGTACTGGACCTATATTGAGGAAATATGAATTTTTATGATCAATTGTGTCCCCTATCTTAGACCCCAACGGCTCCATGTACGTGCTACAAGTACATGTATGTTCCCTCCACTTCCAGCTATGAAGACGCAAATACATTTGCGTCCAACGTTAACATGTCCTCTTTCAGATCCACCATGAATGGGTCGAATATTCCGTTCCTAAGTATGCCTTGCCACCGTCTTTATATGGTGCACCTTTCATGTTTTTCAGCTCTGGCGAGTTAGGCCCTGAATTCTGCCATCGAGCCTTTTCCTGCCTTCTGCCTCTGAATGCTCCAGCCTGGACCTGCATCTGTATCCATGACCTTTGTCTTACTCCCTGCGCGGCTAACGGTGCCTGGCTCGGCCTGTTGCCTGCCAAGACTGTATTTTGCCTTCAAGTTATCTGCTCCGCTCCTCGAAAAATACATTCCTGTCTAGTAGTTTAGGTAAACATCCTTCCAGCTGCAGAGCAAAGGGCCCGGCCTCACTGTCTCCGTGCAAGTAATTCATAGCTCCTGTTACCATGGTAGGCCCATGGCCCCTCGCATCCCATGTAGACACGTAGACGCTTATACACGCACTAGCAGTCAGTATAGAATAGCCTCTGCCCGAGAGACCTTTCCTTCCAGATAATACAGTTCCTTAAACACAAGATATTAGATACGATTTGGGATTAGGTTGTTCTGACATCCCAGACTTCTGTCTCCTCATGTAGGGCTAAATGTCAAATCCCCTTCACCCTCCAGTTACACGTCAATCACACGTCATGCTGCTGCGCGCGCATCTCTGCCATGTATTTCTGCTGACATTGCAGGATTCTCTTATGGATCCACCCACCTGTGACATCCTCATAATGACGTTTCTAGTACATGCCCTTATGCACGCCTATTGTAACGCCTTTTTCATTACGTATGTGTATTCTTATCTCTCCTCTCAGCTGTTACGCCTTCTGCATCTGCCTTTACTGTAATGCATTGACTATATATATGATAACCTGTCAATAAAGTATGGTCTATCCCTTCCCGAACCTTCGTGGTGACGGAATCCGATTGCCTGGTTCGAACCAATTCCTTTTTAAGGAATAAAACCCCTTTTAAAACCTCAAATATCACGGATTCTGCCTCTTATTTATTCTGAGTTATTCTTATTGAACTTTACCGCATAAATTAAGTATAGGTAATTTAAATTTACCACAAAAGTGGCGCCCGAACAGGGACTCCTCCCCCACCCCACGCGCCGGAGGTGCGTTGCAGGCCCGGTCCCCTGCCACAGCCGGACGGACAACTACGCGTACCCGCAGGATTTCCTGTACCTCCCTCAGGCCAACGGAGGTGACTGAGGCTGCGATCAACACCCAGACGAGGCGGTGAGGAGTGCGGAGGATCCCGACCAGAGCCTAGCTGAGAGAGCAAGATCCGAGGTATACAGAGGCCCACCAGGTTCCGAAGTTCCGAAGTACCTACGTCACGAGTCGAGTCGAGTCCAGTCCGGTCCAGTCCAGTCCAGAGTTTCCGAGGCCTTCCATTCTGTGCTTCCCGGTGAGTACCATTGCTGGGGACGCATCTAGACGTGCGCATTAATTTGTGCCGGTCAAGACGGGTTTGGGTACACAGACCCGGTCTGCACTGTTTTAGCGGTGTATCTGTACTGTTTAGCAGTACATCCAGTATTATGCAGTTAGCTAGTTTTATTCTAATTATCGTTGTTCGTTTTAAAATGTTTTAATGTGTTTTAAATGTCGTGGTATGAATGATTGTTCGATCTTCATTACTGTGTTTATTGTATTAATTGTGTTCAAGTCCGAGTAAGAATCAAGTAGCAAGGTTTAAGATGCCGTTATTCTCAAAATTAAGACAGATAAAAACTAGAAAAGGGATACTCGAGGAAGCCGTTCCCATTCCACCTAGGGACACTCCAGGGTACTTTATGTACCATAAACATGGCCTAGATGCCGTATTATATCTCGATTTGTGGGTGGACTACACCAAGGATTTAGCAGAGAATCAGAGATGGCCCGCTGCTGGGACATGGGATGCAGATTGCATCATGAGAGTAGAAGAAGCATTATGGAAAAAGAAAGCCAGACAGTCACAGAAAGATGCCATTGAATTATGGCGTAAAGAATCGCATAGACGCACAGAGAAAGCGCTCAGAAAAGAAGAGAAAAGTAGGGAGGATTCAGACAAAGCCCGAGAAAACGTATTAGTTGAGGAAGGTATCCGAGTAAAAGCAGAACAAGTAGACAGACAACGAAACACTCTTATGAATGGTATGTATCCTCTTCTGGCCGAGGGTTTACCTAAGGCCACCCTGGAAGTACCAAAAGATCTGCCACCTCCATTGCTTCCGACTAAATTGCACCACAAGACCGCAAAGGACATTTTCCTTTCTTCCTATTTAGACGATGCAGCCCCCGAATATGTTAATGTTCCGCCGCCACGCACACCACCTGCTAACGGCGCTCGACCCCGAGATAATCTGCCCCCACCTCTGCAGCAACATACTCCTCCTCCCGTTCCAAACCTTCCGCCTGTTCCTCCACTCCTTCCTGCACCTATTCTCTCTACCTTACACCCAACAAATCCTTTTGGACCTGGCACCTCAGGAGGTGCGACAGGAGGTTTTCATACGCCACCACCAACACATCGATTGACTTATAGGGATTTAGCACACCAACGTACACCTCAAACAGCGAATTACGACATACTTAATGAGCCTCTTACAGACTGTAGATATGATCCAGTACCCGGTAAAGACGACAGAATGATGCTATCATCAGTACGTCTACAACGAGTTGCAAACTATTTAATGATACTACCAGGAATGATTGATCATCTAGACAAAATATATCACTTTGTCCAAACAGGGCAAGGTCCTGAAAGTATTGGCGAGGCCATGGCATACCAGAAAGTGGACACGCAAAAACTGTTGTTACGCTTCTTCATAAACTGCTTGATAAGAAACAGAGATAGGCCTGGTGTAGACCCGGAAGAAATGAAAGCACTTAACAAATGGGGTCAGAATATAGCAGACGGAAAACATGATAAACAGAATAGTATAGAAAATATGTACCGAAGGATCCGAAAAACAGTAGAACAAATACATGAAAGAGAACAGCCTGAAAGAGAAATAGATGCAGATAAGACTGAATCCTCGGAGGAGGAGGAACAACCAGAAACGACAACAGGACAATTACAATTACCAGCTAGAGAAATGATAGCTTATGTAGGTAAGGGAAGATCTTTTAATAATTCAATGCGTCCGATACGTCCAGAAAGTAAGAGAATTTTTCAAGCAGCCATGTCAAATCCAAAGACCCCTGAACACTTATTTCAGGCTACTGATAAAATACTTCAAGAACGAATGGGGTACCATGTACTCGATTCTATGGATGAACAAGAATTAGCCAGGTCAGCAGTACAATGGGCTGACAGTTCTGATAAATATAGTGATGACGCGCTAGCACACACGTTTTTGAATCTTTCACCAGACGAACAGCGTTTAGCTGGTATGTACATGATACAACACCTCCTTATATTGTATAAAAGCCAACACTCCGATCCTGGTCCCCTACCTGATATACTGATAGAACTACTCATGAAGAAATGGAGAGGTCTAGGTACCGATCTAATTAAAGTAATTCTAGAACATCGGCACAGATACAGTGCCTTCCTGTGTCCACAGCTTGATCCAGCTCCCTCCATGGAAAGAAAAATGTATTACATAGACAGACAGAATCCCTTACGCGAAGTGCACCCAGTTAAAAATGATGATAATACTTTTAGACGCGTGTTTGTGTACACGCCCATAACTAAAATAGAACTATTGGAAATGAAAAAATTAGTGCCCAGCCATGACAAAGATCCAGCAGGTTTTCACCGTGAAATAAAAGACATGTTACTCATGGGTGATTATACCTATCCTGACATTATGAAAATATTAAAAGTATTATTGCCTGCCGGTATTTACGAGAAACTCAAAGAAAAAGAATGGGAGGTGGGAGAGCAAAAGATTGATTGGGCTGCATTAGAAAACGAAGAAAATACCCGAACTCCAGGCCTAGGGCTTGGGGACAAAACTAAAGCGTTACCAGGATTGTTAGTACAAGTATTGCCACGTTTATTAACTACGAAAAAGGAAGACTGGGGTGCAATCTCAGCCTGCAAACAGAAACCCGATGAAGACACTAGTGATTTTTATTCCCGATTTGAAAAATGTTTTGGTATTAATAGCGGCCTGAAAGCAAGTAGCGATTCATATCCACATCTTTTTGTAACAAAATTAGTCGAGAATTCCCTGCCCCAGGTTAAGAACAGAGTATTGAAAGTCGAGAGCACTTGGCAAGCTAATACCCCTTCACAAATGTTACAAATGTTACAGTACCACCAGAATAGAATTAGAGAAGAACAAGAACACGAACAAAGACGTATGAAAGACACGAAAATGAAAATGCTCGTTGCTCAGTCAGTTCCAGCTGACGGTCATAAAAAGGGTGCGACACAGTCCAGTAATTCAGCGGCTCCTGTTAAAGGGACATGCAACTATTGTAAACAGCCAGGTCATTATATAAACGATTGTGCAGTTCTGAAACACAATATCTCTACGGGTAAAACCAAGGAGAGACCGCGTCCACCTAGACAGGATCAGATCCAACCACAAGTACCTCAGAATGTACAGCCTATGCAAGCTTCACAACAGACCGTAGCAGTACCACAGCCTATTGCCGCAACACAAAACACGACACAACAGATGTACCAGTATGCACAAAATGACTATCCCGATTATCAGCGATACACATGAAACAGCCTAGAGAGGGAGGTTGGCTTGCCTCTTATTGAGGTTCCTGTAGATCAAGAGGGTCCTTATGTACATAGTCAAGTATTAGGGAAAGACAGAAAGTTTTTAATTGATACAGGGGCAAGCAGAACAACTATAAGTCACGACGAGGTTCCAGGGGCACCCCTCTCAGGCTCACAGAATGTTTCCCTTGGATTTTCAGGAAAGCCTATTGTTAACGAAGTATCGCAACCTCTTCCTCTTGCAGTTGGTCCATTGACACGGACTACAGATTTATTGCTTACAAAATCATGCCCAGAAAACTTGTTAGGTATAAAGACACTGAAAGCTCTAGGAGCTGTAATATGTTGTTCTCCGGAAGGGGTACGACTATTTTTGCGTGACTTTAAAGGTCACTACGTATTGAGAGACATGGATCACCGGTTACAGAATGTCCCTGCACATTTATGGGCACAAGGCCCCACTGATGTAGGTTGTATGCACATTACACCATATCGAGTCACACTCAAAGCAGGAGTGGTATTACCACGAATTCGACAATACAAGTTACCTCCAGATGCTGTAGTGGCTTTGCTGCAAATCATTGACGAGCTCATTGCACAAGGAGTGGTTGTGGAAACCGACTCCAATGTATGTAATTCTCCTATCATTCCAATTCTTAAACGTACTGATCCAAATGCACCCCCAGTTTATCGATTAATTATTGATCTGCGCGAATTGAATAAATGCATTGTACCACAGTATCCCGTGGTTCCAGATATCTCTTCATTATTGACAGCTATTGATTCAGAAGCAACGTTCTTTACTGTAATTGACCTCAAGAACGCCTTCTTTAGCGTCCCAATCGATCCGGAAAGCCAATATTTGTTCGGATTCTGTTTAAATGGACGAAGCTTCAAATTTGCACGCGCACCTCAAGGATTCACAGAAAGCCCCAGCATCTATAGCCAAGCACTGAAAAGACAACTTGACAGTATCCACATGCCTGTTAACACTGCCCTGCTTCAGTATGTCGATGATCTGCTGATCACCGCCCGAAGCGAGCCCGAATGTGAAAAAGCATCACTGACGGTTTTACATTTTCTGGCCAACAAGGGGCACAAGGTGTCCCCTTCGAAGCTGCAATTCTGTGTTCAGCAAGTTGTGTACCTTGGGCACTTGCTGTCCAAAGGGGGGAGACAGCTCACACCTGACCGCATCCAGTTAATTGTAAACATGTCACCACCCAAGACACAAAAGGAGGTGCGGGCCTTCATAGGCCTCACTTCGTACTGTAGACAATGGATTCCCCAATATGCATTTCTAGCAAAGCCACTCATTCAGTTGACAACCCAGGAGGCAGCGACATCGACTGTCCTCCCTTGGACTCAGGAACATACACAAGCTTTTGAAGACTTAAAGAAAGCCTTATGTCAAGCACCTGTTTTAGCGACACCATGTTACAGTAAGCCTTTTACACTTTTTGTCACAGAACGCGAAGGTACTGCCTTGTCAGTACTCACTCAGGAACAAGCAGGTTCACACAAACCGTGTGCTTACTTTTCTAGCACATTAGATCCAGTAGCCCAGGCTCTGCCTGCGTGCTTGAAATCAGTCGCAGCGACAGCTTTAGCGATCAGACAAAGCGATTCCATAGTATTAGGACATCAATTGACAGTGCAAGTTCCACATTCCGTGGAAGTTCTTTTAAACCGAACACAGACCCAGCACTTGACTATAGCATGACTGACAGGTTATGAATTGACATTGTTTCAGCCACACATAGAAATCAGACGCTGTAGTACATTAAATCCTGCCACACTTTTGCCATTAAGTGGAACAGACCCATTGGCACATGATTGTATTGAAGTCATTACTATTACGACAAAACCCAGACAAGACTTGACAGACATTCCATTACCAGATCCAGACCTGACACTTTATGTGGATGGTTCATGCATGAGAACAAGTACAGGAGAGTTAGTGGCCGCTTACGCAGTCACGACAGACACCGAAGTTATTGAAACGAATTGTATTGACACCTTGTCAGCTCAAGCAGCAGAGCTCATCGCTCTGACACAAGCCTGTATTCAAGCCAAAAATAAGAGAGTTAACATATACACAGATTCACGTTATGCATTCGGAGTTGTACACGACTTCGGAGTCCTCTGGCGAGAGAGAGGTTATTTAACTTCTCACGGTGCCAACATTCAACACGGTCCCCTCATTCAAGCTCTGTTAGATGCAATACATCTGCCTACTGCGATATCTATCATGAAGTGCAAGGCCCATACAAAAGTCACCGATATCATTTCCCAGGGTAACGACCTGGCAGACCGAACAGCTAAGCAAACAGCTCAGAATCGGACTCATGCAACTGACTTGACAAAGACAATAGTTCCGACATCGACACACTGCATGACAGTTAGGGATCCCGCCCTTGATGTAATTGACATACAGACACATGCTACACCAGAGGAAATCAAGAAATGGACTGAACTAGGAGGGATCCAAACAGATCAGGGATGGATGACGAAGGGAAAATCTACATGGTTTCTCCCTGACTCCATGGTTCAAGTTATCATTAACACAATACATAGTCCAGCGCATCTAGGAGAGAAAGCTATGCTAGACAGTATTCAAAACATTTGGTTCAATAAACACTTACGAGCAGCAGCCAAACAGAAAGTGCGTACTTGCATGATTTGTTGTCAGTTCAACCCAGGTAAAAGCATTCCTGTAGAGCAAGGTGGATTTCAACCTCCCGATCACCCTTTTGAAGTCCTACAGATGGATTATATCCAGATGGAACGTTGTCGAGGATTCAAATATGTCCTCGTAGTTGTATGCGCACTTTCCCGATGGACAGAAGCATATCCAGTCCCAGATTACACTGCTCCGACCACTGCCAAGCAGCTGGTTCGTGAATTCTTCCCACGGTATGGTTTGCCCCGTATCGTGTACTCAGATAACGGTCAGCCGTTCTCATCCGAGCTAGTGAAACACATTACACTCCTGTTAGGCTATCAGTGGAAATTCCACTGTGTCCGGCATCCCGAGGCAGCAGGTCTCGTGGAGCGTCATAATCAGACTCTGAAAATTCGACTTTCTAAAATCTGCAGAGAGAAAGGCATCGACTGTATAGTAGCTTTACCAGTTGCGCTCTTTTACATGAGAATGATAGCACATTCTCGAACAGGGCTATCCCCGTACGAGGTGGTCTTCGGTAGGCCACCAAATATGTGGGGGACGCCTATACCTCGTAAAATCACTGATGTTGATTGTAATATGCTGACAGATTACCTTGCCTCCTTGATGTCTGCACTACAATCTTGTCGTTCACAGGTAGCTGCAGCCTTTCCCGACAACACCGAGGTGAAGCCCCATGAAGTGGTTCCCGGCGATTATGTGTTTATAAGAAATTTCGACAGGAGGAGCCCGCTGGAGCCCCGCTGGCAAACGCCGAAATTAGTACTTCTGACCACGAGGACAGCAGTGAAGATTGAGGGTCGCAAGGGTTGGCTGCACTCGAGCCATATCAAGAAATTTCACGGACTGCCTTCTGATTTGAACTCTCAGCCCTGCCCTCCTCCACAGACTGACTCAAAACTCCCCCTGGTCGAGAAAACTGCTTCCCAGGAATATAAACTGAAACTAAGGTCTAGCAAGTCAGACAGTTTAATTGTTTAAGTCCTCCCCTAGGTGAATTGGTTAAATTAGTTTCTGACATGTATCCCCTAGACCGAAATAGAGAGAGAGATAGACAGAAACAGCTCAAGAAACGTGCATATTGTAAATCACTTCGTAGTCACTGTATAGTGACATTATTGATTATGTTTTTTCTAAATCTTCTGATTATTGCTGCAAGTATACTGTTGCACATATACTACCCTATTTTCAAGCGTGCACATTCCGCTTTCAATGTTACTGCCGAACACTCTTTTAGCGAATTACCTCCGCATGAGTTGCCCTACAGACTTGCGCTGCGCAACAACACATTCATTAGTATGTTACATCACTCCCATCAGACCAACAACGCTACAAATTGTTGGATATGTGGCCGACTATCTCCCTACCAGAAATACAAGGGAGTTCTGCCCCTCTTTCCGTACCCGTTCACACACAATGGTTCCTGTGGTGCATGGTTTAGTTTGATTAATTCTTTAGATTCAAATACCGTAGTTTACCAGGGCAACTGGGTATGGGGAAACCTGAACTTAGTTTTGCTTAAAGCCTGCTACCCTAACAAAGAGGGACTTCCCAAAAGGACAGGAACTGATCTAGAAAATGAAGTATATGGATTAGGTAACTTTACACTTAACCTCATGATTCTGAATGTTGAATCCGAAGCTGCACCAGTCTTGCCTGCTATGTCAGTATTACCAGTCAAAGGTGAATTATGTGCAAGAAAGAATGGTTCAGTACACCTGGGTCATAGTAAATGTACTACTGTGATCGAATTCAGTGATCAAGGCAAGTCTACATTTAGAGCTTCCCGTCATTCCTACTTCATTTGTGGTCATACCGCATATATACGTTTACCTCTAGATTGGGATGGTACCTGTTACATTGCATTCCTTCTGCCACCTGTTTTCCTAGCCCCTCCTGATTATCATAGAAATACCCATCTAGTACACAATAGACCCCAGAGAGATCTCCCGATTGTCGACTACACTGAAACGGCATGGGAGCAATACACAGACTTCAATAAAGGTTTCTTTCCCTACATAGGTGCTGTCTTTAATAGTAAACTGATTCGCAAATTAACCAGAACCCTTGAAGCAGTAGTGAATGGAACTACTTCTGCCCTAGGCAACTTAACGGAGGAGCAGTCTGCGATGCAGATTGTTGTTCTCCAAAATCGTCTTGTCCTTGACGTCATCCTGGCCGATAGGGGCGGAGCCTGTAGAGTCATCGGATCGAGCTGCTGTGTTTTCATTCCAGAAAACGCGCCATCAGTATATAAAGCCATAACTCGTCTTCATAAGATTGCAAATCAGATACACCAGAATCCAGGCACCTGGACTTGGTCCGGTTGGTTCTGGAGTGTGTTGTCAGCCTGGGGATGGAAGGTCCTATCCTTCCTAGGTATTGCCCTTCTCATAGTATTCAGTTGCTGCCTGTGTCTACAATGTGGGCCAGCGATTTGCGGCCTGTGTGCCACATCATGTATTCCACATTCAAGTTCTCATTCAAAATCCCGTAAGAAGAAAGAAGAGCAAATGATGTTACGTGAACAGATTGATAGATTCATGAGGATCGATATATCATGAAGGGTCCGTAGGGGACAAGGAGGGAATGAGGAAATATGAATTTTTATGATCAATTGTGTCCCCTATCTTAGACCCCAACGGCTCCATGTACATGCTACAAGTACATGTATGTTCCCTCCACTTCCAGCTATGAAGACGCAAATACATTTGCGTCCAACGTTAACATGTCCTCTTTCAGATCCACCATGAATGGGTCGAATATTCCGTTCCTAAGTATGCCTTGCCACCGTCTTTATATGGTGCACCTTTCACGTTTTTCAGCTCTGGCGAGTTAGGCCCTGAATTCTGCCATCGAGCCTTTTCCTGCCTTCTGCCTCTGAATGCTCCAGCCTGGACCTGCATCTGTATCCATGACCTTTGTCTTACTCCCTGCGCGGCTAACGGTGCCTGGCTCGGCCTGTTGCCTGCCAAGACTGTATTTTGCCTTCAAGTTATCTGCTCCGCTCCTCGAAAAATACATTCCTGTCTAGTAGTTTAGGTAAACATCCTTCCAGCTGCAGAGCAAAGGGCCCGGCCTCACTGTCTCCGTGCAAGTAATTCATAGCTCCTGTTACCATGGTAGGCCCATGGCCCCTCGCATCCCATGTAGACACGTAGACGCTTATACACGCACTAGCAGTCAGTATAGAATAGCCTCTGCCCGAGAGACCTTTCCTTCCAGATAATACAGTTCCTTAAACACAAGATATTAGATACGATTTGGGATTAGGTTGTTCTGACATCCCAGACTTCTGTCTCCTCATGTAGGGCTAAATGTCAAGTCCCCTTCACCCTCCAGTTACACGTCAATCACACGTCATGCTGCTGCGCGCACATCTCTGCCATGTATTTCTGCTGACATTGCAGGATTCTCTTATGGATCCACCCACCTGTGACATCCTCATAATGACGTTTCTAGTACACGCCCTTATGCACGCCTATTGTAACGCCTTTTTCATTACGTATGTGTATTCTTATCTCTCCTCTCAGCTGTTACGCCTTCTGCATCTGCCTTTACTGTAATGCATTGACTATATATATGATAACCTGTCAATAAAGTATGGTCTATCCCTTCCCGAACCTTCGTGGTGACGGAATCCGATTGCCTGGTTCGAACCAATTCCTTTTTAAGGTATAAAACCCCTTTTAAAACCTCAAATATCACGGATTCTGCCTCTTATTTATTCTGAGTTATTCTTATTGAACTTTACCGCATAAATTAAGTATAGGTAATTTAAATTTACCACAATATACTAATAGGTCGGTTGTAAAGGAAAGAATCGGAGGGGGTACAGAACTAACTGCCTAATTAATATTCATGAGGCAGGTCGTAAATTGCAACTGCCTCTGATTGGTTACTTTCACAAGGACAGCAAAAAACACCAGACCAACATCCATATGAACATTTTTTCAAACTGGGTTTTTATAAAGCCATTCGAATATCTTAAAGGGCACGGGCCTGCTTTAAAAAAAGTTTTCCATTTTGAAAACATTTCAATGAAAGCAGGCAGTGGTTCCTCAGTCCATAGTTGCAAGGTGTGAGCCTGCTGTCTATATAACTTTTTGCAATATAGAGTAACCTTCCAGTATAAATACTATTCTTAAGATATACTTTTAAACTTTTCTCTCATTGGAAATGTACTTAACAGTGCAGCACACATGGGATATGGGAAACGTTGAGAGAAATAAAATATTTCTCCAACGTAGCACCTGTCTAAGAATGAATAATTATTTGGGACAAAGCCCTATCCACCATTGTTAATAGATGGAGATTTACATCATATGAGTTTAGCATGAAAACACCCATGTACCACTCATGGGATGTCCCCTCAACGTAAAGTAACACACAGCATTATTTAACTGGACAAAGCTCAACCGGATAATTCCAAAAACAGAAGACACTGGGTGGCAGAGCGTTTTTGATAATTGCTGTTCAAGACTGGAATTTGTTCCCAGATACTCTAAGAATGGAGTAGACCATCTGAAATGCAGAAAATATATAAAGGCTTGGCTCTTCCATCAGGCAAAATGAGAGAGGTTTTTGAGTAGCAGCTGAAAATTGGTTTATAACCTGTTTTAGTGCCTTGATACCCCAGTGGGGTGACAGATGTGCTCTATAAAACACATAAACATAAAGATTAGCATCACCTTTTGTGACTTTACAACAGCACTATGGGGCTTATTAACAAGCCAAGCGATATAATTATCGCCGCTTTAGCGGCAGAAAACTGCCGCTAAAACGGCGATAATGGGCTTGATAATATGCTCTATGGAATTCCAATTGAAACCCATGTTAGATGTGAAGGACACCTAACAAGGGCTTCAATTGGAATTCCATAGAGCATATTATCAAGCCCATTATCGCCGTTTTAGCGGCAGTTTTCTGCCGCTAAAGCGGCGATAATTATATCGCCTGGCCTGATAATATGCCCCAAAGTGTTGATAAATCTGTTCCTGCATGTTTTTTATTACTCATGCAAGGTTCTGTATTGGTGCAAACGTCCCATCAAAATCTCATTGCAGCCTGAAGATATAATAACACAGGTAGAAATATTTGCTTTTTTAAATCAGATTGCTCAATATTTTGTTGCAATTCTTAACTGAACACATATAAATCTCAGAAAAATAATGAGAGAAAAGTTGCCCTGAATGTATTGAGTCTTGCAATATTAAATGTGTGGATTTTCTTCAAGAATGTAGACTGCACAATGAGTGGATGAATTAAGTATTTATAAAGCTCGCAGCTGTCTGGAAGGTGTCCCATGGCTACCAAAGCTGAAAGGAGGACTCCTGACAAGGGCTAACTAGACTGATTGAGAGCCAAGTTTTCAGTTGTTTCTTGACATTTAATTAGATGGGTGAGTCACAAAATGTTAATGGTAAGGCATCCAGAGCAAGGAAGCTAAAAAGGAAAAGGAACAGCTGCTTAAATGAGAACCATGAATTCTCAGGGTTACCAATCAGAACTTGCTTATGGATCAGAATAGTCTGGTGGGATGGTACACTTGGACTCTGTCTCTCAGATAACGAGGTCTGCTGTGGTGAACAGCTCTAAAGGTGAAAAAAGGGACATTTAAAATGAATGCACAATCGTACTGTGAGGCAAAGCAAATGTTTTAGATTCCCTGAGCCAGAGTCCCGCCTGGGAATACCTAACAGGAGCCTAGGAGCAACATTTTGTATTAACTGTAGCTGACTCAGAAGATATTCAGGAAGACCCAGATAAAGGATGTTGGCATAATTGAACCTGGAGGGGATAATAGACTGAACCACGGGTTTCCTCGTGGATTTAGGAACTAGCTATAGGAGTTTGTTTAAGCTTTTTAGAAAGGAAATGCAGACACCTGTGACTACTTTCACTTGTAAAGCAAAAGATCAATAGTTCCATAACAAATTTGACTCCCAGATTCCGAACATCCTCCTCAGGAATAGATGGACCAGACTCTGATAACCACAAAGCAGTGGACCAAATAGAAGGAGAGCTGTGGAAAAGCAGTATTTCAGTTTTGATGAAATTGATTTGAGGACATCTGCTTTACATCCAAACTCCACTTTTAACATACTAGACTGAAATGAATTCTGATGTTCGCTGTTGGCCTCAGAAAAGGACAACAGAAATTGAGTGTCATCAGCATACAACACAATTTTTTAACCAAATTGCTGGATAAACTCTGCTAAAGAAGTCAGATATAAATTGAACAATGTAGCTGTTGCAATATGCAAATCAGTCTTGATTCTGTTCCTCATGGGAACAGTCCAGCCCTAACTTCTAAGCCAGATCTTCCCTGACCGGAAACAAGCATTCTGGGACTGGTAAGGTAGATGATGGATGGAGCACTGAAACTTTTCAGACACTCACCCCCAGTCACTCATCTCCTTGTGTTTGCTTTCTTCACCCTGCATTGGCAGAGTATACCCAGACGTGGGTCCCTTACTCACTTTGCCACTGGATCAAGCTAGCCTGGCTGATAGGGGGTGTAACCCCGAAACCAGTGCCAGGATGCTTGTTTCCCATCCAGGAAAGACCTGGCTTGGCAGTGCAGGCTGGACTGTTCCCATTGGGAACAGGGTCAAAACTGATTTGCAGATGGCTGGGCCTAAACTGGGGTGGCGAAGTGAGCTAAAAAACAATGATGGATTCAACCCAGATATGTGACTGGGGTTGAGTGTCTGAAAAGTTTCAGTGCTCCATCGGCTTCTCGTGTTTGATTTGATCGCCCTAAGTTGGCAGGGTATGCCCAGATGTGGGTCCCTTGCTCACTTTGCCGCTGGATTCAAGCGAGCCTGGCTGACATAGGGTGTTACCCTGAAACCAGTCCCAGGATGTTTCTCTTCAGGACCAGGGAAGACCTGGCTTGGCAGTTCGGGCTGGGCTGTTCCGATTAGGAACAGGGTCAAGACTGATTTGCATATGGCTGGGTCTGAACTGGGGTGGCGAAGTGAGCTAAAGAACGATGATGGATTCAACCCTGGCCTGTGACTGGGGGTGAGTGTCTGAAAAGTTTAAGCGCTCCGTCCATCAACTCCTTGTGTTTACTATGTATTGATTTGCACCCACAGCCCAGTCCTAGCCAGAGATCCCTGTGATGAAAATCTACAAGGACCAGACTGAAGCATAGAGCAAAAAGCTATAACAGAACAGATCCGTTCAGATAGGAAGTTCACCAAGAACAGCAGAGAGCCGTAGAGGTAGCAACAACAATAAATGGCAGCGGAGCGATGCCCATATCCACAGAGGAGGATGTTGTCACTCGAGACTCAGACTCTGACTGCAGTTCCAGCTCACCCAGGGAATCGGACACGGAACTGCCTAAAGTGACACCCGGAACTGCTGATGAACTCATAGAGTATAGCTGCCATGCCGTGAGAACTAAACTCATTCACTGAGATAAGATCCACCATAGGTACTTGGGGGGTCTCAGGAAATTTGTTCTGGATCCCTACACCTTAAGCTTCTCTTTCTAACTTACTGCTGGGTGATGGGGAGCAGGAAGTTGCTCCTGGATTGTCACAACCCCCCTGTTTGTGGTCCACATGGCCGTAGGTTCACCAGTGAGTGCTTGTGTTTTGACGGCAAGTTTGGATGGAGGTGTGTTGCCTTCTTGTCCTGGGGTGTGGGAATTGGGCTACTTGTTGTTTGATTCTTGGAGGCGGGATTAAATGTCACAACCCATTTGCTCTCTAGATTATGTCCCAATACTGCATGAATGTGATAAAATGTGGAATTGAGACCAGATGGTGATTAATATTGAATGTCCGTAATGACATGCGGTGGTCGCCCACATGAATTACAAACTCATCTCCTGGAACATTAGGCAAATGAATAACATGACCAAGCAATACAAGGTGCTTTCATATCTCAATAGAATGGGGTCCGCACTGTGCTCCTACAGAAAACACACCTAACGGCTAAGGAAGGGACGGCACTTTCAGAGGAGATGGCAGGGACAGGCCTACAACACCACCTATTCAGCTTACACAAGAGGAACACTGATCTGGATATGCCCAGGGGTCCTCCTTCAACACACTGGAGACCAGATTTACCCAGCGGGTAGGTTTGTGGTAATAACATGTTAGCTAGAGGGCTTTGATATAGTGATGATCAATATTTATTTTCCAAACTTAGAGCAGGGAGCATTTCTAGCAGACTTTTTTTGGGGGGGGAAAATCTGTTTGAAAACATGTTAGCGGATATCATTTACACTAACTTTGGGCGGAAAACTGCGCTACGCTCGCGGAGTGTGCGTAGCGAGCGCAACAACGCGCTATGTGATGCGCACATAGAACAGTGCAAAAACGCGTAGTGTAGTGTAGCGGGCATTTTTTTTCTCGCTCGCGGTCCTCAACATCAAGTTGGTGACCGCGAGCGAGCAAAATAAACATCCCGGCGAGACTTTTTCCTCGTTTGCGATCGGCAACATCAAGTTGCCGATCGCGAGCGTGGAAAATAAACCTGCTGGCGAAATTCTCAACGCGCGGAGGTCAGGTTTCTCATTGCGAGTGGTCGCGTAGGCTCGCGACAACTCACGATGAGAAACGACCAGTCCGCGTTGAGAAAGCTGCTGCTCGAGTACAAATCTACTTGAGCGGCAGAAAATGACCGCTTGCACTGTGCATGATGCTGTTCGCAGTGATTGCACAGTGCGGACAAGCATCCAGCACTGAGCAATCATTGCGAACAGCATTTCCCTACCGCACTACGCAGTTCGCGTAGCTACATGTAGTGCAAAGTGCACTTCACGTAGCGTAGTGTGGCGAGACTACGTAAACTACGTCCAGGGTTTAATTTCCACAAAGGCATTTTTGTCATAAATAAGTTGCCACCATGCATATACACATATAAGAACAATACAATGCAAAGGTACTGTTTTCTCTCAAGGTACGGGGTGCCGCTCTGCCCAATATCTCCGTGGGTATCTTTCATTATTTGTGTGATCTATAGCCATATCCATCAACAATACATATAGACATTTACTTTACCACTCCAACTCCCAGTGCAATATATGTTTACTCATTTCCTACACCATATTTAGAGTGAAAACACAGACCCAGGCACAGAATACAGTAACCAGCCGTGTGGGACATCTAATTGATCCCACAGGCTGCAGATTAAGGGCAGTCTCACTGGCTCTCCCGAGTGCAATAGGCCATACGCTGTAGTTGTTGAAGGAACAAACAAAAGAAAGAGAAAGCATACTCCGATCCAGGAAATTCGCTTTGCTCGCTAACATGAAAGGAAACTTAACCAAAACGTCTAAAAAACCAACAACTGCCAGGAGTCTACGTGTTTCGACTGTGGAAAGGAGCTATGTATCGAGAATTCAGGGGGAGGATGGGGGGGTAAGACCTATCCATAGAGCAGAGCGAGTGGGGCAAAGCGCTTGGCGCAGCCTCCATGCGCCTAACTACTCTTCAGAACCAGACCCGTCGCCCTGAGGGTCCTGGTCCAGTACATGACATGCCTCCCACGACCGGGCAATATGGCTCCATGGCTCCGCGTACGGCTTACGCCACTTAGTAGTCTTGTCTTCTGAGATTAGTACCCGTTCCTCTGCTCGGACCCAACATGTAACATCTGCTTCCCATGTGGCTACCGGAGGCAGAGTCTTTGCTTTCCAGTGGAGCGCAATTCTCCTCTTGGCCAGGAGAAAGGCCATATCTACGAATCTGTGCCCCAACTTGCGGGATTTGAGTCTCGAAAAGAAGCCCAAGGGACAAGCCCCAGGGCTGTTCAGCAAAGTGCGAGACAATCCTCTATTGACCAGGGCTACAATCGTGCTCCAGTAATTAGAGAGCAACGGACAAGACCAGATCATATGGTCAAAGTTTGCCTTCCCCAAAAAACACCTAGCACAGGACTGATCATCCCTATTGTAAACCACATTCAACCGATGCGGTGTGAGGTAAGTTCTATGGAGAATGTTGAATTGAAGGGCTTTAAAAGCCGTGTTCCTTGAGACCTTTTTCGGGCTTGCTCGGACTTTCTGCCATTCTTTATCTGTCAATGGTCTACGGTAACGTCCGGGGTGCCAGCTCCCTTATGGCTAGGTAAAGCCAGCATATCAGGTGTCCTGCGGAGCCCAAAGTCACTACCGCTTCCAGGGCCGGATGAGTATCCGGTTCGCCTGTGGCAGCACCCCACAGCTCCGACACAGCCCCCGGAGCTTATGATAGTTCAAAAATTGACCCGGGGGGAAGTTCATGGTAGTCCAGAAAATCAGCCAATGGGAGCCACTCTTTATCTCTGTAGCAGTGGCCCACCTTCTGTACTCCCGCCTCCCACCAACCCATCAAATGACACAGTGTAAGGGGGGGTTTCAGCCCTGTCTGGGGAATGTCCGCGAGCGGAATGCTCGGGCTGTAAAGCAATCTCCCCCGTGAGCGGGCCACACACCTGTCCCAACACTTCACCGCCACCGAAAGTAACGTCCCCATATGTTGTATCTTCAGACGACGGTTGAGGATCCTGGGAAGTAACTTAGTATACAATGCCCCGTCGGGAAGTGAGAACGTATTCAAATATCTGCCATCTAGCTATCTGACCACCCATTGGAGTTGGGCCGCCAAATAGTACGCTTCAAAATCTGGGGCTCCTAATACTCCATCCGTAAGTGGGAGGCGAAGAGTTTGTAGCGACACTCTATTGCGGCCACAATCCCATATGAGATCTCTAAGAAGTCCATCCAAATTCCTAAACCACGATTTCGGTATCAACACTGGAAGATTAACAAAATAATACAATATGCGCTGGAGAACAATCATTTTCGACAATGCCAGCCGAGCCATAAGCGGCAACTTGAGAGCACGCCAGAAGGCCACCTCCGATCTCAATGCCCTCAAGGTGCCTCCTAAGGTTTCCATTGAACAAGTCTGCCTGTGTATGGTAAATCTGAATCCCCAGATATTTAACAGACACAGGTGTCCACGCCAGAGTAGCCGGTAGACTCAGTGGCCTGGGCATGGTGTGGTGTAACGGGAACACAAATGTTTTTTTCCCATTCCCCAGCAGGCCCGATAGAGCGGCAAACTCATCCAGAATGTCCAGTACCTGGCGAACTCCCGAAGTCCTGTCCCGCAAATAGATTAGAACATCATCCGTGTAGAGCAAAATTATATGGTGAATTCTGTCGAGGGTCACCCCCAATCCCTCACTCTCCCTCCTCATTCTCGCCGCCAAAGGCTCCATGGCAAGAGCGAAAATCAGCGGCGACAAGGGGCACCCCTGCCGGGTCCCTCTGTAAATGGGATATGCCACAGAGATCATGGTCCCCGGTCGCACACGAGCTGTAGGGTTTCCATAAAGCAGTCGGACCCACTGCAACCCCCCATCTCCCATCTGCAGTACACCCATTACCGCAAATAAAAAATCCCAGCGTAAGGTGTCGAAGGCTTTTTCCAAATCTATCACCACTACCACTGCATCAGGGTAATCTCGCAGGTCCGGATGAAACATAACATGGTATAATCTCCTAAGGTTACTGGATGTGGAGCGTGAGGGGATAAAACCACTCTGATCCGCATGCACCAGTCTGCACATGTGCGGGAGGAGTCTCATGGCTAGTGCTTTACTTAACATTTTGAGGTCCATATTTAACATGGATAATGGTCTGAATTCAGTTTAGGGTGGACCAATTTAGATTTGGGCAGTGGGATCACCAGCGCTTCCCGAAGTGAGGGCGGTAGGCGCGTGTCACAGAGTGCTGTGGCATACATGTGTTCCAACTGTGGAGCCAGAATGTCCATATAGGTACTGTATAATGTTTTCCCTCTAGCCATTTCCCTAATAGCTGCCCTGATCTCGCCTGCCTTGATAGGCGAGACTAACTGGTCCTGGACATCTTGGTATGTCAGCCCCGGTGATCCATACAGGGACTCATAGTATTCCCTAAATGCATCGTTTATAGCCCTCGGGGAGGAGAGAACCTGACCCTGACAATCCGTGACACTCACTATGGGTGAACCTTTACAATCAGGTCTGATTAACCAAGCCAGCAGTCTCCCAGCCCTACCCCCTCCCCATGTTGCATGGCCTGATACGTTTTATAATTTAGAGCTCTCAGTCTGTTCCAGGTGGCACTGTAAAGGCTTTTCACTTCCGGTAGTTTCTTCTGATTCTGGACCGTTCCCGCAGTTTTCCTATCTAGAGTCAGGATTTGGACCTCTAAGTCTGTCAATTCTTGTGTGACCAGTCGTCGAGTGCCAACAGTCTTGCCCAGAGAATGCCCCCATGTCACCACTTTAAATGCCTCCCATTCCACCAGCGGAGAGCTGGCGGTTCCCTGATTGACGGAAAAATAATCAATTAAGGCCTCGGAAAGACCCTGACGAAACCCATCGTCTTCTAGCAGCGACGGGCCCAGCCGCCAACGTGGGATTGGGGATCTCTCCAGGACCGGGACAAACCCCATTAGTAGAGGGCTATGGTCAGAAAGGGATCTGCCGAGATATTCAGCGCCGGTCAACATGGGTGACAAAGTGGCCGAACAAAAGAATATGTTCAAGCATGTGTGCAGGTCATAAAGATGTGAATAATAGGCATATTCTCTGCACCCATTGTTATGCAGTCGCCAAACCTCATGTAGGTCCCAACCCGTGGCCCAGGCCCTTAGTCTCTTGGTGGTGGCATCCACCGTGGTGCCCTGCAGAAGAGGAATGGATCTATCCCACTGTAAATCATAAACACAATTAAAGTTGCCTCCCAGTAGTAAGGTCTCATGGGGAAACCCCACCAAAACCCCAGACAGCCGGTCCATAAACGGTAGCTGGTCTCGGTTAGGGCCATACACACTGCCCAATGTGATCTCCCTGCCCTTCAAAGTGCCTGTGATCACCACATATTTTCCCTCAGGATCTAACACTTTCCGAGTAAGCTGGAAGGGCACTACCTGGCCTAATCCATATCAGCGCTCCCTGGGAGAAGGCCGAGTATGTAGTTGCAAAAAGTTGACCCCGCCATCTGCACCTCAGGCGCGAAACCTCCCCTTCAGTAAGATGGGTCTCCTGAAGTAGAACCACTTGCACCCCCGTCTTTTGATATAATTCAGAACATTGTAGTGCTTAGATGGTGACCCCATGCCCCTAATATTCCAGGTCATAAACTTAACCTCTTCAGGGCTACCCGCAGAGTCAGCCATCATTTCGGTTAGCAAACCCCCCCAACCCCCTAACCCTCCACCCCCCATCTATATGGAAACCACCCTCCTGGCATATAACAAAAAACCCCATCAAAACAACTCCCCATCCTAAGAGCGGATTGACAACTGTCAGCTGCCCAAACACTTAAACAAGTTGCATAGTGGAAACTCACACCAGGTCGGAAAGATCCAAGGCTAACTGCACTAGCACCTGTGAGGGGCGCAGCGTGTCAGGAAACCAACAAATCGTCCGAAAAACTGTCCTCACACAGCAGTAGCCGTAGTAGGCCGTTCCAACCTGCACCCGGGAGCGCCCGTCCAGAGAACCCCCCCTCCGCCACCCTCAACATCCAGCAATAGCCTGAGTGCTCTCAAGATACAATCCCGCCCAGGTAGATCGGAAAAGGGTAAAAAGACAATACAAAGAGGCAGGAGAGAAAAAGAAAGGAAAACCCCCTCCCCTCCCCAAGACTTCCAGTCCTGCATGTCATTCGAAAGTTGTGCAGTCCCTAAGGGCAAGGTGCCGCCGGTGGTCTGGGAGGCATCCAAATAGTTTTCTTCCTTGCCACACTTCGCCTCTGAGTCTTTCTCTGATGAGGAGGCCCCAGACCGCATAAGAAGGGAAACAGCTTCCAGTGCCGCAGCTCTCTCTGTTGCCGTCTGGGACGGACTCGGCCTCTTGAACTCCGTTTTCTTTTGCCGTTTCCACAGCTACCTCCCCGAGCTCTCAGCTCCAGACAGTCGCCGTTCTGGCCGAGTCTGTGAAGGGCGCTTCGCTTGGTATGACTCAACCCAGTCCCAGGCCGCTTTAGGCTCGTCGCAAAAGTGGGTTGTCCCATCCAGCATGATCTTGAGCCGGGCCGGGAACATCAGCAAATATTGCACTCCCTCTTCATGCAAGGCTTTTTTAATATCTAGGAAGGAGGAGCGGCACCGTTGTACTACCAGTGTAAAATCTGGGAACAGTGTGACTCTACTGTTCTCTATGAGAAATGGTCCAGCCTCCCGAGCCCTCCTAAGTAACAAATCCCTGTCACGGAAAGGAAGCAGTCTGGCCACCGCAGCACGGGGCGGCCGGCCAGGCGCCGCCGGTCGAGCAGGCACCCGGTGAGCCCTTTCCAGAGTGTAAAATGGGGAAAGGCCCTGAGGTGCCACAAAGTCCTTCAGCCATGTTTCCTGATATTTGACCATGTCCTGTCCTTCCACTCCTTCCGGAAAGCCCACCACTCGCACGTTGTTTCTTTGATTGCGCCCTTCCGCATCTTTCTCCAGCTGATTGAACTTGGCTGGCCAGTTCACCCACCTGGGCCGACAGAGCCTGCTGGGCTGGTGCCAGCACTTCCAGGGACGATTCAGTCTTTTTCACCCGGTCTGACAGCTTAGCATGTTTGGCGCGCAACAAACCAAGGCCTACCACCACCGTGCTAATGTCCTGATGCAGGGTCGCTTTGGTGTCTGCTATTGCCTCAAGGATTTTGGCCAGTTGCTGATGAACTGGCACCTCCGCCTGATCCTCCCCAGCATCTTTCATGGCCGTGTCCAGCTTGCCGTCCTCTTGATCCAGGGGGGACCAATCTGCTTCCCCCGTGGCTTCCCCATGACTGGTACCACTCATTCCCTCGCTTTGGCCCAGGTTCGGCAGGCCTTGGGTGAGCAGGAAACTGTTGCCTGCCTGTCTGGCACCCACCACTCCAGGGTCATACTCCATCTGGCGGGTCACCTCTGGAACCCTCCTGTGAATCGCAGCCTAGGCCAGTGCCCAGTTCAGACCACACCTCTCGCTTCTCAAGACCAATGATAATGGGGATGGGTCACCTTCAGTCACTACAGGGGGGTGTACGCAATCACCTCACAGAACCATACCCTGCATTCTTGGCAGATTTCTCCAGCGTCAAAGGGGAACGTGTCGTCACCCAGCGTTCAAGCCCCAGAGCCGGTGCCTCCTTTTCATGCAGTGTGGGCAGCTGACCAGGGCCCCAGGCCTTCCCCCAGGGCCGTCCGCCAACCCAGTATGTCATCAGGCAGGTGCCTGCAGCGAGCTGTCTCATCTCCAGTCAAACTACAACTGCAAAGGAGACCCCACTCTTCATCGCTCCCCCCTACTGAGATACTCCCTGGTTACCAGAATAGCCCCCTTATTTACAGATTAGCATTAGCACGCAAAATAGGGGCTATTTGCCAGGTGGCACAAACCACACCCACTAACAAGGGATTACTCCTTCTTTTTGAGTCTCCATTAGCTACATGTGCATCAAGACGTATTTCTTTGCACTCCAGATATCCATGCTTTGGTACACGAGGCTGAATACCTCACTGAACCATTTCAGACCACAATCCAGTCTTCTTCCATTTGGCGTTGGAGCAGATAAGACCTGCGTGGAGACTAAAGCCTGTCTCATTGAAAGATCTGGTCTTTCGAGATGCCATTGCAGATTGTTTCCAGCAATACTTTGAGGACAAAGTGGAGTGTGATGCTTGTAAGGCCGTACTCAGAGGAAGGTGCATTGCAGTCGGTAAAGGTGAAATACACTTTAATAAACATTGTCATATCCATGGAAGTGGCATTGAGGGATATAGAAAAAAGTACACTGGGTCACACAGACTTACAGCAGGGATCGATCATTGTGGAACTCCAAACAAAACAGGGAACCTGGCTCTATATAGGCAGGATGAAATCTACTGGCATTTCAGTCACTACTACTCTGAACTTTATACGAGCAACTCCAAGCGTGCAGGAAGTACCACTGATAATTTCCTGGAGCCCTTACCTTTCACGGCTCTTACACCTCAGGTGGAGGCGGAGATAGGGGCCAATATTACCCTGCAGGAAATCCAAATGACCATAAAAACTTTGGCACCGGGCAAAACAATCGGAACAGATGGGTTTCTTGTTGAGCTCCAAGCCACATATGCAGACAAGCTGGCCCCTAAGCTTGCAGATATTTACAAAGCAGCTAAAGATCTGAGCCTTCTGCTCTCTTCCATCTGAGAAGCGCTGGTTGTGCCATTGCTAAAACCAGGGAGACCTGCGAATTCTTGTAGAGTTTACCGGCCATTATCAATGCTCAACATTGACTATAAAATCCTCAGCCGGATCTTTGGAACAAGACTCCTTCTTCACATGACAAAATTAATACACCCCAATCAAGCAGAGTTTATCCCTGGCTGATACATGGTGATCAACATCAGGAGACTGTTGACATTACTAGAGGCTGATGCTTATAATCGTGAGGGAGCAGCGGTATTAAGGTAGACATATAGAAGACATTTGACAGCTTAGAGTGGAGCTTTCTCTATGGCATAATGGAGCGTCTCCGATTGGGACATGGATTGATAGCCTGGACTAGGTTACTGAATTTGGATCCCAAGGCCAGAGTCCAGACTGCACCGAGTATCTCAGAGAGCTATAGGGTGGGCTGCCGGACCAGGCAAGGATGCCCCTTGTTGCCCTTGCTCTTTGCACTGTTAATCGAATCACTAGCTGCCTACGCTAGAACTGGTGATAGATATCATCTACACCTGTTTAGCGCATTTAATTTACCTATCAGCCCCTTGTAAAGTGGTATCTCATATACCCATGGCTAGTAAATTTTATGCTACAGGTGGGCTTGCAGCGCTGCTTGCGCCACCCACCAAAGTTGCCTTTCAAACCTGTCTCAGGCCTCTGCCATTGCAGAGCCTGCACACACAGGTTACTGCCGCTGTGACGTGGCACATAAAGTGGTTGCCACGTCTGTGACTCCCTTTTACTATGTATCAGTCACCCCTAAGGTAGGCCCTAACTAGCCCTATGGGCAGGGTGCGGTGTAGGTAGAAGGTAGGACATAAACCTTAACTGTGTGGCATGTCCTGGTAGTGACAAACAGCCTATTTGGTTTCTCACTGCTGTCAGGCTAACCCTACATAGGAATGCATTGGGGATTCCCTGATATGTGTTTCAGTGGTAATTCCTGACATGAGAGGAGTAGCGTGATCAAGTTTGGTATGTTTGGAATAGTGGCGATGAATGCTGCGTAATGGTGTTCACAGATTTATTTTAGGAATGAGCATTTCTGTGTGTTATGTGACTTTGTGCCTGCATATGTATTGACTGTCTGGCCTTGGAGGGTCAGGAGCTGGGAGGTGCAGTGGCTCCAGAGGGTCTAGGTAAGTCAGCACTAGGCTTAATAGGCCTGATCTGCATTTGGAGTTGTGGGGGGAGTAGCACCTGAACCAGAATAGGGCTGTGCCTGACTTCCACAATGGTGGCTCTGCCCCCCTTTGGTGTGTCTAGTGTCAGAGCCTATACTAACATTGGAGAGTGTTGTGCACTTGACAAGTGCCCCCCAGAACTCGTTTGGTCTGGGTCCAGGGCTCAGTACCAGGGCAGAACAAAGACCATGTGTAATATAAATATTGGGGCTGTGACCCCATGTGAACTGAGCTTGCTTGGAACTGAAATACTTCCAGAGGACTGCTAGGTGTCAGGGACTGCCTGGGACTACCTGGTGCCTGCTGGGAGGCTGAGAGGACTGCTCCTCTGCTAGGGGACCCTGCATGCTTGACTGCCAAGGCCCTGTCATCTGCCCCAATGATCTCTCACGGCTTGGGATCCAGCCCTGCAGTACTTTGGAATAGCACCGGGCGAGTGCTTTATCTTTTGTCACCAAGCTCGTGGTTAGCACTCAGAGTTCCAGTGGTTGTCTCTGCCTGTCTGGGGAACTGGTGCTGTTGTTTCACTTCAAGGAAGACAAATGCTGGGGGAGTGCTTCCCCTCACCACAACTAGCATTGATTGGCGCGGTGTGATTACCATATGTCCCCGGTGTGGTGAGTTTGTGAACACCTCCCTGTTTTGCCTGTTAGAGTGTCTCAACCAATCACGAAGGAGACACTCTTTATTAAAGTGCGGACATTGTGAGTAACAAATGATGGCAAAGGCATTTGAGAAAGGCATTAGCTGAAACGCGTCATGCCGCATTCTTCTGGCTGGAATAAACAAGAGTTCCTGGTAACCTGTGTGGGCTTGTTTCTTTCTTAACAGGAAGGGTTCTGGTGTCTATGTTTTGTGCAGCCACGAGCACATAAAGCCCCCATCCTTGAAGTGTTCGGCGTAAACAGTGGCGAACTGTGGTATGTCTCAATGTGTTTGGGGATACGCCGAACCGCCGCGTTCCTCGAGGGCACCGTGCCAAAATTGGTTTGGACTGTGACTGCACGGCAACGCGCTGACTTACCTAAGGATTGTGTGTTCCGGTGCCGGGTGGGAGAATGGCGGCAGGATGAAGGTCCAGGCAACCCGTATTCCCTCCACTGCAACTTTCAGGCATAAACAATATATATATTTTCCTCCACATCGACTCTCCACTTAATCGGGTTAGTCCAGCCGCACTTTCCCTCGTATCAGAAAAAATGACAGCGAGGCACCGGGTCCAAGTGCTTAGTGAGATTTATTGTTGCATGTTGTAAATCTCTCAGCAACACCCCACAAGAAAAAGCCTACACATTTCAGCTTCTGCCTTCAACCGGGCTATTCCGCCTACCCCACAATCTGTGTTTAAAAAGAAACAAGGGACTCATGCATTCGCATCCTACATTTCCTGTTGGCAACATCTAGTATGTAATGTTAGATATTATTGTCACAGTGTTTTGGCCATGTTGAAGTTCTCGGGGGAAATCTTGGAGCAGTAACATTAAATCAAAAAAATGTCAGATTGAAAACCCTCAATGGAGTAAATAAGAGGGAAGGGAAATGGAGATACATGCAGCACTCAATAAATTACTATGACTGGAAAATGAGTATTCTACCATAAGTATCTGCACAAAAGCATATACAAACACATAAGTGATTTAGGTAGTAACACAAATAATATAAAGGTCCCGTGTAAATGTGACACTTTGCAGATCGTACATTTTCCAGAATATTTATATCTATATACAAATGTAATTTGGAATAATCAACCTCGATCCAGCAGGGGTCATTATTAAAGGATAAAGTGCTAATGCTTCCTATCATATTGCATGAATCCCATAAAGTGCATTAACATATTTCTAATGCATCCATTAGCAAAATTGTTCAAGATTACTCCATCCACCAAATGCTTGATGGAATGTAAAGTGCAAATGCATCCATAAACAACCCGCTCATATTATAAATAACCACTATAAAGGGGATATACATAAGTAATTTCCAGAAATCCAAGTACGTCCGCTAATCCAATCATAATTTTAAATACATACAATAAATATTTCAATATTCTATTGATATAGACAGGAGTACAAATATGTATATCCCTGTTCGCCTAAAAATTATAATAGAATCATCAGAGACTGCATCCCATAATCCAATGAATAATACAACCTTACCCCACTATGTTGATGTACCCAAGATGTTGTGAGTCGCTAAACTTAATGTACAACAGTGTCTCAGAGACTGTTTCCTTAAAGGAAAAAAAGGGATGCATTTTAAAAAGAAAAATGAAACTGTTCAGTTTCATTCTTAGGGGCAGGCAGTGGTCCCTGGGACCTCTGCCTGCTCTTAAAAATTATTTACGCACCCATTCACAAAGGGGAAGGGGTTCCCTGGGCACACGTTCCCCTTTGCGAGTGGTAAACTGTGAGTGTTTTGAGGCCGCAAATGCGGTCGCAAAACAACAGTACATGGCATGGTGACTCGCTATTAGTAAGGAATGCCCCTTCCTAATAGAAAGAGTCGCGAATGCTATTTTGCGAGTCACTGACTCGGAAAATTGCATTTGTACATGCCAGACACCTTTTTTGCAGTCGCAAACGGGCCCATCTCCCATTTGCGGCTGCAAAAAAGGGTTGTACATCTGGCCCAAGATGAAAGTATGTGGTTGGCCTTAGCCTGCACATTTGGGGGAGATG
Organism: Triturus cristatus; assembly: GCF_964204655.1. NCBI lineage: Eukaryota > Metazoa > Chordata > Amphibia > Caudata > Salamandridae > Triturus > Triturus cristatus. The sequence goes on along the minus strand of NC_140589.1, from coordinate 549,067,625 downwards.
AGGGAGTGTATGAAGTTACATGGTTTTCCTTTATGGTTCATTGAGCGGTGGCTGGCGACCAGTGGCGCAAAACAAAACCGTTTAACATCACGTCCAGAGCAAAGCAGGGGTGGGTTCTCCAGAGAGAGGGTAATGTAAGGGGTCATGGGGGAGCACTGGATGGTGAGCAGAAAGCAAAAAAAGCATTAAAAAACCTCATACACCTCAGCAATGAAGAACATAGCTAGAACAGATGTAAGTGCCCAGGCGAAGAATCGAGAGATATAAGTAGGGAGATGGCCATTCAGTTGCTAACAAGGAATGTTAATAGGTTACGCGCGAAAGGGAGAAGGGGTAGGATTTTACAATATCTAAGGGATTCCCTGCCACAAATAATAATCCTGCAAGTAACCCATCCGGTGAAGAGGGAGTGCATCGAGATTTTTAAAAAACAAACTTGGGTTCAGCAAGCGGTCTGTTCTGATCTGAGCGCAAATATAAGAGGAGTTGCAATATGAGTAAAAAAGCAGGTCAAGGCATACATATTAGATATAGCAGTGAATGGGAGAGGCAGGTGGATCGTAGCAAAAACGAAATTCCATGAGAGATTAATAACACTAGTAGGGTACTACGGTCTGAACTGTGATGACATAGAGCCATTAAAAGCAGAGTTTACTAATATGCTGGAGTTTCCTAACCCGGTAATTATGGCTGGAAATTTTAATGTAATAATGTATGTAAAATGGAATAAGCAAAAAAAAAGCAGAGCAATAGCTACCCCTAAATCACGTATATATTTAGAGACAATGATAAAACAAAGCACTCTTTGCGATTTATGGTGGGAGAGGTCGGGTTGTTTGCAAGGCACCTCCTTTAATAACAAAAAATAAGTACACAGGTCTAGAAATGATTACTTTTTGGTAAGATTGAATCTGAGAAGATATCCGGGACATTGTCTACATGACGGCCCATCACTCAGACCATTCTGCAGTTACATTAACAATTGAACAATTAGTAGGCCCGCAGAAAGGAAATGCACATTGGCTCGTAGCATCCTTACGGATAATGAAGCAGTGGACCACTTCAATAAAGAGGTAGGCGAGTTTCTTAAGAACAATATAGAGTCTGCTTCCACTGTAATGGTGTTGGATACTCTTAAAGCCTACATAAGGGGTAAAATCACGAGTATGCTCTGCTTCAGAAATAGGAGTTATAGAACTGGGGTGAGCCGGTTTGAAGAGGAAATGACAGCTCTAGAGCCCTTTATATCAAAAGCAAGGATGGGGGTCATAGGCTCTCAGGAGAGCAAAGCCTACGCTCGCTGAAAAATCAACTACAAACTTTTCTGCAGATGCAGATTAAGAAGCAATGGGAGGCCAGAAATCTGGCCCATTTTAAATAGAGGGAGGGAGCAGGGAAGCTGTTGGCTTGGAAGGATAAAGCGGACAAAAACAGAAAACAGATTAAGGAAATCAAGGGCACACAGTAAGGTGTTAAACTAACTAATGAATCAGAGATAGAGGAAACCTTTAAGGCTTACTTTCAGGAACTATATGCTAAATAGGGGTTAGTCTCAGGTGATGAGGTTGACCACTGATTAAGTCTGAAAACCATAGAATCCCTGGATTTGAATCAGCAAAACCTCCTAAATCAGGCAGTCACTCAAGATGAGGTTAAGAAGGTTATTCATACAAGCAAAGGGGGAAAAGGTGCAGGGCCAGATGGAATACCAATGGAGCTATATAAAATCTTGGGTGATATGCTAATCCCGTTTATGACATCAATGTTTGTGGATATTCTAGAGAAAAGACTACAGCTGCCTAAATCCTAGGATGAGGCGATAGTAACACCGATATCAAAACCAGGGGAAAACCCATCTAACTGCGACTCATATAGATCGATATCACTGCTCAACGCAGATTAAAAAAATGCTTGCGAAAATCTTATTAGAAAGATTGGAAAAAGTAGTTGGCAGGATAATACATAGGGATCAGAAAGGGTTCATTAAGGGTAAGTACCTAGACGTATTAACATACAGCCTGATAGGGGCTATTGATCTCGCTACCGCTAATTAAATCCCCCTAGCTGTGGTGACTTTAGATGCACCAAAGCTTTTGATGGAGTAAATTGGTCATATTTGGCTACTATTCTAAAAAAACACAAGTTGGGAGATAAATTCTGTAAGGTTATTCAGTCAATATACCAGGATCCTTCAGCAAGAATATTAGTAAAATAAAATTTGACTGCTTCTTAAAAAATATTCAGAGGTCCTAGACAAGGATGTTATTCTCCCCTCTTTTATTCAATCTCTACATAGAGCCCTTAGCACATAAGATCAGAATGGCAGAAGAAGGTAGCACTTTCTGTAGACGATTTATTGGTTTATACTTCGGATCTCTCGCCCGCCTTGCCGGTTATATTACAGATTTTGGTAAAGTGTCTGGGTTTGCAGTAAATGCTGGGGAAATGGAGGTAATGACATGGGATCTAGAAGTAAGCAACCTGTTGATCAAAAAAGAAATTAGATACCTGGGTCCAAAGATTGTACAGGACATCAAGGAAATCCCAGAAATCAATTTGAATAGCACACTAAGGAACTGTATATGGATAATAAAGGGATGGGTACATCTTCCCTTAACAATGTTCGGGAGGGTGAACCTGGTGAAAATGGTGGTATCGCCTAAAATCACATTGTTGAAAATTGAAATAACGATGTGAGTAAGCATTCACTAAAGACATGAATTCCCCTTATATGACCGAGTTTCTCCCGTTATGTTGACCAAAGTCTGGACTCCATTTTGTATTGTCATGCCTCCACGTGCGTAGCACGAGAAGAGTCCTATCTTCGTGTTAGTTGCTCTTGTAATCTGCCTAGTAACAGTCTATAAATAGTCCCTTTGTCCGTCTGGCGCATGCCCAGACTTGACCACATCTGTTATCAGTTAGTCCTTGCTTGACCAAGTTTACGCGGGCTCAGGAAATTAGTTACTCTGCCCACATATTGATTCTGTATCGAAAATGACCATAAAAGGTAATACTCTTTGCCTCATGTTGTATCCACCCACTTGTGAGCCCCTCTGTTGTGTATAAAAGGGGACCGTGTACGCAAATTCTTTGTGCTACCCTATGCAATACTGAAGAGTGTTGTATGGGTTGTAGGACCACCCTTAAGGGTTAATAAACTTTGTCTTTGTACTTTGCAGTTTCCGTGCCAACTTCCTTGTAGATTCCATTTGCAGGAGAGCGAACTCTTGTGTCCTGCTGGCCTAGCTGGGGCCTATACTCATCAATTGGCGCCCGTCACGTGGGGCTCATCGGCGACTCGGATGCTCGAAGGACTGGTCGTGACGAAGGTGAGGAATTTGACCGGGGATGTGATCACTGCCAGAGGCACTTTAGTCCTGGCATCCCGAGGTTTTCTTCCTCCCCTTCCGAGCTGACCATCTGGGTGGCGCCGGTCCTCGACTGAGACCTCTTCTGTCGGTCCTGCCGTGACAGCCGTTTGGGCGAATTTTGGAGCTTGGCAGTTGGAATCTGGACACTCTTGCTTGGTAAGAACCGCTGTACGGTACTTGCTCCGAGTTTTTGAAGCCGGGTTTGGCTATTTGAGTTTGATTTGTGATGACCGGTCATATCTTGTATTGATTATTGTGAGAATATATGCGTTGCAACACATATAGGCAGGTAATGTGGAGATATTTCTCCAAAGTTGTGTAAATTTGAACGGCACAACGTTTAAGTGCCATTTTTGATAATACTGCATATTTTGCATTATTTTTGAGCATGCCTGCTTTTAGCGCACTCCGTAAGTGGTGCTGCTGCTTTGGAAACCGGTTAAACCTCGAGGAATCTGCTCCAGCTCCCCCAGAGGGGACTCCTAATAGGGATATGTATGTGAAGCATGGTCTTTCCTCTATAATGTACAGCACAGTATGGAGGAAATACACCAAGAAGGATCCTGAGTTACGATGGCCTTTGTATGGATCATTTGATATGCGTAAGACTGAGTATGTGGAACAGTGTATGTGTAAACGGCGTGCTCGGCAAGACATGTTTGAATGTGTGCGATTATGGGTGAAGGAAGTGCGTGAGCGAGAGAAACGTGAGAAAGCGCTGTTTCATAAAGAGCAACGGAAGAATGATCATGTGCGAGCACAGGAAGCGAAGCGTCGGGAGGAAAGAGAACAGACGGAGAGACAAGAGAAAGAGCGTTGGCTGCAAGTCTCGGGTCAATATGCTGTCCGTCAGCCACTTTATCCTGTCCTTACTAATCTTGACGACGATTTTTATTTACTAGATCGCTCTCCACCCCCTTATGTCGGTGCGTCTGCCCCGAGGTCACAGGATTCTGGATCGGCTTCGGGTAAGGTAGACACGCGGTCCATGTTATCGGTTGACCGAATGGGTGAGCTTCGGCAAGTTTCCTTTCGTGCACTTAAGGGCAAGTTATCCCTCGCTGAATTGTTGGACTCTTGGGAAAAGTGGCAGGATAGAGAGAAGTTGTATTTTTTGGGACACTTTTCTGATGAAGTGATTTCTGTTTTTCGGAAATATTCGGCAGTTTTTGAGCCTGATGATGTAGTATTAGATGCTAAAGCATTGCGTAATGGTGTTTTTTCTCCCTCTAAGGCGCCTGATGCGGCTCGACGGCTGTTTGCATTGCGGGACGCGGCGAGTGACCTTAAAGAGAGAGCGCGCCTAAAAGCAGAGGAGGAAAAGCAGTCAGATTTACGTGTCGGTGATGACCAATCATCTACCTCCCACTCAGATAAGAGCGACCTAGTGCATGCTAAACCAATGCGAGAGGCGGCACCTTTGTATGTTCCTCCTAAAGGAGCGGGAACTAGTGCGGATATTACCTCCGCTGATGCTAAGGGATATTTTGTGTACAATTGGGTTTATACTCCCTGGCATAGGGCTGATGTTATGGCATTAAAGAATGCGTTGCCTGATCCCCGCAAGAATCCAGCGGCCTTTTACGAAGAAGTCGAGGGGGCCTTGAATTCTTGTACTATGACCTTAGCAGATATAGATCTGTTCTTTGGGCTTATTTTACCACCGGATATGTGGCGATCCGTACGGAAGGTGGACGATGTTGCCGCTTTTAAGGCTCGTGGTCTGAACTTGAGGATGAGGATAGGGAGAGGAAGCCCGCGCAGAAACCACCTCAGATTATCCTAGATCTCCCCGCTGCTATTTTGACCAAGTTAAAAACAATCATTCCCCCTAAAAAGATTGACTGGAATATGTTAGCTTCGTGTAAACAGAAAGTTGATGAATCAGTTGCAGATTTCTTTACGCGCTTTGAGGAGACATTTCATGATTTTAGTGGTCAGTCACTTACGGATGATACGGGTCGACACCTCTTTGCTGATAAATATGTGGCGAATTTATTACCGGCAATAGCAGCCCACCTAAAAGCGAGTGAAAGTTCTTGGTCCACCGCGTCTCCGACAGCCCTCCTGACTATAGCTCAGTATTATGAGCGTCAGGAGCAAGAAGCGAAGGGGCAGGAGGAGAAGAAGTCGAAAGATTTAAAAACGAAGGTGATGTTAGCGCAAGTGTATGGTCCGCCTCGTCGGGCTGTCAATAGAGGTAGGGGAGGATCTTATGGTCCTCCTTTGGGCCGATCTGATTTGAATAGGAATCAATGTGCGTATTGTAAACAATCGGGACACTGGGCCAGAGATTGCCCGGCGTTGTATGCATCGCGTCAGGGGCATAATCAGGGTGGACCGAGAGGTAGAGGGGGTTTTTCGAATTTTAGAGGGAATTCTAATGATCACGCTCGTTTTGAACCTACCGGGCAGCAACGAGATAGACCTAATGTCTTTGATCGACAGAACCAGTACCAAGTGTCAGGGACTGACCGCTCTGGGTACCATGATTCACAGCATGCATAGGAATGCGTTGGATGGGGGTTAGAATCAGTTGAAGTGCCGGTTGATCAGAAGGGTCCTTATGTCTCAGCGAAGGTTTTGGGTTCTACTGATCAGTTCCTAGTGGATACAGGAGCGACTCGTAGCGCGCTGTCTAAACAATTGGTTCCGAGGGCTCCCCCATCTGGCTTAATGGTTACATCGGTAGGGTTTGACGGTACGCTCTCCCGAAGCCCTCTTTCTCGACCCCTCCCATTCCAGGTTGACTCCTTTTCTGCACCCTGTCCGTTTCTGCTTGCCCCGAACACGCCGGACAACATTATGGGTCTTGATATGCTCAAGCACTTCAGAGCTACGATCCGCTGCTCCCCCGCTGGAGTGCGTGTGATATTAAATGATAATCACCCTCTGTCTGAACGGATGTGTGTGGTTGCAGAGGATACTGTGTTAGCAACTCTCCCTCGTACTTTGTGGGCCATTTCGGATACCGATGTGGGACAGATGGTGATTCCGCCTGTCCATATTAGTGTCCAGGAGGGGGCGGTGTTACCACGCCTCCCGCAGTATCGTATTTCCCAGGAGGGGGAGGAGGCCCTTATACAGATTGTGCAGGATTTGATTAAGGTGGGAGTAGTGGAGGAAGTTCCCTACAACGTCTGTAACAGCCCAATTTTGCCCATCTTGAAGAAGGATACGGATGCCAAAGTTTATCGGTTTATAATTGATTTAAGGGAGGTGAACAAGATCGTGATACCTCAGTATCCAGTGGTTTCTGATATCACGACGCTGCTCACTTTGGTCCCGCCAACGGCGACCACGTTTTCGGTTATTGATTTGAAAAATGCTTTCTTTTCGATTCCTATTCATCCCGATAGTCGATACCTTTTTGGTTTCACTCTGAATAACAGGTCTTATCGCTTTTGTAGTGTTCCTCAGGGCTACACAGAAAGCCCTAGCATTTACAGTCAAGCCTTGAAAAGACAATTGGACTCCTTTGTTTTGCCCGAGGGAGTCGCCCTCATACAATATGTCGATGACATCTTGTTGGCGGCTGACACTCCGGAGCTGTGTGAGAAAAGCACGTTATCCTTGCTTTTCTTTTTGGCATCTCACAATCACAAAGTGTCGAGGAAAAAATTGCAGTTCTGTAGACCAAAGGTGACTTATCTGGGTCACCTTTTGTCTAAGGAGGGGCGTGCACTCACACCAGATCGTATTCAAGTAATTTTGGACACGCCAGTGCCTTCCACGCAGAAGGACGTGCGTGCATTTTTGGGTCTTGTTTCTTTTTGTAGGCAATGGATATTATGGTTTTCACACATAGCCAAGCCATTGTTAGCCCTTTTGACAAAAGACACACCTATTCCGTTTCCTTGGTCAAATGAGTGTGACACTGCCTTCCAGCAATTGCGACAGGCCCTTTGTTCAGCACCAGTGTTAGGGACCCCTGATTATACAAAACCCTTTTCGCTGTATGTGCATGAGAAAGATGGATGTGCATTATCAGTTTTAGTGCAGATGCATGGCGACAAGCAGCGCCCTTGTGCGTATTTTTCAGCTGTACTTGATCCTGTTGCCCGAGCATTGCCTGGTTGTTTTCGCTCGGTTGCGGCGACAGCTGTGTCAATACGCCAAAGCGAGGGAATTGTGTTATCTCATAAGCTGTTGGTATTAGTCCCCCATGCTGTTGATGCCCTGCTTAATCAGACAAAGACGCAGCATTTGACCAGTGCCCATTTAACGGGATATGAGCTGACGCTTTTGGCTCCTCATATTACGTTAAAGAGGTGTGTAACGTTAAACCCGGCTACATTGTTGCCGTTCCCGGAAGCTCAGTCTGAGGCACGGAAAGCACATGATTGTATTCTTGTGACTGAGGAACAGACAAAGGGTCATATTGATCTCCAAGATACGCCCTTTCCAGATGTAGATGGAGAATTGTGGGTGGATGGATCATGCCTGAAGCTACCAGATGGTACGACTTCAGCAGCGTATGCAATTACCACACTGCAGACAATAGTGGAGACAGCACGCATACCACAGAAATCAGCTCAAGCAGCGGAACTGATAGCATTAACACGAGCATGTGAGCTTAGCACAGGATTGTGTGTGAATGTTTATACAGATAGCCGCTATGCTTTCGGAGTAGCGCACGATTTCGGCCTACTCTGGAAGGAGAGAGGGTTTCTAACGTCGCATGGAGTACAAATAATGCATGGAGAGTTAGTTCACAACATTTGACTGCATTGACATATCCGAGGAAAATTGCTATCATTAAATGTAGTGCCCATAAGAAAGTGGTTGATAAAGTCGGAGAAGGGAATGCTTTGGCAGACCGGGTGGCACGGGAGACTGCGATGCAGCCCGGTGCTACTGCCATGTATGTAGTAAAGTCGCAGGTAGAAAGATGGCACGATGCGAAAAGAGAGGTGCTGGAAATACAGAGGACCGCTTCTGACAAAGAACGGGAGCAATGGTCCAATGATGGAGAATTGGATGATGAGGGTTGTTGGAGAAATAAGCAGATGGATAGATGGAAGCTACCCACAGCTTTTGTACAACCTATGGTTCAGATGGCACATGGGCTAGCACATGTTGGAGCTTCCGCAATTGTAAAATTGCTTACTCAAGTCTGGGAGCATCCAGAGATTGCTAGCACGGCAAAGAGGGTAGTGCAGACCTGCATGATTTGCCTAAGGTACAACCCAGGAAAGGGTACTCGAACTCCAGCAGGAGGATTTGCGACACCTGCTGCACCCTTTGAGGTTTTGCAGATGGATTACATCCAGCTTGAGCGCTGTAACAATTTGAAGTATGTTCTAGTAGTGGTATGTGCCTTTAGTAAATGGGTCGAGGCATACCCTACGAAAGATAATACTGCAATGACTACCGCCAAGATGCTATTGAAGGAGTTCTTCCCCCGATATGGTGTTTGTAGACTGCTGTGGAGTGATAACGGACCCCACTTTATAGCGGATGTTATAAAGTATGTTCTGAAGGGTCTGGGCATCACCCAGAAGTTCCACGCAGTGTTTCACCCTTAGTCTGCAGGACTGGTCGAGAAGTATAATGGTACACTGAAGCTCAAGATCGCTAAAATCCAAGCTTCGACTTCTTTGACTTGGCCAGATGCTTTACCGCTGGCATTATTGTCAATTAGATCGATACCGCACTCTCGAACTGGTCTTACACCGTACGAGATTGTTTTTGGACGCCCAATGAATATTTGGGGTCCACCACGACCTAAGGCTGTGTATGATGTACCTTGTGTAATGATGAATGATTATCTGGCACAGTTAACGGATAACTTGGTTTCTATTCATCAACAGGTCCGGGAGGCGCTCCCTGATCGGTCCACTGGCGAAGGTCACAGTCTCCGACCTGGAGACTATGTTATGGTGAAGATTTTTGAAAGGACGAACAGCTTGGAGCCGAGATGGGTTGGTCCTGAGCAAGTCCTACTTGCAACGAGGACGGCTGTGCGGGTTTCCAACCGAAAGAATTGGATCCATTCCCTGCACTGTCGCAAAGTGCCGCCCGGATTGGTGGAGCCTGCTGTATTGACCGACCATCGAGAAATTCTGACTGCAGAGAAAGGCCGTGCTGTGGAACCGAACGACACTAAGGAGCTCTTTCCGGACCACGTGATTCCTGGAGGAAGGCGATATCATCTCAGACCAAGGAAGTGAATTCTTCAGTTCCAGGACACGTTGTCAGAACGGCCCTTGGGTTAGTGAAACGGAGAGCCAATGAGGCAAGGGGGGGGGATCAGCCCTGCATTAGTGTAGCGACACCCGTCTTGGCCCGCTGGTGAAGAAATCAACCGCTGCCTAAGGGGAAGAGTTCTGACAACCTTTTAGTTTCAGGAAGATATTGATTTTTCATTCTGACATGGAGAAAAAGAAAATCCTTTGTGCAACAGGTTTTATGTTCACAGTAGCTATTGTTGGGATAACCACATGGTTTGTGGAGGATGTGACTCCTGCTCGAAAGTTACTTGTTTTGACTACTCCAGTGCCTGAGGAGCACTACTTTTATACACTTCCGTATCAGGAGTTGAAGCATCGCCAGTCTTATTTGAATAACACTTTCATCCAGATGTTGCATCATACCCATGTTGCCACCAATGCCACGAACTGTTGGATATGTGGCATGATGCCAGCTCACCAGAAGAAAGGAGGAACTCCGTTTATACCCCTTCCTTTCTCTCATAATGGCTCCTGTAGAGCATGGTACACTTTACTTTTTGCCACCCGGAAACCTACAGTGGGACGATTACTCTTCAGACTTAATAGGGAATGTCATCAAGATAAAGATGGATATCCGCAAGCGAATGGGACAATTTGGGAATGGGAAGAGTATCGACCGGACAATGAATCGATTCCCTATATTTTCACGAACACTAGAGACACTGTGGGGAAAGACCGATTTGTGATTCAAGTGGCACAAGCTCAAGCGGACCTGTGTGTCCAGAGTGTGGGTTATATTCCTGTTGGTGTTAGTGATTGCATCACTATCTTAAATATCGACGGGTTGAATAATAGTACCTTCTTAGCATCCCATAATACATACTTCGTGTGTGGAAATAAGGGTTATTATCGTTTGCCAGCCGGTTGGTCTGGAGTATGTTATGTAGCATTTCTATTACCCCCTGTATTCTTGGCACCTGCATCTTATCATAAAGATTTGAAGTTGTTGAATAATGTGACTGTAAATAGGTATAAACGTACTCTATCGATTGATGACGTGGATCAGACTGACACTAGTCTGCAGCAATATATTGATTTTAATTTAGGATTATTTTTCTTTGTTGGAGCTGCCCTAAATAGTAGGAAAGTTCGAAGGTTAACAAGAGTTGTAGAGGCTGTGACAAATCAAACCGCTGCTGCTCTTGGGAATCTTACGGAAGAATTACAAATTACTAGAATTGTTGCATTGCAGAATCGCATGGTGTTAGATGTTATGTTAGCTGACCGAGGTGGAGCTTGTAAAATTATCGGAAGTAGTTGTTGCGTGTTTATTCCTGACCACACGCCATCAGTTTATAATGCTATCAATAAATTGCATAAAATTGCAGCTGAAATCCATACAGAAAATGGCGCTTGGACCTTTTCTGGATGGTTTTGGGCATTGATTACCACATGGGGATGGAAGGTTCTAACCGGTCTCTGTATCATTGTAGCAATTCTGTTTTCCTGTTGCATTTGTATCCAATGTGGTCCTTTACTCTGTTCCCTATGTGTGTCACTCTGCATTCCTGATAGGAAAGCTATTGCCAATGTCACTTACCAGAAACATCTGACTAAAGAAATAGAAGAAATGATGAAGATTGATATATACGATGATTATTCTAATAAACCAGATGTCTTCAGTAAATGCTGAAAGGGTCGTCTGTTGAAAATTGAAATAACGATGTGAGTAAGCATTCACTAAAGACATGAATTCCCCTTATATGACCGAGTTTCTCCCGTTATGTTGACCAAAGTCTGGACTCCATTTTGTATTGTCATGCCTCCACGTGCGTAGCACGAGAAGAGTCCTATCTTCGTGTTAGTTGCTCTTGTAATCTGCCTAGTAACAGTCTATAAATAGTCCCTTTGTCCGTCTGGCGCATGCCCAGACTTGACCACATCTGTTATCAGTTAGTCCTTGCTTGACCAAGTTTTCGCGGGCTCAGGAAATTAGTTACTCCGCCCACATATTGATTCTGTATCGAAAATGACCATAAAAGGTAATACTCTTTGCCTCATGTTGTATCCACCCACTTGTGAGCCCCTCTGTTGTGTATAAAAGGGGACCGTGTACGCAAGTTCTTTGTGCTACCCTATGCAATACTGAAGAGTGTTGTATGGGTTGTAGGACCACCCTTAAGGGTTAATAAACTTTGTCTTTGTACTTTGCAGTTTCCGTGCCAACTTCCTTGTAGATTCCATTTGCAGGAGAGCGAACCCTTGTGTCCTGCTGGCCTAGCTGGGGCCTATACTCATCAACATTCTTGTTTAACTCAATCTATCTGTACTTCGATAAGTCACTAATCAATAAAGTGGAGCAGGCCATAAACGCCTATATCTGGGCTTATAAGGGCATAAGAATCTCATGGAAAAAAACTGTGGTGGAAAAGGGAGAAGGGGGGGCTATCCCTCCCAGATATTCAATACTATGCCTGGGCTTTCCAGCTGACAAACACCAGAATGCTGCAAAGGTGCCAGAGTGTTCAGACATGAAGAATCCATTTAAGGTCATGCTAAAGAAAGTTAAAGTAGGCACAGATTGGTTACTATTTAGGTTGGAGACCTGAAATTCATCAAAAAGATCAATCTTAAAGTACTGCAAGCAAGGGCAAGAATACAGTCTAGTATAAGACGATTGACAAGTTTAGACTGCTACTCTAATTTTGATCCTATATGGAGTACACCTGGGACCCCGGAGGGCCTAAAGGACAAATTAGCCATGCCAATAAGAGATGCGGGCATACTCTATTGCGGCAAACTAACCCAAGATGGCAATCTTATATCGTGGGCAGAGCTGAGTGAGAGAATGAGGGAGGGGGCGATTGTTGAAATTCAAATATATACAACTGAAATGGTGGGAGCAAAGTCAGAGGTCCCTCTTGGGCATTAGAAATTATCTGGAAGAATAGCTTTTGGGGAAACCTCCTGGAAGCAAGGACGTATCAGTCTGTTATTGGGCACTACAAGGGGCCACGGAAGGAGTGTTCATTTTGGCGGATGACCTGTGAGGAGAATGCTTGCCAAGGGATCAGTTACAAAACACCTGGCAAGTATCCATGTGCACATTATATTCAATTGTCAAGCCTGCTTGGTTAATGAGAAATACCCTATTTTCACTCCACAGGGCATATAAAACACCAGCAAGGCTATCAAAGATGTCAAAAGGCAGATCTGCCAAATGCATGTAATGTGGATTAGAAAAGACATTTGATGTGCATATGTTTCAACATTGCCCGGGTGTTCTGAAATTCTTGGAGGAAGTGGGTAAGACCATCTCAAGCATTTTGGGGTTTTATGTTAAGGTAAGCCTTTCACTGATTATCTTTGGAGTGGTGGAGGTTATTAGTAGGACCTGCCAGCGATCTCTTGTTCCATTCAATACTACGGGCAAGAAGGGAATTCTGCCATCGGTAGGTAGAAATTGGAAGTGGTTAGAATCTTTATTTGACATATCCAAAATGGATTTAATGGGGAAAGCATATAAAAAATTAAAATACTGGAGCTTCTTATTAAGGTGGTCCAGGTAGTAGTTGGGGGGTAAAAAGCAAGAATTACAAAAGAACGTATGTCTTTTTCCCAATGGTTACACCTAAGCAGCTCTCTAAGCTGTGATGGCCTTCCACCCCATGAAGCTGACTGTTACCGGATAATGTGAGCGAGAAAAACCCATTTTGGGCAATACCCACATGCATACCCGTCTTTGGGCTAGCTCTCTGATCTATGGATCGAAGGGTATGGGCCAGAGGTATGGATATTAAAGTCAGAGGTGAATAAAGAAAAAAAATAAAAGTTTCAAAGTCCGAAGGTAAAAGACTTGACCTGGACCAACTGCGAGAGTCGAGCCGCCCACATTTAACCACAAGCCTGTCTGGTTCCCTGGTTTGTCTCACTGGAAAGCTTCAGATGTCTGACTTCCATAGTGTTGACCGGGAGCTCATCGAAAGGCCAGCTAGCGAAACCCCACTGAATCTGGACTGTTGGAGAGCTTTGAAGGACCCTAGCAGAAAACGCTCCAGAAAAGTTTCTAAGACAGAAAGTAAAAACTTTGGGGCAAATTTACAAGTCCCTTACGACAGATTTGCACTGCCGTTGTGTCACTTTTGTGATGCAGCAGCGGCGCAAAGCCAGCGCCATGCTGCGGGCTATTTACAATGTGACGCATCTAGGGAGATGCGTCACGTTGTAAAGCCCTGCACCACATGTGGGCGTTCCTGCACGGGCGGGGCGTTCGGGCGCAGGAATGCCTCCGAGAAGTGGCTGAGTGAAATCTACAAGATTTCACTCAGTCACCTTTACGGCCATGCTGCGTCAAAACCCTGCGCCTGCTTGAAGCAGGCATAAGGATTGAAACAGCATGTTAGGGATAGGGGCACCCCGAGCCCTGCTGGAGCTGCGTCGCTTGCGACGCAACTCCAGCAATGCGCCGCCTTTCCGTGGGGATGATGCGACACGCATCTGCCCATCAGTGCGCCACGGTGCGCCGCATTGTAAATGTGGCGCATCAGTGGTGGCGCACAGGTGGGCAGATGTGTCGCAACTCTTCTGGCACATCCCTGCTGATTAGCAGAGATGCGCCAGAAGTAGTAAATCTGCCCCTTTGACTGAGGTCTACCACGAGGGGTAGCCACACATGCCTCTATCATGGTCGGCCAGAAACTTTGGCCTTGTCCCGGTCTAGCGTGACCAGATGTCCCAATATTTACCACTACTAATAATCCACTTTCACAGTACTAGACAGTATACAGTGAGCCAGCACCAGGAGACAGCAGAAATATGCTATATCTTAGTTTCCAACTTTTCTTGCTGCCCTGCGTTGCATGAAAAATTTGTAAATCTGCCCCATGATGTTCACAAACATGAAGGTAATGTGTGGTGCATGTAGGATGCATTGCCGTACAAACGTCCTCAAGCTTATGTGATTAATAAGACATCATGGGTCCTTTGAAAAAATGTTTAAGGCGCACCAGCTTGTCATTCTTTGATGTTAACAAACTTGGATACGCCTTAAATGGAGAATGTTTGAATCCTGTTCGTTGTTTGCACGGTTACCCCATCCAAGGCCCCCTACTTTGATTAAAGAAGTTTAAAAAAATGAGGTACCCCACTGAATTTTGGTAAATTGTTTACTGGCACACGAGTGGAATATTATTTAACAGACACAACCTTGATATTAGTCAAAAATGTAGTATAACCAGCCACGGCCCGTATAGGGCGTGCTATCGGGGCGGTGACGTAGGGCGGGGGAGGGGCAGAGTGGGGGGGTTGTAAAATGCGGCATACGGCCGATTTCAGGTAAGTAATGAAAAAAAAAAGAATTTTGTTGCGCGCGCTGCATCGCCAAATGCAATGCAGTGCGCGCAACAAAATTTGTTTTTTCCCCCGTTACTTACCTCAAATAGTCCGTATGCCACATTTTACAACCCCCCAACCTGCCCCTCCCACGCCCTACGTCACCGCCTCGGTAGCACGCCCTATACGGGCCGTGGCTGAGTATAACTAGTGTTGGACATGGCCTTTTCCACAGGATCATCCTTAAACTTTTTGCCTTCACTACTCCTGTCTTCTAAACCCGTTTTTGTTGTCTCTGAGGACTCTGCACACATTGACACTGCAAACAAGTGTTAACATGCTTGTGCTTTCCCATTTAAACTTGGTGAAATTGGTTAACACCCAAATGGAACATTTAATTAACTTGTAAGTCCCTAGTAAAATGCGCAGCAACCACAGTTGCTGTGCTGTGTTGTGCAAATGGCAGAAAACAGCATGGAGCCATAATTATTAAAAATGACCTGCTGAGGCTCACTACCCCTACTCACAAATTGGCTGCCTAGTGCCATATACAACCTTTGCACTATGGCTGAGAGGTGTGGACATGCTGTCTAGCACAGGATTTGTTCTGGAAGTATACTCCTCCACTACACAATTCAAACCAAAACAGCACATTTAATTTACTTGTAGGTTGTTAGAAATGGGGGTCTCTTGTTGGCTACGGTTTGTACCTTTGTCCAAGTAGGGACCATTCTTCCCAGTCAGGGTAAGGGAGTTACACTCCTAAAATAACTCCTACTCACACTCTTGGTAGCTTGGCACGAACAATTAAGCTTATCTTAGAGGCAGTGTGTAAAGCATTTGCATATAACCAACAGTAATACAATGAAAGCACTCCAAAAGGACACCACACTAGTTTAGAAAAATATCCAATATTTTTATATATCCAAAACAAGACCAAAACGATAAAAAATCCAACATACAGTACTTTAGAAATATATACATTGCAAGATATCCTCAAAATTGCAGACTTACCTCAACAACACAGTTCGCACAAGTCAGTAGCTCTGTCCAAGGCTACCTCGATGCCGAGGCTAACAGTTTTAGCTAACCGCGTCGGTACAGGCAGGCAAAAGCGTGGACAGACTTGGTAACAGTACCTTTCTCATTGCGGCTGGCACGTTGGTGTGAGCCGGTTGTGGCAACCGTCGGGGTTGAGTTGCAAAATGGAAGCAGTGAAGGGTGCGGTGCCCTCTCGATGTGGTGCAGGCAGTGGCTCAGTCAATATCGTCCAGACGGTGTTGGTGAGACCAAGGCTTACGGTGCAGGGTGAGGCGGTGCTCAATGCAGTGCTGGCAGGTTGTGATGCAAGCAACAGAACCGATTTGTGACGGCTGGCGTTGGTCAGCCCAGACTGCTGTGTGGGATGAGGAGGTGTGTTGTGAAATTTATGAGCGGTGGCCCCAGCCATGATGCGGTCACAGGTGTCGAAGTCAGCAGCAGCAACGGCATCGGTAAGACCATGATGGCAAAGTGAAATGAGGCAGTGCGGTGCCCACAGGTCACGGTGCTAGAAACAGCTCGGTGGCGGTCGTCATCGTCGGTGAGACAAGGTATGTGGTGCGAGATGCGGATGGTGCCTTCTGCAATGCCGTCAGGACACAGAGCCAGTGACAGAATTGGGGACGGAGTCGGTTGCGTTTCCCTTCTCTGTGGTAACTGAAACAGCGGTTCCAGAAGCGGTACCCAGAGGTTTGTGAAGACTTTGCAGTCACTGAGACATCAGAACAAGAGGCACGCTCTACTTCAAGCCCCTGGAGATACTCACCTCAAGTAAAAGAAAGTTCAGTCCAGTCGTTTCACTGCCCAAAGCAGAAGCAGCAACTGCAGGCCAATCCAACAAAGCAACTACACAGCAAAGGGGCAGTAATCCTCCTGGTAGCTCTTCCAGCTCTTCTTCTTGGTAGGTTCCTTGATCCAGCGAGTTCTAAAATTCTGGAGTCTGGGCCCATATATTTATACTCAGAATCCCTTTGGTCTCTCAGGCAGAGAATGTCTGTGCTTAGTCCAAACCAGTTCTGTCCTCTCTGGCCCAGCTTTCTGGCAGGATGTGAAGACAGCATTGTGGAAGGCAGACCAGGCCCATTCAGGTGATAGGAAATCTCCTCCCTCTACTCTACATGCAGCCCAGGTCCATTCAGCCCAGCCCTGAAACTTCCAGACTCTCTGGAGCTACTGCACATCCCCAGACCCTGTCACTCCAAAGCCAGACAATATACATTCTAGCAGAGGAACACTGGATGGCTAAGCAAGGAAATACCTACTTTCTAAAAGTAGTAGTTTCAAACATAGAATGTAAAAATCACCCTTATTGAAAGATACAATTTAACATTTTGAGTTCAGGCATACTAAACTTTATTTTCCTAGCTTGTTCCCTGGGGAAGTTATGTTTATAAGATGTTATATGCAAACTACCCATTCTATCCCCTGGGAACAGATAGCCTTGCAATAATGAAAAACGAAATTGGCAATATTTCACTATCAGGACCTGCCCCACACATCAGGCATGTCCCACCTCTCACATACACTGCACCCTGCCCACAGGGGTACCTTGGTACTACCGTAGGGGTGACTCACATGTAAGAAAAAGGAAGGTTAGGGCCTGGAAAGTGGGTGCACTCGCCAAGTCAGCATGGCAGTACCAGTCTGGACACAGGCTATGCAATGGCAGGCCCGAGTTACATTTACAAGCTGCTTATGTGGGTGGCACAATTAGTGCTGCAGGTCCACTAGCAGCCTTTGATTTACAGGCCCTGGGCACACACAGTGCACTGTACTAGGGGCTGAATAGTAAATCAAATATGCCTATCATGGAATCACCAACTCATAACAACAATTTACAATGGGAGTCAAAACCGGGAGGTCAGACAGCAAAAAGACTGGGGAAACACGCCAAAAGATGCCAAGTCGAAAATAAGTCCCTAGTAAATTGTATGTCCCTAGGAAATTGGTGCAGCATGTTATTGTATCATCTTCTGGATATCCTTTTAAAGCCTGACTCATGCCTGCCTTGCAGCCTATGGGGCATATTATCAAGAACGGTGTTAAAATGATTGCAGCTTTAGCGGCAGGAAACTGCCACGAAAGTGGCGATAATGGGCTTGATAATATGCCCTTGAGAATTCCAATAGAAGCCATTGTTCTGTGAAATATGTCCCTCAGTGTGCTCTTTTAAACAACTATTTCGACCAGGCCTAATAATCCTTTTTCCAGGCCTAAATCTTCCTTTTTAATATATATCAGTCAAACCTCAGGTAGGCCCTAAACAGCCCATAGGGCAGGGTGCATTTTATTTGAAAAGTGGAACATGTACTTACTGAGAAGGTAGAGTGCACCTACTCCCTTCATTCAAGGCCGAGTGACTCCAAGGGCCAGCTGACTGAAGTCTTGTGTGAGCTACAGGGACATAATGAGCTCCATAGACCTTCCCACAACTGCCCAGCTGACCTGCAGCACTGGATCTGCCTGCACCTGCAGCAGGACCTGCCTGAACTCTGCTGGGGTGAGTTCCTGATCCACAAGTGGTGCCTCCCCAGGTCCTGGACCCTTGGCTGGAATCAGAGAGAGAACTCCTCCGGGTCTAATTAAAGGTTCTATCAAATCTGGCACGAAGCCGTGCAAACTCCTGCAAAGACCTGCAAGCTGCAGATCACTGAGAAAATATTGATACATACAATATGGAAACACAAAAATCTCTGAAATTAAATATCAAAAACAAAAATATCGACTTCCTATACTTAGCAAAACCACAAATATCGACAACACAAATATCATCCTATAGTTGGGCAGTTTCTCCACTGAAACAGTGTTGGTTAAGGGATACTCCGACCAACATTGAAATGATGTCCTAAATACTTCAAAAAATTCAAAACCTGCAAGACAGGGAAACTCTGCCAGATTCTCTCACCAAACCATTAACTCAAAAATATATACATCTCAACAACTTCCTGGTCAAGTAAAACTAAAGTTTCACCTAATACATACTTCTTAAAAAAACTTAAAAATATAAAATAATACTGAATTTAAAAAATACTCTCAACCTTGTATCTCTTTAAATAGACCTCAAACTATTAACTTAACTCTTAAACCCCCCAAAATATAAAATCACAATTAATTAATTAAAAACTCTCAAACTTCTATCTCTTCACAAAGACTTCCTACAAAACAAAACTATCACTTGAAAAATCAATAAAATGCCAGAGAAAAACAACTACCATACACCAACAAAGCAAAGTAATTATACATATATTATTGCAAATGTGTAAATGGACCAAAATAGCCAGTAAATATTAAGCTAACAACCACATTCTCTACAATACCACCACATTATCATTGAAAATAAAACAAATTTATTTTTTATTCAACATAAAAGAAAACACCTGCTCCACATTAGAACACTTCCAATGGAAAAGCTGCAAAACTGTGTGAAACATATTAACAGAACATACATGTAAGTATACAAAACATAAGTGATTGCATAATTTTACATATATATAAGAAACATGCACATTTTACATTAGTCTATATATTTATACTATTACGCTACCTTTAGATACAATGACTGATTCAAAAAACTACATCACCTCTCACAAAGGAAAGTAGTTACTAAATCACATGAGCTACACTTAAAGTTAAGAATGTGCATGAACAGAAAATATAAACTGGAAATGTCCCAAATATTAGTCTAATGCATGCTATGGGATGGCAACTACAAGAGATGATGTTGTAATTCATGTAAGAGAGCACACCCACCCCCAAAATACGACAGAAATAAAAGTAAGAGCAATACTAAAAGACATAAGAGAGGCAAGCACTAGTTCCCAGAAACCCACAACGCGGTGAACTCATCAGTTCGAACTCTGTATTATGAGTTGGGAGGATTGGCTTTCTGAAGCTTGCTGCCGAACCCTCGACACCATCAGCCAACTCCGAGTGCAGCAGCCATGGAGTGGGCCAATTAGGCTCTGGGAGACTCGGAGCACCACCAAAACTGCCCCCCCCAATTCCGAGTTGCTTTACAGATGGCGTGACCCTGGTGGTCCACCCACTGTATCTGAGATGGAGGAAAGAGAGGCATATAAGGCTGAAACTCAACTCAGCTCACCCTTACTCATCATCCAGCAACATGGAGCCATAGTGCACAGCCTGCCATTGCTCTTCCTCCTCGACTACCTATAAAATCTAGTCTGTCATGGATGAAATTGGTGATAAATTACACAACCACCTGTTGCCTTTGACTCCTCTGCAAAACAATGCACTGCCATGGATCTAGCAAGGGAGGTGGGGTCGTACATTAGATACCCAAGCACACATAAATTATCACGGCTGAAAAGAATCGGTATATGTAGATTTGTAGTGAGGTGATAATTCCAAGCCACACTATTTCTGTGGCATGAGAAGAAAAACCTGTAGTGACTGTAAGTCCGATTTTCGTTACGTTTACTTTACTTTGCGGAAAGAATTCCAATCTGTATTAGATGAATGCTTGAGCCGCCGATACGCGTACTCCCCTCCTCATGCCGGACTCCAAAATGCGAGTCAGACATATACCGATACCGATTCTTTTCAGCCGTGATCAAGTCGCATGTACTACCTACTGAGGCGACGAAACACGTGTTGGCTTGGGAACTGCATACTGACTGAAAACATGAAGATCCATTAAAAATAGAAAGAAAGAAACAGAAAAAAATGGATTGAATTTTTTTTTTGTACCTTACATGTTACTACGTTATGAAAATTCTCAGTGATAATTTATGTGTGCTTGGGTATCTAATGTACGTTTCATTGTTGCTTCAGCCACAAATTTTAGAGAGGCGGGTGGTTCTCTCTAACCTTTAAGCACCATTACAATTAGAGTTATTATTTGTAATATTTGGTGGATTTACCTTTAGGCGCCTTTACCTATCACCTATACCACCATTTCCATTGTTACTACAAGGGAGGTGTGGTCCTCGAGTAATTTACACATATAAAGAGACCCTGTCTGGGATTGTCTTTTATCAATCATCACAAATACATCTGTAGGATTCCCTCCTAGGCCAAAACACTGGTACTGCAAAGGTACACTGCATGTAAATGGACATGTGGTTACAGATTATGTACACTGATAGTGATGTGTGCATTTGTTTATGTCCCACAACACCACCTCTACAACAATATCACACCGATTAATCTCTGTCACACATACCTTCACTTGATTTCAATGTCACTACTGATCTTCACTTATAATACTGCTTACCATGACTCAAATGTTGCTAAAATGACTTTGAACAGACTACAACTACCATGAGGCCCTGTCACCCCAGCACTAACCAAGAAGCTCGACTCCTTTTTCCCCTTCTCATTTGTCTCCCATGTCACTACTGAAGTTCACTACTCATGCAGCTTACCATGACTCAAAGATTGCTAATGGGACATTGAACTGACTACAACTACCAGGAGACCTTGCCACCCCAACACTAACCGAGATGCTAGCCTCCTTTGGCCCCTTCTCATTTGTCTCCCATGTCACTACTGAGGTTCACTACTCATGCAGCTTACCATGACTCAAATGTTGCTAAAGTGACATTGAACTGATTAGAACTCCCATGAGGTCCTCTCACTCGAACTATAACCCAGATGCTATAGTGAATGTGACACACTTACAATGCACACATCCTAGGTTTTGTTGTGATGTAAAAGAAACATCTGAATATATGTGTCAGAAAGTCACACACACCATATCTTTTACAACTAGGAATTAGACCCTCACACATCCCCCACATGAAAAGTCAATGTCAGTCAATGGGATCACATTGAATCAGTGTGAGAACCATTCCAAGGACACAATGGTAACACTTTCTTCAGGATAGCTAGGGCTCTATCAGGGAGAACCTTGAAAGGCTGGGGCCCTGGGGGACAGTACAATTTGCACATGCCTAACAAACTCCATGTGCACTGGACCAGGGAACTGAAGTATATCAGGGACAACCAATAGCATAACCAAGTGATGTGCATGTGTAGGCAATGGGGAAGAGCAACTTAGGAAAGCAAACACAGCACCAATAGCATGTGGTACAAATCTAGATAAAGTAGATGTAAGGTACAAACTGCAAAATAGACACATGTCCATGCAGAATCACACAAAGGGATGCCAAGTTAACACCCTCCATGTGTGGGTACACAAATATCTAACTAGAACATAACAAAAACATATCCAACCTACATTATAAGGAGACGTGCCACCAGAATTATGTGGACAGTGGCCAGGCAAAGCTGAAATACCACATAATATGTCACCCAATGCAATGTCTGCCCCATTTGGATGTCAACCCACATAGACATACATCCAATGTTTTCCCTAGTCCTGCCTAACTTCTGCACTGGCTCCAAGGGTACATAATGCTAACCACATAAACTGGATCAGCAATCATAGATCAAACAAACAAATCTGTACTCACACATCACTAACTATACCAGAACATCAAATAAAAATGTAATGGCTGGACCAATGTATTCTATAACAGGATACATTTTAGTCAAACTCGAATAACCCATCAAGGGAAACAAAGGCCAATGGTGAGTCCATGGTATGCAAATGTGCCAAAGCACAAGGTTGTGAGGTATAACTTGCCCTTACTGACACTGCCAGGGAACCTCCTCACAAAGGGACATCCATTGGGCACAGCAGGCACCTTGAAAAGGGTACTTGGATAGAGGGGGCAGAGGTTTAGGGAGGGGGTTTCTTCTTAGAGGGGGATTCTTGGGTTTGAGACTGTTTGGGGTCAGTTCAGGGGTTTATTTTATTTTATTCTCTTTAGGTCTGTGTTTAGGGGATGGGGAGGCTGTTTTCAAGGGGTGGAGTGGGAAGTGGAAGGGATGGGATTGGATGTGGAAGAGGTTTTTGGGACTTTGGGTAGTCGGGTTTCAGAGGGTTAACCACAAACAAGGGAGATATGGGGAAAATGAGTAGGGTGTTCAGTATGAAGTTCAGATTGGAAATAAGAGGGAGTTGAAGAGTGTGCTGGGTCTGCTGTTTGCACTGTGTGTTGTGGTGGTGGCTGTTGTGTGGGTGACTGTGAGCCTATGCGTTTTTTAGTTGGCATTGTTGTGGATGTGCTAGGTGTTTTGGAGGGGTCTGTGGCTGTAGATATGATGTCTGCGGGTATGGGTCAGTTTGTGTTTGTGAGGTGCCTACAGGTATGGATGTGTCTGTGGAGGGGGCAGTGTGTATTGTTGTGGTGTCTGCAGCTATGGCTGTGTCTGTGGAGGGGCAGTGTACATTGGTGTGGTGTCTGCAGGTATGGGTGTGTCTGTAGAAGGGGAAGTATGTGTTGCTCTGGTGACGGCAGCTATGTTGGGGTGGTGAGAGAGGTTAGTGTCTGCTCTGTGCATGATTGTTTGAGTGACTTGGATGTTTTGTGCTTGTGTATGGTGCTTGGGTCTGTTGAAGTGTATGCCTGGTTAGGTGTGTGTGTGCTTGGGATAGGTTTGGAAAAAGGGAATATGGATTTCGAAGGGGCAGGAGGGGGGGTGAAATGTTGGAATGGTTAGAGGGCTGCCATGAGGGAGAAGGGCAGAACCTAAGAATATCTTTGTAGACCAGACATTGGAGTGTGAATGCTTCCAGAAAGGCAACCATCTGGGTCATCCGGATATTTGGCCCCTGAATGGCATTCAGCCATGCAGTCTGACCCACAGAGATACTCCTCAGGGGGTCAATAGTCTCCTCACTCAGGGCAACGGAGCTAACAGGGGCAGGGGCTAAGATGCCTGCAGGCGATCAAACTGGGGGTGGCGGACAAGGATAAAGGTGGAACTGCTCCTGTTGGGTTTGCCACCACATCAGAGTGTCCTCGGGGAATGTCTCAGAAGACTATAAGATGTTGATGTTGTCCTCCGGGGCACTCCTTTCAACCTCCTGGTCACTGGGTCCCTACGTGTCCGATTTCTCACATCTGAAACAGCCGTGACCAACTGTGTCCCCACTGACGTCGGCCCCCTCTCCTCCACTTGCCCTGGGTGTCTCTAAAATGACATAGATTATGGGTTTTTGCAGCAGCATTTCCACACGTGAGCATCATAAATTCACAGAAAACATTGAAAAAGCCAACATATCACACCATCTTCATGGTTCACTCCATAGATTTCCAGGTTAACGTGAGTACATGCATTCATGCTACATGACCTGCAAACAGCTGGGTTCACTCATGTCAGAACTCAAGACTGGCCCTAATGTATGGATGGAATTCTCTATACTTCCTTATGTCCATACTAGGATAGTTGATCAACTTTAATCCTTTGGCATTTGGTATATACCAGTGTAAAAAGATGCAACCAAATAGGATGCATACAATTTGGAGATTTGCACAATGCTCACACAATGTCCATATTCAAAATGATCTACCTATCCCTCAACTCAAAACACATCAATATGTCCTTAAGGTCAAGTTGAACATCAATGTACCATCAATTTGTGTTGTGGCAGGCATCATGTCTCATACAAAATCTCATTACACACTGATGACACTTTGGACTCCAAATTACATAATCTGACCATTATCTGAAAAGTCTATAGAAATTTCAAAACATGTAGTTTAGATATGTATCATTTTCACAGATAAAGTTAAATGAAAACATTGAGGTACAAACATTTGGGGCTGATAAACTCTGATTTCACACAGCACAAGACTCCACACAGCCAAAGGAACATCCCCAATCCTGCTTGGTACAGGGGATGAAGCCAGTCACAGATTGTATATCCACAAGCCAATACACCTTTGAAGGGGTTAGATGTCACTGAAGATCTATAACATGAAGATGTGGGATCACTAGAGTCACAATGGGCAGGCACATAACACCACAGATTGGTATTGCATACTCAGATTGGCTTGAAAGGATTAGTGTAGACACTCACACAGGTTCCCCACAGTTCTACACCTCACTCACTCATGCATGTCACATATCAGTGAATGAGTGTTTAAGAACGCTATTGCAGATGAACCATGAACTGGCAAATACAAACTGGCCAACATGTAGGCACTAATACTGATGGCACCAGTGATGTTTGCATCCTCATTTCACTGTATAAGCACTACTTATCAATGGGAACTGTTGTACAGTCACTGTATGTACTGTGAACTCTATGTCACGTCACATGCAATAGGGTCACCATCAAATGAGAGCCAGTAGTGAGGGTACATCAATTCTCAGACAAGCATGACTAGTCTGTGTTGTACAATTGTCACCCAGATTCACTGAGAACAATGATTACTCACTCCACACAGCAGGATCTACTCAAAATGTGAGAATTGGATGTTGACAGAACTCTGCTTTCTTCCAGGTCAGAAAGTCAATAACCACAGCACAGCAGCATGTAGCTACTACCACACTTACACCAACAATGACTTAACTTGTGTATGGCACATGGACCACTACTAATCTTGACTTACACATGTCTACCTGTCATACACTAAGGGCCTTATTTACAACAAAGTGACTCAGCGCGATGGCACAACCCATCCTGCTGTGCCTCACTGGGTCACTTACAAAGCACAGGGATGCATCATAAGTACTATAATATGACGGATCCCTGTGCGACACCCTGCACTGGTGCACAATCGGCTGCCATGCACCAACGCAGGCACCCTTGCAGCATGGGAGATTGTTTTATTAGGCAGGAAGGAACACCTTGCAGCACACATAGAAAGAGGAAAAAACAAGGAGAAATTAAAATAATTCTCCTTGTTGCACCACATACTGACGCATTTCCAGGTTTATGATTTCTCATAAATCTGGAAATGCAGCAGAAGCTATGGGTGTTGCATGAGAACAACCACAACAACACCCATGGCATGCCCCTTCCATGCAAAGTGCGTGTAAAGGGGCCATATTTACAGGGACATGAAAAGCCATGCAGGGTGGCTATACGTGTCCGTGTAAATATGGGGCAGCAAGGTGCACCACCGATGCATCACAAAAAGTGAAGCACAGCGGCGCAAGGGGATTTTAAATAAGCCCTGAGGTTGGCAGAGTAACATGTATGCCTGTGGCCAGGACTTACACCCTTGTTGCTGGTGTTGGGCTCTCAACTGCCCATCAAGATCCGGGTAGGCCAACACCAGTAACCGGGCCATCAGGGGGATCATGGTCCTTCATGCACCCATTTAATGTTGGGAGGACTTCCCCAGCTAGGCCTCTGTAATTTTCAGGGTCCAGCACTGCAGGTCCTCCCACCTCTTCCTGCAGTGGACCCTTGGCCAATTGTAGACCCCCAGGGTCCACACCTGCCAGGGAATGGCTTTCCAAATGGCCTTCTTCTGATGGGCGTTGACCTGTATAGATGCAATAGATGAAGAAACAGATTGTTACTGGAAGTTTGAGGAGAACTGTAAGGTTGATTCACATCATGTTGGCATCTAGCATAAGACTTCATCAAGAGTCAACATTTTACATGTGTCCATGTCACATGCTACGCACAACTAAAGCATGGGTACACACTTTGGTGGTCATATGATGACTAACCTCATCCCTGGTCATGACCTACACTGTCTAGGGCAGCCCACTAACAGAATGTAGGCCTGGCCCATCCTACATGGAATGTGATTTGAGGTACCATGACACACAACACGCCATTTGGACCTTCAGAAGGGTAAACTACCTGTGCATGACTGTCCAGACACCATTCCTGCCAGGCCAATTGCATTGATGCATATGGTCTATGTAGGCAAGTACCATAATATGCAAACATCCTAAGAGTAAGACACATGGTAAAGGCTGATATGTGTGACCCTGAGGGCTACCCCTCTGGGGGCTGCTTGGACATTTGTACTTATTTGAGGAGCTTAGTAAGTCTACATAGGTTTGCGTGGTATCTACCGGCATAACCAGACACCCCTTTTTCCACATGAGGCACTGTAAACGGGACGACTATAAATATGTCTTTGTATGTTTTGAATGAATGGGAATATTGTAGACAAGCAGATGACTAACATTTCTGAATATCTTCAACAGTAACCCACTATCTATACTGTTAATGTCTCAGGTGTGCAATAGCCTTACAGTGTAAGTAACACCACTAGAAAAGTGTCAACAGACCTGATTTAGTAAAGGGACAGTCATTATTGACAGACACACATTGCCACTGTTGGAAAGAAGTATCAAGTCAGGGATCACCTCAGTCACCATGCCTCATAGTATCCATGTAACAGATATCAGGGCTACTTGTGGGACAGATCACTCTTTCTGGGAACCTCCATGAATAAGCAGGTCTACAGGGACATAACCCTGTGCATCATTTCTTCTGCCACAGTAACTCTGGCCCAGGCTGTGCCATGGCCCAGACTGCCCACAAATCAATATCAGGCCTTGCTCTCCGCAGGCTGAGGCTACTTATTCCACATGAACCTCACTTTACTATCCAAATCAATACCGAGATTGCACACGTTTGCCCATTCCATATGTGAACAAATGTTTGTTTGGCACTCTGAAGGGGTATGAGAGGTATTTTTACCTTCCAGACAACTGTTTTACAAAATCTGATATTTGCTGAGTGATAAGTGGGACAATGAACTTGGCTAACATCATCCTCAACTGGTTTAACAGTATACAGATGGGGCTCATGCTGTGAACCAATACATAATAATTCACATATGCCATGGTGTTACTTCAGAAATCATTGTAGCTACTGTACTCAGAGACACATTGGAGCCTAGGGGAACAGAAAGGAATACGTTGAAAAGAGTAAGTAAATGTATTTGAAAATAGTTACCTGTTCCTCTGGTGAGCCATAGAGCTGAGAATACAGGGGAAGGACCTCATCTATTAGGGTTTCTAATTACTCTGTAGGGAAGGGACCGGGCCCTCTCCCCTGTAGTGTGTGACATTATTTCTCCCGGAGGATAAAAACAGCAGCTATAATGGAGGAGGTAATGATAGCAGCAGTGTCAGAAGGCAAGTCAATCAATCAAACCAAAGCAATAAGGCGTTTGTTAAGAGCAACTACTCACCCGTAAGGGTCTCAAGGCGCTAGGGGTGGGGGGCTGCAGGTTCCAGTCCATCAAGGAGGGGGTCTGTCGAAGAGCCAGGTTTTGAGGTTTCTTGCGAAGATGGGGAGCGATATTGTCTGTCTGAGGTGGAGCGGAAGGGCGTTCCAGGCTCTGGCCGGGAGGAAGGAGTAAGTGTGGCCTCCCAAACTGGTCTTTTTGGTGAAGGGGACCTCGGCGTAGGAGAGCTGAGCTAATCGTAGGGTCCTTTGAGGTGCGTGGAATTTGAGTCGGCTGTTCAGGTATGCTGGTCCGGTGTCATGGAGTGCCTTGGGTGCTTGGGTGAATATCTTGAAGGTGATTCTAGCCTCAACGGGGACCCAGTGGAGTGTGCACAGGTGCTGGGAGATGTGGCAGTGTTTGGCAGGTGGAGGACAAGCCTTGCAGCGGCATTCTGGATGTTCTGTAGCTTGCGGGTGAGGTATTTGTTTATTCCAACGTAGAGTGCGTTGCCATAGTCGAGTCTGCTGGTGACCAGGGTGTGAGTGACAGTCTTTCTGTGTTCGAGGGGGATCAATTTAAAGGTCTTATGTAGGAGGTGGAGAGTGTGGAAGCAGTGTGGAAACTAGCTGCAATAGCTGTTAGTATCAGCTGAAGCCATTTTGTTTGTGGCAGCCAATTTAGTTAGCCATGTGCTCGCTATGTGCTTTCTACGTCCTCACTATTGCCTGCCCTTGTGTTCTGCTTGTGTCATCTATTTGAGTTAGCTCCTTCAGCACTGAGCCAGAGCCTTGCACATGCTCAGAAAGACCTGTAGCTGCCAGAATGCACCTGCTCTTAGTGTATAACTGTCAGGCTGTTTTTACTGATGTAAGGAGAAATGTCTCCCCTCCCACTTTGTTGCGCAAGCAATTTGTGCATACCCATATTAGTCAATAACTATTCTTGTATGTGCCAGTACTTCCCCTTGGTCTCATACGGACTATGCAACAAATGTATATATAAGACCCATGTTCTCTGTACACCTTAGACTGTCTCATTACAGTGGCCTGAGGGTACCGTATTGAAGCAGTCTCCCTCATGTGATGTCAGTCTCCCTCATGTGAGGTTAATAAACTTGTGTTTTACTATTCCAGCTTCCGTGCTAATCGCTTCTTTGTTGGTTTAAGGACCAGGTGCATCAGTGAACCCCTTAAAAGGATTTTGATTTCTACAAATTGGTGCCCGACGTGGACCTCATCGGAGAAGCAGCTATTCAAGGGAGTGGTCTTGACGGAAGACAGAAATCTACTGAGGAGGACAGGATAGGAATCTACTGAGGAGGTACCCTGCACAAGGAGAATCTTTGTCTTTGCAGACAACGTATTTTTCAATTTTCCCGTTCTGACCCTCCAGGTGTTAGCTGCTCCCGACTGAGATTTTCTTTGGTGTGAGTATTTTAAAAAGACCGTTAGGTCACTTAGAACTTGGCAGAGGAAGCTGGAGACTTTGGTTTGGTAAGGTTGCTGTGGCAACACTTTGGGAATTAGCTCGGCCAAGATTTTGGTTTGTTTGTTTGTTTTCTGCAGCAAATGAAGGCAGGTAATGAGGAGATTTTGCTCTAAATTTTGAAAACTTGAACGGCACACATTGAGTTAATTGCCCCTTGGTGACTAATATTGTATATGCTACAATATTCTTGGCATGCCTGTTTTTAGCACACTTCGTAGAAAGTGTTGCTGTCTCGGAGGTACCAATATGGATATAGGAAGTACTCAGCTGATTCCCCTAGAGGGCATACCTAAATAGGTTGCTGTCTATTAAAAAAGGTATTTCTTCCATGCTGACTAGTACAACATGGAACAAAATATATATATATATTAAAAGGATCCGGATCTGCGCACGTAGTAAAATTCATAAGCTGTGACATGGAGCGCTTTTGAGTGTTCTGTCAGCCCAACTGGTAATTTGGTGTATTATTGGAAAAGGTCTGAGGCGCGAGCCTGTCTTTTTGAACATGGCAGTCTTTTGGCTGTGTATTTGTCTTGGTGTAATCTCTGTACCTTTTTTTGAGAGGGGTACTTTCGTTTGTAAATATGACTTACAATTGGTATTTACAAATGGTTTGGTTTGAGTATAGTCTGTGGGCTATCTCTTGCTTTGTCCTAAGTGTTGATGTGTGGGTTAATTGTTTTTTTTGTTGTTGTATGTGGTTGTGGACTGACATACTTGTGAAGTACTTGTTTTAGTAATTAGACTATGTTTTTTGTGTGAGAATGGCTTGCTTTAAACAAGCAGTGTGGTGTGTTCTGAGTGTATGACCCCCTTCTTGAAAATGTCTGGAATGAGCTCAATTTGTTTGTTGTTGTTATTCTGTTATGCAAATGCCATTGAAAGAATTACATTTTAAAATTCAAGAAATGAATTATGTAAAATATGCTAAATAGCTGCACGCTACCATTAAAGTGAAAAAAGTAAGAAACGATAGATGTGTGACAATTGCGACAATGGTAAAGATAAATTAGAATTCACACTCAATAGGAATAATATAGGCCTCATAGAAAGGAAGAAAAAATGAAATTGTGTGCTTTACACACCTAGGACTCTATACAAAATGTTACAGCATTATCGTTAGATATTAATATTAAAAGACATTCACATTATCGGAGTAACTAGTTGCTGTAAAATAAAAGCGCCTCTTTTGTACCACATTACAAAACAATAGATTTTGACTGGCTTGAAAGGCCTGAGTTTTAAATAGATTAAACCGTGTTCACATTCCAGCACCAGAAAGAGAGTCTTTCTTTTTGCAGCTGTTCAAAGCTGTCTGTACCGAAGGAAGCTGTCTGAACAGCAGAGGTTAGAAATGTTTTGCAAACTTTTTCAGGACATTTCAATACAGTAAAAGGGGGTTTCTCCTGAAAAAGCTTAAGATGTTGACGCCTGCTGTTCGTAAAAAGCACAGCTGAGTAAACAACACATGGCTGGCCACAACGCTACAGATCAGGCTGTGGGAACTAGGGTTTAAATTAGTACAGCATGATATGAAGGCGTCCGTTAAAAGACAGCTGATTTTAAAAGTTAGAATTGCAGTTTTATTATTTGGGATAAAATAGAAAGGATTAAAAGTGTAGGATTTTTTTTTCCTGTTGCTTTTTACATAAGTACATTTGTGAATCTGATGGTAAAATAATTACTGCCCTTTCAAAAGTGGCGCAAGCTATTTTAGGTTTCAGTAAAGCTTCTGTGCTTTGTGTTATAAATAAATGCATTTAAAGGCAAAAGGAAAGGAATGCGGCTTGCTTTTTATATGTGAGAACATCAAAAGGGCTGGTGATCAAAAAAGAAATTTGACTATATGAAAAAAAACATGTTTTAATAAAAAATAATTGCACTAAAATCGTTTTTGATCTTTGGAATGTTTAATAATCATACTGTGAAATATAAGTTCCTAGCATCAAAGTTGAATTTAAGCAGCACTTTACAACAATTTGGGGAGTGAATTGTGAAATTTCACTTTACCCAGGCATATAAAAACTCATTTTTTAAGAGTGTACCTTATATATTTTTGATCCCCCACCCCTGGGATATCTAGGGGAGACCCTGGGGGTCCCTAATATGCAAAAACATTGTAGGTTATCAATTTTAAGTGCCCCTACCACCAAAGTCGAATTTGGGCAGAATTTACTTTTTAAAAAACAATTCTGCCACTTAGGGCAGTTTTGAAGCTGATCTCAGGCACCAGCAATGCACGCATGCAAGTATAGAACAAGCAACTGACCTCTAAACTGCTAGAAAGCACACAACACACTGCGCACAAATAAAAAGGAGTATAAAAAAAAACAGCAGAAGTTATTATCTTTCCTTTAAAATTGTTAGCACACAGGTACGGAATAGGACAGCCTTTCAGCTTGATTCTCCAGAGTTGCTTTGAATTGGAAAGACCGCATGGAATAGCCTTACTGAGAGCGGACAACAGGTTTAAGGGTCACAAGCCAAGGTCTCTTTTTAGACCTGACCAGCCCTACTGAACGTGAAATTTCCACGCTGGGAGCCACTGTGACAGTACGTGATTTCTCATTACACTATGAAAGCTTGTAACTACATTTAAAAATGGAAAAATTGACTTAGTTGTCTCAATACACTAATGGCCCTGATTAAGCCTTCCTGGAACAAGATTGGACACCATAGATCTGTTTTAGGTAACATTGGCTAAAGGAAATATTGCATATTCTGATAGGAAAACATGGGGATATCACTGTTTTCTTGCGCAATAATACAAGTGTAGGAGATATGCAGGTGGGGTTTATCCTATTAAATAACATTATCAAGGGATAGTAGCATCTGTATGCCACATGCAGAGAATTGCTCTGCCATGTATATAGAACAAATGCTTTTAGTTTAAAGATTACTGTGCAAGGGCTGAGATAAGGAGGCAATGGGATTTAGTTTGCATTCATGCACCCTCTTGTTACACTAGTACAATTTCTAAAGGAATTGGTAGTTGGTTATTAATGTTTTCTAGCTAGCTCAATGTGTTATTTACCTCCTACAAGTTTATTTGTGCCCACTTGCCAAAACTAGGGGTAGAGAGTGTTGACAGAAGTTTACCTGTTCAAGGTTACCTACTGTGGCATGGGGAGGAGATTAGGGAGATTAGCTTCTGGGCAAATTAAGGGTAAGCAAAGGTATGTGCTCTCTCTCTCTCTCTCTCTCTCTCTCTCTCTCTCTCTCTCTCTCTTTTTCTCACTCTCTCTTGAGCCTGTCTAAGCTGTCTAGGAACGGCCATGAGACATTTAAATGGCTATTCTGTACTGCTGTTTTAAAATTGTTAGAATTAATAAAATGAATAAATAATGATGCCATGTTATTGCCCATCCTGTCTGATGAAATTATGAAAGGACGAGTAGTCTAGGTTGCTGTTCCTTTATTTGACCTTTAAAGGGGAACTATATGTGGGTAGTTTTTGTTCTAAAATTCTCAGGTGATAACACCATTATTGTATATGTTATTCTCATGCTACATACAGTTTTGCAAAGGCATTACTAGTCTGTGTAATTGCGCTGACAGCCCTTATATTGAGGTTTTGTTAGTTATTGATTGATTGTTTGATAGGCTTTATTTCGATATATGAATATCTTAAAAGCTTTACAACAAGTAAAAATAGTCACAGTTATTACAATATATACAAAAGAGAAAATAAAAACAGTGACATGATCCAATAAAATACAGTTAAAAATAGAATTAAATTGAGACTGACAGCCTTTTTACACGACCACTTTAGAAATTTTGACACCCCACAAACCACCAAGGTGGATGTGTCGGACTATAAGATGCGTAGGGCCACAATGTGCTGGCGAGTACCTAAAAGTCTACACAGTGGTTTGAGCCAGCGCCTCCTAGGTGTACAATAATCTGGGCATTCAAAAAGAATATGTGCCACCGTCTCGACCCGCGTGGGACAAAGAGCTCAGAAGGGGGAGGACTGGAGGGATGATTTCCACCGGGCTGTTAGGTCGCCTACAGGTAAAGTCCCCACTCTAAACTTGAAGTACAAGGCCTGGTCAAAGGGAATGCGAATCATGTCGAGATATGGTTGTTAGGCCACCACGTCTTTAATCCTCAAAAAGGCTGCGGTGGAATTGCAATGACGTGGATCGACAGTGAGCTTATAGGAGACCCATTCCCAATACAATTTCTTTATCGTGGCTTTAGGTGGGGCAGATCGAGTGACCCAAGCTTCACCAAGACCCAGCTCCCCTAAGAGGCATTTAACGTCCCTTAACCATTTGATCCTATGCCAGCCCCCCTTTGCCATAACCTCGGACAGTGCCTCAGAGTAAGAGAATAATTCGGGCACCCTCCACAACCGGGCCCACAGGAGCAAGGGACGAAGTCGTGCTTGATCTGCAATCGATCTACAGCCTAGATCCAACAGCACAGGAACTGTGGGCGTGCTCAAAGGGAGAGCCATCAGGTCTTTCAGAAATTTACTCTCAGATTTTTCTAGTACTTTCAGGTTACATGTACCCCACAACTCCGCCCCGTATAAAGCAGCGCTAGCCCCTCTGACTTTATAAATCTCCACAACTGGGGCGATAGGTTTAGTTGTGGAAGAACGTTGTTTCCCCAGCATAACACCACCCACCCTTTTGTGGGTGAGGAGCATCTTATGGATGTGCGGGGTCCAGTTCAGTGAATCGCTAAGGCGGATTCCCAGGTAGTCAAACTCTGATACCCTTTCTAAAGGAACAGAGTTCAAGGCCGGGGGACGCCCTAGTTTCTTAGGAGGATTCATGATCAAGAATTTGGTCTTATCGACATTGATCACCAACCCCCTAAGGGAACAAAACTCCTGGAAGCGGTTTAAAAGTTTTTGAAGGCCCTGGGGGGTATCATCTGCAAAGAGCAGTGTTGGAATCCGGGTTCTTTTAGCAGATACTCAACCACCCCATTCACATAAAGGGAGAATAGGGTGGGAGCTAGCACACATCCCTGGCGGACACCCCTCCTCACTGGAATCCTGTCAGTTTTCTCCCCATAGTTGCTTGCGTGTAATTTCATCAGGAGCGATAGGATATAAGGGGGCAACCCCAGGCCCTGCAAGACCCTCCACAGTTCCTGCCTAGGTACCAGGTCAAAGGCAGTCTTAAGGTCAATAAAGGCCAAGTAAAGACTGCCCTTGCCCAGCATGACCACCTTCCAATACAGGAGGGCCAATCTGAAGGCCTGCTCAGTGGTCCCAGTTCCAGAGCGGAATCCAGCCTGGAGATCTGACAGAATGTTGTTGTCATCCAGCCATTGGAGCATCCTCCCCAGAATCAACTTCCCTACCACCTTTTGGGATGAGTCAATAAGGCCGATAGTTGGCGGGGTTGTCTCGACATCCCTTCTTAAATATAGGGACAACCTCCGCCCCCTTCCATGATTCAGGTACAGGGCCCCCCCCCAAAATAGGGTTAAGTAGGGTGGAAACCAGCTTCCCCCATTCCTTAGGCTTGGCACGTAGCAAATCACCGGGTATCCCATCAGGCCCAGCAGCTTTTAGGGGTACCAGGGACTTGATTACGACCTCCGCTTCTCTGGCGGTAAAAGCATCACCCTCACTGACCCTTGTGTAGTCGGCCAGAAGAAAGGAGTCGATAAAAATCCCCTCAGGAGGAGTATAGAGGGACAGGAAATGGTTGAACCAGTTCTGGGCTGGGATGTTGCATGTCAGCAAAGTGCCGACAGGCCTGTCCCTAGATCTTACCAGACTCCAAAATCCCCTAGCATCCCTGCCCAAACTTGCCTCCAAAAGGTCCGCCCAGAACTTTTCCTCCCACTCTCTTTTTGCTACATTTATAGTCTGGGAGTAGTCTTTCCTTGCGAGCCTAATTGCAGCTTGAGATTTAGCTTTAACAGCACCTACCAATACTTTTTTCTTTTCCCTGCATTTTTTGGTAAACCATCCCTGCACTTTAGGCGGCTTCTTCCTGTTACCAGCGCAGGGAGCCATGCTTGGGACAATGAAGAGATTGCTCAGGGCCCTGGTTAAGCTGCAAAAAGTCATAGTGACTTCCTCAGGCAAATGGGTCAGCGAGTCCAGCTTACACTGTGCTGCAGCTAGGAGCACCCCTATAGCTGCCACTTTCTCTTCTGCCATAGTGAGCTTAGCCCACTTCAATCGTCTGCCGCAGTTAGATGGGTAAACTTCGTGGGTGTTTGGTGCTATGCGGGATAGAGTTCCCCCCTGATCATTAAGCCACTGGGGAGAGAGGGCAAGTGAGAGGAGATTGTGATCACTCTCAGTTGTCGGTACAACCTCCATATCCCTCAGGATACTCCATGAACTGGCGTCAAGAAGAATATAATCTATTCTTGACGTGTGGTTCGGCCTGTTATAGGTGTGGGCTCCTGCTGAGTCAGACTTTGTCCTCCCATTGACAGCCCTAAGGTCAAGTTCCAAGTTTAGGGAATTAATCTGTACCGCCACTTGGGTCCACCTCCTAATGGGGGGCAAGGCTAGGGCAGGAATCCCTCTCCTGGAGTCCTCCTCATCAATACCCAATATATCGTCCAGGCCCAAGGGCTCAAACGTACAATTCAGGTCTCCAGCCACCAGGACGCAAGATTTGTTGGGACGCTGCCTAAGCGAGCCTTCTAATAGAGCTATTATGGGAGATTGTAAACCTCCCTTCGTGCCTCTAGCATAGATATTAAAGATGTCCAAAATCAGGCCACCCCGTGCACCCTTTATTGAGATGTTAAGAAGATCGGGTGAGTTGATGCGATGCTGAACCACCTGACAATCAAGTGAGACAGCAACCCATATGAGAAGACCTCCCGAGGGGTGTCCCTTCCCTGAAGTGGGGGCTACAGCGGGAACAAAATAAGATCAATAACCTACCTTGTGGCAGGGCTCCCTACACCATGTTTCTTGGAAAATGCAAATAGAGTAACCCTCCACAAGGGCATTCCAGTCAGGTAGGCCCAGCTTCCTCGAGATGCCCGCAACGTTCCAGCTCAAAATCCTAAGG
This sequence comes from Triturus cristatus, assembly GCF_964204655.1. NCBI lineage: Eukaryota > Metazoa > Chordata > Amphibia > Caudata > Salamandridae > Triturus > Triturus cristatus. The sequence continues at coordinate 549,031,248 of NC_140589.1, read as the reverse complement.
TCTGGATCCGCCGCAGCCGGCTCCCTGCGGGGCTCGGGGCTAGGTGTCCCCTCCGTCTGATCTATTAGCCCTAGTCCACTGCCCCCACATTGGCCCCCTACAGGCAGGTCAATAACCTGCGCTAGGTGGGTGGCTTCATCTGGTGGTGAAGGAGGGATGGTATTACTTTTACCCAACTCGTATGACTCAGGGGCATAACCTAGACTTAGGAACCCGGTGGCCACCCCAGGACTGGTATTGGTTCAATATCCAGGCAACTTCCCATTATATCCAGGCCAGGCTACTGGTTGGTAGAATGGGGGGGAGAAAGGGTTCTCAAAGTAAGAAAAATTGTTACTTCAGCCCCCACTTAAATGAGTACCATTATAGTTTGCTTCAGGCCTTGGCCAGAAATAGGTTAAATCTACCACACTGATGCCAGCTCCCCCAGTACCATGCTTCTGGTTGCAGATCGTTTGGGTGACCCTACTGTCTTTGAAATTTACCACCACACAGTCTCCATCTAGGTGCTTATGTCCATAACCTACCCACCCTACCCTTCTCACTCCTAGGATCAGCCCATCTAGATCCCTAGGTAGAGGTCTGTTAATCTTTAACCAGTGCAGGGTTTTGTTTTTTAGTGCCTGATGGGATTCATAGTGATCATCCTTCAGACAGGGTACGTTTGTGAGTATGACGACATACGGGTGGCACTCTGGGGGCAAATTCACAGGTGGAATGTTTAGGGCCGCTTTGGGGGGCGGTGCTTCTAGCTGGGACGCTTTTAGGAGATTAATACTATTTCTACTCGGATGGGCTTGTTCAGCGCCATTGCCATTCGCAGTTCCCTTCGGTTTTACAGGACCCTTCCTACCGGGTAACTCAGCCCGAGTAGGCCTCTTGACCTGGGGCAGTACGGGGCTTGGGTACATTCAGTTGTGCTAAGACAACTGGAGCAGCCAGCCCTGCTTGACTAGCACTACCTAAAGGAACCGCAACATGGACAGCAGGGGCATTTGCCACTGCCATCACATTTACAGTACGTGGTGTATTAGAAGCAGTAGGAGTGGCCTGTGGGGATGCGGGAATCACCCGAGCGCCAGTTTCCCCTCCCTGTCCATCCTCCCTGATTCTGGAATGCAATTTAATGAGGGATTTTAGAGAAAAAAAAATTGTCCAGAGTTGCCTGCTCAAACCTATCCAGCCTCTCTCCCAACCCTTTAACTCTCTCTACAACCGGGGACAGCAGTGATATCATTAGTTCCTCTATTAGTACAATTGTAAGAGGATCATTAGATGGAGCTACAAGGCAGTCTGATGTTAAATCTACACATATTTTCTCCACTATATTGCCAGAATGCTCTCCCCCCTTACCCCTCCCGGGGTTTTTCGTGCCCAGCCCCTCGCCCGCACCTGCTTTAGTTCCACCTACCCTGATACCCTGCTTCCTCGGTCTCTTATAGAGTTTTGGAAAGCTGCCTTTCCTCGGGCTAGCAATCCTTTTCCTTTTGGTATGAGCTGAACTCTTAGAGGCCGACGGAGGCAAGTCAGGTGGCTCGGAGATACTGTTTCGAGTAATAAGAGTAATAGGGCAGGGTGTAGGGACAATAAACTCGCAGGGCCGTAAGTCGGAACTGATACCATCAGTAGGAGTAGATATGGATATGGCAGCCAGGCTCTCCAGCCTATCTACACTAGCCCTCAGAGATGCAACCCGTGAATGCTCTAGTGGGGGGGAGATAGTTAACAGGGGGCCGGGGTTACATACAGGTGAGGAACAAGTGCCAAGGAGCCCAGTGAGGACCTTTTGGACAGAGGGTGTTCATGGGAAAGGCGCCGCTCTGTCATTTCAATTTCCTTCTCTATGACAGTAGCTACCTGTGTTATGAACTGGTCCATAGTGCCTATGATACGACTGGTTCCCCCGCCCTCCCCCTCTCAGGCTCCTCCCTGAACGGGTAGACATTAACACGAGCTACACAAAAGGCCAGATGTTAACAATAATAATATGCCCCTCTGTACCTACAAAAGCAAACAATGATGTCAGGGGGGAGGCCCAGCCCAGCCTTGGCCAGCCCCGGACGGCCACAGACGGTCCCGCCCTTATCCCGGGCTTCTCCCGGGACGCTCCCGCGCGCTCCCGTGCAGCGGCTGACTGGTACTGCTAAACACACGTGGGGGCGTGGCAAGCAGGGAGAGCGGGCCAGGTGTAGCAGGTTGGCCAGGCAGGGACTCCTGGGAAACGGAGTCCCTGCTGTTCTTCAACGTATCGGACGCTATGCTGTTTGTTGGGGGCTGGATGCTGATTGACTAACCCACGGGACTGCGAGGACCACGGAGCATTGCGCTCCACTAACTCTGCTCACCTGGTTCCTCTTCCCGCCTGGTTCCTCCCTCCACTGCCACGCCTCGCGGCCCCCGCTGCGCGGGAGCCGCTCGTTGGCTTCAAAGCGTATAAAACCTTGGCTGGGGCTTCTCAACGGTGGGACTCTCTGCTGTTCTTCAACGTATCGGACGCTATGCTGTTTGTTGGGGGCTGGATGCTGATTGACTAACCCACGGGACTGCGAGGACCACGGAGCATTGCGCTCCACTAACTCTGCTCACCTGGTTCCTCTTCCCGCCTGGTTCCTCCCTCCACTGCCACGCCTCGCGGCCCCCGCTGCGCGGGTGCCGCTCGTTGGCTTCAAAGCGTATAAAACCTTGGCTGGGGCTTCTCAACGGTGGGACTCTCTGCTGTTCTTCAACGTATCGGACGCTATGCTGTTTGTTGGGGGCTGGATGCTGATTGACTAACCCACGGGACTGCGAGGACCACGGAGCATTGCGCTCCACTAACTCTGCTCACCTGGTTCCTCTTCCCGCCTGGTTCCTCCCTCCACTGCCACGCCTCGCGGCCCCCGCTGCGTGGGTGCCGCTCGTTGGCTTCAAAGCGTATAAAACCTTGGCTGGGGCTTCTCAACGGTGGGACTCTCTGCTGTTCTTCAACGTATCGGACGCTATGCTGTTTGTTGGGGGCTGGATGCTGATTGACTAACCCACGGGACTGCGAGGACCACGGAGCATTGCGCTCCACTAACTCTGCTCACCTGGTTCCTCTTCCCGGTCACGCCCCCTACTCCTCCCCCGGGCTTATCTCTGCCTACGCCCAAGCGCGCTAGCGGTACGCGCGCGGTACGAGGCCCGGAACGAAGCCCGGGCAAAGGGCGGGCCCTCTGTGGCACTCAGAGGCCGGAGGAGGCTGGGCTGGGCCATAATCCTTAGTCGGTTGTACTTCGTTCCCTTGTCCCCTTACTGGTAGGATTATAGGCCATGAACTGTCGTGAAACCAGAAGCATGGCCGCTGTAGGAGCTAAAAAACTTACAGGAACCTTGGATGATTTTATTACTCGCACTCATGCACTAATTGATGAGGGTATAACTTTAATGGATAGGAGAGTGTCCCAAGACCTGGCCATGGCCAAACGATCCTCCTTGGGCCTTATAGCACAGGCACAGACACCCAACACTGATTCTCGGACAGATATACAGGTCCTAGTACATAGTACTGGAGAGACTGGGGATCTTGACGCTTTAAACACCTCGCAGGATCTGGAGGCTTCTCCTAACCTTCATTTCCCATCAGAATGCGGAGTGCAACAAAGCGAGTCAAATACCTCTAACAATATATCTGTCACAAAAGAAAGGGGTCGGACAGAAGGGGCTATCCCTAAGCAAATTCGAAAAACTAACAAATCATCTATTCATAAAGGAAAGAAGGTTCGAATTCCCCCTAACCCCCCTAACATGGATAAATTGCCAGCAGCTTTACCCAATTCCACAGAGGGATCGCATATGATTAAGAGTGGCTTACCCCTGAGCCTTCCTGATGATACTATTATCGATCATAGCCTGGAGGAAATCCTGGAGTTGACCGGGGAAGCGGGCAACTCAGCAAAATCTCCACTACAGGAGGGCCATGGTTCAAGCATGAGTAATACCACTATTTTTAATATGCTAAAAATACTGCTGGATCCCTTAGAGGCTAGACTACGCTGTTTGGAAACTGTCCTAAAAAACATACATAAGGACATAAGTGTCCCTAGCTTCACCTTGAATAATAGAACTGCCCAGGTTATTATTCCAGCTAAAAAGGGCAATAAGCCTTCGGTGGCTGTTAACAAACCGCTGGAGACCGCAAAAATGACCCCCAAGAATTCCAGTAACGCTATAAATCAGGATGACATTATTATAAAAGCCCCCAGAACCGATCAAACTCAGAAAATAGATCAATCCCTGATAACAACCAAGAGCAATTCCGCTCAGGCTACATCAAGTGATCACTTATCACAGCCTCTAAATTTTGATGCACCCGATAGAGCCAAGGGCATGGCCCGCAGAAACATCCATCTTCCCCCTGATGCCTGCCCTTACGTAATTATTCTCACTGGCGTTACTGAAATCTCTTCGCCAGAAGTTGAATCGTATCAGGCCCTAAAAAATAAAGTATGTTATTGGCTATCTAAAAATTATCCTCTCCCGCCAAACATACCGTGCAATATTTTAATGATTGAGAGAGCTCCGTGGGTAGGAGGCAATAGAAAAAACCTACAAGGGGACTGTGTAGTGGTCACCTTTGAGAATACTGAGGTGGTAGAGTTTATTTGTAGTAGTGGATCCCCTAGATTCCAGACGAGCACGGTGGTTGCTAGACCTTTGTCTTATTTTTACCTCCCACAAAATCAAGCTGATAACCGATGGAGTTGGTTAAAAGGACCCCATGACAGTAAATTTAGACAACGTTCTAATCCCCCCTGGGAGATACAACCCCATGGGTGGGAGGAGGGGTGGAATGCGGGATGGAATCAGGTAAGGAGTAGAAGAGGTAGACTACGTCAAGGCGGCCCTCTTGTTGGTTCACATTACAGCCAACCCTATCATTACCAACAGTTTACAAATGGTCTGGAAAATCCCTCGCACTTCCCAATAGCTAATCGCTTTGAATGTCTGTCAACCACAGATTGGGTTGACTGACAAACACAGAGCTTGGAACCTGATCGGAGTTCCCAGATTATTCCTATTCAACCAATTAAGGCTGTTGCTATGGAGGATTTGATTAAACTAAACACTTCTTATACCCCTGATAAAGACCCAGCGGAGGGTGGTTGTCGAGGTGCGCTTAACCCCCCTTACGCAGAGTCATCATACTGCAAATTTCTAACCTGGAACGTGGCAGGTTTAAATGTAAAGGCTCAAGACCCCATATGGCAAGGGTTTGTAAAACAATATGACATCTTGGCAATCCAAGAAACATGGGATACCACTAGAAGCTTCTCATTGGATGGTTTTTGTAGTTTTTCAACCCCAGCAGTGCCAGGAGTAAGAGGCAGAGCAAAGGGTGGCTTACTTACACTATGTTCTCTGAACTTAACGGGGGTCTTTAAAAAATTAGATTCCGCACCCATGAATACGTTAGTTGTGGAGTGGATTTTATCTGATACTAAAGTTTTTTTGATTATTAATTTTTATAACTCCAAGGAGGTTTCTCATGCGAATGAGCATTTGACCTCCTTGTTAGAATTCCTGTCAGTCTATAGACAAGATTGCAATTCCGTCCCAGAGATGGTAATCCTGGGTGATTTTAACATTCATCCCTGTGAGGGAGATTGTTTTAATGATAGATATGGGGGCTTACCGACCGAGGGCATTCCCCATTTTGAACACACAAACGAGGGTGAGTGCCTGGAGACTTTTCTTGCAAACTTAAATTTATTTGAAATTGAGCAGGGCAAAAGCGAACCCAGACCTCCAACATTTATTGGGAGAGACGCCAATACTGTCATAGACTATATTTTTGTATCATCCGGGGTCATGTCTAAGGCACGTGAGTATAGGGTTGTTACTGCTAGTTTCAGTGATCATCACCCTGTCCTCTTAGTGCTGGACCTAGATTGTTTCCGGATTAGCAGTTCAACAAGTGTGGCAGCTTCAAATGTTCTGACAACTAAGGATCAGGGAAGGCGCCTTAAGTGGGGGATGATTGTCCCTGAGCAATTCTTTCAAATATTAGCCCAAGAGGCGGAGGCTAATTTGGCAGTGTGCCTAGATCCAACTGCCCCTGGTTCTGATGTTATGGTAGCGTATGAGGAAATATGTACAAGGATTTCTAAGAACTTGGAGTTAAGGCCAGGCGCTCTAAGGAACAAGAAGATCTTTAAATGGTTTAACAAGGATTGCTCGCTAAAACACAGTGCCCTGTTGAAAGCATTAAAACATAAACCCAGAGATAGGCCCTTAGTGACCAAACTAAGGAAAGAATACAAAATTGCAGTCACTAATCGCAAAAACCAAATTAAGGAGGAAGCTTGGGATAGTTTACTATCCACTGATGTATTGAGAGATAGCAAAAAGTTTTGGGCCTTGGTGAACCAGCCTTTCTTTTCCGAGGATGGGAAAACTGATATGGACTGTGTGATCGAAGATGGAAGATGGCTTGGCCACTTTAAACAGATTTATGAATCCACAGCATTAACGCCACCAGTCAGTACCCATGCTACACCTCACCTGAAGTTTAACATCACTGAGGTTGAGAGGGCGATTAAAGATACAAGTAAACATAAGGCCCCGGGCCCGGATGGGGTCCCTGCAGATCTTTACATCCAGTATCCGCAATTTTGGTCAAAAATACTAACCAATGTGTTTAATGCGATACCTGCAGCTGGTTTCCCTTCCTCCTGGTCTACCTCCATTATCGTGCCTATTTTTAAGAAAGGGAATAGGGGGGACCCTGCCTGCTATAGACCAATCTCCCTGTTGGACTCTGCCGTTAAGATTCTGGGCAGAGTTATTTTGCAAAGAATGGGGGACTGGCTAGGGGAGAGCAGGACCCTATCGGACTTACAGTACGGTTTCAGAGCACATAGAGGGACCATGGACCAATGTTTAAACCTTCACCTTATCATTAGTAAATACACTGTGGCGAAGGGTGGGCTTCTTTATTTGGGATTTATGGACTTATCTTCTGCTTTCGATTTGGTAAATCGCTCAAAACTTTGGATTATTTTGCGAGACATGGGCTTGGATAGCACCTTGGTTAATTTTTTGCACGACCTTCACCAAAATCTCTCGGCCTCGGTTAGGGTCACAAGGGAAGGGAGATGCACTGCGAAGTTTAGGTCAGGAAGAGGGGTCAGACAAGGCTGCATTCTGGCCCCTCTCCTTTTTACACTATATATTAATTCCTTGGGGAAATCCCTGGATTCAGCTACCTTGGACATACCGCATATGGGGGGGCTACCCATTCCGGTACTGCTGTATGCGGACGATGCCGTCCTTGTAGCTCGGACTGGTACGGGCCTGCAAAGATTATTAGATCATTTTGGTGGTTTCATGGAAGCCTTGGACCTAAAGATCAACACCACTAAATCCCATGTTATGGTTACAGGCTCACGGAGGAAAAACATGAAGATTAGGGCCTTTAGCTGTAACAATTCCCCAATTTCGAGGGTACCCTTTTTTTGTTACTTAGGAGTCACTTTTGATGAGAAAGGAACTTGGGGTGCCCAACTAAAGTTAAAGGAGAATGGTGTAAGTAGATCTACCACAGCTCTTATGCATTTTGCTAAAAGATTGGGCTCGAGACCCATGGAAGCCATGACTTGTATTTATAGAGCCAAATGTGTGGCAATTGCATCCTATGGGGCAGACATATGGGGCTACGTTTCAGCCCCAGGCATTCAAATCGTAGAAAACAATTTTATACGAGCCTTGTTATCACTCCCGAAATCATCCCCCACATATTCAATACATAACGAAATAGGTTTGGGTTATGTCACCGATCTCCTAAAAATGTCCCCACTGTTATGTTGGATTAAAACCTGGACAAACGAGGAGATCACATTGAACCACTGCATTCTTAAAGATTGCATGTCTTTGGACAAAGCAGATAGTATACCTTGGCTAGCGTATGTTAGAGCGGCATGCGCTAGGCTAGGTCGCCCGGATATGTACTCTTCTCCACAGAACCTTAAAAAAGAAGATGTAAAGTGGGTCAAGCAGCACTTTCGAAATATGTTGGAAGCTGAGAGGGAAACGGTTGAGCTTAGTAAACCAATGGTAAGATCAGTTTACCAACTTTCGTCGTCTTTGGCCATGGAACCTTATTTAAAATATGTTACTAAACCATATCATCGTTTTCTACTTATAAGGTTCAGGTTCAATCTGATACATCTTGTGCTTGGCTCGTATACAAAGTGGGGTATCCCAGAAGAATCCCCACCCTGCTCCTGCGATTTTTTCTCTACACAGGATACCCTGCACCTAGTGATGCTTTGTGATCATTATTTGGTGGCCCGCAAAAAATTTCTTTTTCCTATTCTGAAAGACTTAAACTTTGCGCAGGTACGGCCGGCTCTATTATATTTACAGATGTTGAACTCGGTACAGGTTACATATGGTGTAGCGTGTTTTTTGGTAGCAGCCGCTAGACAAAAGAAAATCAGTCTGGCCACAAAGATCAATCACCAAACCTGACATTTGTAAATTTGGCACTCCTTATTTTTATTGATATGTTCCTTTTATTTTAGGATTTGCAATCATTTCTTAAATCCGTTTTACTGAATTTTTAATGTTATCTTATGTATTTTGTATTGCTTTTATGGTTTTTAGTAACCGAATAAAGTTCTTTGACTGACTGACTGAGGAGTCCCTGCAGCTCCGCTCGCAGCCCTGCTACTGTCCCTCAGCAAGCCCCAACAGACCTCCAGAGGACAGCACAAAGTCCGGGAACCCCACTTGCAGGCTTCCTCAACGAAGCGGGACCCGCGCAGCGGGTCCGGCGAGGTGTAGCGTGGCATGCAGAGCTGCAGAAGAGTCCAGGAGAAACAACCACCAGGCAAGGTCAGTTCACAAAGGTTCCCGCCGGGCAGAGGAAAAGAGGAGCTTAAATCCCACTGAGTGCGCGGGGGGTGTGGCAAGCAGGGAGAGCGGGCCAGGTGTAGCAGGTTGGCCAGGCAGGGACTCCTGGGAAACGGAGTCCCTGCAGCTCCGCTCGCAGCCCTGCTACTGTCCCTCAGCAAGCCCCAACAGACCTCCAGATGACAGCACAAAGTCCGGGACCCCCACTTGCAGGCTTCCTCACCGAAGCGGGACCCGCGCAGCGGGTCCGGCGAGGTGTAGCGTGGCGTGCAGAGCTGCAGAAGGGTCCAGGAGAAACAACCACCAGGCGAGGTCAGTTCACAAAGGTTCCCCAGGTTAGTTATTTATGTTAGAAGAATCCCTGTTAAAATTGTAGTTTTAGATTTTCTCGCTGCACCTATAACATGAGAGCATGGTTCTAAGCGTACAATGTAGGTGTTTTTACGAAAAAATATTTTTTTTTAGAAGTGTCTACAGTCCTGTACAAGTAGTGAAAGGTTATGGCTTATGAAACACAAGCTTGTTAAGACTAGAAGCACAAAAGAATGCTTGTTCTAAAACTTCCTTTTCTTGAGGTTCCTCAGATGAATAATATAGGAATACACAAATGTAAGGATTTGGAGTATGTCTGTATTATTTTTCTTTTTTCCCTCAGAATTTGGTAAATAAACATAGACTTCCTTGGCTGCTTCAAATAGTGTAACGTTTTACTCTTGCCAGTTCACCAAAAAGTTCCTTTTATACTCGCTAATAAGTCCAGGGTGTTTTTTTACTCTCAGATAGATGAAGTGTTTCTTGGGTGCCTTGCTAATGTATGGGGCGCCCCAAGACTAAGAAAGTATTCTGAGACTATCCTCTCTCTTGATAGATTATTTGTATGCCTTGTCTAAAGACCTTTTGTTCTGTCCAACAATAGGTATCTGCTGCTCTACAACCAATGCCAGAGGGGCCCGGACATCAGAAACACCAGTCCAGCTTGAAGCCAAGGTAACCAGCACAGGCATTGCTGGCAACTAGGACTTCAGTGAGGGTAGAAGGCCGGAAGTACTGGGACGTGAAGTGTGTACCCCTGCAACTGTCTTGGGTGAAAGACGGGGTCACAAATCAGAATGGAGAAATTGTGAATGCAGTTTGTGATGCCCAACTGAGAGAGTCACAGACCGACAAGGACGACAAGGAGGCGTTTGCTTGAGGGGACCCCCTTTGAAACAAGGGTTGCTTCAGATATCCCAGCATCAAGCCTTTGACTCCTGGTCCCCAAGTGAATGCAAGTCTGCACCTCTCTTTGTTGATCAAGAGATACCTGGGCATACTGGGTATAATCTGTGGCCCCAACAAAAGCGTAGTGCGCCAGCGGAGCAACACAGGAGTTAGGGAAGGACTTGAGTTCAGGGTACAGGTGCTGTGCCTTTTGGTGCCTGTTAGATTAAAGTGAAGAAAACTGGTGCTCTGCCTGAGACACTGGACAGGATCGTTGAGGGCTTTTGCCCAGGGGGTGATTGCCCTATCCTGAAAGAAGAAACTTTTCTCTTAAAACTGGGCCGTGATTGTGTTCTTGAGTTGCAAGTTGTGCAGCTCCACCGTTGGATGAACTGTGAGGCTCAGACAGACACAGGGAGAAGACTCCCCACTGGCTGGTTGTACTGCGGCTTCCATTCCTCAAGGACTGTTTGTTAGACTTTTTGTTAGTAATGTACCCCTTTGGTCGTCCCATTTTTGAGGAGGAGCAGCCCTTTGCGGCTCCTCATCCTAATTCCCATGGCCCCATGTGGTCCTCCTGGTCCCCTGGAGTGAAGATTGTTTTTGTAACAGTATGTCTAATTGCTTTAATATTTGCATTAGGAATAATGTTTATTCTGCAAGAGAAACGTTTTGTTGAACAGTTGATAAAATCTTCTTTGCCCTCATCCTGAGCGTATTAATTGATACTCTAGCCCTCATAAAAGGAACACTGGAAAGGTCTATTGAAAATGTTTTTTACATAGAATTGGACTGGATGGTTTGGGGATTTGCTTTTTGCTTGGGGTTGGAAAATATTGATAGTTCTGTTTGTAATAATAGCCATTATTTTCTCCTGCTTATACCTCATATATACTCGTTCAATGAAATGTTTAGAATGTAAATGCCCACCTAGCAATGGAATAGAATTTTAATGAATTTATGAGAATAAATGTGCAAAATATTTCCTATATTCATATTCATAGATCATAGCAGATGTCTTCAGCTAATTCTAAAACGGCCATCTGTGGAAACTAGCTGCAATAGCTGTTAGCATCAGCTGAACCCATTTTGTTTGTGGCAGCCATTTTAGTTAGCCATGTGCTTGCCATGTGCTTTCTCCCTCTTCACTATTGCCTGCCCTTGTATTCTGCTTGTGTCATCTATTTGAGTTAGCTTCTTCAGCACTCAGCCAGAGCCTTGCACATGCTCAGAAAGACCTGTAGCTGCCAGAATGTACCTGCTCTTAGTGTATAACTGTCAGGCTGTTTTTACTGATGTAAGGTGAAATGTCTCCCCTCCCACTTTGTTGAGCAAGCAATTATTGAATACCCATTTTAGTCAATAACTATTCTTGTATGTGCCAGTACCTCCCCTTGGTCTCATGCTGACTATGCAACAAATGTATATATAAGACCCATGTTCTCTGTACTCCTTAGACCAGAGGTCTTCAAACTTTTGTAGGTTCTAAGCCCCCGCCAGCGCAATTTTTTTTAGCTGTTGGGCCCCCCCCCAACACCTGACAGAAATTTTGGGAATCTGGTACATTACATAATCGACCGCCGCACGCATATCCTGGGCCATATCCAGCAAATAATGTTCAACACAATAAGAGTGTTTAGTAAAGTGCAGGTTTGTGAGTGGGTGTGCTGAAATGACAGATTATTACACAGCTCAAACCACCATTTCCTAGATAAAATATGCACAAATTGTTTTTACTAGGATGCTTTGTTTTACACATGACATTGATTGATAACACCACCATCATAGATGTGACGGGTGTGCCTGTTTTTCGCCACAGACGGTCAATCTGTGGATGGATATTTGCTATTGCCATCCTCAGGTTGTGCTCCACATCCAGGGGAAGATCTACAAGGCACTTCCGAAGCACAGGGATGCGACATATTTACAAGAATATGACGCATCTCTGTGCTTCCCGTTGCGCTGGCGCACAAACTGCAGCCATGCGCTAGCGTAGGCATCCTTGCACCATGGTGCAAGGATGCCTGCGTCGTGGGGAGATTGTTTTTGTGCAGGAAGGGGCACCTTCCTGCACATAAACAATAACTATAGGCATTTCCCTCTTTCAATGCATGCTGTAGAATGCAGCACGCATTGAAAGAGGGAAAAACGAGGAGAAATGAAAACATTTCTCCTCGTTGCGCCTCGCTAAGCCACCTCTAGGGTGGCGAAGCATTGAGACGCATTTCCAGATTTAAGATTCCTCATAAATCTGGAGATGTGTCTTGTTTCATGGGTGTTGCGTGGGAACACCCACAGCAATAACCATGGAGCAACCCTTCAACACAAAGTGCTGCTTGTGAAGGGGCCGTATTTACAAGGAGAGGAAAAGTCACGCAGGGTGGCTTTTCCCGTCCTTGTAAATATGGAGGAGCCCCCTGCGCCACCAGTACGTCACAAAAAGTGATGTACTGGTGGTACAGGGCGCTTGTAAATCTGCCCCCTAGTCTTTAGTAGCGCAAGTGCTGAGAACCCAAACTCACATAAATAGGACGAGCTGCAATGCAAGAGAGTTTTGATAGCATTTTCTCTCAAAGCTGAATACTCTGCAGACATTTTCAGCCAAGACAGAGACTGTAAGGGGACAGTGTTGTCAGATTTTTTGAGCACTCCCTAGCTCAGAGCTGGTACACAAGAAACAAATCTTCTCTTGAAATCATTAACAAACTTTTTAGGCAGCATTATAATAGGATAATTGCCCACCAACCTGTTATGGACCCGAAGACAAACTTGAAAGTCCACAGAGAGGGCGTTGAACGAGCACCTAATTCAGAATTCCTAAGTAGTACGATAATTTGCTTGCCTGAAGCAGTTGGGGTTAAGGACACGTCGGGCTTATGTTTAAAAAAAATAGAACTAATAATAAATGAATGCTGTCTATTTTACTTCAGAGCAATGTTGTCTGACAAACTTTGTGGTGGCAGGGACATGTTAAGGATTTTGGGTGCCCTGGGCCAAAACTAAATTGGGGGCCCCTGTTCAGTACTGCTTTGAGTCTAAATGATTTACTTTCAGCTCTGCCTTACCCTCTTTAGCCAGGCTAGTAACGGTGCACAGGCACTATGGTTGAAATTCTAAAAGCGTTTACATCTAATATGCATAGATAGTGATGTGTGTTTTCACTGTTGTATCAAAGCAGCAGCCCACTAATTTTACAGCGAATAATATCTGTGACATCCTTCAATTTCTCATATGTGAGGACCCGCTTGGATCTAAAATAAACTTTTTTATGGTTGTTGCTTGAAACAAACATTTCTCTGCAAATAGTAATAGACTCCTTACATCAATCACATTCAAAAGAAATAAAACAAAACGGTATTTAAAAGAATCTGTTTAGGAATTATTCCAGGCCACCAGGGCAATAACAGAGCTGTCTATCAAGGGGCCCCCTGGAAAGCTGGATTGCAGTGCATGTAAATGTGTCCTTTTGTAGTTTTGGACGAAAATCTTGATGGGGCACGACATGCCCATACTCGTGTACAGGAGTGCAACTAGACCCGAACTTCGGGTGGGGGCTAACATTCCCAGCCAGGGCTGGCCCAAGCACTTGTTGCACACAGTGCAACAGTCTTTTTTTGGTGCCCCCTCCCACATTTCCTCCTTCTCCATGAATTCCCTCACTACCACTCACCAACGTTGCACCTCATCTCTCTTCATTTTGTTATAGCGCTACTCATTGTTTACTCACACTCAGTTCTGTGATCTGCATGGTACACATTCTATGGAGCAGGCACATTAACCCTCTGTGCTGTGTGGGTGGCAGGAGTGCTCATGTGAGTGCACGGGGAGCCATGCGACAGTTTGCGAGTAGGGTAAGAGGAGTGACTGCAGGGTGAGCGAGGTGACCATATGAATTTGGGTGCAGATATAAGTGCAGAGTGGGACAAATTAATGAATGGTTAGTGGTGGGCTTATTTGAGGGAGATTGCAGGTTGAGCAGTGAGGGGGACAGGTGAGTGAAGTGTCACTTGAGCGCAGGTTGAGTAGTGTGCTCATATAATTGCAGGGTGAGGTACAGGGTGAACAGTGCAAGTGAATTGTGAGTGCAGAGTGATCACTGTGAGTGCAGGGTAAGTGGGTGAATGGTGTGAGTGCATGGGGATCAGTGTGAGTGCAGGGTGAGCGTGAAAGTGAAGGGCGAGAATGAAGAGCAAGGTGCATTCCCCGACATTTGAAGTAACTCAGAATGCTATTGACGGCAGCATAGGGTTTCAAAAGTGTTAAACTATTGATAATATGGCAGTAACTAGGGATCAGGGTGGAGGAAATAAATAATGTGGTGATCCTGCAACAAACTCCAGGTCTTGTGATTAGAGTTGCCAGCTCATTATTTTGATGTCCCAGTGCAGTCAGCTAAAGCTGTATTGTCAGTACTTGTCCATGCATACTTTGAACAGCAAATATAAATAGAAATAACTTTTACTTGTGTTCTAGGGCTACCTGAATAATCTATGGCTGATAATAAAAGGGAACATGCTTCTTTATTTACAGACAAGCAATTTGCAGTCTGTTTAAAAGAACACATGGCTAGCTGGCATTTTGCGCACCTGCCTGTGCAGTTTTAAAATAAACTTTGTCTCCTTTCAGGGAAGAGCTAACCCTCCCAGGAGGGTGGTAATTCATAGAGCTGAAATGCTTCAGTTGCAGTGAGAGGCAGGATGTCTCCACTGCTTAAGCTGGAAGCAAACAAACAGACAGGCATTTCAGCTGCAGTGCGAGGTACTATAATATCGAATGCGAAGGAACAGGCCTGTCTGTTCCTTTGCCTTAGGTTTTAGCAGAGGAGACTTCCTGCCTCCTCACTGCAGCTGAAGTTTCAGCTCTATGAATTAATCCCCTCCTGGGACGGTTAACATAACAAAAGCCTCGTCGATTTCCCCTCCCTCCCCCCTCACCGGAATTCTCTAAAAAGACTTGGGACTCAGGGAACAAAGGTAAAATTAGAGTGGAGTGCGCTCCCCCCCTTGGATGGTGTCACACCCCCCCAGGGGGGCGCGCCCCACAGATTGAAGAAGTCTGCCTTAGAATGTCTCATTACAGTGGCCTGAGGGTACCGTATTGATGCAGTCTCCCTCATGTGAGGTCAGTCTCCCTCATGTGAGGTTAATAAACTTGTGTTTTACTATTCCAGCTTCTGTGCCAATCTCATCTTTGTTGGTTTAAGTAGCAGGTGCATCAGTAAACCCCTTAAAAGGTTTTTGATTTCCCCAGCAGGAAGACGAGACTGAGTTGATCTAGCGGTCCATTTTGAGCTCGGAGTCCAAGATGATTCCCAGGTTGCATGCGTGGTCCGTTGGGGCGGGGGGCCACCAGGTGTTGCTCCAGGTGTCGGGGTTTGGGCCCATGATGAGTACTTCTGTTTTGTTGGTGTTTAGTTGTAGGCAGCTGTTTTTCATCCACTTGGCGATGGCTTCCAAGCCTTCTCAAAAGCTGTGTCTGGTGGTGTTGGGTTCATTGGATAGGGAGAGGATGAGTTGGGTGTCGTGTGCGTATGACACAATGTTGAATCCGTAGGTTCTGATGATGGGGCGAGTGGAGCCATGTAGACGTTGAAGAGCGTCGGGCTGATGGAGGAGCCCTGGGGGACCCTGCAGCTGGTAGCTGTAGGGTCCGAGAGGAAAGGGGGGAGCCTGACCCGCAGCGTTCTGCCGGAGAGGAAGGAGTGGATCCAGTTGAGGGCCTTGTCCTGGATTCCTGCGTTGTGGAGTCTGCATATTAGGGTCCAGTGAGAGACTGTGTCGAACGCTGCTGATAGGTTGAGGAGGATGAGGGTGATTGTTTCTCCTTTGTCCAGTAGGGTGCGGATGTCGTCTGTTGTGGCGAGGAGGGCAGTTTCCGTACTGTGGTTTTTTCTGAAGCCGTATTGGGAGGAGTCGAGGATGTTATGCTCTTTGATGAATGTGGCAAGTTGGCTGTTGATGGCGTCCTCAATGACTTTCCTCTGGGAACGGGAGCAGGGAGATGGGTCTGTAGTTTTTGAGGTCGTTGGGATGTGCCGAGGGTTTCTTCAGGAGGGGGTTGACCTCAGCGTGTTTCCATTCATCGGGGAACGAGCCAGGGAGTGGATGATGGTGTGGCGGAACAAGGGTGCGATGGTGTCGGCAGCTCTGTTGAAGATGTGGTGGGGGCAGGGGTCCATGGGGCCACTCAGTGGATTGATTTCATTGTCTTCAGTGTGTCTTCGGTGGTGAGGGCTGTCCAGTTGTCAATTGCTGGTTTCTGGGTGTCTGGGTGGTTGGTGAGGGTTCAGTGTGTTGGTTGTCTTCGTCAAAGTTGTCATAGATGTTCTTGATTTTGTGGTGGAAAAACGTGCTAAATTATTCACAGAGGTCTCATGAGGGAGGGATGTCAGTAGACTCGCTGGTGGGTTGGGCGAACTCCTTGATGATGTTGAAGAGTTCTTTGCTGATGTGCGCGTGTGTGGAGATTCTGTCTTCAATCACTTTTTTCCTCGGTTCTCTGATGAGTTGGTGGTGGGCGTAGGTGGTGGCTCTGAAGTTGTTGTCGGCTTCTGTGGATTTGGTGTTCCTCCAGGCCTTTTCGAGTTGACGACAAGTGCGCCTGGACTCTCGAAGCTCAGTGGTAAACCATCTGGCTTTCTTGGTGACGGTATTGTTGTTTTTCTTGAAGGGGCCTGAAGGATGGACTCCCCTTTGGTCAGTTCCTGCGCATTCACAGGAACTGCCATTTCAGGGAGGATTACTTCAGGGAGGCTGAAATACTTGCAAAAAAATTGGAATATCGTGGTTACCCTAAACGATTAATTAAATGATCACCGAAGTGGGCGTGGTACAACCACTGTGAGTTTCTGTTGACACCACGTGTTTCCAAAATGTCTGAATGTGTACCTTGTGTTACCACTTTTGGAACTAAAAGCAACCAAATTGTATAGATAGTAAAACGCCACTGGCCCTTGATACAGGCTGTTGGAATTTCTAAGGAGAGGCCTCTATTTTCCTTTAAACGAGGTAAAAATATACGTGACCACTTGGTCCGTGCGGCTTTACCTATGAAGAGCTCCCCTGATTTGACTACTCTATGGGGCCTTAACAAGATCTTGGGCCATTACCGATGTGGGAATTGCCTTACATGTGATTCTACGATGAATACCAAACAGTTCACACATGGTAACATCAAACATGATTTGCGTGACCACACCAACTGTAATTCACAAAATGTGGTATACGCTATCTGGTGTCCATGCGATCTTATTTATGTTGGCCAGACCACACAATGCGTTAAGAGTCGGCTTTTCCAACACAAAAGTCGCATTCGATGCCGAAATGAGCATGCACCTTTGGTGTCCCATTTCTTGGAACATAACCATACCCCCTCCAATCTACGATGGCAGGTGATCGAACTGATTAAAAGCCCACGTAGGGGTGGTGACATTGTCCGAATGCTTAATCAAGCGGAATGTCGTTGGATGTTCCGCTGTGACAGCATTAACAAAGGACTCAACAGTCTTGAAGAATGTACGGCTGTACTCTTCAACTAGACTAATGGACATATTGAGTTCCCTTTAGACTGTTTTTGCAATTTGAAAATGTTCTAAACTGAATGGTTTGTTATATGAATCTGGAGATAACGATCTGTTCCTGTTCTTAGTCTATGTGTTTTTTACAACTCCATATGATAATGTGCTTATGATCTATTTTATGTGTATCACTTTTTTGTAATCTTGGTTATCTGAACCACATTGCAATCGTTATTTTCATTTGGTAGATATCTGACCTGTCTGGATATACTTTAGCATGGAGGCAAAATGCTTCACTAATCAAATATGAAATTGAATTACCACATTATGGGGCCGATTCCGATACCCGGTCAGACAGCTGTCTGTAGCCTTACCGTGTGACCGACAAGTACCCGGAGCCGGTCCGTCCTGTAGAGTAAGTACGATGCGCATAACTGCCAAAAACCAGACCGACACCTAGGCTGTGATTGAAGCTCCATCTCCGTCCGAGCCGTAACTCCTAACGCTGAACCGAGTCGCCAGGAAGCAGTATCCATAGCAATTTCCGGCATGACAAGTACGATGCGTACTTCTTACGCGCTGGACAGGTCGCCACGTACGGGACGTCACAGCATCCGGAAAACAAGCATATCAGCTATGATTCACACCACAACTCAATACACAGCTACGAGACGGACCAGCTTGCAGTGGGTACGAGACGGAGCAACAAGCAGCGTGTACGACACGAACACATCATGAATCCCATCACGCAGGTCATACCAGTACTCTACATCTATGACCGGCTCAGGAACCGACGCCGACGGCACAGGCGGTAAGTCACATAAACCAACGACACGTACCCACAAAATGGCACACACACACAGGGGATCCACTTCCTGGCCACAAACAACAGGCCACCATAGGGGTTGCATGGCCAGCACCACTAACACCCCCAGCCATAGGGCCTATGTTGCCCATCACTACTGCCACCCCCAGCCATAGGGCTTATGTTGCCCATCACCCCTGCCACCCACACCCATAGGGGACCGGTTGCCCATCACCCCTGCCACCCCCCGCCATAGGCGACCTGTTGCCCATCACTATTGCCACCCCCAGCCATAGGGACTATATTGCCCATCACCCCTGCCACCCACACCCATAGGGGACCTGTTGCCCATCACTACTGCCACCCCCAGCTATAGGGCTTATGTTGCCCATCACCCCTGCCACCCACACCCATAGGGGACCTGTTGCCTATCACCCCTGCCACCCCCAGCCATAGGGCTTATGTTGCCCATCACTACTGCCACCCCCAGCCATAAGGCTTATGTTGCCCATCACCCCTGCCACCCACACCCATAGGGGACCTGTTGCCCATCACCCCTGCCACCCCCAGCCATAGGGGACCTGTTGTCCATCACTACTGTCACCCCCAGCCATAGGGACTATGTTGCCCATCACCCCTGCCACCCCCAGCCATAGGGCTTATGTTGCCCATCACTACTGCCACCCCCAGCCATAGGGCTCATGTTGCCCATCACCCCTGCCACACACACCCATAGGGGACCTGTTGCCCATCACTACTGCCACCCCAAGCCATAGGGCTTATGTCTCCCATCACCCCTGCCACCCACACCCATAGGGGACCTGTTGCCCATCACCCCTGCCACCCCCAGCCCCAGGGCTTATGTTGCCCATCACTACTGCCACCCACACCCATAGGGGACTTGTTGCCCTTCACCCCTGCCACCCCAGCCATGGGGCTTATGTTGCTCATCACCCCTGCCACTGACACCCATAGGGGATCTGTTGCCCATCACCCCTGCCACCCCCAGCCATAGGGCTTATGTTGCCCATCACCCCTGCCACCCACACCCATAGGGGACCTGTTGCCCATCACCCCTGCCACCCCCAGCCATAGGGCTTATGTTGCCCATCACTACTGCCACCCCCAGCCATAGGATGGGTGATGCACAACACATCCAGCATACTCCAACATCAGGTATGTCAGCAAAATACACCCCCTAACATCATGACAACAGTGTGTAGTCTGTGACAAATGACCACAACAGTGATTATGACTATGAACATACAATGTAAGTAACAGCCCATGTGTGACCAACACATGAGTGTGACATACACAAGGCAAGCACCATCGCACTGTGGCAATGTAAAAAGAACACCCCCTCACTGTGTAGAACAGAAGTTAAGTGTGGGCTTCCAAAATGCAGCAGATGTTGAGCATTGTGGTGATGGGGACTAAACCCCCCCCTCATCACAGTGACCAAAAGGTAAGTGTCATCATGGTCAAAGCTGTAAAAAACAAACAGCATGTATGATCCCTGCTCCCAACACATTAAACACTTCGGGGGCAAACTAGTAGTTGTGTACCCTTCCCACAGAGATGTGGTCAGGCTAACAGTGCTGTGAAAACATAACACACTCTCGGCCATGTGCAGACAAGCACCACACATGGGGTTAACAATGCATACAGTGTACAATAACACAAGAGCAGAAGTGTCCATCACCAAGCATGCAGACATCTCGAAAATAGACACACCAATCAACACAACATGTGTAGACTGTCGGTGTCAGCTCACAAACACACATTCCATGCCAGCAATGGCACCTAACAACCCGGATGAATGTGCACAATGATGTGATATCACTCACAGGGACAGCAGGCAAAATCACAGAAATACCATCCAGACAAAGGCCCACAACAGCAATACCAATGCACTGGTGCAGATGCACAAACACAAACAGGCAACCTCACACTGCACATCTGACACAGCATGTGTGTGTGTGTGTCACAATATCCCCAGGCAACAACACAACACATGAGGGGGGCTGAACCACAGTGACACAGATGTGGACACAGTGCCACACAAAAGTAAACCATCACTGGGACACCCTCAGTGGGCAATCAGGCATTGGGAGATGAGAGGGAGCACAACAGACACATGTGACACAAGCTGGAATGAACACAAACTTACACAGCAAGAGACTGACACACAACACCACTACCCCCAGGGACCTTGGGGTGACACAAGCATGCATGACACCTCCACTGTGATGACAAAGGATGATGTCGTACAAACTGGGAAACCCAGACATGTGTCCTGTGCCACAAACGTACGTCACACATACACAAACACAAATCACTCAGCATGGCCCCTCAGCCATGGACAAACGGGAGCTAGGGGACCATCCATGCAAACATTTACATCTATTCACCCTCAACACCACACACCCTGAACTGCAACAATGTGCATCTGTGAAGCCCACATGGACAGGTGACATTGCACATGCACCCATGACAAACACAGGAATATTGGGAGGAACTAAGGTACATAGACACATCACACAAGGACCGTTTACAACCCTGGGGAATGACAGACATACTGCACAGTATGCGGTACATGGCCATGACCTCAAAGCTCACGTAACTTTCAGAATTCCTGCCACAGTCCCAGGACAATGCAGAAGCCAAGGAGAACCATAAGACACACATGCTGACACCTGCCAGCATCGCAGCCATGAACCCAACAAGTGGGAGCAGTCACACACACATACAAATGTCTCAATCACTGAAAGGTACCACCTAGGGACAACTACATGATTTAGCAAATAAACAGGTGCCTTGGGGAACCCTGACTGTGTCCCATCTTTGTCTGACAACATCATCACCACTCAGAAATGACAAATCCCAATGATGATACACCAATTAACAGTAGTGTGTCATGCACCCACACATCTGGTAGCCCATTGGAAAAGTAGTGGGATGAACCCACTACCACTCAGCAAGCATCAACAACAGGAACATATCAAGGGAACACTGTCTGTGTATGAACAGGGATGTGGACACACACACATGCTCATACAACACACACCATAGGCCCAGGCCATGTCACTGGACAACACACTTACTTGAGGGGACCCAACTCCTGTGGAAGCCCATCTGTGCCAAACATATTCCCCACACGTCTTACTCATGTCGGCAGAACACTTGGTCAGTCAGCCATCAGTTACTACACAATGAAGGCTCTGGTCACAACATCCTGGGTACGTGAGTCTCCCCTAAGTCATCTGCACATACCCACAACATATGTCTAGCAAGTTGCACAGAGGACCCAGTTGCTCCCATACCAATGATGCCCACACCTGTAGGTCCAGTGTTGAGGAGCACAAAGTCTGTTGAAGTGACAAATTGGACAATGGGAAGCACATCATATGTGCAGGGGTGCAAGCCACAGATGTGACCATGCAAATGAAATGTTCACAGAGATGTCCACAAATAGTTGATCCTGATCCTGACACACCCGGGTAGCTGCAAAGTATGACATGGATACCCACCAGAATAGGATACATATCTCATGGACCACAGGGAGTACCTCACAGTAACACATCAGTATTCAACATTGTAAATCAAGCATCACAGGTGCAAGGGCATGTTAAACATTATCAACATAATGTACAGCTACATCAAGTTCACAGGGATAAAGAAAAAAGCTTTATTCAGCATATTAAAAGTTAAACGTCTGTTCAAACAAAAGGCCAATGGCCAGTCCATGTCCAAATGCCAAGGAGTGAAGTAGAGTGACAACTGTCAAACCTTGCTTGCCTGCACTGCTAAGGACCGGGATCATTCCCGCAGAGGGGCATACATGGGGTTAGGCCAGGCACCGCAGGGACAGGATCAGGGCGCAGCAGAAGGAGGCAGTGAAGGGGTGGTGGATGCAGGCGAGACACTTGCAACTGCAGTGGAGCAGGCTGAAGTGGTGGGTGCTGTCACAACTGTGGGGCACAAGTCAGATGGGGTGGGTGCCGCCACAACTCCAGTGGGCAGGTCAGATGGATTGGATTGGGTCACCACTGCAGTGCCCAAGTCAAATGGGGTGGTCGTGGACTCCAATGCAGTGCCTAAATTCATGGGAGCAGAATGGGGGGCAGGTGAGGTCGGCAGGGCGGGGGGGACACAGTCCCCAAGTCAGTGGCACTAACCGTCTGACCAGGTGTGGAGGAGCAAGTGCCAGGGGGGAGGGCCTTAGCATTTTGGGGATGGTATATCTGTGGGTGGTGGAACCCGGGGCAGGGAGTGGCAGGGGAACCTCTGGAGTGATGGCCTGGGGGATGGAGGACGGAGACTTTGCCTTGGAGCTGCATGGTGGCGGGGGGCTCTTGCTCGTCTTGCGCCGGGGGACTTGCGGGCGGGGGTCTCTGTCTAACTGTGCCTGGGGGAGGGTGTCCAGTTGTGAGGTGCACTCCCCTCTGTGTGTGGGGACTTCCTCTTCCCCTTGTAATCAGGATCTGCTGGGTCGTTGGGGAAGAGGCCAAGGTCACAGTGGAAGAGCTTATTGGGATATAGGGTTGCAGGTGATGCAAGGGAAGGGGGCTGGGGGGAGAGGTCTCGGAGGACTGCGGAGTGGTTGTGGATGACTGTGTGTGTGTCTGCAAACCAGCCCCTGTGATTGTGACATCAGTCCCCTGCGCTTGCTTGTGTGCACGTCTAGACCTTGGTTTGGGTGTTTCTGTGCTTGGGACCGTTAGGCTGCTAGGAATCGTGGGTGGTGCAGGGGTAGGAGGGGTGTGGGACTGTTGGAGGAGGGACACTGCTGCTGTCAGGTAGGAGGCCACGGACTGATTGGTCCTCTGTAGGGCAGACATGCCCGAGGAAATGCCCTCCATGAATGACACCAGTTGTGTCAACAGACCCGTGTGTGCATGGAGGACCTTTAGCATTGACACCTGCCCTACATGGATCTTTCGAAGTAATTCCACAGACTCCTCACTCAGGGCAGCAGGGGACACAGGGGCAGGGGGTGTGTTGCCGGGCACGAAGGAGACCTGCTCGCAAACATGGGAGCCCGCAGGGACCTCTAGGATGGGAGCCAATGGGAGGGTGGAGGTGGTGGTGGTGGGGGCGGTGGCGGGTGCAGCCTCACTAGCTGGGTTTGGTGGCTGCCGACACCCGCCTCCACAAGGGAGTTATCCTTAGAGCTGCTGTGTCCCTCAGCTGGGGGGGATGGTGCTGATGACTCCTCTGTGTGGGTCCACTCGCCATCCGTGCCACTGGGTCCACCTGACTCCTCTCCTTCTGTCCCTGTAAGTCTCTGTGGCTCCTCCTGGTCCGTGGAGCTGTCCCCTCCTGTGGCCGTGGATGTATCTGGATAGGAAATAAAAGAACAACATCAGTCACCTGCACCGACTGCACACACCACAGTGAGTACATCACATCACAGGGCAAGTCCGGGCATCATCAGTTGCACACACCACAGTGAGTACATCACATCACAGGGCAAGCCCGGGCATCATCAGCTGAACACAGCTCAAAGTGCCAACACTGTTTAGGATAAGCCAATTGTCATTCTGAACATCAACCATGGCACACATATCTCTCCTTGTCTTTCACACATATGTCTGTAGCATGTTGGATGCTAACACCCCAATGTGCCAACATGCACCACCCACACATTAGTTGGACATGCAAGTGAACATGTAGGAGTATGTCACTATACACAGAGCACATCTCTTGCTACTGACTCAGTACAGGTGTCCGGATGAAGAGATGGGCAGAGACTCATTTCACATGCTTGTGATGCATGCCAGCAACACACACTATGATGTTCTCATGTCCTGATGGGCAATGCCACAATGGTGTGCATGGTGCACACTTGAACACAAGGGAGGATCACTCATAGCAAGTTAAATGCCTTGGCACTTGAATGCTCTGAAAGTCAGTCAACACTGTCTCCTGTCACAGGGGCAGGGCATCCAGACAACAACAATATGCTATGACTCACAATACTAGCTCAGGGGTAAAGCTAACTCTGCAGATGACCGGCGCACTTGCCCATCCCATGCAAACAACATGTCCAGGAGCCAGAAGACCCCACATCATGCAAATCAGACATCTGAGTCTCTGCAAACACAAATCCCTGTACATTAACACGTCACAGTCTGCCATGCATGTAACCCAGCTGCCTGAAGGACACAGTTGCATACACCATTGTGCGCTGTCAGATGATCAAACACCTATATGTCACACAGGTCTTGTCTCTCACAGTCACATCTCAGATGTCATGCTAACCCTCTGAA
This sequence comes from Triturus cristatus, assembly GCF_964204655.1. Lineage (NCBI taxonomy): Eukaryota > Metazoa > Chordata > Amphibia > Caudata > Salamandridae > Triturus > Triturus cristatus. The sequence goes on along the minus strand of NC_140589.1, from coordinate 549,006,581 downwards.
TCATGGACACCCCAGTTGTACATAACAACAAGCCACACCCTAATGACACAGAGGCTGACACCTGAGGGCACATGTCACTAAGCACAACCTGCAATTTCATACACTGGAGTGGGATTACAGAGTGTTTCTAAATGCCCTTGAGGAGGCATGACTGGCAAGGTCTAGGTGAAACAGTGTTTAGCCCTGGACAGTAGTCAGGTGGCTAAGCAAGTGTGACATACTCGTTATCCATGCTCCTGAAGCCCAAAAATTGGAGTCCCCTGCTGCATGGGTTTGTTTGGAATACCCCAGCCACATTTTGCGAGTCAGACCAGCAATTGGGACACAGCTCAAGGGCACACACATATCACATGTCAGATCTCAGACATTGTGTAAACATTTGACCCACCCATGAAACACACAACAGAGTCACGGGAACAGATGCTGACCGGTAGCAGAAGCATAGCTGACTGCAGGGACACAGTGCCCTAGTGACACAAGCAACAGACTGTAGGGGTCACACCTGTGGAACTGATGAGTAGGGTGCATCACACAATTGAGGGACATGAGTATTGGACTACAAGACCTACATAATGTGGAAGTGTGACCAGGCCAAAAGACTGCTATTAGCATGTCAGGCATAGTACAGAGATCAGGCATGGACTTACCCCCTTCCTGCTGCTGTCTGGCCTTCAGCTGCCTATCCAGGTCCTGGAAGACCACCGCCAGTATCTGGAGCATGTGGGGAGTCAGGGTCCGGTGTCCGCCCCTCCTGCGTGGAGGTGACAGCTTCAGCTGGACGCTAGCTATCCTCCGGGTCCAGCCCCGAAGGTCCTGCCACCTCTTCTGGCAGTTGCTGATCCGGCGCTAGTAGACCCCCACCGAACAAACAGCCCGGGCGATGGTCAGCCATATTTCCTGCTTCTGGTGGGCATCAACCTGTGAGGATGACAAAGTGAAAAGTACATTAACACACATGCCCCAGATTTGTGCAGCACACATTTGGATATACATGTCATCATCACAAAGGGAAATGAATTACACAGGTAGTGCAACCATGGGGAAGGACAAATCACCTGCATGTCTGACATGTTAACAATGCCTGGATAGTTTAAGCTTGCACTAATGCACTTTAGCAGCAGGAAACCTATTCATTACATGTACCTACACACTTTGGGGGATGAAAGTAGTCAGTGAGAATGCTTGCCACTGGTGTACACACTGCTAGTCCTGCTAGTCAGACAACATGCATAATTAGGAAGGCAGTGGACAGCACACTCAACTGTTCCCCTGGTTTCCCATAGAGCTTGCTGTACTGTGGAAGGAGCCCGTCCAGCAGGGCCTGGTTCTCCTTCTCAGTGAAGGCTGGGGCCCTCTCCAGAGTACGTGCCATAACAGGAGCCAGAGGATGCAGAGACAGCAGCAGTGGTAGCAGGGATGTGGTCCAGTAGCATGTAGTGCAGGCGAGAGAGCTCCCTGGGGGCTAGCCAGCCTTATATCTGTGCTGCAGAGGCAGACTCTGTGCCATGTGTCCCAAGTGATAGGTCCAGCACGGTTGCATTCCATGAAACTGGCCAATCTATTTAAATGTATGACTCGTACACGCCTTCCGCATCATTCAAATCTTCACCTTCATGGAACACTTGAAATTGCAACATTGTTGTAGGTATCCAACTGAATTTCCAGTGCACAACTTGTACAGGTTTTGAATCTGCATCCGTCTCCATGACAGTCCGGAGCCAATGGGTGCACCCGGCTCGTTCAACTGACTGTACAACGCGTATTTTGAATATACACATGCACCCGTCTCCATACGATTCACTGACAAAGCGTATGCACGGCTCGGACATGACCCGTACAATGGGTACGCATTGTCACCCGCGTCGGACCTCATTGCATTCAATGACAAAGCGTGCGCACGGCTCGGACATGACCCGTGCAATGTGAACACATTGTCACCCGCGTCGGACCTCATTGCATTCAATGAAAAAACGTACGCACGTCTCGGACATGACCCGTGCAATGCGTGCGCATTGTCACCCGCGTCGGACCTCATTGCATTCAATGACAAAGCGTACGTACGGCTCGGACATGACCGGTGCAATGCGTACGCATTGTCACCCGCGTCGGACCACATTGCATTCAATGACAAACCGTATGCACGGCTCGGACATGACCCGTGCAATGCGTACGCAGTATCACCCGCGTCGGACCTCATTGGTGTGACTATTATACGGATGCAACACACATATACTGGCCAGGGACACCTGTGCACACCTACCACACTACAGCATTGGCCACACAGTGTCCCATGGCATATAAGGCTGCATTTCCTGGGTGTTTGGGGGGGCCACATCTGTTTTTTTGGCTGTCACTTTGTGCAGCCACTCCCAGGCTGTGCACGTGTACATGGAGGCAGAATCCTTTGTGTGTTGTGCACATTACCACTGTGATGTGCAATTGTACAATAATAGGCATGAGTCACGGACAAAGTATTAGGTTGGATATGTTTAGGACAGGTCACATACACCCTGAGTCCTGGGGGTGATTGCATGCACTGCACAGTGAGACCTGTAGCCACAATACTGATGTGCACCCACAGTCTGTGTGCATGTTGTGTCTCAGATGTGTCTGATCAAATGTGCCCAATGGGTGACAGTCTCCACATCCATATGGTATGTGCATCACCCTTGATGGGGTGTGTGTCTAAGAGACGTACATGTAGGGCCAGCAGGAACAACAGTGGCCACTACCTGTGGGACTTACGCTTGCCTTGTGGTGTGTACGTGCTACGCCATGTCCATTGCTGTGTTGATGTGGCAATACAGGGACAATAGGTTTCTGCATGGCAAAGATCTGTGGTGCCTGGGAGACATGAGGCCTCACTTGTCACTGTGGTGTGCGTTTGGAACGTTGCAGTAGCACATAGGTTGGGTGACACAGCCAGATGATTGGCCATTGCACTACATGGGACTCATGTGGACATGTGGAATTGAGATGTGAGGTGGTGGTCTTGTAGGTGAAATATGTGTCCATGCCCAACAGCACACACATCAGTACATTGTGTAATGTCATGATCTAGCATGTGATATTGATCGTGGTCATGGCCACATGGGTGGATGAACTGACAATCTTCCTTTGTGCATCTCTGTACTGCAGGGCACCAGCTGTCCGTCGGCTGTTCCCAGACCTTGCAACCATGCAGGAACGTGACTGCATCAGACGGTACCGCTTCACCAGGCCACTGATTATGGAGTTGGCGGAGCAGTTGGTACCACATCTGCTACCTGGCCGGACATGCCCTACAGCACTGACCCCAGAGGTGAAGGTGATGGCAGCCCTGCACTTCTTTGCTACTGGTACCTTCCAGTACACTGTGGCTACTGCTGGTGGGATGTCACAAACAAATTTTAGTCGGGTGCTACGCGATGTCTTGGAGGGGATGTTGCAATTACTAGACCTGTATATCAAGTTCCCGAGCCCAGCTGAACTCCCTGAAATAAAGGATGCCTTTTATACACTGGGGAGGATGCCAAATGTCATCGGATCTATTGATGGGACACATGTTGCCCTGATACCACCACAGGCACATGAGCAGGCATACCGTAACAGGAAGCACTACCATTCGATCAATGCTTTGGTGGTCTGTCTTGCTGACATGTCGATCACACATGTGTGTGCACGGTTCCCTGGTTCTGCGCACGATGCCTACATTATGAGGAGTAGTCGCATTGCAACGCTGATTTCACAGATGCCAGCTCAGCATGCCTGGCTTGTCGGTGTGTACTGACTGTTTCTCATTGTGTATGTTCGTCAATGTTGTATTCCGCACTCCTACAAAACTCAGCTACTTGTTCATTTTTGTGTGTGTAGGTGACTCCGGATACCCCAACATGCCGTGGTTGCTGACGCCCCCTCAGGAACCCTGTGACACCAGCCGAGCTGCGCTACAATGAAGCACATGGTCGGAGCAGGTGGGTGATTGAGCGGACATTTGGCCTCCTGAAAAGCCGCTTTCGCTGCCTGGACAAGACCGGAGGGGCCCTCCCATATAAGCCTGCAAAGGTCTGCAAAATAATCCTTGTCTGCTGCATGCTACACGATGACTCACCTTACTTTGGGCACATTGTTGCAGTATTTGGCATGCACTGTGTTGTGTAGCAGATCAACATCTCCCTGAACATGACAACAGAGGCAAGTATGGTGTACTGGTGAGTTTATTTACAAACATGTGTGAGGGAAGTGCACAGGATGGTGGGTGCTGTACTTTGGTTGGGAATCCATAGTTCACATTGGAGTTGGAAGTTCTGGTAGATGAAATGTCCAGAGTAGAGTCAACAGTCTTCTGATACATTGGCCCCAACATGAACCCTCCATGTCATGTGGGCGAGTTGTGTGCAATTGGACAAGGTGAACGGGTTGCACACAAAGGACATTGTCCAGAACAGGTTAAGAGGCCCTGGGGATGTGCTGGGACATCTGCCTCTCACATGTCCTTCTTCGGATGACCCCTCTTCTTCTTGGGGGGGGGGGATCCTCATGTGCAGGCCTCTGCGGTGCAGGGGACTCTCCGCCAGAGTCCTCCTCCCTCCCTGTGGCGCTGGCAGATGGTGTAGCGACAGATGTTGTGGCCACACAAGGGGGTGTGGACAGGTTGGTGTTGATCTGGCGGAGGCATTGGAGTATGTCCCGATGCACCGCAGTAATGTCATCCCACTTGGCCTCCATGTGGGCATGGTGGATGACCTGCTCGTGTTGCATGTCCTTGAGGATCCCCACTACCTGGCCAAATCCTCCGGTGCTATCCTGGTACGCATCTAAGATGCGTGCCAGGTGGGGGTCATCATGCAGTCCAGACCCCTCTGCAAGGCGCGCCCTGTGCCTCCCACCCCTCCCAGCACCCCTCTCCACATGGGCAGGACCAGCGGCGGGATGCACAGGTGACACTGGGACCCCCTCGGGTGGTGTTGCTGTGGTGTTTGCTGTAGCTTCCGGGGGGTCCTGGGTCCCTGTGCTGTGGGTGTTGATTGGCCTTGGTCTGTCCGTGTTGGTGGGGGTGCCCTGTCGGTGTCCAGATGCTGGAGGCATGGGTACAGGGGGTGCAGATGTTGATAATGCTGGTGCTGCATGATGGCTCACACCGGAGGGGCCAGGTTGGTCGTAGTCATCTGAAGAGGACAGAGAGAGAGTCAGACCAGATAGCTCAGTGTCTGCCAGAGTCTGGGACTGGTTATCCTCATCATTTGGTGCTGGGTTTCCAGCACCACCTGTGACCTGTGTTTGGAAGAGACACACAATGTGAGTTATGTTTCTACATGCATTGATGGTTCACAAACATGACATTTTCTACTTTTCGAACAGATGCCTGCATGTACGCTGCTTTTCCCTACTTGTCACGGACAGAGTTTGATATTGTTGTTGGCCATTTCCTAGCATGGCCTAGTGCACCCCACGACAGAGCCCAGTGTCAGACATCTTGTCAGTCCCTTCCCACTCCCTGTGAGGCGAGTATGGTTCAGTGTAAGCTTGCTTGGCCATGTAGGTGGGTGTAGATTGTCTGTGACTGCGACTCCCATCATACTCTTGGCTACACCCCCTTCCCAGCATGCCCATACTTCCTCCCACTTGACTCTGCTTCCCTGTGAGGGGGTGTGACAGCAGTGGCAAGATGGCTGACTGTGTAGTCCTGGTGATTGTTGTTGGCCATTTCCCAGCATGGCCTTGTGCTCCCCACGACAGAGCCCAGTGTCAGACATCTTGTCAGGCCCTTCCCACTCCCTGTGAGGCGAGTATGTTTTAAGTGTGAGCATGCTGGGCCATGTGGGTGGGTGTAGATTGTCTGTGACTGCGACTCCCATCATACTCTTGGCTACACCCCCTTCCCAGCATGCCCATACTTTCTCCCTCTTGACTCTGCTTCCCTGTGAGGGGGTATGACAGCAGTGGCAAGATGGCTGACTGTGTAGTCCTGGTGTTTGTTGTTGGCCATTTCCCAGCATGGCCTTGTGCTCCCCACGACAGAGCCCAGTGTCAGACATCTTGTCAGTCCCTTTCCACTCCCTGTGAGGCGATGGTGTGTGATTTGTGTGATGAGGCAGTTTTGAGTGTGTCTGTGGTTGCTGTGTACTAGTGTTTGCTGCTGGCTGTGTCTCCTGTTTGCAAGGGATGATGGTAGTGATTGTAGTCCTTTATATAGTTGGAGTTGTGGGTGTGCCTTTGTCCCTTGTTTTTTTCTTTGGTATTTATTGGCTTTGTCATTGCTTGTTTGGTCCTTTTTTGTCTTTTTTCCTTTGTGTTTTGTAGGCATGAAGGAGACGTTCATGTGTCAGAAACGGACGCTGCTGTTGTCTCGTGTGGGCTTCTCCGCCTCGTTCACGCTGCCTATCTTCTGTATTTGGTACGCGTCGGTCGCGGCGGTCTCTATTGCTTGTATGCCGGGTTGTCTGTGCGTGTCAGTCGTGCAGCTTGGTCTCCGTGTGAGTCGGTCTGGTTTTACACGCATTGCATCGTACTGCGCGAATCGTACATCGCGGGTACGGGTCGGTCGGGTTCATTCCGGGTTTGTGTCTGTTGGTGATAATCGCGTCGGTTTTCCGTCCGGATCACTATTTTCCCTACGGCTCGGTCGTACGGCTTGTATTCCATACGTGTCGGTTGTAATTCACACGCGTTGCATTGTACTGCATGGGTCGTACGGCGCTGGTCCGTGTCGGTCGGTATTCGGTCCTGGTCTGTGTCGGCCGGTTCGTTTTGTGACCGAAATCGGAATCGGCCCCTATATGTTAAAGTTTAAAGTACAAGTTTTCTATTATGATGCGTTACTTTTGCACACTTAAACCGGTCAACGTGGATTCAATTAACTAAGCCTTTAAGTACAGGTTTGGTATCACGATTTTCTGAGTATCATGTACCACACTTATCTACTCTATCTAGGTATAGAGTTTGACTGTATTGAACAAACCAAGTTTTTGTGTGGATATTTGAGATTTTCTGTCTCCTGATTATGCGGTGCTTTTGTATATTGGCCGCTTTGTGTGTGGGATATAGTCTCTGTCCAAATAATTTTTTGGTAATTCAGTGTACAACAGCAGGGATAAATTGTATCACATGGCCAATATTATCTAGACTCTGTGTGTGAATATATTTTAATTATGAGATCTTGGGTAATGGGCTCTGTTCCTTTCTCTTAATCTTGTTTTGTTTCTCTTTTCTAACTTGACTTTTTCAAAATGGCTGCCGATTTTTTAAGTAGTGAGGCGACCCCCAGCATTTAATACCCCGTTCTTCTATTCTACTAGTGAGGCTATACCGTTATGTTTTTTTGAGTCCTCCAACAACCCGATTATGAAGAAATACACTTTGTCATTTTATGCCCGTTTATGATATGTTTTTGAAGTACTTTTGGAACTTTTTTCATTTCGTGCAATTCCCTTTAAAGTTGGGTTCATAATCTCTATGTTACGGGTCCCATGTTGATTTTTAGTGGGCTATAGTAAATGCGGTTTTCTCCCCATTCACTGCTGGTTTAAGCCCTTGGGTAATTTCCTTACATCAGCTAAACGCGTGATGTTCTACTTGGGAGGTCAGTTCTAATTTAGTTTGTTGAACCACGCCAGTAACCAAAATTGTGGGGTCTATTATGTATTGGACCTTTAGTTGTTTTTCTAGACTTTTTTTCCTTTTATTTCAGTAATTGAATTACAAATCCTGTCTGTGACGTTGTGACTCTATTGAGGGGTACACTCACACCCTGATCTTCTGTTCTAAAACTTAGCAACCGGAGTCTGGTTCATTTTATTCCAATACCAGCTAATTAGTGGGATTCTGGGTTGACATACCCACAGGTATGTTGATTTTTTCATTTGATTTTATGTTGTTTTCATTATTATAATCGGTGTAGCAGACATTAACTGTATTTCTGATAGCTATAGGATTGCCCTTCGAATTCTGGCAATTTGGCTGTACACAGGATGAGTGGCATTGCCTTCTAGTGTGCATGAAGGAAATTCATTGAGGTGATCATTTAGCTCCTTCCTTATTTCATTGTCTTTTTTCTTTATTCAGTAGTTTATTCCTAATTTTTTCACACGCTGTGGAGTACTTGCGTATGAGGTACTGTTCTAATTTCTTATTTTCTGTAATTATTTCAGATTCTTGGTCTGGTTCTATTTTCTATCTTCATTTCTATTTTTCATGATCTTTGGTCACATACTCGGTGGTGATAAAAAATTAAAAATATTTAATCGATTTTTGTTTTGTAAATCCATGTACATACTTCATTTTTAGAACAAAAAGTGGTGGCTTTCACTCTTCAAGTCTTCTGTCCTGATGATGACCCTTAAAGCAACCATGGGTCGAAACGCTGTTGATGCTTAAAAAATGTGGCCTAAATTAAGAGAGGACACTATTGTTATATTGTGTATTGTGTCAATTAATGTATTTGTATGTTTTCTCTCTGCCAGTGCTTGTTTAATTTACACTTGTTTATAATTGTATTGCCAGTGTAAATGTCTGAGCGCCCTCTTCATTCTCATTGTGGTCTTCGTCTGTATTATATTTAATTTTTAAATATTATTTTTGTGATTATTTATGTACATATTTATTTCAAAATAACGTTAACATAAGTTTCTCTCCTTGCACAGTTCTTTTCCATTATTCCCCTTTTTTCACACTAATTGGTTTACAGTTTGTTATTTTAGCTCTCAAACCATTGTTTGGAATAATGCTGATACTACCCCTGGTTCTTGTTCTAGGGTTGCCCTTGTAGTTTGTAAATCGAGGGTTATGGTGTTGGCGCTGTCCGAGATCCATCTGTGCAGGGTTCGGACTGCTGTGTTGGGGTCGTCGTTTTCCATGATGGTTGGGGTGGAATTGCTGAGTGAGGAGGTGAGCTGGTCGTTGGTGACTTTGGTCCAGTTTCTTCATGGGACTAGGTGCTGGTGTCTGTGAATGGTGGGTGTTCTGAAGTTGAAGTGGACACAACGATGGTCAGTCCATGGGAGTTTGGTGGTGTGGCTGAAGGTGATGGAGTGTCCTGTGGTGAAGAGGGGGTCGAGAGTGTGTCCTGCTGAGTCCATGGGCTTGGTCACGATCTGGCGGAGTCCAATGTTGTGGAGGTTGTCATGGAGGGATGTAGTGTTGGGGTCCAGTTGGTTGTCGAGGGGGAAGTTGAGGTCTTCCAGCAGGGTGTAGGTGGTGGATGCAATTGCCAGCGGGGAGATGATGTCCATGATGGAGTTGGCGAAAGGTCCACAGGGTCCAGGGGGCCGGTAGATGAGGGTTCCTCAGAGGGTGGTGGTGGGACTGGCCAGCATCTTGAAGTGAAGGTGTTCCATCAGGTCTGTGGGCTCGTCGGGGAGTGTGCTCAGGCGGAGGGTGGATTTGTCGATGATGGCGATTCCTCATCCAGGGCAGGTGGGGCGGTCCTTCCTGGAGATATTGTATCCTTGGGCGATGGCGATGTCTGTTCCCGAGGTGGTGTTGGTCCAGGTTTCAGTGAAGAACGCTACGTCCAGGTTGGTGCTGTTGAGGAGGTCCCAGATTTCGGTGGCATGTTTGTGGCGAGATCGGACGTTGAGGAGGGTGCATTGCAGGGTCTTAGGTTCGGTTGTATTCTTGTGGGTGGGTTGTGCTGGATCCGTGTTCTTGGCAGTGCTGGAGGTGTGCTGGCAGCGGTGACAGCTGAAGGGTCCGTGGGTGTCAGCTGGTGATGCTAGCTTGCAGTTGTTGTTGCAGCCTGGGTTGAGTGTGTGGAGTGCTGCTGGGTCGTGTCGTTGGCAGGGTGGAGGTCCAGAGTTCCTGACACTGGACAGAGGTCCACTGGACCACCAGAGATGAGGCGCAGGTGAACCTGCGGGTAGAGGAGGGCCTCGAACACCCACACTAGAGAGTGAAAGGACTGGGGAGGCCCCTCTCAATGGTGGAGCTTCAAGGGTGGGAAAGCAATTTCACTGACAAAGAGTCAGTGGTCTTGCTCGCCTGTCCCCATAGCGGCCGCCATTAAGTAGGGGTCAGGGGGGTCGGAACAGCTGGGAGGCATGAGCGAGGAGGGGGGCTTGATTGGTCTTGATGGTTGTGCTGGGGGAAGGGGCTGCCGGGGCAGCAGCGGCAGGGGAAAATGGGCAGGAAAGGAGGAAAAGGAGGAAAAAAGGGGGAAACAGAAAACAAGAAGAAACGCAGGAAATTGCAAAAAGCTGAAAAAGTGCTGAAAAATAGATTTAGGAAAGAGGGTGAAAATGAGTGAAAAACAGAGCAGAAAGCGGAGCGAGAAAGGGTGGCAGAGGTCCACTAGACTACCAGGGATGAGGCGCAGGTGAACCTGAGGGTGGAGGAGTGCCTCGAACACCCACACTAGAGAGTGCAGGGGCTGGGGGAGGCCTCACTCAATGGTGGAGCTGCGAGGGTGGGAGAGCAATTTGACTGACCAAGAGTCAAGGCAAGTGAGCTATTTTCCAACTGCTGGGTACATGTACGCCACATGTGCTGTCATCAGCATGGGCGTACAAAGCCATTTAACTGCAACCATCACTATCCCCAATGTTAGCCAATAACTGTGATCATGTTGCATGCAACCGCCCACAGCATGGTCAACTTCTACCGGTGGACAATGTTCAACAAGTTCAATTAGCAAGATAAGGCAGGTGCCATTTTAGCGGTTGGGAAAACTGTACATAGACCAAATGTGCGCTGCATACTGTGCACTGCGGTTGGTGGAATTTTCACATGACATGGTCTGCTACCCTCATCATATTGGAAATTCCCAATATTTTGAATTGATGATGTGCAGAGGCATGCTACAGACCTGTGAAGGGTACCTTGGGGATGACAGGTGAATGTTCATGATTGACAATGATGAATGTGAACTGCTTCATGAAGTACTGATGTTCAGACACATGAGGGCCCGATTCACAAAACTAACTTAAGACAAAATCGTAAACTTACTACCATTTTCGTATTCACAGAAGGCACTTACACATTTTGGTATTCACAGAAGACACTTACTCACTTCGGTATTCACAGTAGTTAGGAGTCCTAACTTTAGGACTCCTAAATGCCTTCTGTGAATACCGAAAGTCTTAAAATTAGGATTCTTCTCAGTTTAGGAGTCTTAAAGTTAGGACTCCTAACTTTACTACTACTAAACTGAGAAAAATCCTAATTTTAAGGCTTTCGGTATTCACAGAAGGCATTTAGGAGTCCTAAAGTTAGGAGTCCTAACTTTACTACTACTAAATTGAGAAAAATCCTAATTTTAAGACTTTCGGTATTCACAGAAGGCATTTAGGAGTCCTAACTATACTACTATTAAACTGAGAAAAATCCTAATTTTAAGGTTTTCGGTATTCACAGAAGTCATTTAGGAGTCCTAAAGTTAGGAGTCCTAGCTTTACTACTACTAAATTGAGAAAAATCCTAATTTTAAGACTTTCGGTATTCACAGAAGGCATTTAGGAGTCTTAAAGTTAGGAGTCCTAACTATACTTCTACTAAACTGAGAAAAATCCTAATTTTAAGACTTTCAGTATTCACAGAAGGCATTTAAGAGTCCTAAAGTTAGGACTCCTAACTTCTGTGAATACCGAAATGAGTAATTGCCTTCTGTGAATACCAAAATGAGTAAGTGCCTTCTGTGAATACCAAAATGGTAGTAAGTTTAGGATTTTGTCTTAAGTTAGTTCTGTGAATCGGGCCCATGAGTTTTTACTTATTTTTCACATATTTTTCTGTTCACACTGTAACCAAAATTACATATTTGTGTTGCTCCTCAAATAGGTACCCTTTAAAACGGAGGCGACACCAGTCACATTTGTACCACCCATTCCCAGCCATACACACCATGGAAAAACATCACATCATCAAAACATTCCATATAAATAGGCAAACAATCATGGATCTATGTCATCAGTTAAAGCCTGACCTCCTACCTCACCTAAATAACCCCACTAGTGAAACTCATGTCAGTTTTACACTTTTTACCACAGGCTCATTTCCATTCACCATTGCTATTTCTAGTGGAATGCCACAACAGAAGTTCAGTCGGGTCTTCATAGAGGTGCTTACATCAATGTTGAAACACGTGGGCAGCTACATCCAGTTCTACAGACATGAGGATTTAGCCACTGTGAAGGCAGAATTCTATGGATTAGGACACATCCCACATGTAATTTAATCTATTGATGACACCCATATTAGCTTAGTACTACCACACGATAGAGAGAAAGTCTACCGGAACAGGAAGCAATACCATTCTATAAACGTGCAAGTTGTCTGCCTAGCAGATTTGTACATCTCAAACGTCTGTGCCTGCTTCTCAGGATCATGATGCCTATGTACCGCGAAACAGCATCATACTCCAGCTGATGTCAAAACTACTAATGGAGAGGGCCAGGCTTGTAGGTAAGTGTTCTTAACTTTGTGTGGGAAATGTAAGGTAGCATGATCTCAAAGTGTGAAATCAAATGTTGCTCTTCTGCCTGTCTTCCAAACCGCCATGGTTGTAGGCACCCATGAGGAATCCTACAACGCTGGAGGAAGTCTGCTTCAGTGAGGAATATAGAAAAGCATGGCAGCCATTGGAGAGAGTTTTCAGGCTCCTGAAAGCCAGATTCAGATGTCTGGATTGGACTGAGGGAACCCTACTCTACTCACCCTGGAGGGTGTGTAAGATCACCATGGTCTGCTGAATACTTCACAACATTGCCCTGCAAAGGAATATACCTTACTTCGAAGAGGATGCAGGCCATGAAGACCCACTGGGTGGTGACCCTGGAATGCCAAATGAAGATGATAGTGATAAAGAGGACGGAGCTGACTTTCATCAGGATCTCATCCAGAGCTCCTTCTCCTGAGTGGATGCATATTGTGAGATGTGATGCCTTTGACTATTCTTGCAACTCTTGTAGTGATGTTGTGAAGAGGATGTTAATGATGCATACTAGGAATATTTGGCTCTGACAATATCTGTGGAAAGGTGTTTGTTTTATAATTGTAGCTTACTTGAGGTGTAAATGTTGTTTTGGACAGTGTTCGCTAGAAGTTGATAATGTGATGTGTGTTATGTCTGTTTCCTTAGCTAATTTCATTGTATTGGTCTGCTTTCGGTCCCTGCACAATGTCATCTTCATTTCAGAGTTGTGACATTAGCAGGTATATAATGCTGTTAGTAGATATGGATTTGGTCCTGGGAATATCTGTCACAGAGCTTCGGTGTACAAAACCGGTACCAAGACAGCTTGCACAGCAATAGGATTAAAGTTACCTGGCTTTCATTGGACTTGTTTCTTTCGGTGCGTTGGTCCTAATGCAGTTTGTGTGCCGTCATGTAATCTGGCACAATGTTGTGTTGTGCCCAAATCACCTTGTGTTGTGCCTGCCTTCACCATGGCTAATTCCTCATTGCCTGTGAACTGTTGCAGCTGTTGATGTGTCTCCTCATTGTAAGCCAAAGTGCTTTGTTTGGGACATTTCACCAGATGAAAGCAACACTGGAATGAATTTGCCCTGTGGTCTGAAACTGTTGTACTGACATGTGTCTGTTTTAACTTTATTTGATGTAGGATCCTTTTAGTGAGGTAGGCAATTTTGCTCCAGCTGATCATGGAGACCTAGGTAATTGTTGCCTATCGTGTGGTGGGAAAATGTCATCTGTATCCCCTCCTTCCATGTTGTCAAAGTCTGCAAGTGATGATGTGATCACTGATCCAGAATTAATGGATCTAGTCTTACTTGCTATCTTTCTGACCTCATGTCAGCCTATTAATAGAAAAATGGAATAAAGATGTTCTCCGGCCAGACACTTGAAAGTATGTGTTGTTGCGACATCGTAGTGATCCTGACTTGAACATTGTATACATACAACATATCCATATTTCCAGAAGTCCCTAGTTTTGGCATTGCAAAGTTCACCTGGTAGTACATTCACATTGTTATCTATGAAAAGTTCAATAGGAGACATTGTTTTGGTGGCATGTGTTTTTAATGAAGTGAACAAGGCCAACAAATCAACAGAAAAAATCAATAGTGCAAAAAAAAAAGTGAAATCCTTAGTCAAGGTGGACGAAAACATTGCAGCAGAGTCCAAATGGTAATGAGTCCAAAGTTCAACATACTCCTCACATCAGATTTGGAAAAGTGGGCAGGAATAGTCCATCAAAGTGAATGTTTAGTATACACATGAGGACATTAAGGGCAATGTTCATTCCCGGTGCTGGTGTGTGTCTTGCCATCCTGAGCTCCTTTATTTTAGGGTGAACTCTTTTTGACAGAGGGCTGATCTTGATCTGCTGAGATGGGGGTGCTTGCAGGCATGTGCTCCACTGACAGGGCCTCCCTTCCTATGGCTGCTTCAGATGTTGATGGTGGGATTGTACTAGGATCACAATAAGGGGTAGATGCAGGTGGAAAAGCTCTGCAGATTGTGGTATTAATGTCCTGCAGCACCCCAACCAGGGAGGCCACCTCTGTGTGAATGCCGGCCACCTCAGAGTGGATGTCAACAACCTCCCGGTATGTGGCCCTATGCAGCTCCTTCATTTCCTGAATTTAAGCCAATACTTAGCCCATGCTATTTTTGGAGCTCTGGTAGACTCCAAGTACATGGGTGAGTGTAGCCTGGTTGACCGGGGTCTCAGTAGTCTCACTCTATGGGCCCAAAGTTACCCTCTCACTACACCTCCCTAAACGGTCCTGTGCCCTTAGCACAGACTGCACCCTCCCACTGGGTCCTGGTTCCTCCTTGACTGGGGAGGTCGTAGCCATCAAAGAATCTAGTACTGGGGTGCATAGGATGGTACCAAATGTGCTAGGTGCACAGGATGGGGGTACGGTGGTTAGCTGTGATGTTTCAGGAGTGGTTTTTTTACAAGACAAGGGAACCCTAAAAGGTAAGCAAGGAACTAGGGAGTCAATTTTAAAAAGAACAATGGTCCTTGTCAAAAGTGATTTAGCAACCAGAGAATAAATATAGAAAGAAATCAAATCTATATGTAAGCTATCCAGCCGGATAGTGTGATTTAATGAGAATTAAACAATGTAAAGGAACGAATTTAGTAAGTAATGGGACACAGTCCTGTATCCGATTTCACATAAAGTAAAAAAAGGGTTGAAAATGTACAATTTACAAGACATATTTTTAACCAAGAAACATGAAGCAAACAGGCGAAACAAACAGTTGCTTGTACCACAATACAAGTGTTAGGGCTCGGGGAAGGTGGAGCTAGGAGAGGCGCAGCGTAAGCATAGAACCGACAAGAAGACTAAGAACTACACCTCCCAGGTCACGGAGGCAAGAACTACAATTCCCAGACTCCTCGTGCAAGCCGCGCGTGGCCTACATAAGCTCCGCCTACCTGTAACACGGGGCTTGTCACTCTGTGTACTTCCGGGTCTCAGACGGAGATCCCTTGGACTTGCCTACCACTAACGAAGCGGGACGTTCGGCACCGAGACGAACCTCTCCACTTCCAGGAGACTCCGCGGGCGTCCGGCCCGTGTTCACAGCTGCCGCTCTCCAAGCGCGCGGCAAGGAGCGAAATACCCCCGAGACCTTCCGTGGTGAGCGCTGCTCCCATTCCCTGTGTGAAGGGCTGGTGCGTGGTACGCACTCGCCTATCCGGTGGAGACGAGCACTGCGCATTGCGAGGTTTCTCGTGCTTCTCTCCCGGACTACAAACGGCTACCCCCCCTTGCATCGCGGTGACGACCGCAAGCCCCCAACAGACAGCGAGAGCGCTGCGCTCTGTTCCCTTCCTCCCAGACCTTTCTCTTGGGCGCACTTACCTACCGAGCTGACTCCCCAAGGACACCCGGGATAAGCCGGTAGTCGTGCCTGCCAAGACACGCTATCCAGACTTCCTGGTGAAGTAACCAAGGAAGGATTCCGTCTTCTCTCACGGCATCAGCAACCCCCGCAGATAAGAGCTATTAACATTTCTACCGTATAGTACTGAACTCTTTAGTGTGGTTATCAACGTGCCGACCTATGAGGAAAGCAAAGACGGGTCAGAGTAAGTGTACAAGCAGGGGGGGAGCTCAGAGAAGGGGAGGTAGGTGCAGAGCGCGTGTCTGATGTGTTATGTGCTTCTGTCCCACCTGCAGGGCCTTTGGGGTGGACCTTACCAGAGATTGAGTATCTAGCAAGGACCTCCCGTGCCAGTGCCTGCCAGCAGTAGATTATTTTCGTTTTGGTTCTTTTATCCCCTTTTTCCCTTCCCCCTAGAGGTGTGACATACATGTGGTGTTTTATGAGCACGCAGGGGTGTCACCCCTGTGGGGAGAGGGTCTATTAGCAACGCATCGTTCCTGCTGTACCCGGCTGACCGGTGAGTCAAGTCTCTTCCAACGTGATAACAAGGAAATGCGACAAGTGTGATAAATGGCTACAACCGTGACACATAGTGATAGGATTGTTAGTGTGTACGGTGTATTATAGTGTCGACGACGTTTCGATCCCTATTTAGAGAATATTGGGATCATCATCAGGACATGGGTAATGTAGGCCTGAGCAATTTAAAAAGTACTGGGGAGAGAGATTGGTGAGGGGCGGGCCAATAGTTTCAGAAGAACGGCTACTTCTAGTAAGAGGAGTGCAAGACAGTTCTTGATTCCAGCGACCTGGTTGGGTGCATAACACAGGGCATCTGTGGGAATGACCCGGTGCGGTCTTAGATTAAGATAACAGCCCACGAGAATCCGTTGGCGTGCAGGGAGCGCGCTGGCTCGATGAGTGATCTGCAAGGGGTGGTGGCAGGTGTTGTAGTGGTCACAGTGAACCCCACTGGTGGAGTCTTCCCATGCTGACCAGATAGGCCGGAAGTGTTATCAACGTCCACCTCATCAGGATGCCAAACGTCATCGGATCTATTGATGGGACACATGTTGCCCTGATACCATCACAGGCACATGAGCAGGCATACCGTAACAGGAAGCACTACCATTCGATCAATGCTTTGGTGGTCTGTCTTGCTGACATGTCGATCACACATGTGTGTGCACGGTTCCCTGGTTCTGCGCACGATGCCTACATTATGAGGAGTAGTCGCATTGCAACGCTGATTTCACAGATGCCAGCTCAGCATGCCTGGCTTGTCGGTGTGTACTGACTGTTTCTCATTGTGTATGTTTGTCAATGTTGTATTCCGCACTCCTACAAAACTCAGCTACTTGTTCATTTTTGTGTGTGTAGGTGACTCCGGATACCCCAACATGCCGTGGTTGCTGACGCCCCCTCAGGAACCCTGTGACACCAGCCGAGCTGCGCTACAATGAAGCACATGGTCGGAGCAGGTGGGTGATTGAGCGGACATTTGGCCTCCTGAAAAGCCGCTTTCGCTGCCTGGACAAGACCGGAGGGGCCCTCCCATATAAGCCTGCAAAGGTCTGCAAAATAATCCTTGTCTGCTGCATGCTACACGATGACTCACCTTACTTTGGGCACATTGTTGCAGTATTTGGCATGCACTGTGTTGTGTAGCAGATCAACATCTCCCTGAACATGACAACAGAGGCAAGTATGGTGTACTGGTGAGTTTATTTACAAACATGTGTGAGGGAAGTGCACAGGATGGTGGGTGCTGTACTTTGGTTGGGAATCCATAGTTCACATTGGAGTTGGAAGTTCTGGTAGATGAAATGTCCAGAGTAGAGTCAACAGTCTTCTGATACATTGGCCCCAACATGAACCCTCCATGTCATGTGGGCGAGTTGTGTGCAATTGGACGAGGTGAACGGGTTGCGCACAAAGGACATTGTCCAGAACAGGTTAAGAGGCCCTGGGGATGTGCTGGGACATCTGCCTCTCACATGTCCTTCTTCGGATGACCCCTCTTCTTCTTGGGGGGGGGGATCCTCATGTGCAGGCCTCTGCGGTGCAGGGGACTCTCCGCCAGAGTCCTCCTCCCTCCCTGTGGCGCTGGCTGATGGTGTAGCGACAGATGTTGTGGCCACACAAGGGGGTGTGGACAGGTTGGTGTTGATCTGGCGGAGGCATTGGAGTATGTCCCGATGCACCGCAGTAATGTCATCCCACTTGGCCTCCATGTGGGCATGGTGGATGACCTGCTCGTGTTGCATGTCCTTGAGGATCCCCACTACCTGGCCAAATCCTCCGGTGCTATCCTGGTACGCATCTAAGATGCGTGCCAGGTGGGGGTCATCATGCAGTCCAGACCCCTCTGCAAGGCGCGCCCTGTGCCTCCCACCCCTCCCAGCACCCCTCTCCACATGGGCAGGACCAGCGGCGGGACGCACAGGTGACACTGGGACCCCCTCGGTGGTGTTGCTGTGGTGTTTGCTGTAGCTTCCGGGGGGTCCTGTGTCCCTGTGCTGTGGGTGTTGATTGGCCTTGGTCTGTCCGTGTTGGTGGGGGTGCCCTGTCGGTGTCCAGATGCTGGAGGCATGGGTACAGGGGGTGCAGATGTTGATAATGCTGGTGCTGCATGATGGCTCACACCGGAGGGGCCAGGTTGGTCGTAGTCATCTGAAGAGGACAGAGAGAGAGTCAGACCAGATAGCTCAGTGTCTGCCAGAGTCTGGGACTGGTTATCCTCATCATTTGGTGCTGGGTTTCCAGCACCACCTGTGACCTGTGTTTGGAAGAGACACACAATGTGAGTTATGTTTCTACATGCATTGATGGTTCACAAACATGACATTTTCTACTTTTCGAACAGATGCCTGCATGTACGCTGCTTTTCCCTACTTGTCACGGACAGAGTTTGATATTGTTTTTGGCCATTTCCTAGCATGGCCTAGTGCACCCCACGACAGAGCCCAGTGTCAGACATCTTGTCAGTCCCTTCCCACTCCCTGTGAGGCGAGTATGGTTCAGTGTAAGCTTGCTTGGCCATGTAGGTGGGTGTAGATTGTCTGTGACTGCGACTCCTATCATACTCTTGGCTACACCCCCTTCCCAGCATGCCCATACTTCCTCCCACTTGACTCTGCTTCCCTGTGAGGGGGTGTGACAGCAGTGGCAAGATGGCTGACTGTGTAGTCCTGGTGATTGTTGTTGGCCATTTCCCAGCATGGCCTTGTGCTCCCCACGACAGAGCCCAGTGTCAGACATCTTGTCAGGCCCTTCCCACTCCCTGTGAGGCGAGTATGTTTTAAGTGTGAGCATGCTGGGCCATGTGGGTGGGTGTAGATTGTCTGTGACTGCGACTCCCATCATACTCTTGGCTACACCCCCTTCCCAGCATGCCCATACTTTCTCCCTCTTGACTCTGCTTCCCTGTGAGGGGGTATGACAGCAGTGGCAAGATGGCTGACTGTGTAGTCCTGGTGTTTGTTGTTGGCCATTTCCCAGCATGGCCTTGTGCTCCCCACGACAGAGCCCAGTGTCAGACATCTTGTCAGTCCCTTTCCACTCCCTGTGAGGCGATGGTGTGTGATTTGTGTGATGAGGGAGTTTTGAGTGTGTCTGTGGTTGCTGTGTACTAGTGTTTGCTGCTGGCTGTGTCTCCTGTTTGCAAGGGATGATGGTAGTGATTGTAGTCCTTTATATAGTTGGAGTTGTGGGTGTGTCTTTGTCCCTTGTTTTTTTCTTTGGTATTTATTGGCTTTGTCATTGCTTGTTTGGTCCTTTTTTGTCTTTTTTCCTTTGGGTTTTGTAGGCATGAAGGAGACGTTCATGTGACAGAAACGGACGCTGCTGTTCTCTCGTGTGGGCTTCTCCGCCTCGTTCACGCTGCCTATCTTCTGTATTTGGTACGCGTCGGTCGCGGCGGTCTCTATTGCTTGTATGCCGGGTTGTCTGTGCGTGTCAGTCGTGCAGCTTGGTCTCCGTGTGAGTCGGTCTGGTTTTACACGCATTGCATCGTACTGCGCGAATCGTACATCGCGGGTACGGGTCGGTCGTATTCATTCCGGGTTTGTGTCTGTTGGTGATAATCGCGTCGGTTTTCCGGCCGGATCACTATTTTCCCTAAGGCTCGGTCGTACGGCTTGTATTCCATACGTGTCGGTTGTAATTCACATGCGTTGCATTGTACTGCATGGGTCGTACGGCGCTGGTCCGTGTCGGTCGGTATTCGGTCCTGGTCTGTGTCGGCCGGTTCGTTTTGTGACCGAAATCGGAATCGGCCCCTATATGTTAAAGTTTAAAGTACAAGTTTTCTATTATGATGCGTTATTTTTGCACACTTAAACCGGTCAACGTGGATTCAATTAACTAAGCCTTTAAGTACAGGTTTGGTATCACGATTTTCTAAGTATCATGTACCACACTTATCTACTCTATCTAGGTATAGAGTTTGACTGTATTGAACAAACCAAGTTTTTGTGTGGATATTTGAGATTTTCTGTCTCCTGATTATGCGGTGCTTTTGTATATTGGCCGCTTTGTGTGTGGGATATAGTCTCTGTCCAAATAATTTTTTGGTAATTCAGTGTACAACAGCAGGGATAAATTGTATCACATGGCCAATATTATCTAGACTCTGTGTGTGAATATATTTTAATTATGAGATCTTGGGTAATGGGCTCTGTTCCTTTCTCTTAATCTTGTTATGTTTCTCTTTTCTAACTTGACTTTTTCAAAATGGCTGCCGATTTTTTAAGTAGTGAGGCGACCCCCAGCATTTAATACCCCGTTCTTCTATTCTACTAGTGAGGCTATACCGTTATGTTTTTTTGAGTCCTCCAACAACCCGATTATGAAGAAATACACTTTGTCATTTTATGCCCGTTTATGATATGTTTTTGAAGTACTTTTGGAACTTTTTTCATTTCGTGCAATTCCCTTTAAAGTTGGGTTCATAATCTCTATGTTACGGGTCCCATGTTGATTTTTAGTGGGCTATAGTAATTGCGGTTTTCTCCCCATTCACTGCTGGTTTAAGCCCTTGGGTAATTTCCTTACATCAGCTAAACGCGTGATGTTCTACTTGGGAGGTTGGTTCTAATTTAGTTTGTTGAACCACGCCAGTAACCAAAATTGTGGGGTCTATTATGTATTGGACCTTTAGTTGTTTTTCTAGACTTTTTTTCCTTTTATTTCAGTAATTGAATTACAAATCCTGTCTGTGACGTTGTGACTCTATTGAGGGGTACACTCACACCCTGATCTTCTGTTCTAAAACTTAGCAACCGGAGTCTGGTTAATTTTATTCCAATACCAGCTAATTAGTGGGATTCTGGGTTGACATACCCACAGGTATGTTGATTTTTTCATTTGATTTTATGTTGTTTTCATTATTATAATCGGTGTAGCAGACATTAACTGTATTTCTGATAGCTATAGGATTGCCCTTCGAATTCTGGCAATTTGGCTGTACACAGGATGAGTGGCATTGCCTTCTAGTGTGCATGAAGGAAATTCATTGAGGTGATCATTTAGCTCCTTCCTTATTTCATTGTCTTTTTTCTTTATTCAGTAGTTTATTCCGAATTTTTTCACACGCTGTGGAGTACTTGCGTATGAGGTACTGTTCTAATTTCTTATTTTCTGTAATTATTTCAGATTCTTGGTCTGGTTCTATTTTCTATCTTCATTTCTATTTTTCATGATCTTTGGTCACATACTCGGTGGTGATAAAAAATTAAAAATATTTAATCGATTTTTGTTTTGTAAATCCATGTACATACTTCATTTTTAGAACAAAAAGTGGTGGCTTTCACTCTTCAAGTCTTCTGTCCTGATGATGACCCTTAAAGCAACCATGGGTCGAAACGCTGTTGATGCTTAAAAAATGTGGCCTAAATTAAGAGAGGACACTATTGTTATATTGTGTATTGTGTCAATTAATGTATTTGTATGTTTTCTCTCTGCCAGTGCTTGTTTAATTTACACTTGTTTATAATTGTATTGCCAGTGTAAATGTCTGAGCGCCCTCTTCATTCTCATTGTGGTCTTCGTCTGTATTATATTTAATTTTTAAATATTATTTTTGTGATTATTTATGTACATATTTATTTCAAAATAACGTTAACATAAGTTTCTCTCCTTGCACAGTTCTTTTCCATTATTCCCCTTTTTTCACACTAATTGGTTTACAGTTTGTTATTTTAGCTCTCGAACCATTGTTTGGAATAAAGCTGATACTACCCCTGGTTCTTGTTCTAGGGTTGCCCTTGTAGTTTGTAAATCGAGGGTTATGGTGTTGGCGCTGTCCGAGATCCATCTGTGCAGGGTTCGGACTGCTGTGTTGGGGTCGTCGTTTTCCATGATGGTTGGGGTGGAATTGCTGAGTGAGGAGGTGAGCTGGTCGTTGGTGACTTTGGTCCAGTTTCTTCATGGGACTAGGTGCTGGTGTCTGTGAATGGTGGGTGTTCTGAAGCTGAAGTGGACACAACGATGGTCAGTCCATGGGAGTTTGGTGGTGTGGCTGAAGGTGATGGAGTGTCCTGTGGTGAAGAGGGGGTCGAGAGTGTGTCCTGCTGAGTCCATGGGCTTGGTCACGATCTGGCGGAGTCCAATGTTGTGGAGGTTGTCATGGAGGGATGTAGTGTTGGGGTCCAGTTGGTTGTCGAGGGGGAAGTTGAGGTCTTCCAGCAGGGTGTAGGTGGTGGATGCAATTGCCAGCGGGGAGATGATGTCCATGATGGAGTTGGCGAAAGGTCCACAGGGTCCAGGGGGCCGGTAGATGAGGGTTCCTCAGAGGGTGGTGGTGGGGCTGGCCAGCATCTTGAAGTGAAGGTGTTCCATCAGGTCTGTGGGCTCGTCGGGGAGTGTGCTCAGGCGGAGGGTGGATTTGTCGATGATGGCGATTCCTCATCCAGGGCAGGTGGGGCGGTCCTTCCTGGAGATATTGTATCCTTGGGCGATGGCGATGTCTGTTCCGAGGTGGTGTTGGTCCAGGTTTCAGTGAAGAACGCTACGTCCAGGTTGGTGCTGTTGAGGAGGTCCCAGATTTCGGTGGCATGTTTGTGGCGAGATCGGACGTTGAGGAGGGTGCATTGCAGGGTCTTAGGTTCGGTTGTATTCTTGTGGGTGGGTTGTGCTGGATCCGTGTTCTTGGCAGTGCTGGAGGTGTGCTGGCAGCGGTGACAGCTGAAGGGTCCGTGGGTGTCAGCTGGTGATGCTAGCTTGCAGTTGTTGTTGCAGCCTGGGTTGAGTGTGTGGAGTGCTGCTGGGTCGTGTCGTTGGCAGGGTGGAGGTCCAGAGTTCCTGACACTGGACAGAGGTCCACTGGACCACCAGAGATGAGGCGCAGGTGAACCTGCGGGTAGAGGAGGGCCTCGAACACCCACACTAGAGAGTGAAGGGACTGGGGAGGCCCCTCTCAATGGTGGAGCTGCAAGGGTGGGAAAGCAATTTCACTGACAAAGAGTCAGTGGTCTTGCTCGCCTGTCCCCATAGCGGCCGCCATTAAGTAGGGGTCAGGGGGGTCGGAACAGCTGGGAGGCATGAGCGAGGAGGGGGGCTTGATTGGTCTTGATGGTTGTGCTGGGGGGAGGGGCTGCCGGGGCAGCAGCGGCAGGGGAAAATGGGCAGGAAAGGAGGAAAAGGAGGAAAAAAGGGGGAAACAGAAAACAAGAAGAAACGCAGGAAATTGCAAAAAGCTGAAAAAGTGCTGAAAAATAAATTTAGGAAAGAGGGTGAAAATGAGTGAAAAACAGAGCAGAAAGCGGAGCGAGAAAGGGTGGCAGAGGTCCACTAGACTACCAGGGATGAGGCGCAGGTGAACCTGAGGGTGGAGGAGTGCCTCGAACACCCACACTAGAGAGTGCAGGGGCTGGGGGAGGCCTCACTCAATGGTGGAGCTGCGAGGGTGGGAGAGCAATTTGACTGACCAAGAGTCAAGGCAAGTGAGCTATTTTCCAACTGCTGGGTACATGTACGCCACATGTGCTGTCATCAGCATGGGCGTACAAAGCCATTTGACTGCAACCATCACTATCCCCAATGTTAGCCAATAACTGTGATCATGTTGCATGCAACCGCCCACAGCATGGTCAACTTCTACCGGTGGACAATGTTCAACAAGTTCAATTAGCAAGATAAGGCAGGTGCCATTTTAGCGGTTGGGAAAACTGTACATAGACCAAATGTGCGCTGCATACTGTGCACTGCGGTTGGTGGAATTTTCACATGACATGGTCTGCTACCCTCATCATATTGGAAATTCCCAATATTTTGAATTGATGATGTGCAGAGGCATGCTACAGACCTGTGAAGGGTACCTTGGGGATGACAGGTGAATGTTCATGATTGACAATGATGAATGTGAACTGCTTCATGAAGTACTGATGTTCAGACACATGAGGGCCCGATTCACAGAACTAACTTAAGACAAAATCGTAAACTTACTACCATTTTCGTATTCACAGAAGGCACTTACACATTTTGGTATTCACAGAAGACACTTACTCACTTCGGTATTCACAGTAGTTAGGAGTCATAACTTTAGGACTCCTAAATGCCTTCTGTGAATACCGAAAGTCTTAAAATTAGGATTATTCTCAGTTTAGGAGTCTTAAAGTTAGGACTCCTAACTTTACTACTACTAAACTGAGAAAAATCCTAATTTTAAGGCTTTCGGTATTCACAGAAGGCATTTAGGAGTCCTAAAGTTAGGAGTCCTAACTTTACTACTACTAAATTGAGAAAAATCCTAATTTTAAGACTTTCGGTATTCACAGAAGGCATTTAGGAGTCCTAAAGTTAGGTGTCCTAACTATACTACTATTAAACTGAGAAAAATCCTAATTTTAAGGTTTTCGGTATTCACAGAAGTCATTTAGGAGTCCTAAAGTTAGGAGTCCTAACTTTACTACTACTAAATTGAGAAAAATCCTAATTTTAAGACTTTCGGTATTCACAGAAGGCATTTAGGAGTCTTAAAGTTAGGAGTCCTAACTATACTTCTACTAAACTGAGAAAAATCCTAATTTTAAGACTTTCAGTATTCACAGAAGGCATTTAAGAGTCCTAAAGTTAGGACTCCTAACTTCTGTGAATACCGAAATGAGTAATTGCCTTCTGTGAATACCAAAATGAGTAAGTGCCTTCTGTGAATACCAAAATGGTAGTAAGTTTAGGATTTTGTCTTAAGTTAGTTCTGTGAATCGGGCCCATGAGTTTTTACTTATTTTTCACATATTTTTCTGTTCACACTGTAACCAAAATTACATATTTGTGTTGCTCCTCAAATAGGTACCCTTTAAAACGGAGGCGACACCAGTCACATTTGTACCACCCATTCCCAGCCATACACACCATGGAAGAACATCACATCATCAAAACATTCCATATAAATAGGCAAACAATCATGGATCTATGTCATCAGTTAAAGCCTGACCTCCTACCTCACCTAAATA
Organism: Triturus cristatus; assembly: GCF_964204655.1. NCBI lineage: Eukaryota > Metazoa > Chordata > Amphibia > Caudata > Salamandridae > Triturus > Triturus cristatus. The sequence continues at coordinate 548,981,345 of NC_140589.1, read as the reverse complement.
ACCCCACTAGTGAAACTCATGTCAGTTTTGCACTTTTTACCACAGGCTCATTTCCATTCACCATTGCTATTTCTAGTGGAATGCCACAACAGAAGTTCAGTCGGGTCTTCATAGAGGTGCTTACATCAATGTTGAAACACGTGGGCAGCTACATCCAGTTCTACAGACATGAGGATTTAGCCACTGTGAAGGCAGAATTCTATGGATTAGGACACATCCCACATGTAATTGAATCTATTGATGACACCCATATTAGCTTAGTACTACCACACGATAGAGAGAAAGTCTACCGGAACAGGAAGCAATACCATTCTATAAACGTGCAAGTTGTCTGCCTAGCAGATTTGTACATCTCAAACGTCTGTACCTGCTTCTCAGGATCATGATGCCTATGTACCGCGGAACAGCATCATACTCCAGCTGATGTCAAAACTACTAATGGAGAGGGCCAGGCTTGTAGGTAAGTGTTCTTAACTTTGTGTGGGAAATGTAAGGTAGCATGATCTCAAAGTGTGAAATTAAATGTTGCTCTTCTGCCTGTCTTCCAAACCGCCATGGTTGTAGGCACCCATGAGGAATCCTACAACGCTGGAGGAAGTCTGCTTCAGTGAGGAATATAGAAAAGCATGGCAGCCATTGGAGAGAGTTTTCAGGCTCCTGAAAGCCAGATTCAGATGTCTGGATTGGACTGAGGGAACCCTACTCTACTCACCCTGGAGGGTGTGTAAGATCACCATGGTCTGCTGAATACTTCACAACATTGCCCTGCAAAGGAATATACCTTACTTCGAAGAGGATGCAGGCCATGAAGACCCACTGGGTGGTGACCCTGGAATGCCAAATGAAGATGATAGTGATAAAGAGGACGGAGCTGACTTTCATCAGGATCTCATCCAGAGCTCCTTCTCCTGAGTGGATGCATATTGTGAGATGTGATGCCTTTGACTATTCTTGCAACTCTTGTAGTGATGTTGTGAAGAGGATGTTAATGATGCATACTAGGAATATTTGGCTCTGACAATATCTGTGGAAAGGTGTTTGTTTTATAATTGTAGCTTACTTCAGGTGTAAATGTTGTTTTGGACAGTGTTCGCTAGAAGTTGATAATGTGATGTGTGTTATGTCTGTTTCCTTAGCTAATTTCATTGTATTGGTCTGCTTTCGGTCCCTGCACAATGTCATCTTCATTTCAGAGTTGTGACATTAGCAGGTATATAATGCTGTTAGTAGATATGGATTTGGTCCTGGGAATATCTGTCACAGAGCTTCGGTGTACAAAACCGGTACCAAGACAGCTTGCACAGCAATAGGATTAAAGTTACCTGGCTTTCATTGGACTTGTTTCTTTCGGTGCGTTGGTCCTAATGCAGTTTGTGTGCCGTCATGTAATCTGGCACAATGTTGTGTTGTGCCCAAATCACCTTGTGTTGTGCCTGCCTTCACCATGGCTAATTCCTCATTGCCTGTGAACTGTTGCAGCTGTTGATGTGTCTCCTCATTGTAAGCCAAAGTGCTTTGTTTGGGACATTTCACCAGATGAAAGCAACACTGGAATGAATTTGCCCTGTGGTCTGAAACTGTTGTACTGACATGTGTCTGTTTTAACTTTATTTGATGTAGGATCCTTTTAGTGAGGTAGGCAATTTTGCTCCAGCTGATCATGGAGACCTAGGTAATTGTTGCCTATCGTGTGGTGGGAAAATGTCATCTGTATCCCCTCCTTCCATGTTGTCAAAGTCTGCAAGTGATGATGTGATCACTGATCCAGAATTAATGGATCTAGCCTTACTTGCTATCTTTCTGACATCATGTCAGCCTATGAATAGAAAAATGGAATAAAGATGTTCTCCGGCCAGAAACTTGAAAGTATGTGTTGTTGCGGCATCGTAGTGATCCTGACTTGAACATTGTATACATACAACATATCCATATTTCCAGAACTCCCTAGTTTTGGCATTGCAAAGTTCACCTGGTAGTACATTCACATTGTTATCTATGAAAAGTTCAATAGGAGACATTGTTTTGGTGGCATGTGTTTTTAATGAAGTTAACAAGGCCAACAAATCAACAGAAAAAATCAATAGTGCAAAAAAAAAAGTGAAATCCTTAGTCAAGGTGGACGAAAACATTGCAGCAGAGTCCAAATGGTAATGAGTCCAAAGTTCAACATACTCCTCACATCAGATATGGAAAAGTGGGCAGGAATAGTCCATCAAAGTGAATGTTTAGTACACACATGAGGACATTAAGGGCAATGTTCATTCCCGGTGCTGGTGTGTGTCTTGCCATCCTGAGCTCCTTTATTTTAGGGTGAACTCTTTTTGACAGAGGGCTGATCTTGATCTGCTGAGATGGGGGTGCTTGCAGGCATGTGCTCCACTGACAGGGCCTCCCTTCCTATGGCTGCTTCAGATGTTGATGGTGGGATTGTACTAGGATCACAATAAGGGGTAGATGCAGGTGGAAAAGCTCTGCAGATTGTGGTATTAATGTCCCGCAGCACCCCAACCAGGGAGGCCACCTCTGTGTGAATGCCGGCCACCTCAGAGTGGATGTCAACAACCTCCCGGTATGTGGCCCTATGCAGCTCCTTCATTTCCTGAATTTAAGCCAATACCTAGCCCATGCTATTTTTGGAGCTCTGGTAGACTCCAAGTACATGGGTGAGTGTAGCCTGGTTGACCGGGGTCTCAGTAGTCTCACTCTATGGGCCCAAAGTTACCCTCTCACTACACCTCCCTAAACGGTCCTGTGCCCTTAGCACAGACTGCACCCTCCCACTGGGTCCTGGTTCCTCCTTGACTGGGGAGGTCGTAGCCATCAAAGAATCTAGTACTGGGGTGCATAGGATGGTACCAAATGTGCTAGGTGCACAGGATGGGGGTACGGTGGTTAGCTGTGATGTTTCAGGGGTGGTTTTTTACAAGACAAGGGAACCCTAAAAGGTAAGCAAGGAACTAGAGAGTCAATTTTAAAAAGAACAATGGTCCTTGTCAAAAGTGATTTAGCAACCAGAGAATAAATATAGAAAGAAATCAAATCTATATGTAAGCTATCCAGCCGGATAGTGTGATTTAATGAGAATTAAACAATGTAAAGGAACGAATTTAGTAAGTAATGGGACACAGTCCTGTATCCGATTTCACATAAAGTAAAAAAAGGGTTGAAAATGTACAATTTACAAGACATATTTTTAACCAAGAAACATGAAGCAAACAGGCGAAACAAACAGTTGCTTGTACCACAATACAAGTGTCAGGGCTCGGGGAAGGTGGAGCTAGGAGAGGCGCAGCGTAAGCATAGAACCGACAAGAAGACTAAGAACTACACCTCCCAGGTCACGGAGGCAAGAACTACAATTCCCAGACTCCTCGTGCAAGCCGCGCGTGGCCTACATAAGCTCCGCCTACCTGTAACACGGGGCTTGTCACTCTGTGTACTTCCGGGTCTCAGACGGAGATCCCTTGGACTTGCCTACCACTAACGAAGCGGGACGTTCGGCACCGAGACGAACCTCTCCACTTCCAGGAGACTCCGCGGGCGTCCGGCCCGTGTTCACAGCTGCCGCTCTCCAAGCGCGCGGCAAGGAGCGAAATACCCCCGAGACCTTCCGTGGTGAGCGCTGCTCCCATTCCCTGTGTGAAGGGCTGGTGCGTGGTACGCACTCGCCTATCCGGTGGAGACGAGCACTGCGCATTGCGAGGTTTCTCGTGCTTCTCTCCCGGACTACAAACGGCTACCCCCCCTTGCATCGCGGTGACGACCGCAAGCCCCCAACAGACAGCGAGAGCGCTGCGCTCTGTTCCCTTCCTCCCAGACCTTTCTCTTGGGCGCACTTACCTACCGAGCTGACTCCCCAAGGACACCCGGGATAAGCCGGTAGTCGTGCCTGCCAAGACACGCTATCCAGACTTCCTGGTGAAGTAACCAAGGAAGGATTCCGTCTTCTCTCACGGCATCAGCAACCCCCGCAGATAAGAGCTATTAACATTTCTACCGTATAGTACTGAACTCTTTAGTGTGGTTATCAACCTGCCGACCTATGAGGAAAGCAAAGACGGGTCAGAGTAAGTGTACAAGCAGGGGGGGAGCTCAGAGAAGGGGAGGTAGGTGCAGAGCGCGCGTCTGATGTGTTATGTGCTTCTGTCCCACCTGCAGGGCCTTTGGGGTGGACCTTACCAGAGATTGAGTATCTAGCAAGGACCTCCCGTGCCAGTGCCTGCCAGCAGTAGATTATTTTCGTTTTGGTTCTTTTATCCCCTTTTTCCCTTCCCCCTAGAGGTGTGACATACATGTGGTGTTTTATGAGCACGCAGGGGTGTCACCCCTGTGGGGAGAGGGTCTATTAGCAACGCATCGTTCCTGCTGTACCCGGCTGACCGGTGAGTCAAGTCTCTTCCAACGTGATAGAGTGACAAGCCCACGTTTACGTACAGCCCGAACGATGGATACTAACACTGTACTTAGTTCGGTGTTAGAAACGTTAACGGCCTTAAGGCTGGAAGTAGACGCCTTTCGCGGAGAGAACATAGAACTCCGTAATGAGATGAGTACAATGAGGAGAGAGGTTGCAGGCATATCTCGTCAGGGGGTTAGCGACAAGCGGGGGTCCCAATACATCAAACCGTGGACGCTACCACCACCCACTCAACAAGGGATGAGAGGAGGAGCGACAGGAGGTGGTGCTAGTCCCTCGACGGTCCAGGTCCTCCATCCCCCACACCTGCCTCTGGCACCTCCCGAAAGATATTACGGCGACCCAAAGAAATTTGGCATTTTCCTGGGGCAGTGCAAATTACACTTTCTATGTAAGCCCGAGATCTTCCATAATGATCAAACCAAGACCGCATTCGTCATGTCCTATCTGGGTGGGAATGCTGCTAGTTGGTCCTTTCCCCTCATTGAAAGAAACGACCCAATCCTGAGAGATTTCGACAACTTCTGTGACGAGATGCGTAAACTATTTGATAGGAAGGCGCATCTCCTTTCCTTGGACAGGGAATTATTCACCTTAAAGCAAGGAAGTCAAGACTTGCTTACCTACATAACGACATTCAACAGACTTGTGTCCGAAACAGATTGGCCTATGGAAAAACGGTCCTCACTGTACTACCAAGGATTGAGAAGTGAGCTAAAGGACGTTTTGGCCCAGGTGGTACAGTTGCCCTCAGACTGTGATGAGCTAATCGATCTCACGGTACAGCTCGATCATAGACTCCTAGAGAGGAAGGGAGATAAACAGCGCCCAGAGGTTCGATTCCCAACGCCCCGCTCCCGCGTTCCCAACGAGAGCACTACCCCTGGCTCAGACGGAAGCGAACCCATGCAGATAGGCGGGATCAGAGGACCTCTTACCCCAGATGAAAGAGAGAAGAGAAGGAAACAACGGCTCTGTCTATATTGTGGGAAGCCTGGTCATTTCATAAAGGAATGTAAAGCAAGAGCGCGGCTTCCGTACCGAGACAGCAAGGGAGAACAGAAAGTGCCTGCGATGGCCTACTCCCCCGATTTACCGGAAAACTAGAATGCCCAAACTCGATTCAGACCCCTTGTTTGAGGCCCCAAGAGAAGGAGGTCTGCCATGCGGCGGTCAACACCGTCCAGAACGCGGTTGCCCATATCAACATCTACGTTACCTTGGACGTTCCTGATATCGGCCTGAGATCGGTGCATGCGTTGCTGGACTCTGGAGCAACAGGCAACTTTATCGACCAAACATATGCAAGAGCCATAGGTCTACAAGGTGTGAAGAAGAAAATACCAGAGATGGTCAAGGCGGTGGACGGGTCTGAGCTAACTTCAGGGCCCATACGATATCATACTCCTGCAATTCAGATGAGAATCAGAGCCCATCACCAAGAAGCCATCCGCTTTGATTTTATTGACGCACCCCAGTTTACCCTGATATTAGGCATGCCTTGGCTCACGCTCCATGACCCCTTAGTGCAGTGGACAGCAAGGACGGTTACTTTGAACTCTCCCTATTGTAAGGAGCATTGCACCCTCGAAACAGGACAAACACTGCCACACACAATCAACCCCGCGGGGTTCCTGGCCAACAGTGAGGTACCCGCCAGCATGAATTGTACGACAACTCTACCCAACGTATACCTCAAATACCAAAATGTGTTCAGTGAACAGGAGGCGAACACTCTCCCGCCTCATCGGGAATATGATTGTGTCATTGACATTGAACCGGGAGCCAGCATTCCCTGTAGTCGCATATACGCCCTCACCGAAGCCGAAACGGAATATCTGCAGCAATATCTCAAAACCCTCATGGCCAGTGGATTTATAAGACATTCTACATCCCCGGCGTCATCTCCTCTTTTTTTTATACCGAAGCGTGAGGGAGGTTTGAGGGCGTGTATCGATTATAGAGCCCTCAACCGCATTACAAAGAAGAACAGATATCCTCTCCCCTTGATCCCTGTCCTGTTAGATCAATTGAAAGGGGCTACGGTGTTCACTAAATTGGACCTCCGGGGAGCGTATCATTTGGTACGAGTGTGGCGGGGGGATGAATGGAAGACGGCCTTCAGAACCAAATTTGGCCTATATGAATATCAGGTGATGCCATTTGGTCTCTGTAACGCCCCCGCCACCTTCCAGTATTTCATGGATGAGGTGTTGAGAGGCATATTGGACGTCTTTTGTATCGTCTACATTGACGATATTTTAGTGTATTCCACCTCCTTGACGGACCACGTTACTCATGTTTCTGCAGTATTAGAAAGACTCCAACAACATTCTCTCTATGCGAAACTAGAAAAATGCCTGTTTCATTCCCCAGAAGTGGAGTTTCTGGGGTATGTCATTGGCCCTAAGGGACTCTGTATGGATACTAAGAAGACCCTGGCCATTCGGGAATGGGTTTCGCCGTCTTGTGTGAAGGCCCTGCAAAGCTTCTTGGGGTTTGCAAACTTTTATCGGCGCTTTATTGAAGACTTCTCGAAAATCATTCAGCCCATGACTCTTCTTTTGAAAAAAGGGGTGGCGTTCCACTGGTCTCCTTTAGCAGAAGAGGCCTTTCAAGAGCTCAAACAGCGCTTTGTCAGCGCCCCGGTTTTGCGACATCCGGACGCCTCGCTACCATTCATTCTCGAAACGGATGCCTCGTATTACGCCGTAGGAGGTGTTTTGTCACAACGTCACCCAAGAACCGGACAACTCCATCCAGTCGCATTCTATTCAAAGAAGCTGACTCCGTGCGAAATCAACTATACAATTTCGGACAAGGAGCTGTTGGCCATCAAAAGAGCCTGCGAAGAATGGCGTCATCATCTGTTGGGAGCCAGACACACCGTGGAAATATACACGGACCATCGAAACCTGCTCTTTCTGAAAAGTGCCCGAGCCCTGACACCACGACAACTCCAATGGTCGCTGTTCTTTGCGGACTTTGATTTCGTTATTAAGTACCGGCCCGGCCTCCAGAACGGAAAGGCAGACGCCTTGTCGCGACCCCCGGCGGCAGAACCCCTGGCACCCCAAGAAGAAGAAGAACCTCCCGTGATCGTGCAAAGGGCGTCCTTTCCACCAGAGACAGTGGCAATACTTTCGTCTCACGACTTCTGTACTGAACTAAAGGAACACTCCTCCACAGTCGATCCCATTACCTGGATCCAAGAAGCCCCCCAACAACGACATATGAAGGAGGGATACCTGTTCCATGAAAACAAAATCCTGTTGCCTACTAAGAATCTCCAACAACAGGCGTTACATTGGATCCACGACTCCCCCTTGGGGGGACATCCTGGAACACAGAAAACGGGACTGACCCTATCCAGATATTTTTGGTGGGCATCACTACAGAAGGATGTAGCCGCATATGTGTCCCGATGCTCCATTTGTTCACAAGCTAAGGCACAACACCAAAGACCCAGTGGATTACTGCGACCTATACCCACTCCTCCAGCCCCGTGGCACACCGTGTCAATGGATTTTATAGTAGAGATGCCACTCAGTCAGGGGTATGACACCATTCTAGTGGTGATTGACCATTTAACCAAGATGGGGCACTTCTTGGCTCTTACCAAATTACCAAATTCCAGCACCACAGCCATGGTCTTCCTGCAGAACATTGTTAAATTGCATGGAGTACCATCAGTCCTCATCACCGACAGGGGAACCCAATTTACGTAAAAATTTTGGAGACACCTGTGTGCCAGCATGAAGATCGATGCCCGTCTCTCTTCCAGCTATCATCCCCAGACTGATGGGAAAATGGAGAGGCTTAACCAGACTCTGGAGCAATACCTTCGGTGCTTCACCCTTCAACATCAGGAGGAATGGAGCAGCTTACTGTGGTCCGCCGAGTTTGCATACAATAACACGTCCCATTCCTCCTTGGGATGTTCCCCGTTTTACTGTCTCCAAGGGTTTCATCCCAACATGTTGCCTTTCGCACGTCCTGGAACCTCCTCGCACCCTTCTATACAAGAACATCATGCACACCTCAAACAGACCTTAGACGCAGCCAAAAAACAGTTAAGAGAGGCTCCAGAGCGAGACAAGAAACAGGCAGATAAAAAGAGAAATCCTGAACCAGAATATCAAGTAGGGGACCGGGTATGGCTTAGTACCAAACATTTAAAACTCAAGGGCAGCACCCGCTTACAGCCCAAATACCTAGGCCCATATCTGATTGCCAAAATCATTAATCCTGTCGCAATGAAACTCACACTGCCACCACAGTGGCGAATCCACCCAGTGTTCCACGTCTCCTTACTCAAACCCTGTCACCTCGACACACGGGTTCCGGTCCGCCCTTCAGTCATAGAGGTAGAAGGGGAAGAGGAGTACGAAGTACAGCGTATCCTAGATTCTAAGGTCATCAGGGGACGGGTATACTACTTAGTTGAATGGAAGGGGTACGGCCCAGAGGAGCGGTCATGGGAACCCAAGTCGAATCTCCACTGCCCCTTATTGTTACGGCATTTTCATTCCCGTCACCCTCTGAAGCCAGGCAGGCCGTCGAGACGCCGGGCCTGGGGAGGAGGTACTGTCAGGGCTCGGGGAAGGTGGAGCTAGGAGAGGCGCAGCGTAAGCATAGAACCGACAAGAAGACTAAGAACTACACCTCCCAGGTCACGGAGGCAAGAACTAAAATTCCCAGACTCCTCGTGCAAGCCGCGCGTGGCCTACATAAGCTCCGCCTACCTGTAACACGGGGCTTGTCACTCTGTGTACTTCCGGGTCTCAGACGGAGATCCCTTGGACTTGCCTACCACTAACGAAGCGGGACGTTCGGCACCGAGATGAACCTCTCCACTTCCAGGAGACTCCGTGGGCGTCCGGCCCGTGTTCACAGCTGCCGCTCTCCAAGCGCGCGGCAAGGAGCGAAATACCCCCGAGACCTTCCGTGGTGAGCGCTGCTCCCATTCCCTGTGTGAAGGGCTGGTGCGTGGTACGCACTCGCCTATCCGGTGGAGACGAGCGCTGCGCATTGCGAGGTTTCTCGCGCTTCTCTCCCGGACTACAAACGGCTACCCCCCCTTGCATCGCGGTGACGACCGCAAGCCCCCAACAGACAGCGAGAGCGCTGCGCTCTGTTCCCTTCCTCCCAGACCTTTCTCTTGGGCGCACTTACCTACCGAGCTGACTCCCCAAGGACACCCGGGATAAGCCGGTAGTCGTGCCTGCCAAGACACGCTATCCAGACTTCCTGGTGAAGTAACCAAGGAAGGATTCCGTCTTCTCTCACGGCATCAGCAACCCCGCAGATAAGTGCTATTAACATTTCTACCGTATAGTACTGAACTCTTTAGTGTGGTTATCAACCTGCCGACCTATGAGGAAAGCAAAGACGGGTCAGAGTAAGTGTACAAGCAGGGGGGGAGCTCAGAGAAGGGGAGGTAGGTGCAGAGCGCGCGTCTGATGTGTTATGTGCTTCTGTCCCACCTGCAGGGCCTTTGGGGTGGACCTTACCAGAGATTGAGTATCTAGCAAGGACCTCCCGTGCCAGTGCCTGCCAGCAGTAGATTATTTTCGTTTTGGTTCTTTTATCCCCTTTTTCCCTTCCCCCTAGAGGTGTGACATACATGTGGTGTTTTATGAGCACGCAGGGGTGTCACCCCTGTGGGGAGAGGGTCTATTAGCAACGCATCGTTCCTGCTGTACCCGGCTGACCGGTGAGTCAAGTCTCTTTCAACGTGATAACAAGGAAATGCGACAAGTGTGATAAATGGCTACAACCGTGACACATAGTGATAGGATTGTTAGTGTGTACAGTGTATTATAGTGTCAACGACGTTTCGATCCCTATTTAGAGAATATTGGGATCATCATCAGGACACGGGTAATGTAGGCCTGAGCAATTTAAAAAGTACTGGGGAGAGAGATTGGTGAGGGGCGGGCCAATAGTTTCAGAAGAACGGCCACTTCTAGTAAGAGGAGTGCAAGACAGTTCTTGATTCCAGCGACCTGGTTGGGTGCATAACACAGGGCATCTGTGGGAATGACCCGGTGCGGTCTTAGATTAAGATAACAGCCCACGAGAATCTCTTGGCGTGCAGGGAGCGCGCTGGCTCGATGAGTGATCTGCAAGGGGTGGTGGCAGGTGTTGTAGTGGTCACAGTGAACCCCACTGGTGGAGTCTTCCCATGCTGACCAGATAGGCCGGAAGTGTCATCAACGTCCACCTCATCAGGAGCGTTGTTCTCACAAAAGGCTTTGTCCTGTGGCGGAGAGCAACCTCTATGCAGGTGCAGTGGTGGATGGACTTGTTGAGGGACAGAGAACATTGTTAATGTTGGAAGTGAGGTATCTACATCCACATTGTTTGTGTCAAGGTAAATGGGGACCGAGAATGGAACGAAATAGGTAGAAATTAGTATTGTTATCCATTTGCATGGAGTTGAAGTTGGTTACTAGACATTTGTACATATTCATTAGATTTAGTAGATTTCCTCAGCTCATTAGCTGCAAAGATTTGTGGCATTTTGTCTTTAGGGATAGACATGATATCTCTAAAACTCTGCTACAAAACAATTTGGTCCTAACATGTGTATTTGTCCATTCCAATGCCTAGTTGTGTGTAATACAGGCAAACAGCTTGGTTATATATATTTAGCATTGTTCCTCGTGAGAAGTGCAGAGTCGGGGGCCACCTGACACTGCTAATCATCTGAGTTTCCTTCATGGCTGGCATATTAGGGGTGCACCATTGATATGGTGTCACTGATATCATCATTATTATGAGTTGATGGGCCCAGGAAATCATCAGGCAAAGTATTAAGATGCCTATCTGAGTGGAGCATTGTCTGTACATTGCACAGTTCATGATAAGTAAACATTAGTAGTGACATGGCAGACAAGTGAGAAGGGGCAAAACAAGTGTTATCAGCTTGGTTAGAGTTGGAGTGACAGGGCCTCATATGTAGTTGTAGTCACTTTATTCTCACTTTAGCAACACTTGACAAATGGTCAGTATATTACAGCTGTTGGCAACAAGCATTTGGCAGGACCATACACACATTTTATTGGTCCTGGATAGATATTTTGATGGTAATACAGTTACAGTCAGCATTGCAACATGTGGCATGGATTTGGATAGATCTGCTCTTCTATACAACAATACACATTGCCACAGACAAACCAACATTTCAGTTACTTTGAGAATTGCATTTAAGGAAAATAGATAGAGAACAGAATATGAAAAGCAGATTTGAGAGCAAACACGACAATATGGGAGAGCTACCACCAGTCGTCTGAGTCTCCAGATGGTGGTTGTTGTACTTGCCCCATACCTTTATCCTGAGGTCATTCCACCTCTTCCTAATGTCTCCCTGTGTGCACAGGGTGTTACCAACTCCATTCACCCTGTTGGATATTCTGTTCCACATTTCTATTTGCCTATTGTGAGGAGTCTGCTGGACTGGATGTGTGGCTCTATTCTAGAGATTTTATCCACCATGACTGTCAATTCTTGCTCAGTGAAGCAGTTTTTTTTAGAAGGCATGGTGAACAATACACATAGGTGAGGGAGTATGCAAATGGAGACTAAAGAAGTGATAGAGGTAAAAAGGTGCCCAAAAAATTAAAAGTGGGAGAGTGCTTAATGGGAAGATGAAAATATGAAGCAGAGAAAATGGCTGGCTGACTGTCTCGCTGTGCTACAGTTTTGGAGCAGATGATGCTGGTCAGGGATGGGGTTTGTTTTTGCAGAGTGATTTGCAAGTGTGTCTACTTGCCAAAGCACATCAGGTGTATAGTTTTTAAATCCATCCAATAGTCACAGCTTCTTTTTTTCTTTTAGTGCATACCTTGGCGGTCAACAGCTGTTGGGTAACCGCTATTTGCTGAGCACCACTGTAAGACTGCGAGTACGACTGTGTAGTCATAAAATGCTCAGTGGGTGGATGGCGGACCTGGTGGCATTGTAGGACACACCGCCCTCATTACAGACCACCCCGATCACACTGGGTAGACTGCCTTGACCGCGGTCATCATTTCAGACAGCAGAACTCGTAATACGGCAGGTGGTAGCTCACCCGCACAGCAGTGGTGTGGATGAAGTGGATACATTTCTTAAGAGGTCGTAAAACCAAACTCGTAGCCAGGCCCATAAATATAGCTGAACATTTACCAATGACACATAATGAAGAACCTTTCCCTTTGAACATAAAGAGAAACAAATCCTAATTTTCTCCACAGAAAATAACTTGGTAAAATCTTAGCCCGTGTCAAATGTGGATAATGGATGGGACCTTCAAAATATTATCAACCAGGGGACCGTGGTCGGGAGGCGGTCAGGGCCTTTGCAATATGCAGGTGGTGCAGTGGCAACACCACCATGCATGTTACTAGTTTCAGAACTGCCAACGGTGTCATGGAGGTCTTTACCCCATGAAAAGGCTGGTGGTCTTAAAACAAGGGGGTCCCTACAGGGCCCCCTTTTCTGCATGGGAATGCATACAGGGGCACAAATGTGCACAAACCCCAGCTCCTGCATGGTATGAACTTTAAAATACATGCCTTGCAGGAACCGTTTTTGGCATTCCCATTGCGGTGCCCATTTTTAAAAGCACCACCTTGGGAAGACCAAACACCAGCCCACCAGGCAGGAGGAAATTCCTAATCTAGAAGGCAGCCGGACACAGCTTTGGTGCAGCTGGAGCATGCCAGTGGCATACATCCTGGTCCCGCTGCACCTTAAGTGGCAATTGGACCCTAATTGTAGAATAATGTACAAACAGTCAATTTGCATTTGAAATACAAAACATGATATAACTAGCTAATGACCCTATCACAGAGGTAGCCAACCACTACAATTTACTCATAGTTCACCCTTACCATCAACAGAATTAAGACATACTAAGCCCCCTAATGGATAATTTTGAAGACACTTGAGTTGACAGACTGCATTGTTCCAGACGCAGATGCCAACCCAAATTACAAATACCATGGTTAAATGTCTATGACAATACCATGGCACAGGATATCAAAACAACTCAGTGGAAGGATGGCACTATGCCTTTCAATTCACATTATATTCAAGCTAGCCGGGCTGTTGAGGGGTGATACCCGGAAACTGGTCCCACGATGCTTCTTTCTAGTCCACGGAGGACATGGCTTGGTAGTTCAGGCTGGACTATTCCCATGAGGAGTAGGATCAAGACTGATTTGAATATTGGCTGAGTCTAAACTGGAGTGGCATGGATTTATCCTCGGTCTCTTGATAGGGGATGAATTTTTATTTGTTTCAAATTCCGACCATCATTTGTGTGTCTTTTGCTTTCAATCCACATAAGGCAGAACCCAACTTTATAGAAGGATTACAAAAATAGCAAAGCTACCGAACAACTTCAAATGGAGCAATCTGTTAGCTATAGTGCCCCTAAACTTAGCAAACAAACCAAAAGAATGTTCAACATACTACAATGTAAAGTAAACATTTACATAAATAACAAATGAGTAGATTACTTAGAAGTAATAACCAAATTCATATTATAAGATAAATTATAACCAAAAGGTGAACAAAGGTAGCAAATCATGGTTGTAATAAATAATAAATACAATATTTTATTAAATCAGTCCAAAAATTAAATATAATTTTAAAATTAATAGAGACTGAAATAATAAAATATTATATAAATTGTTCTTATAAAATATAAACATCACAAGCCAATAGCCTAAAAGCAAACTCAATCCATCAAAAAAATAATTACAAAGCGTAAAACACACAATCCCAAAGAACAATCACATACTATTCATGCAAACACTATAAAATTGCATTTCCAACCTAGAAGAAATGAAATAAATGCAACTTACCGTTCTGTAGCTGCAGATCTTCCTCTGTATCCACTCATTAAAAATATCAATCCAGCAAAAAACTGGAAAAATCATGTCCAAAAAGTGCTAAAGAAAAACACATCCACTATAAATTTGTCAAAGCAATCCAGGAAACTCAAAAAAGGAAATCAAAGCAAAGAACATTGGTTAATTATAAACAAAAATAGATTTCCTTAAAAAAAAAACTGTAACTCCGAATGCCCATTGGAAATGCTTGTAATGAAAGACCTGTAAAGTTAAAAACAAATTAGATTCCCCCCCAAAAAATACATCACACTTTAATCATCAACATTTATTTATGACAAAACACAATTAAACATAACATAATAATACATTACTAAAATAGCGTTCAAAAACTCAAAACTACTAATTAGTGAAAAACAATACTAGTAAAACATCTAAATATTCCAAAAACCCACAAATAAAATTATAACTAACATGTAGACCTCCTCCCTTCTCCCCCCTCCCCCCTCCCCCTACCCTAAAAACACTTAGAGAAGGACTTACCCATTCGGATGAGCAGCCACACCTTGCCAAAACCTGGTTCCGGTCAAATAGACTTAATATGACACCAATAGATAAGAAAATAGAATGTAGCAGTAAAAAAACAAATGGCCACTAAATGAAACTAAAAAAGACCCCAAAGAACTGGATGGGAAATGATGTAAAATGTTGAATAATTGTAATAAAAAATGCTTAAAATATATAGAAAATGTAAAACATGTAAATTAATTTTTTTTAAACATTTTACGAAGTATAAATTAAAAAATAGAATTAAACATATACAATTATTTAATATATACCATCTACCTATCTAAGAGTTTTTTTTATTGTATTTCTAAACACTAACAATATTGATCAAATAGCACAAAATAGCTATAAAACATAGAAATGCAACTAAAATTACGAATTTCAAACTAAAAAAAAGCAATTAAATAATGACACTCCATCATGACCCATTTTAAAATAAGTTTTAGACTAAAAAAATGTGACAGTTGCTGTTCACAGACCAGCCTAACCATATTGGGGGAAGATGTTGGACACTAAAGAGGTAACATTTACTATTCCTACTCCTGTCTAGCTACATTGTGGAAGGTGCATCACACTAAGGTGCGGATTCCGATCGGAGAGCACTCTGACGATGCCGGATCCAGAGTGTTTTCCAACCGACCCGGAGTCCTGCGGTCCAATCGAGCGAGTATGATGCGGCCGTATGCTGCTGGACTCGGTTCGGTCGGACTCCCATAGAAGTCAAAGGGAGCCGGTCGTACGACGCGTACATGGGCTCCCATTGACTGAATGGGTATGTCTCGCACAAGGTCACCCCCTACAGTGGGTACACGTCGGTGCCATCCGCACCGTACATGCCTGTGTTGGGCGGACCCTTGGGTCTCCCCCTGTGCCCGAGTTGTAGGGCTGCGGGTGACAGGGGGTCCGACGCAGACCCCCAAAGGCAACCACCCGGACGTTTTGCGAGCCAGACACTCAGGCTCGCACCGGCTGTCCGACGCTTGCATCGTACCGAGACATATGGAGCAGTTCGGACCTGGAAATGACTCGGTCGGTGAATTTCACGTAGCTCGCATCGTACTTGCTCGCTCGTACAGCAGTACGAGTCGGGCGGAAAACACGCGTGCAGCTCAAAGTTTTTCTGGCCGGATCGCGTTCGGTGCCCTTCCAACCCGGATCAGAATCGGCCCCTAAAAGGGTAACATTTGCTACTCCCACTCCAGTCTAACCATACTTGGGAAGGTGATTGGCAGGAAAGGTGTGACATTTACTACTCCCACTCCAGACTAATCATATTAGGAGAAGATGTTGGACACCAATCGTGTGAGGTTTACTATTCCCAATCCAGTCTAAACTATTTGAGGACTGTATTGGACAGTAAAGGGGTGACATTTACTATTTCCACTCCAGTCTAAACTTACTGAGAAAGATGTTGCACTGTAAAGGGATGATATTTACTATTCCTACACAAGTCTAACCATTTTGTGACAGGTATTGGTCAGTAAAGGGGGACATTTACTATTCCCACTCCAACCTAACCATATTAAGGGAAGATGCTGGACAGTAAATGTGCGGCCTTTACTATTCTCACTCCACTTTAAACACATTGCAGAAGGTGTTGGACAGTAAAGGGGTGACATTTACTATTCCCTCTCCGGCCTAACCATATTGATGGAAGGTGTTGGACAATAAAAAGGTGACATGTACTATTTACACTCCTGTCTCACCCATACCAAGTGGCGGTGTTGGACACTAAAGGGATTGTAATAACTCTTCCCAATCCAATCTATGTCTTTTTGAAGAATATTTTAAACAGTATAGAGATAAAATCACTATATATGCCTGAAAAGAAAAGCTTTTAAATTGCACAACACAAAATAAATAATGTACAGAATAACTACTGAATAATCAACTACTGGCCCTTATCTATAAAATACTACATATTATATTAAAAACGCACTCTCCAAAATTGCAGACCTAAAAATACATATTTAAACATCAGAATATTTAAACAATTTGATTACACTTATTAATAATATAGAAATAAATAAATACTCCCATTGTTAAACTTGTACCATAAAAAATGAAATAAAATCATAAAACTAAATTAAAAAACATATATTAAAAAAATATATTTCAAAACAATTTTTTATTTTAAACATTAAAAGATATGTATTTTAAAGGAAATAATGCATTTCATACTCAATATGCTGGTACGAAGAAAATTATAAAACCACTATTTATATACATAAATCAACTCAAATTACAGACCCCAACAACTTTAAAATGAATAAATGACCTTACTAAAAACACAAATAAAAATAAATAAGAAACATATACAATTAACCCCTTCGCTGCTAAGCCTTTTCCCCCTCTGTGCTAAGCCTTTTCTTGGCTATTTGGGGTAGTGCGCGCTTAGGCCCCTGTAACTTTTTGACCACATAAGGTATCCACACCAAATTTGCGTCCTTTTCTTCCAACATCATGGGGATTCTAAAGGTACCCAGGGTTTGTGGATTCCCCTGGAGGGGTCCCAGAAATTAGCCAAAATATAGCTAAATTTTATTTTTGGGGGGCAAAATGGGCTGCAAATGAAAGTGTCTGAGTTTTTCTCTGCAAATGGTATCAAACAAGGGTTTGTGGGGATGAAATCATCATTTTCTCAGCTTTTAGGCAATGACAGACTTTTGTCAGAAAACCAAAAATGTTTACACAGTTTTGCCATTTTTCTGGGATATAGCCTATTTTTGCTATTTTATGTGCTTTCAACCTCCTTCCAGTTAATGGTAAAATGGGTATGAAAGCAATAATGGATCCTGGAAAGCTATACATTTTACAAAAGTAGACAACATTCGGAATTCAGCAAGGGGTCATTTGTGTAGATTCTTCAAGGTTTCTTTATAGAAACTAACAGTTAAATATAGGAAAAATTGTAAATCAGATGAAAAAAACAGACTTTTGTGTCAACGTTTTCACCTGTAACTTCTTCTAATATTGACAGCTCTTTGAAAGCATATACCGTTACATCCGCTGTACCTTTCTGGTTGTGGGGATATATAGGACTTGTAGGTTCACCAACGACCTGACGAACCCAGAGTCAAAAACTGAGCAGCAATTTGCAATGGCTTTTTATTATGTACCGGGTATATAGCAATTATAGTGGGAAAATGTATACATGGAAAAATCGGTATGAAAGACACCTATGTATTTCTGAAATGGGAACAAATTATAGAGTTTAGAAACAGTAGATATTTGCACATTTTCGAAATTGGGAATACTCATACTAGCATGAGAATTATCGGTTATTTTTCAAAATGACTTCTTTTTTACACAATGTCTTTCATTTGGAAGGCAGAAATGCATCAAAAGTCAATAGGTAATAACAGTTGCTTTACAAATCTGAATTACCCTAAGTCTCCCGATAAAAATGGTACCTCACTTGTGTGGGTAGGCATATTGCCCACGACAGGAAATGGGTCAAAACCCAACGTGAACACACCACATTTTCACAATGAAATATTACCCTTTTTTTGCAAAGTGCCTAGCTGTAGTTTTTTAACACTATCTCTGCCAGCACCAAGGGAAACCTAGCAAACCTATACATTTTTGAAAACTAGACACCCAGGGTAATCCAGGATTGGGTGACTTGACTGCCTCCCTCCAGGTTCTGTTACTCAGAATCCCTTGCAAACCTAAAAAAACACATTTTCCCCTCATTTCTGTGGTGCAAAGTTCTGGAATCTGCATGGATCCACACATTTGCACCCACCCCGCGTTCCCCAAAGTCTTCCAAGAAAAATGGTACCTCACTTGTGTGGGTCAGCCTAGTGCCCGTGATAGGAAACAGCACAAAACGCAACGTGGTTACACCTCAATTTCGCAGAGAAAAAGGAGCCTTTTTTTGGCAAAGTGCCTAGCTGTATTTTTTTAACCCTAGCTCTGCTGACACCTAGGGAAACCTAGCAAACCTATACATTTTTTTAAACTAGACACCCAGGGGAATCCAGGATGGGGTGACTTGACTGCCTCCCACCAGGTTCTGTTACCCAGAATCCCTTGCAAACCTAAAAAAGTGTTAAAAAACCACATTTTCTCCACATTTCTGTGGTGGAAAGTTCTGGAATCGGCATGGATCCACAAATTTCCACTCAACCCGCGTTCCCCAAAATCTTCCCAGAAAAATGGTACCTCACTTGTGTGGGTCGGCCTAGTGCCCGCGACAGAAAACGGCGCAAAATGCAACGTGGACACACCTCAATTTCGCAGTGAAAATTGACCCTTTTTTGGCAAAGTGCCTAGCTGTAGTTTTTTAACCATAGCTCTGCCAGCACCTAGGGAAACCTAGCAAACCTATACATTTTTAAAAACTAGACACCCAGGTAAATCCAGGATGGGGTGACTTGACTGCCTCCCACCAGGTTCTGTTACCCAGAATCCCTTGCAAACGTAAAAAATTGGCAAATAAAACACATTTTCCAAAACTTTCTGTGGTGGAAAGATCTGGAATCTGCGTGGATCCAGAAATTTACACCCACCCCACATTCCCCAAAGTCTTCAGAGAAAAATGGTACCTCACTTGTGTAGGTCGGCATAGTGGCCACGAGAGGAAATGGCACAAAACGCAATGTGGACACACCTAAATGTCGCAGTGGAAAATGACCCTTTTATGGTAAAGTGCCTAGCTGTAGTTTTTGAACCCTAGCTTTGCCGGCACCTAGAGAAACCTACCAATCCCACACACCTCCCTGGAAGCCTCCGGCTGTCTAGTTTTCAGAAATAGGTGGGTTTGGTAGGTTTCCCTAGATGGCCGCCGAGCATGAGGCCTAAAACCCAGGTCACCCCCTTGCAAAACCAGGTTGTTTTGAGATAGGCAATTTTGATGTTGCCTCACTACGTTTTGGGCCCTTGCCTGTTGCAGGTACTTGGGCCTCCCACACAAGTGAGGCACCATTTTTATCGGGAGACCTGGGGCAACGCTGGGTGGTAGGAAATTTGTGTGAGCCCAGTGATGCCACAACTTTCCCACAAAAAATGTGTGAAAAAAGTGATTTTTTTCAGCTAACATTGAGGTTTGCAGGAGATTCTGGGTAAGGAAACTTTGGGGGATGCACGCAAGCCATTCCTCTCTGGAAGCCCCCGGGTGTCTAGCTTTCAGAAATGTGTGGGTTTGGTAGGTTTCCCTAGATGACCGCCGAGCCTAAAAACCCAGGTGACCCCCTTGCAAAACCAGGTCGTTTTGAGATAATTATTTGTTTATTTCTGCAGCATGAACATTTTGGCACAATATTGCAAGGAAAATGTGGCAGACATTTTGAGGTTTGCAGGACATTGTGGATAAAATAACTTGTTGGGATTCACAAGAGAGACATCACCATGTGCTCCCATGGGTTTACGACAATATCTACAGTTGGTAGTTTATTCTTAGATAGAATGTACACCTTGGCAGAGAGACTAAAAAAACAAAGATTCCTGCACACCCATCTATTCCTTAAACACACACACATACTGGTTGGATTTGGCACGAGGGCGAGTGATGGTTCAGTATATACAATTTTATTAACAAGAGATTTCACAAAAATGAAATGCACTGTCAATAATTAAATGGACCAAACCAACACATTACAACATTCACAAAAAGGGACAAGGTACACCCTGCTTCAGAAAGACAAAAAAGACAAATAGTACTGCACAGCCATCTAATCCTCAAGTACACACACATACTGGTTGGATTTGGCACGAGGGTGAGTGATGGTTCAGTATATACAATTGTATTAGCAAGTGATTGCACAAAAATAAAATGCACTGTTAATAATTGAAATGGGCGAGAAACTGAACCATTGACTCACAGCTTATGAGCTGTAAAGCCACGACAAGGCACCAACCTCTTTACAGGCCATCCATACACCTTTCATACGTGTGACACATACAAAACCATTCACACCGCCAGCCACGGGCCCATCACATTACAACACTCACACCAGCAGACAGCGCCATTCAAGGGCCCATCACTTTCACACACCCACATTCCTGACACAACAACCACACAAGCTGATGGTGTGCATGGAGTGGTGCTCAGCTTGCAGTGTGTATAGTGACCAGCAGCAAGTCACTACTCACACACCGCCAGCCGAGCGCCAGTCCACGCACACCGCCAGCCAAGCACCAGTCCACGCACACCGCCAGCCAAGCGCCAGTCCATGCACACCACCAGACAAGCGCCAGTCCATGCACACCACCAGCCAAGCGCCAGTCCATGCACACCACCAGCCAAGCGCCATTCCACGCACACCACAAGCCAAGCACCAGTCCACGCACATCGCCAGCAAAGTGCCAGTCCACGCACACCACCAGCTAAGCGCCAGTCCATGCACACCACCAGTCAAGCACCAGTCAACGCACACCGCCATCCAAGTGCCAATCCACGCACAACGCCAGCCAAGCACCAGTCAACGCACACCGTCAGCCGAGCCTCAGTCCACGCACAGCGCCAGCCAAGCGCCAGTCCACGCACACCACCAGCCAAGCACCAGCCTACACACACCACCAGCCAAGCACCAGCCTACACACACCACCATCACATTTAGGATTTTTTTATACAAAAATAAAAACACAAACAAATTGCAAATAGATACAAATCTACTAACACAAAATCTGAAACTAAATACATT
Source organism: Triturus cristatus (assembly GCF_964204655.1). Lineage (NCBI taxonomy): Eukaryota > Metazoa > Chordata > Amphibia > Caudata > Salamandridae > Triturus > Triturus cristatus. The sequence goes on along the minus strand of NC_140589.1, from coordinate 548,959,872 downwards.
GCACTAATGCCAAACTTGAAACAGAATAAAAAAAATTAAACAATACAGACCAGGCAGTTCACTTTACCACTCATGGATGCTCCCAAAAATTATTTTGCGTGTGGTACACTCTAAAACAAGCAGGCACACACAGCCCTGGGTTAGAAGGACACTCGGGGCAGTATATACGAGTCTCCTTCCGCATACCTCTTTGCCAACAGACTCTACATCTCCTAGTGGGAAAGTCTTTTGAGGATGTGGGAGGAATGTAATCAGGAAAGTGGCGATCTTTCAATCGAGCCACATCCTCCACCACTCCAACTCTAGGAACACTTGCCTGTTCCACCACAACAAGGCTGCCTATCACAGACTGCTGAAACTGAACAAAAGTCAACTTTGACGCAGGAGAACACTCCTTGAACACAACAAAAGCATTGGAAGTTGCTAAATTGAAGAGATGGATGGCCAACTTCTTATACCAAATGTAAGCCTTACGAATAGCAGTGTAAGGATCCAACCTCTGATCTACTCTATGAACACCACCCATGTGCTTATTGTAGTCTAAAATGCACACAGGTTTGCACACTTCAGCAATCTGACCCCAAACAGCCACGGGTGAAGTTCTCTCATCATGGATGGTAGTCAGCATGTACACATCCCTCCTGTCCACAAATTTCACAGCTAGTAGTTCATCACTACGCAAGGAACTGCACTGTCCCCTCTGAGGTTTTTTGCAAACAAGCTCTTTTGGATAACCTTTACGGTTAGAGCAGATTGTGCCACAAGCAAAAGTGTCCACTTTGAAGGATTCCTTAAACAATTGCACAGCAGTGTAGAAGTTATGAAGGTACAAATGGTGGCCTTTGTTAAACAGTCCTCTAGCAAGATCCCGCACAATTTTCTCTGAAACTCCAAAAGTGGACGGACATCTAGGGGGGTCAATAGTGGATTCCCTACCAGTGTACACACAGAAATTAAAAACATATCCTGTCCTACTCTCAGACAACATATACATCTTAATTCCATAGGGATGTACTGCTTAAAAACGAAACGGGCGTTGATCAAGACCAAAGACTCATCAATAGATATTTCTTTCCCCGGAGTATAGATCTCTGAATATCGATCTACAAAGTGATCAAGAACAGGCCGAATCTTAAAAAGAGAGTCACAGTCAGGGTGATCTCGTTGCAACGCCAAAGAATTATTAACAAAATGCAGCATCCGTAGCAAAAATAAATCTCGAACTGATCAGCATACAAATTAGTCTGCTCAACAATCTCACCCAAAAATACATCTTCCATAAACAACTGAAAAAACTGTATAGGCAAAAAATGTTCACAATCCACTCTACACCCTGCATCACCACTAAAGGCAGGCAACAATGGCTGCACCATGTTTGGATCAACCCAGAGTCCAGCACTTCCAGTAGGAAGCCTAGCAGCCTCAGGCTGCAATCCAGATGCCTCTTGCACCATCGGCACAGCAGTATCCTCTTCTAAAACAGGCACTTCATGTGCACTGAGAGTAGCTTCATCCACACCAAGAGTATCTTCATCTGCACTGAGAGTACCTTCATCATCCGATGATTCCATGTGGAGAGGAAACTTACTGCCTGAATCTTCCCCTCCCTCCTCTCCCTCAGACGCACTGTCAGTCTCATAATCCTGCTCAGAGGAAGATTCAAGAAGCATACCAACCACCTGCTGAGCAGTCATTCTACAGCTAGCCATAATGCTTACTAATAAAGGTAACTTGTTAAACAAGTCAACAACAACAAACACTTTGTAAAATAAGTAATAAACAAAATGCACCTTTATCAGAAATACCTATATACTCCAAAACGTTACCACTCACTTGCCAGAAGCAGCTAAACTCACCACCACCTACTCTGCACAGACACAGTATGGATCAACAATATCCCACTAAAAAAGAAAGAGAAAAGAAAATTACTCACAAGACAATGCAAAACACATCGCAAATAATTTCTTGCTCAAAACTCTAACTAAATATGCTGCCATTATGACACCACCTACAAAATAATTCATTCATACATGACAATAATACTCATTTGGAGTAAATACAACAAAAATGTTTTTCTTACCAAAAAAATGCAACTACGCAAAACTGCAGAACAACCACTGTTGAAACCGCAAAAAGGAATCAGAAGCTTTACACTAGAATAAAAAGGAGAAAAAACATTACAATCACATATGCAAATAATGCACCAGTCCACACACAATCCACCAGCCAAGCTAAGGGATAGGTGGGCCTAAGAGTATAAATAAAACATTCACCCCCATAAAAAGGGAGCAACCCTTGCCCTTGAGGCCACTCCCCAACACAAAAATTAAACAAAAACCCTGGTGTCTAGTGGCTTCTGCCCCCCTTTTGGGCCTAAATTCATACTGATATTCTGCCACACAAAGAGGGCAGAAATGGCCAAAATCATCTTCCCATAAAGGGGAGCGACCCTTGCTCCCCAACATTAAAAAAAATACCTGGTGGCCTAGTGGCCCTACAAAAAAACAAATCAGCCGATCTGCCCCTCAGGGTGGCAGAAACGGACAAATTAATGCTCCCCAAAGGGGAGCGACCCTTGCCCAAAGGGGCCACTCCCAACAAACAAACACCTGGTGGTCTAGTGGGCCTAATTTAAAAACAAAATGGCGATCTGGCCCCCTGGGGTGCAGACACAGCCACAAATATTGCCCCCAAAGGAGAGCGACCCTTGCCCAAGGGGTCACTCTCCACAAATAAATCCCTGGTGGTGTAGTGGGCCCAATATAAAAAAAATGGCGAAATCTGACCCCCCATGGGGGCAGGCATCCACAAACAATGCCCCCAAGGGGAAGCGACCCTTGCCCAAGGGGCCACTCCCCACAAATAAATCTGTGGTGACCTAGAGGCCATACAAAAAAAAAAATCAGACAATCTGCCCATCTCGGGGGGCAGAAACGGTCAAATTAATGCTCCCCAATGGGGAGCGCCCCTTGCCCAAGGGGCCACTCCCCACAAACAAATCCCTGGTGGTCTAGTGGGCCTAATTCTAAAAAAAAAAAACATGGCGATCTGGCCCCCTGGGGGGCAGACACAGCCACACATATTGCCCCCAAAGGAGAGTGACCCTTGCCCAATGGGTCACTCTCCACAAATAAATCACTGGTGGCCTAGTGGGCCCTAGACTAATAAAAAGCGAAATTTGCCCCCACCATGGGGGCAGACAGCCAAAAACATAGCCCCCAAAAGGGGAGTGACCCTTGCCCAAGGGGCCACTCCCCACAGAATACTCCCTGGTGGTCCAGTGGGCCGTTATTTAAAAATAAATTGCGAAATCTGCCCCCCCCAGGGGGGCAGACAAAGCCAAAATAATTAGCCCCATAAGGGGAGCGACCCTTGCCTAAGTGGCCGCTCCCCCAAACAGTTAAAATGTAGCCCTTTAAACAAAAACAAAATAATCCCTGGCGCTAGTGGCCATTCCTGCTACACGATCGCACGATCATGCAGCAGGAATGCACAAATGCACAAAAGAGGTATCGGGGGAAAGGGAAACCCTTTCCTTTCCCCCGATGCCTCTTTTATTTGAATCCCCCCCTCCCCAGAGCTAAAACTCACCTCTTTCTTCCACGACGTGCTGAAAGCAAATGGCTTCATATCAGAAAGGGAAACCTCCAATGACGTCAGCGCACCTTGCACGCTGACGTCATTGATGATGTGTACGGGGTGCGGGGGAGACAGGGGAAAATTCCCAAATTGGAGTCCCACGGGGGAGCGCCAGCGCTTCCCCCGTGGGTGGGTGCCATGACGAGCTGGACTCGACATGAGCACACGCCCACTGTGTGCCATGACAAGTCCAGCTCGTCATGAGCACCAAAGGGGCTGAACACTCTATAATAAATTACTTACAAAAGAACACTGTCAAAATATATTACACTAAGATATTACATACATGTAGGAGGCTAGCTCTGTATATGATTTCACCACTGGGTGATACTAACGTACACAGAGTCCAGGAGTTCACCAAAAGTGTACAGGCTCAATCAAAAAACAAAGGTGCTCTATTTGTGGTAGTGTGGATGATCAGCCTAACACAGAGGGGTGCTAAGACAATTATTGTGCAACAGTGAGCAATAATGGACACACGACTCAAGAAGGAGATCCAGACCAATTGAAGAAAATTATACTTTGTTTATTTGTTAATTTAAGACCAAGGTCTTCGAATTATGGTAAGTATGAATCTGATAAAAAATTACTTTTCAGGTTACAGAAGTTTGACAGTGCAAATTTCAGGGCAGTTCAATTTTTATTTGTTTTGCAATCCCCATATCACCAAATATGCATCTGCAATTCTAATAAAGTCGCCCATCTGATCTGTGCGCCCCACGGCCACTGCAATCGCTTTGGTCTGTGAACCAATCTAGATCTGCACCCTTGTTGGTGGCTTGGTGAAATCATTTGACCGTGAGGGGTTATTCGAGTCCCAAACCTCTAGACCACCTTATAAAGGCCTGCCATATATCAAGACAATTTTCTTTCCCTCCTCACCAGTCGAGACAAGCCATTTTAGAAGCTGCTTTAACCCAATCTTCCAGTTTAGGAGGCAGGGGGTCTCTCCATTTCATGCATATTTCCCTCTGTGCTATCAAGACAAGATACATCAGTAGACCTCTATGTGTATGCTCCATCTTCTTACTTATCGTACCATCTTCCCCAAAAAGTGCAATTGCCACATCCAAAATGATTTCCCTGCCAAAGATATCGCATAGGGCTTTTTTCGATTCCACTCCAATAGACTCTCAGCCTGGGAGAATCATAAAAAACGTGCAGGTCATTTGCTTTTATAAAATCGCATCTTGGACATTTGGGGGTGGGAGATGGAGCAAACTTTGCTATCTTAGCCGGAGTCCAATACAGTCGATTGATGATGAAGAAGTGGTTCTTCTAGAGGTTAGCCGGCTTTACATGCTTATATAGAAGCTTCAAGGAAAGTTCATAGGTCGCTTCGGTATGGTACTCCAGTAAAACCTCATTTCATACTGAGTGTTGTTGAGGATACTCCTTCTCATCTGCCTCCAAGGATATCTTACACCATTTAGCAATGTCCTTACTTTTGAGATTTACATCTCAAAGGGTTTGCTCCAAATCCCAATCAACACCAATTTCATTTTTCTCGGCTGTAAACCACCATACTAATTGCATATATATGAATCTGGAGAAGTCACTTCCAATCCTAGCTCTTACAACCTACCATGGATAGACCCCCTCTGATGTTACCAGATCTGACCAAATTATGATGCCCGCCTTTCTAATTGGAATAGTTAGGCTATCTTTAAGGCATAGCGGGGTCCCTGGGGAATCCCAGATTGGGGCAAAATCAGAGTAGTAACCTACCCCCTATCTGTTTCTAACCTAATACCACATGCTGAGGGCAGACTTGAGTACTTTTAAACATACTTTTTTGAAGTACCTTGGTTCCCCAAATTTGTACAAGAATCCACCCCCCCCCCCCATCCTGCCTTGTCATTTCCGCCAGACGTCTTCCCCAAGTTGATTCATCAGGCTTCATGAGCAACATTCTGATGTTCTTAAATTGAAAGGCTACAAGGTACAAATTGATGTCATGGAGTGCCATTCCACCTTTGACTAGCCTGCTCTAAGCTTCTTCCAGGCCAGCCTAGCTCCCTTATTGGCCCAAACAAAACGTACTATCTTACTCTGGATTTTACTAATGCCCAGCTTTGGGAAATTGAGTGGGATGGCATTAAACAAGTAGGTTAATTTGTGGGGAATAACCGTTTTAACTAGGTTAACACTTCCATAGATTGTTAAAGGAATGTTTTTTCCAACTTGCTAATAGACAATCGATTTCTTTTATAACCCTATTTAGGTTGATCTGCAGAATCTTCTCGATGACTTTAACGATTCTAATACCCAAATATTTAAGATCTTGACTTGTTTTTCCCCCCCAATAGCCGATATTCCAACACATCACCTCGGTTTGAGAGGTGTTGGCTGGATACCTCGACAGAGAACTGAACTCTTCTAACAAGGTTTCAACCCTTGGAACTGCCACTGCGGGGTTATCCTTATATAACAGCAAGTCATCAGCATACAAAGCAACTGTGCTGCTATAATGATGGGAATTAAAAGGGGTTATTAGGACATCTGCTCTTATTGCCCGTGCCAATGGCTCTATATAAATATTAAACAACAGGGGCGAGAGGGGACAACCCTGTCTTGTTCCTCTAAGAATGTTAATACTAGATGTTAAAATCTAATTCAGTAATATTTTAGCAGAGGCCCCCTGATAGCATCTTTCCAAAGTCTTGATAAAAATTGACCCAAAGCCCATTATTCTTAACACTTCCCAAAGATATATCCAGCATACCTGTCGAACTCCTTGGCTGCATCTAGTGCCGCCACGGTCAAGGGTTCAGATGGAGTGATTGCCAAGTCTACATTACCTGTAAGTTGCTGTGTTTGTTCTTGAATATACCTTTTAGGGATAAATCCTTTCTGGTCAGGATTAATCAGCTGTGGAACAATTTTGACCAGCCTCCCTGCTAGAAGGCTCGTGAAGATCTTATAGTCAGCATTCAGCAGGGAGATCGTTCTGTAAGAGTCTGCCCTTAAAGAATCCTTAGTAGGCTTCAGAATGAGCACTATCATTGCCTCCTTCCAGGACCTAGGTACCTGGCCCCCTAATCGATAGATCAAATTAAACAGAATGCCCATGATCGGAACCAGCTCATTCATCAGAAGCTTATATACCTCACTCGGAAGCGCGTCTGTACCTGTTGCTTTGTTCGTTTTGCATCTTCCAATTTGCTTTCTGATCTCGCCCTCTGTTATTGGGGCATCTAGTTTTTTGTAGCTTTCAGCTGTTAGAGTAGGCAGGGATTTCTCCCTCAACCAGGTTTTAAGAGTCTCGATATTAGGGGAGATCTCCTCCTTGTATACCTCAGAAAATAAAGTGAGTAAACAAGCTTGCATGTCCTCCGATCTGCTAGATGTCTCCCCATTTATAATAAGTTTGTTTATATGGCTCTTTGCCCGATCCGTTCTGGCCTTCCAGGCCAGGAGTGCTCCTGCCTTCTCTCCATACTTGAAATTCTGCATGGACTTTGTCAGCCACTGTGCTTTACATTTCTGATCAAGCCTGATCCTGTAATCTTGGCGGGCATTTTCAAGCTGTCTCTGAGCTTGTTGTATTCTTTCAGGGGCCCCCTGATTGAGCCGGAGCAGGTCTACTTCCAATTGGGAGATTTTATCCTCCAGCATTCTTAGCTCTTGTAATTCCTCTCTATTTTTAGTACAAATAGGACTATGCAGAAAGCCCCTCAGATATGCCTTAAAGGCATCCCAGACATAGTCTATAGACATAAATCCAATATATTATTTATAGTGAAATAGTGAAGAGATACATGTTTGAGCCATATAACTATCTCTGGATCCGCCAACATAGATCTCTTAAGTGTCCATCTAAGTCTTAATTTATACCTACTCCCCGCTAAAGAAAAAGCAACAGGGGAGTGATCGGATATATGACTTGGCTGAATAGTAACTGACGTTGTGTCATCTATAATAGACCTATCAGCCAGAACATGGTCAATTCTTGAAAAGTGTCCATATTTCTTGCTGTGAAAAGTAAAACCCTGTATGTTGCCCCTCCTAGCTCTCCATACATCAGACAGCTCCGAAGTCATGCATCATGTTATTTTAAGCCTGACGGACCCAGGGCACCCCTACATAATGACTCTAGTTCAATCTATCCAACACGGGGTCAAGCAACACATTAAAATCTCCCCCAATTGTTATAGGGAAAACTAATTCCATCAAGTTCCATTGTAACTTGCATAAGTTTGTAGGGTCATCGATGTTCGGGCCATAGAAAGATACACATGCTAACTCTGATCCTCCAAAATCTAGTTTGGCTATAATCCATCTCCCAGGTATGTCTGTTTTGCATGATTTAATTGTACATCCTGCCCCCTGTTTTATAAAGATAGCAATCCCCTTACAGTGGGCGGTCTGTTCTGATGTACAGAAATATTTTATTCATAGGTATCATGAAAATACAATACGACACTCTGAAAGACTTAGGTGGGTCTCCTGGATTAAGTAAATCTGGGCTGCGCTTTGCTCTAGATATTTCATTGCTAACCTCTGTCTACAAAGACATCTTAAACCATTAATGTTCCACAAAAGGAGATTTAGATCTCTAACTCCCATCAGAAAGGATCATCCATTGGCGAGGCCACCTAGGCATATCTATAACTGAGGAAAAAAAAACAGGGCATGTAAACTAATATTGAGAATGTGATAGAGGAATTTTTGTTTTTTTTGTTTTTTCTCACTGCTCCCACTGCTCCCCACCCTGTGATTCACCCCGACTCCTCACCCCCCTTCCCACCCACGTGCCCCTCCAACCCTCTGGGGAACCCTCCCTACTATATTAGGCTTAAAGCCTAAAGGGCTTCAGTCCTCGGGTGAAAATAAAATGATTCTTCACATTTTCCTTTTCCTGATCTCTCTAGGTCTCCCTCACTTCCGCATCTCACTACAACTATACTCCTGTCCCCTTCTTAATTTTTTCAATAAGATCATCTACCTCCTCTACTGAGTGATGGACAAACATATGATTGTTCCACATAATACGTAATGATGCAGGGAACTTCAGCTGTGCCCTTGCCCCAGTTTTTTCAGTTCCACCATCTGTCTGCCCATCTCCCACTGTTTCTGTGCGGTGGTATTGCACACATCCGATCTAATAAGAAATGAGAAAGAGTCAAATGTTAAGGTGCATTCCTTGAGTGCTGCTGATAGAATTGCCTCTTTTACAGTATAAGTAAGAAAGTTAATCAGGATTTTCCTGGGCTTCTGTTTTGCGGGGTTTCTTTTATAAGGATCTCGCTGTACCCACTGTATCTCTTGAGCTAGATCTACATTTGGTGAGTTTTTTAAAACTGTATTTTTCAGTAGTGATATCACAAACCCCCTGATATCAGAGCCTTCACGAGCTTCAGGAACATTAGTCAGTATCAGATTGTTTCTCCTAAAATGATTCTTGAGACGCTCAAGATCTTCCTTCGTTTCTCTATTTTGACCCACCAGTTTAGCCATTTCTGCTGAAGATGTATTAAGTGACTCTTTGATTGTTGGAATCTCCTGCTCCGAAGTATCCGTTCGTAGGGATACTTCTTCCGGTCTCTGGGCTAACACTGCACAGAAGGCCTGGATTGCTACCTGGTTGGTTTCGGAAACTGTAAATCTATTCCCCATCTCTTCCTTAACTGCAAGGAGAATATCCTCCAAAGATCCTGGACTTGTCGTAGAAGAGTGTTAGAGAGATAATGCTTGCTGTGTTAATTCTGAATGAAGACCTGGCTGGATATCTTGCGCCTCCAACACACTAAACCGATTTGAAATGGAGACTGAAGGCTGTACAGAAATTTAGGGACAACTAGAGTCCTCAGATAATGTCACTGCCAATTGGTTATTTATTTATTTTATTTGAAAAGTTTTATAAAGCGTGAACATGACCCTTGCGGGTATCAGAGCACTGTACACAGAGGCAGAAGCATGCATGAACTTAGAACAGTTGAGGTCCAAATTGTAAAACAACATGGAGTAAACAATCAAAGTCAGATACCGGGTAGAAGGCCCCACTAGTTCAGTTTCTCTTATAGTGCAAAATATTTCCCGAAACATTCAGTAAAACAATGATATAGTGGCTCGTCCCAGCAAAGTAGAGTAAATGACAAATCTGTAATCGGCCCAAGAAGTATTCCTCTATTATAGTTCCATAAGGGCCCTAAAGTAGAATAACAGTTTAACATCCAATGAAAAATCCAAAATACGTAGCGAAAGATATGTTGGGATAAATGTCAAATCTGTCAACAAGGAGACTAGAGAAAGAGTACATGATGATGCAGTTAATGTCCACTCAGGAAAAGCCATTTGTCCTATTTCTTGAAATAAGCAGTGGAGGGATTGGTTCTTATCTCCGTAGGAAGAGTTTTCCAAATTCTAGGTGCAAGTCCGGAGAAAGCACGTTTGTACATACTTTTCTTTTTGAAGTGTGGACGTGCTTCTTAAGTTCTGACCGGATCCAGAAAGAACAAGCTTGTTCGCCAGATAGGCTGGAGTGTTGAAATTCAGAGCTTTATGTGTGAGGCAAGCTATTTTGAAACGGATCCTAGCTTCAATAGACAACCAGTTGAGCTGCAAAAGGTCAGGTGTGATGCGATTGTGTTTTTTGGAGCCTGTAATGTGCCTGGCCGATGCACTGAGCGTTGCTCTGAGAGGGGCCAAGCTCACTTTAGGAAGCCCTGCAAGGGCCACCAGGCCATATTCCAGTTGTGCTATCACCAGGGATTGTACTGCAGGCTGTAAGAATTCTGGCGGAAGGAAAGGCTTGAGTTGGTTAATTGTGTTAAGATGAAATTTGGCACCCCTGATGGTGGTGCTGATGTGCGTTTGCATATTAAGGTATTTGTCCAAGGTAATGCCCAATGATTTAGCAGAATCAACCACGTGAGGGGTGCAGTTAAGGAATCGTTGAGGCAGGAAGAGAGTTTGGAGCTTCCAATGGCATAATTGACATAGTTGGTGTAGTCTGAGGTAGACTCAATTCCATCTTGTTGACTGTAGATGGGTGGGAACCTTCTTTATTAGGGACTGAGTTTTGGGCAGGAGTAGCAAGAACTTTGTAATAGGACTTTAATGAGGTTGTAATCTTTACTATATGTGCCGATAATTTCTTCCCTTTGCCTCTTCCTCTAGTTCTCTGTCTTTTGGTGCATGTAGGTGGCTCAATTGTTGCTCCCTTTTCTTTCACTTTATCTTTCTCCCCCTTCTTCTTTTTTTGTGTCTCAGAAACATTTACACTAGCTATAGGGGGGGTTCTTGGTAGGTCTCCCTAGTGCACAGTAAAAGCTGCATGGTCCTTGTACGAAGAGTATATCTGCACACTTTCTTTGAGGAATCAGCTATAGTGTGCAGACCCCCACTCCTCTCCATAAACCAGAAGTCTCCCCTTCCTCCTCCTCCTTCTCCTCCTCCTCCCGATCCCACAAAAGCCTTAGGGATCACTCTCTGCCAATACCGACTCAAACCAAAGGAAGGAGAGGTTTCTGAGTGCCCAGCAAGGTCAGCCTTACCTTTTTTTCCAAGTTCGGTTCCTGCACTTCCTGCAATAAGTCCCAGCTCCCTTCGCCCTACGTGTAAAGTTTGTTTCCCTGTCTCAGGATGCGCGTGTCCATGCTCCACCATAGGATATCCGCCGGTGCTGACTCCAGAGGTCCGGACCTGGAACCACGCAGCTCAGCTACGCCGCCACTCCGGAGCCGCGCCCTCCCACTGCGAGGCTCGGAGTGCTGAGAAGGCTCCCCGGGGCTCTGGAGCCATCCGCCGCTCGCAGCAATCCTCAATAACGGGGAAGGTAAGGAGGAGATACAAAGGTACTTCTCATGAGGGGAAAGGTGCCAAGAGCAAAACTCAGCTCGTAGACATTACGGAAGGCTCCCCAGAGAGATCAAAGATGACGACGCCCGAGCAGACCTCAGACCTGCGGCCACTTAGCTGATGGCCGCCATGTTCCCAGATATTTCAGAATATATCAACGGCGCAGTTCAGTATTATCCTGTTGAGGAAAACTATTGGGTGGTGTAACAGGTATGTATACCACTTACAGTTCCAGTTCAGTCTTCAGGTCTCAGGCCAACGCTGCAGGCAATGTCAGTCATGGGGGACTGGAGACACCTAAGAGGTGCGAGTGTCAGTATCTACATTGAGTTGGTCGATACCAGCAATAAGATTTACCCTCGCGGTCTGTAGACAGCAATGAAGCGTGTCAGGTTTCATTAGACCATCATCATGGGTACTATTGTGGTCGCTGGTGGCCGGCTGCTGTCGATCTGATGGAGAATTCCAACCGTTGTTGGGCCATCATTGGGAGGTCGTGGATGGGCAGGCTACGCATGAGGGGCAGGAGAAGGCTGACAGGGTCACTTGCAGGTGGGTACAGGCTCTCGGGCACAGGTTGGTGCAAAGTTTAGGTCGTGGGGCCGAGAGGATTCCTCGAGGTTGTGGCGGCTGTCCAGCTGCGAGGTGTTCTTTTGACTGTGTAGAGTCCCATCAAAACAAGTGTCCATCCTCTACCACTGTGGTCATGGAGCTCTTTGTTAGAAGTGAGTCACGTCGACTCAAGGGTCGGACTTCACCACTGCTATTCTGGTACCAGCGCATGTTGGGGACTAGTGCCATTAGTCCAAAGGGAGGTCCTTGGCACTTTGGTGAAGGTTGAAAGGTCTCCAGGGTTTCTTGGAGGCCTTGCAGGATTTCTGGAAGAACTGCATGCTCAGTGGTCAAACCGGTAGCGGGGGGCGACGGTATTGTAAAGTTTGTCCAACAGCGGCTCAGTTCCTGGTCTGTCAGCAGTTGACTTTCATCTTCTTCTTCGGTCCATCGAATCTGAGTGCCAGGTCTGGGGAAAACAACTAAATACTAAATTTAGGAGGCGTTTTAGGGGAGTAGCGGGTAGGGCTAATGGGCACCTTACCTGGGGTGACTACACCCGCTATTATTCCACTCTCCTTTGAGAAGGGGCACAGACCTAGCCCTGATTTGAGGATCCCCCCATCTTCAAGATGGCAGGGACTGGAAGATGTGCTTTATTTTGCTGCCCCCAACTTAGGGGTGGGGTTGGCAGAGGTGGGCACACCTCCTCTCTTTTTACATTTTCCTACCGGTTTACCCACCTAAATGAGGGATTTAAACCAGGGGCTGTCTTCTCCTGCTAGCAGCAGAGGCTGGGGGGGTCACATTACAAAGACAGCAGGCCTTTGAAGCTTCCTTCTTCCAGCACTGGCTTCTCCAGAGGAACAAGGTACATCTCTGCCAATGATGTGCATTGTTTCTGTTCCCAGAGAGCAGGGGATCTCTACACAGAGGCTCAGAAACATGTCTGGTGGTGACTGGCTGCCTGCAGCCAGTCAGAGACCACACCAGGGTTGGTAGAGAGTCAGGGGGCACCTCTGAGTGAAGCCATCATGGTGCAGTGGGACTTGAGTTGTTGAGTTCCCAGCCCATGTACTCCACTGGCACTTACAATATTGGGAAATGGTCCCCAATACTGTAGTAGCATATCTGCTCATGCAGTTATGCCCTCACCTGGAGTAAAGTAGTAAAGTATGTGTAGTATAGTATAGTATAGTTCTGCTGGCGGACTTTGCAGAGTTTTGCCCAATCCACGGTCCGTGCGGAGTTCTTAAAAACTGCGCAAAGTGACATGGAGCTGAGTTTTTTTCTTGAGCGGCTTGTCACCGGTAAGTTGGCAAGCCCTTGCAACAAAAACGGATATGCTAGACCTCCTCCTGGTGAGATTTCTCATTGCGGGCGGTCACGACTGCTTGGGTTGAGAAATCTGCCATTCACGTTGAGGAAACTGAAGCTCGAGTAAAATGTCTACTTGAGTGGCAGAAAGAAGCAGCGCTCTCTGGCGCAACACGTAGTTCAGTTTGGACTGATTTTACAGCATGTGACAAACTAATGGTGCTAAAACTCACTGCGAGCAGCACGACCTAACAGACTCTGCCGCTAGCGGAATCCTGCAAAGCGCAGCAGAGTTTTACGGGCACTTTGCAGAGTTCCGGGGAGTAAAACTCAGCTTACTCTGCCCAGGCTTATAGTGTAGTGCACCCTGCCTTAGGGCTTTGAGGCCTATTAGAGGGGTGACTTATCTATGTTGTCAGGCAGTGCTAGCTGGCATGGCACCCAGGCAGGGTGCCATGTCAGCTTTGTCATTTTCTCCTGCACATGGGCATGATGGCTGCAAATGCAGTGGCATTGTCCTGAAGGACAGGGCCCTCTAGGGCCACGCGGGTTACTTACAACCTCCTTCTATGCCTTCCCAAGAATGAAGAGTCGGTCAGACAGTAGAGAATAGCAATAGGCATTTTATTAGCTATACTCTGCAGAGGAGTCCATTAAGACCTGCACCCTAAGATGTCTGCCAAGGGACTTGCTTTACCAGGCATGGAAGTAACAATTATACATTTCAGAAGGAGCACAAGACACACCCACTCAGTAACTTTCCGCAGAAGGCAGCAAGATACAAAGAGGGGCACACAAGGATGAGCTAAGAGTCTGAGGCCGTGTACACACTATCTCTCTCTGGCAAGGTCATTCGTTTGTGCCTGCAGCTGAGCTAGTGGAAGCAGGCTCCGTCGCATGGGTAAGGTATGCAGAAGTATAAACAATATATCCACTAGTACAGCGAGACCCAGCCTTAGGAGAAAATTCATACCAGCAGCTTGCTGCTGAAGCAAGCAGTATATACACATTCAGTCACAGTCTAATCTGGATTGCGAAATACAAAATGGAGCCTCAGGCGCTAACTTATTTATGTATTTATTTATTTATTTATAACGATTTATATAGCGCGAACGTGACCTATCAGGGTATCAGAGCGCTTTACAGTATACAGTATAAAAACATAAATGGATGAGGTGGTATACAAGCTTTTGAATGTGTCATTTCATACAAAAGAGATATATAATATATGGATAACAAACACAGGGGACCGGGAATCTGCAGGACATTGCACACTATACAGTTATTGAGCATTAGGTGATTGTGCTAAAAAACAAACATATAATATACTTAAGCCTGCATTCTATTGGGACAGCTCAGTGGGTTACCTACAAATATGGCAGCGGCTACTAACTTAGCCTAATAATGCTAACCTAATATAGCACAGTGCAAGAATAACACAGCTAGGGGATTTTCAGACTAACAGACCCTCCTTTTAGCATTATATGCTAAGGGGTTTTATTTGCCATCAAGTAAGGGTCTTTACAATTCTAATCAGGATGGGAAATCTCTATTCACATGATCAATATATTAATACTCAGGAATGTTCAAATGCTCGTTATTAAGCAGGGAACTATAAGAGACATGTTGGCCTAAAAAAATATCTACATCAACACTCATCAACCCTTGGATCTCTTTCTGAAGCATGGTCTTAGTATTTGCATTGCATGAATATCTTTTACTTAGGAGTCGAGGTACCTACTCAGCAGACACAACAGGCTGGGGAACAGTGCATACAAGGGCCAGTTCCTCATGTAACATACTCTTACATTGTAGCTGATGGAATGTGTGATAGGTAGATGGGGAACAAATACAGTGTGAAAAACAGAAGAGGAAGGCAACATTTGCAGGCCATCCCCTCGGATGCTAAGTATGAACTTGTGATCCACGGGCAAAGTGAACATTATGATACAGAATTTAAGACAGGCCTATTGTCATGTTCGGTCTGTAAATGAAGTCATATGTTCTCACCCACCTTAATCTCACCCGCTCCTGGATACAAAAACAAACTGACATATTACCTATACATTTGTTTGCAGTGCGGGAATCAATAAATGTCATATCTGGGACTGAAGAAAAGAATCTAAGGTACACCAATCTAGACACTTAGATGTTCATTTTATGTCCTCACATGCTCCCCTGTGCGAGGAGCCAAAGTAACAAATACATGTTCACAAAAGAAGCATGTGCTGCATGAACTTGGGAATGCACAGGATCTTTCTCATTCTGGGAGTAGCATGTTCCTAATACTATTATTAGCACAATAACAACTATGGATGCAACTTGTACTTTCTGTGTATTGACAATCTCTGAACAGGGAGGGGCAAAAGAGCTGTTTGGTGAACCAAACAGATACATGGTGATTGGGAGAGAAATGCAGCAGAAATGGAATTGGTGGCCAGGGATCAAGAGAATGGGCAAAAACTCTTCTTTTAGAGAGCCATCACTGATAGTCTCCTATTGTTTATCTCGCATAGGCGCTATTGAGCACCGGCGGTGGAGCTGTGCGTCTAGCTCGGGTCCAGATCCCACGTTGCAGGGCAAGGTATTTCTCTTTCCAGAATCACAGTCCCTTTTCCCCGTTCATTGACTGTCCAAACAATGCACCAAACTCTCTTCCTCTAGTCTATCGCTGGTACCTTAGACAGGGTACCCGCACCCTATTCTTTATCCATGAGGTCCATACATACTGACCCTATTCTACCTTGGTGCACTGTTGTTCTGTCGGGCGGACATTGTACCTTACACAAAAGGGGTCAAAGGAAGAAGGGGGGTCAGACTCAAGATAGACCAGGGGGCAGAGACTCAAACAAAGGTGAGCCCACAGACTAAGCTCAATGGGCTGGGACTCTGGCACAAGTGGATCAACAGGCTGGGGCTCCTGGATAGCCCTTCTCTCTTTTGTTTTCGGTGGTGCTGCCTCGTCCAGCATCTCTTTGCTCTGCAGCTTTGCATCAGTCATATTCATAGGTGTTCCATAACAAGCAGCCAGGTTGTGCTCTGAAAGAATAAGTCGGACATACTTTGAAGTAGTTTATCTGTCCATTCCTATATTATTTATCTGAGGAACCTCAAAAGGGGATTTCAAAGCAATGGCTCCTTTGTGTTTCTTGTCTTAGCAAGCTTGTGTTCAACAAGTCATAGAGATCACAACACTTCTTTTACTTTATGAACCTTTGCTACTGTGCAGGACTGCAGACACCTATTGAATTATTTTTCCCGAGGAAGCCAACATAAATATTGGGTTTGTGACCATGTTCTCATGTTATAGGCGTGACAGGAAAATCTAAAACTGCTAACTTAGCAGAGATCCTTATTGTATAAATAACTGACAAATTAAGCATAATGTAGCAAGTACATGATTTCTCCAGAAAAACTTGTTATTCGAAACAAGCTCAGGTAGGGCTATGTGCTCTTCAAGCTGCTAACCCCTAAAATATGTGGTGCACAATTACCAGGGGCATACAGGCGCCCTTCCTAGCAATGTGCACCATGCTGTACAAAGGCTGAGCAATGTCTCATTCTGACAATGTGCCTTACTTTCAACTTAGACATCTTGACTTTAGTACCCACCCAGCAGGGACAACAACAAACATTCTTTTATTTCATTTTAATCATTTTCTGCAAACGCATTATTCTACCCCACATCATCTGTTACAACCCAGTTACTCAGACTAACTAATAAAGGACTTGTGATGTCTCTACAACCGTACGTAGTGTTGCCTTAACATGAACAATGATGGTGGTGCCACTTGGGCATTCAAACGAAAGCCACCGACATATAGATCCCCTTAAGGGTCGGATAAGGGAACATCAGTCTAGCCTACTCGTCCTTTCATCTCAACTTCAATTCCTATTCCATCAATTTATAGAAGGGAGGGGCAGTAACATTGCCGACTTTGAGGTGACACATTTTTCTAATCATGACTATTTTTTCGAACAGTGTTATTTTATAGCCAATTAGACGTGCACTGTTGAGGTGCTGTGTCTCTGTTTATTCAAGGGTATGTTCACAGTATACTGTGAAATGAGTGACTAAATCAAGTCTAAACGATTGTCTTATGGGAATGGCCACCAGCATGACCATTCCTAGACAGCTCGGGTGGGCTCAAAAGACAGAAAGTGCACAACAAGCTGTCTTGTGTACTTATCTACCGAGCACAAGAGCCAAAGAAGAAAATCGCAGTTTCAAGTGTTAGGCATTCAGAGTTGAGGCTCATGCACCCCATGCACCCCATTTAATATGTTAGTTACTCAAGGAGCTAATCTCCTAACCCCCTTCGACAATAGGTGACCTAAGCAGGTGACCTCCTGTCGACAATACTTACCCCTTTTTGTAGCCTGTCACAAGCAGACAGACTTATCCCAAAGGCAATGTATAAGGAATTTGTACCAATACTCACAGTAACACAGTGAAGACACCATAAAAGGACACCACATGCACATCCTCTTCCTCTGTCACACTGAAACAAGACAATCGATTCACAAAAAGACAGAAACACACAGAAATGTTGGACAAGAAAATATCTGCATCCTAAAAGTGCTATGTTCAAACACAGACCTTAAAAACTATACTTGCTTAAAGATGTGTTATCAAATTCTGAGCTCAGTACCCTTCTCTGTCTTATCCCTATGAAGGATATACTTGTTAAATGTTAAAAAAAATCCCCATTCCGACCTATCAGCAGGACAGCCCTTTAGTGGTGAAAAAGGAAAAAATAGCAGCATTTCACCACCAGGACACGCCACATACACCAGCACACATCAGCGTTGCAAAAACACTGTACCCTGCCCAGGGGTGTACCCTGGGCCTACCATAGGTGTGTCCTATGTACAAACTGTGCACAGGTGCTACGGAGGCAGGCCTGAGGCATCTTTTCCGGGCTACCCATGTGGGTGGTACAATCAACGCTGCACGCCTACTAGTAGCTATTTATTTACCAGCTCTGGCACAATCAGTGCACTTCACTAGGGTTCTACTAATAAAACCACTATGCCAATCAGGGGGAACCTAGCACAATATCTATTTACACAGAAAGTACTCGCACTGCGACACTGATCTGCAGTGGCAAAATACCCAAAGCAAAAAATGAAAATCAGCATAGCATCAAAACATACGAAGTAGATGTAAAAAGGTCAGGGGAAACCACACCAAGGATGCCATGTCTAACACCATGCAACTGTACTGCCATGCAACTTTACTGTGTGTAAAACGATGAGCTAGTAACTACCTTGTATTTTTAAACTTTGTATAGATGCCCTGTCTTTCTGCATGGTCCTAAATGGCGCAGCAGAGCCTATATCTCTTACCAGCCAATGTTATTCCAAACAAAGACCTATTATATATTCTATAAGCAATACTGCCAAAGAATGCGCTTTAAATCAGCGACTGAAAAACATTGAGCAGCAGAAGAAGCATAAAAATAGCCAGAGCAGCAGACAACTGGAGGGCCGCATTTGTATTTTTCCTTTGAACTGCTCACAGGTCAGTCACAGATTTTGAACACAATCGAAATAGTGGGACTATTATAATGCACCATCCTTCTCCTCACCAACACCTTTTCTCAACCAAAAAAGGAATCATACACAACAAGGCTCGTGAAATCTGCAGGGATCCCAGCTCTACATCACCTGTGGCCCACAAAATGGGTGGCACATCCGCAAAAACTCATCACATGCCCACCACAACTAGGCCTCACCTGAAATGAAAAATTCACAATAAAAAAGATCAATGATCGGAGCAAGAGAGCACAAAAGATGTGCTAAACTAATGCGTCTGAAACACCCACCAATACACGCATTGCTC
The DNA here is from genome assembly GCF_964204655.1 of Triturus cristatus. Lineage (NCBI taxonomy): Eukaryota > Metazoa > Chordata > Amphibia > Caudata > Salamandridae > Triturus > Triturus cristatus. Next base: position 548,940,716 of record NC_140589.1, on the reverse strand, counting down.
TGTACTATATTTAATACATAACAGAGGGAAACAATGCAGACCAATCACTTCCCAATATCTACAGCCAAGTCGCTATTGGAAAAATGAAAACGAATCTACAAATAAACAATCAAATTCCTCTTTTAAGGCACAAATCCTGTCCACTAAAATCTAAATAGCACCTTCACTCTCTAATCTGTCCTCTGACAGCAACAACCAGAACAGCCTGAACATCACTGCAGGAATAGAAACAGCAGAAACAATAGAACAGCTGAATGTTAAAAGCAATAAAATCAGAGGGATATTTGCCAATTGACATTTCTGAAAATAAAGCTACAGCTGTCTCCTACTGGGCCTCTCTAAACTGTACATACGCATTTTACCTCTTTTTTTTAATCTCCTGCAAACAATGTCACTGAGCAAACCCTTTCTGTACCATTCAGGACATCTTATCCCACAGTTTTGTGGAAACTCCAAATACACCCTTTCACAAAACTCTTGAACCAAATCTTCTAGCTCCTGCGTTGTTCTCTTAATCTGTACCCAATTAACGTTCTTTTTCTGGCACTCTGCCCTTCAGGAGAGTGGCTCTGCGCTACGCATCTCTGCCTGTCTGTGCGAGGAGCTCCAAAGCCCCCACCTTCTCTTGTCTGCTGCTTTGCTCTGAGTCTCCCTACTGGATGAGCCCCCTCCTTGGAAATTCCACCCTTATCACATCCAAGGTCATGGCAAACCGGCCACAAACTGGATTCACATGGTATGTCTTTCAACTTTGAAAATCCTTTTTTTTCAGCTAAAGACTCACGGCCTGGAGAGCTTGAAACACTTTCTCCAAATTAAATACACGTTTTATTGTGGGCAAATCCAAATGAAACACACCCACTTAGCAGTTTGTGTCTGAAGCTGGAAAGCTCTAAATACAAACACACTGTTCCCTTTCCAGAACTCCTGCCCTCCCCTTTTCATAGAGGGAGGGAGCACATTCAGCGCTGCTGAATTACGAGTGTGTATTTCACCTCTCCTTATTGCACCTTTAGAATACGTGTCTGTTGAGCACAAAGATACATTACTTGGATCATCACAACACTGTTTTCAATTTAAATGTGCATCCCTTCCTTACATTTTTCTCATGTTGCATGTTCCTATGTCAAAACAAATGCACATTCTTGCTAGTATTTGTAATCAAACCATATTTTCAATGGGCATCTGCAGAACACAATGACAACGAGAGACCAAATTAAGCTCATTCCAGACATTTTCTAGAAAAAGGTGCCACACTCATCATTTTACTTTTCCCAAAGGCGGTCCTCAGACCGTGTCAAACAAAAGACCCCACACAACACAACTTGCTGAGGCAAGGCATCCTTACCTCCACATGAAAAGCACAGTCACTACTCACACAAACAAGCATTTCACAAGCATCACCACGACGTCAGTCCACACACCTCATAGCACCCAAACACCACAATCAAACCACAAGTTAGCCTGGAGACAACGTCAGAACAAAACAGTCCAAAGACTGCACCAAGACAAGTAGACAGCCCAGAGACAGTACCAAGTTCAAGAAGACAGTCCGGAGACTGTACCAAGTTCAAGAAGACAGGTTCTAGCCCCAGACCTTTTCAAGCATAGACCAAATTACCAGTTGGCCAGGCAGATTGTGCGCAAACAGTCCCACACCTTTTCAAGAATGGGAAAAATTTCCAGTTGGTCTGGTAGACTGTTCACAAACACTCTGTGTCTTTTTAAGGGTCCGCAAACCCACCAAGTTCAAACCAAGACAGCCCAAAAGACCGTACCAAGACACAGCCCGTCGGCTAGTGCCGTTCAAGCAAGGCAGTCTGAAAACTGCATCAAGACAGTCAGGAGACTGTATCAGGACAGAGCCCATATGTTTGTGTCGTACAAGAATGGCGCCATTTTTCCAAGAATCTAATTACTCACCTGGTGCACTCAGGTCAAGTCAAATTATTTTCTACTGCCGACTCTTCGGACCCGAACGGTCAACTCCAAGGTTTCGCCTTCTCAGGAGCCCAGCCGGTGACTATTAGCCGAGCAGCCACCCGATTGGAAGGGCGGGGCAGCTGCAAGAACCATGCTCGGTCTTATGGATGTGGGGCCCTGATCCACCCAACCAACCAGACACCACCCCTGTGATTACGGTGTCCCTGTTCGGGTGCCAACTGAAGGACGGGGCCCTCTTGGGCCACGCGGGTTACTTACAACGTCCTGCTATGCCTTCCCAAGAATGAAGAGTCGGTGAGACAGTTGAGAATACCAATAGGCATTTTATTAGCTATACTCTGCAGATGAGTCCATTAAGACCTGCACCCTAAGATGTCTGACAAGGGACTGGCTTTCCCAGGCATAGAAGTAACAAATATACATTTCGGCAGGAGCACAAGACACACCAACTCAGTAACTTTCCACAGAAGGCAGCAAGAAACAAGGAGGGGCACACAAGGATGAGCTAAGAGTCTGAGGCCGGGTACACACTATGTCTCTCTGGCAAGGTCATTCTGTTTGTGCCTGCAGCTGAGCCAGTGGAAGCAGGTTCTGTCTCATGGGTAAGGTATGCAGAAGTATAAACAATGTATCCACTAGTACAGCTAGGCCCAGCCTTAGGAGAAAATGCACCCCAGCAGCTTGCTGCTGAAGCAAGCAGTACATACACATTCCGTCACAGTCTAATATGGATTGTGAAATACAAAATGGAGCCACATGCGCTAACTTAAGCCTGCATTCTATTGGGACAGCTCAGTGGGTTTCCTACAAATGTGGCAGTGGCTACTAACTTAGCCTTATAATGCTAACCAAATATAGCACAGTGCAAGAATAACACAACTAGGGGATTTTCAGACTAACAGTTCCAGTCAGAAGGGACCCAAGGGACCCTCTTCAGCTCCCAGGCCTGAGTACCCAGGGTACCATTTACTAGGTGCTTACAGAGGTAGAAGAACCAATTGGGGATCTGTTTTAGGGAAGAAGCACTGACACATTGGACCAGGCTGGCACTACATTTGAACCACATCGAAACCAGGCACAAGGTGGGGGCTAACTGTGCAAGAGAGGAACTTTCTCACAATACATTGACATTTTCTGCATCGATATTCTTTACAACGATACTAAAAACACTAAAAATTATATTTTTACCTTCAATATTCCAGTTGATGATATTTATGTAATATCGATATTCTTGACACAATATTTTTGTATCACAATATGTTTTCCCCGATATTTTGTCCAAATACCACAAGCTTCATCATGAACCGAGTGAGACAAAGCCCTGCAAAACTTTGTCGCACAGCTGTGAACCTCATCAGATTTAATGCCAAGCTGCCAACTTATGAATGCGGAGCAACACAAACCCCCGCAGAACCCGCAGCTCTTCATCGGAACCCATGATGTGCCACGCAACTTGTGCATTACCTCCAATCTCCACCCCTGCACCTACTGGGTACCAACACTGGACAATGTGAAGTCTTGTATAGCAATAAACTGCAGACATTACCCTCGGAAATAAGGTACAATCCTCAGTTGGCCAAACTTGGTCCTGTACCCAGCCTGCCCTCCATCCTGGTCAGCTTGAGCTTGTGACTTTGTCCTGGTTCATCCCAACCATAAACCCTCAGTGCTGCTACTTTTATCTAAATGTTTTTCAATTGCACCGCACCTTTCTACTGATTGGATTATTGTCATTTGGTCTCAAATAATTTATTATAATTATTTATTAATATGTACTCTAATTTCTAAATTGGTTTAGATTTTGTTTTTTTTCACTTTATTGCTATTTGCACCCTGCATAAATACTTTACACATTGCCTCTAAGTTAAGCCTGACTGCTTTTGTGCCAAGCTACCAGAGGGATAAGCACTGGTTCAATTAGTGATTTAGTGACTTTTTGTGGTTCACCATGTCAAGGAAGTAGAGTTCCACCTCCCTGAACCAACAACCCAATTTCACGTGACTAAAAAGGCTCCCAAAAGATCAGGAGTGTTGCTTCTCAAGCCATTTTGTCCATGTGATATGCCACAAGCCCCTACATGCTTCTGGGGTGTTACAGATTTTGACATATATTAAAATGATCCAACTTCCCTTATGCTTACGTTTAAGTGGATTTGAGTACATTAACATCACCTTACAGCATGAGATTTCATTTAGGGATTTAAGTATGCGTGTTTGTATACCACATCATCTAGTTTTACTTGTGCAGAGTCTGTAAAATAATAATTTTTTGATGTGCAAATCACCACAATTGCCACATGCCAAGTGCTCCACACTGGTAAAGAGGAACTCCCCCTGCTGCTCTGCTTACATTGGTTTTCAAATTCAACATACACTATCATTTCTTATGCTGGAAAGAAAGGATTATTTTCATCGAAATGTTGCTTCTTTCCCCAACACAGATCTCTGAGCTAAAGGTGTCCCCACCAGCACTATAGGAATGCATTGGATCTTAGGGTGCAAAAGCGTACCTCAGTTAGTGGGGAGGGAGACATTTTGTCCTTTAGTATGAGACATAGGAGAGCCATCTGGTCTGCAGTGGATAAGCGTTGCATGGCCCAGCAGCAAGTCAGCATAAGAACATATGCCAAAAGGCAAATAAGGAATTTTAGATTAAGGGCCTGATTACGAGTATGGCGGTCCTCGTTTTCATGGTGGCAGTCTGACCACTGCCTCACCGTGGACCCGCCCACAGTATTACGAGTTGGGCAGTCGGATTGCTGGCATCCAGCAGAGATCCAGGTTCCCACGGCGGTCGTGCAGTGTTTAGGGAACCTCAGTATTCTGGCGGTGCTGCTGGAGCACCGCTGAGCATATTACGAGTTACTTGTCTACCCCCCCTTTCAAGGTGGTGATGTTGCCATTAAAAGGGAGCAGAGAGGCAACATATGGGGCCCTAATTGGGTTCCTATGCTGCTTCTGGGACTGGGGATGCAGGCGGGGGGTACATGTTTTGCCCCCTGGATTTCTACCCCCATTTTCTGCATGGTGTGGCGTGTAGTCGGTACTCTCACAGTGGCGGGCTGCATGTTATGTTGTCATATGAGCCTAACAGCCCACCGCTGTGATACCACCACAGCACTGTCCGCCCGACTAGGATTAAACTCATTATCAGGCGGGCACACCATGGCCTTGCAAGTCCTCCAGCAGATGGTTCGGTGACGGCAGCGCTGGAGAACCCCCAAAGTCGTAATAACACCCTAATTAATTAGGGATATGTGATAAACAATGTTTATAATGTATATTTTATTCATTTAAATATTATTCACTGTTAACCCGTATTATGGTAATAATCCTTCTATACATCTTGTATTTTAGATGAATGCATACCAAACACTTTTGATTATAAAATTAAATACAAGTGTATGATTAGTAAGACCTAGTATTTAGGGCATGACTTTTCATCCTAATTGTACAAAGTGATTTGCTGGTTGATCTTGGCATTCCTGAAAAAGACTAGTTGGTTGATTTTTACGCTTCACGGCAATGACCCGAAGTAGTGCACATGAATCAGCTTAATCACCACTCTGAATGGGAGGAATTGACAATATTCAAAGTAGCTTTTGACGAGGTCAAAGAAGAGAGCATTTATTTGGAGTAGAGAAGACCACCCAGTTGAAAGTGTTCTCTGGCCTCTTACATCATTGTGTTCCCTCCATTTCTGTGTTGCACTGTCTGTCTCTTAGACAACCAGAGATCTTGGCTGAGTCAGTCTGGTATCAGTCAAGGAAAAACCATAAATGACTGAGAGATATGCACCAGATGTTATCCATACATTCCGCTGCTCTACAATTGTCCCTGAAAATGCACCATACTATGAATGAAAGATTGTTTTAATTTTAAGAGTAGCTTGTTTTTGTTTGTGCCTGAATTTTAATAGCTGTTCCAGTGAAGGATACATGTTCTTCTCAGACACCCAGTTGTACTTCATCTGAACTTTGAGAGCAATGTGCACACCATCTCAGAGAGACGTATACTAGGAAAAGGATCAGCTTTCCTTCACGGCCTATGTTTGTACTCGGTAAGAGCCCTGCTGATGCAGTCTGATATTGAAACAAATAGGCCACTGTGCTCACCTTGAGAAGAATAGTAGGTCCCTATCTAAGAGGAAAAGATCAAGCTCCAACTGATTGGACCCTGGGTGAACGTTGTTGTGGGGGAGTGGGCGTCCCAGGAATTTTGAGAGAATTGCAGGTAAGATGACAAGAATTTACATAAAAGCATCTGAATGAGCAGATGTCAAGGGCCAGGAGAGAAGCTGTCCAGAACTTCATCATGCCAGAACTCCAGAGTACTGTTTCTGTCCATATCGCAGATTAAGATTTTTCCTCTTTACTGCAGACATATGGAAAGTTTCCTGCTATTGCTCTTTTAATTATCGATATAATACAATTTCTGAGTGATTAACATGTATGCTAAGGTGAATGAACAGCCAAAAGATCTTTATGTAACCACTCACCATAGTGCTTGTGAATAGACTAATTCCCTGATTTGCACTAGTAAGCTAAGAGGTACTGAATAAAACAATAAGGTTGTTTCCTAACTTGAAATTTGGAAAATCCAATAATGTGCCTGTGAAGTACTTATTTTTATTGGTTTAGTTGGACATTGAAGAGACTCAATGAACTGTCTCTAAATACTTAGGGCCTTACTATGAGGAGGGTCCCTCGGTATAGGCGGTGGCAGTCCGATCGCTGTGAGATCAGCATTCTGATGAGTTGAGTGGATCTGCGTTGCGAAGACTGCCGCTGCACTGTTGAGACTGACAGCAGACTGTCAACAGGCTGCCTATTGCCAGGTTCTTGATCGGAAAGAGGCAGCCACCATAGGATGGGACAGGAGAGTTGCCTGTTCAACGAGCAGGCCATGGCAGTCGACTGTCAGCTTGGCGGTGACGAATGATTTGGGGTGCGTACTCACCCCTTTCTTCTTCTTTCAGGCAGATTCTAACACTGATTCTTTTCTCCAGGTCCCCCCTTCACAGCAGTCTCTTTATCCAGAGGATTGTGACCCTGTGTGCAGAGATCTACAGGTGAGTCCCTTTCGTATCATATAGCCATTGCCAGGACTGCCTACATATGGGCCAAACCCCGGTAATGCATATATGGTATTGTCCAACATATATCATATATATTTGTGCATCCAACACATGCAGCCAAAAAGGACAAACAGGCATATATATATTTGGTAATAGTACTCACCACTGCTGCAAGATCCCTGCCTTCACACCACCCGCCCTGTGGTTGAGTCGTAATACGGCAGTCTTTGGACCACCAGCTCCATGGGCTGCTGACAGGGGGACACCGTCCTACGGGGATCTGACCACCAAACTAGTAATAAGGCCCTTAGAGTTCTGGCTTTATAAAAGCTTTCTTTGAAACAGCAGAATTTTGATAAAGCCAAGTTCACAATTCCATCTTTCACACACATACAGGTGCAGAATGTGTTTCCATGGTAAGGCCCCTGTTGTTTGCCTCGTTCACAACACCCAGGCCCAGATTTACTAACATTTAGTGTAAAGCAATGCAGTAAGACAACTTGCTGTGCTGCATTAGGTGGAGAGAGCAGGAATGTGCTATATTGACTAAGATAGAGAGCATTCCTGCTCTCTCTGTGCTGGCACACTGAGTGCTGCCTAGAGCTAATTCAGGTACCCTTGCGCTATGGTGCAAGGGTGCCTGCATTACAGGCAGGACTGGTTTTGTGCAGGAAGGGACAGCTTTTTACAAAAAACAATCCTGAGAGGCATATTCCTCTTTCTATTTGTGCTGCAGAATGTAGCACATGTAGAAAGAGGAAATAACGTGAAGAAATAAAGATATTTCTCCTCCTTACGCCTCACCAGAGAAGGTGTATCGTTTTGGTGCATTCCCACATTTACTAGTTCTGGTAAACCTAGAAAAACCATGTGAGTTGCATAGGTAGACTCACGCAACGCTCATGGAATGCCTTCCTATAGCAGAGTAAGGCAACGCAGCAATTTGTGCTATGCTGCCTCACTCTAGATTGTGTGTCCAGAAAGTGGCCTTCCGTGGTTTCATAAATCACATGTAAGGTTTGCGTTGCTCTTGAACCACGTTGCGTGATGAAAGACCAACGCAAACCAGCTCATAAATAAGCCCCTGCCTGAGTACCCTGCTGAGCAGGCCAAAGTATGACTGTGAGCACAGACACATGTATATTTATTGATAAGTGTGCGTGGATGTCTGAATGTCTTTCAGTCTTCATGCAAATAGGGCATGTCTTTGTGCCTTTATTGTGGGTGTGTTGTGTGCCTTCATGTGTATGCACTATACAAAAGCCGGACCTAGGGTTTTTAAGAAGAGAAACCTTTCCTAATGTGAAAAAAAGAAAAACTAGCAAACATAAACCTTTTGCACCCACATTAACCTTGGCCGCCATCGAACATTCTCATTACGTACATACGTTTCATGTATCTGTAGCGCTTTTCTCACTGTTCCTATTTGCCTCAAATAGTGTTGGAAAATAAGATGTGGGGACTCCTTATTACAAATAAGAAATAATACTTCAGAAACAGTAAGGAATATATTCTTTGAGCTTATCAAACACGTTCTTCTCTGAGGGCTACAATGATTGCTATGTCTCGCACTCTAAAAACATGAGAGCACATTTTCAACATAGAAACCTGGGGGAGTTCGAGTGTTTTCCAGGCTTCAGTGCCATGATAATTCAGAAACGTTCACGTCCTTAAAATTTCGAAATAATTACTTGATGTAATGTTTCCTCAGGGAATTAGCTTTGAAAGCTGCAATAACTGAAAATAGTATGATATTTTAAAATGTAAAACTCTTTGAACATGAAAAAAATATTCCGTCTTGCAAATACGCATACTTTTTTCTTTAACATTTTCCATTAAGTTAATCGACCATGTCAGCGAAACCTGCTCACTTCTGTCAACCTTGTTACCTTGTAATTGCAGCCATCATCGTCTGGCTTTTATCTCATCTGTAGAACTCATGACAAAGTGATAAATAAAATAAAAACATTAGCGCGAAAGTATAGTAAAGTATTATTATTTGAATTCCACTGAATCACCCACTTTATGATTTGAAAGAAAGGCAGACACATATTGTGTTTAATCAAGCTTTTATTTTGAAGAAGTTAATTAATGGAATTTTTTTGTATTATCAACAAAAAAAACATATTTCAAATGTATCGCAGAGTACATCATTCATAAAACATACCTATATTATGATGGCAGAGAGAGAAAACTTCTTTCCCCTAAGGTTTCCTTCAGAATTCTATTTTTAAAGTTAACCTTTCGGCTGGCACACGTCAAAAAACAACAAACAAATCACAAAGAGGAATGCTTGCTTATTCAGCATCTTTGAGGCAGTTTACTCCAAGGAGAAAGGCAGTGGCATAGTGAGAGCTTTTGCTGCTTGGGGCGGTCCCTCAGTTTGTCGCCCAGTGACAGTGCAGGTATGAGCCGGGGTCGGGAGAGGCGACAGAGGACAATGAGGTAGAATTACATTTAAAAAAAAGAAAATTTACCTTACGGATCACCACCCAACCGCCTCGCCGCCCGCCACCCAGCTACCTCACTGGAGAAAGTCATGTCATAAAAGATATTTCATATACGAAGAAAAGCCCACACAACTTCATTTTTAATGAATATTCCGTCTTTTTAACAATTGCATGAAGTTTATTTCAGGATATTCGAGTTATGCAAGCTAAGCTTCAGTTATACATTTTTTTTCATCTTACATTTTTTTTCATCTTCATGTAACAGGGTTTGCCCTAAATTACAGACGGGACAGATCCCACTCTCATTGGCTCTCTGTTAATAATGATGGCAGCTTTCGTATCATCCTCCTCAATGACATTTTGGAGCCTCAAGACCTCTAATTCATGTAGATAGTGTAATCACATTGTTCAATCACCCTAGCTACAATCATCAATACTATATATGCATTGTAATTGTATTTAAATAGTGCTTACTACCCCTGACAAGGCATTGATGTAATTTATGGTGAGTATCACATTACTCCAGAACCCAAGGTTAGTGGTAAATCTAATGTTTTTGTGATTAGTCATGTGCTCTCAAGAACGGAAAAAAATGCATGCATTTACTTCACTAACTTAGTTTTAAGTTATATTAATACCACTTAGGTGTGGTCATTATTGTAGGGTATGTGGTTTCTGGTGATAGTTGGTGAGATAAATAGGCTGGCGGGGATTAGGTAATGTTGTGTTGAAGGGAGGGAGGTTTAAAGAGGATAGGTTGGCTTTGTGGTGCAAACTGTGTTGTGGGATGAAGTCCCCTTTGTTGCTGAAGGTACTTGGGGGCCAACAACCCCTCCTGTTACCTCCTGTTCATCCCACTCAGGGGGATCGCTGACAGGTGATCGGAGGCCTGCCCCCTTCTCCACCACTCTGCAAGTGCGCCTCCTGGTGCACTACTAGTTGGGGCATGAATTCCCCTTGGATCTTGAGGGTCCTTAAGGGCCAACTTCCCCTCCGTTAACACAAGTAAGTCCCACACAGTGAGATTGCTGAACGGTCTTTTGAAGCCATGCCCCCTTTCTCCAAACTCTGCAAATGTGCCTACTAGTTAAAAAAATATATAAATCCGCTTGAAAAACCAAACGTTACAGGGACGTTAGAGTTCGAAAATACCATTAAAAGATCATGGAAATTCACTTAAAAAAATAAGGGTTGCAGTGATGTTATAGTTAGGCTCAGATTTCACTCGTATAAAACCAGTGAAATTCAGCAGTTATAGTCACCTGAGCTAACTATAGCTTATGACCCCGCAATGCACTGCTTATGACATCACATATTACATCACTCATGACATGGTCAGTGACATCACTGATGACATTAGTGATGCCGTCTCAATGAAATGTGAGCCTGCAACGTTTGTCTACTGTAAGTAGATATATATATATGTGTGTATATATATATGTATATATATATATATATATATATATATATATATATATATATATATACAGTAGGTAGTTATAGTTACGACCTAGTTTCCATAGGAAAAGCATTTTTTGATTTGCTAATAACTTTGGCGTCGTTTGACGAATCTTCGAGAAATTCTTCCACAAAAAAATGTCTATCCAGGTCAGCTCCTATCCTGAAAGTTTTGGGGTGATTCATCAAGCGGGGGCTGAGAAAAAAGGGGGATCCCAAAATACATTTTCCCCATGTTCATTTTCATAGGACATTTTGTGACTAGCTACAGCCGAACTGCTGAACGGAATTATCCCAAATTTGGCAGAAAGCTAGAGATTTGTTCAGAAAGTGACCTTTTTTTTAATGGTGTATATCCGTTCAGTAGTTTTTGAGAAATTCAAAGAATAAGAGTCAAAAAATCAATTTCCCATAGGAAACCTTGTGCAAGGCTAGAGCCGAAACTACTGAACGGAATTACCCCAAATTTGGCAAAAAGGTACTGCTTGGATCAGCAAGCGACCTTTCTTTTAAATAGTGTAAATCCGTTCAGTAGTTGCTGAGAAATTAGAAAAATAAAAGTTTTGATATCTAGGCGGAGCCTAAGTCCGATGCACGAGCTTCACTGTGATTGGCTGTCAACACTCCAAACCAAGAAGTGTTGGCAATCATCTTGTGACTCGGTAGAAGCGAGTCACCAGAAAACAGAGAAACAAAGGTATAAAACAAGAGAAGGGGGCAGGGTAGAAACACCTTGATGCCCTAGGCCTGTCAGGGGGTCCCAGAAGGACCCTCAGGGCCAAAGAAAGCATTAAAAAAATATATATAAATATCGGCACAATTCGCTCTGGGGTCGCTGGTTCCCGCATTTTATTTTAATGAGAACCCGGGGTGGGCTAGGTCCCGGGGGCATTTCTTAAAAAATAATAGCGGGGGCTCGCTAGGGCTGTGGGGGCCTGCTGGGCTCCCCGCAGACCCAGGGCTTCACTCTTGTTGGGAGGGGGGTTGCACGGCCCCCCTCCTGGAGCTCTCCATATGCTTATAACTTTGGTGTTGTTTGACAAATCTTTACTAAATTTTCCAGAAAGTTTCTCTTTTTTGATCAGCTCGTATCTTGAAAGTTTAGGGGTATATTGAGGAAGTACACGGTTGGTTGTTGATTGAAAGCAAGTTTATTGTGAGATATTTGCACCCACGACCGGAGCCATCCAGCTGCCAAGACATATTACAGAGTGATTGGTCAAGGGGGGGGTGAGAAAAAAGGGGGGTTCGAAAAAGTGGTTTCTCAATGCATTTTCCATAGGAAACTTTAGACAAGGCTACAGGTCAAACTGCTGAACGGAATTACGCCACATTTGGCAGGGAGAAAGGTTTTGATCCAGAAAGTGCGCTTTTGTTGAAATGGTGTAAATCCATTCAGTAGTTTTTGAGCTATTAAAGGAAAAAAAGATTAATATATATGGATGGTGCCTAACTCCTGAGCACGAGCTTGCCTCTGATTGGCTGCTAACACTTCAAACCAGGAAGTGTTAGCAGCCATCTTGTGCCTTGCATCGACTGAAAATATAAAAGAAAGGTCCTGGGGGCAAATTAATATACCAGAGCTCTGTCTGTGCGAGATACCCCTTTCACGTTGCGTCTCCCCACATCAGCAGGTAATGCACCCCTTTCCCCCATCAACAGCATACCACCAACAACATTCTCCCTCTGCAAACCACTTGTCAGCTCACAGTTCTTCGGGTGCGAGTTCTCGGGCCCGCAGTTGTATCTGTGAAGCCAAGACTGGAAATATACCGTAGGTCTCTCTCTGCGAGATACGCTCTTCCTGCTCCCTCTCCCCACATCACTGTTCCACAGCTATCCCTTTGGAAGCCGATGGCCTGCACCTTTCCCTATACTAGTCGGCCCACAGGTGTTCCTTTGCGAGCTGGCCCGCAGCTCTCCCTCTGCGAACTGACGGGCCGCGGTTCTCCCTCTATGAGCCTGACAGTCGGCTCGCAGCTCTTCATTTATGAGCCAGCCCGCCGGCTCGTAAGTCTCTGAGTACAGATGCAATGGAGGCAACGATCATGCAGGTCGGGCACCCAACACTGCTCCGACATCCCCCAGAATTAGCTCATTGTCTGCCATCCCCCCTCACCCCCACAAACAAATGTGACAGTCACTTTAGGGAATCTGGAACGTAAAAAATTGTGTAATGTTCTAAAATTATTAATAAGAAGATGCTTATGAGGTTGGACAAATAAGAATCTTAGTCATGAAAGTATCTACATATAAAACATTTTGTTAAAACAAAACAACAAATAAAACTATGTACAGCCATGTTGTGTCATCGCTGGACCATTTGTGAATCAGAGCCTGCAAGACAAAAAGAAAGATAAGATGGTGCGTTATGCGTCCAGCAAAGGAGAAAGAGAGAAAGAGTGAGGGAGAGAGAAACAAAGAAAGAATGAGAGAGAGAGGAAGACAAAGAAAGAGAGAAAGAGTGAGAGAGAAAGAGTGAGACACAAGTAATAGAGAAAGAGAGAAACAGTGTCAGAGAGAGGAAGAGAGAGAGAGAAATAGAGAGAAAAGTGAGAGGAAGAGAGACAGAAAGAGTGAAAGAGACGAGAGAAAGAGTGAGAGAGAGGAAGACAGAGAAAGAGAGAAAGAGTGAGAGAGAGAAAGAGTAAGATACAAGGAAAAGAGAAAGAGAGAAACAGTGTGAGAGAGAGAAAGAGAGAGAGGGAAAGAGAGAAAGAGTGAAAGAGAGGAAGAGAGAGAAAGAAAGAGAGGAAGAGACAGAGAAAGAGAGAAAGTGTGAGAGATAGAACGGAAGAGATGGAGAGGGAGAGGCAGTGTTGACACTGGAGAAAATCTTTGCAGCTCACCTTTGTGCCACCGGTGTGTCTCCAACCACATGCCGGGACAAAGTGCACCCTCAAGTTTAGTCATCTGAAAGATGGTATAGAATTAGTAATTGCAGAGTACATACAACTGTACACGCCTAATTCTCTGCTTCGGCAATGCACACTCAGGCTGCTGCAGCCCATCCACTCCCACGGCTCGGAGGAGTCTGTGCGCTCTTGTGTTCCCAGGCTGCTGCACACTATCCACTCTCACCGCCCAAAGGTGACTGCCCGGTGCTGTGGAAAGAAACCTCTCTGCTCACCTTCCGCAACCGGTGTGTGTGTAAGAGGGTGCACCACGTGCCGAAGCAACTTTCTGAGGCGTTGTCAGGATGGCCATGCATCATCGCAGGTTCTACATGGGTTCAGCTGTGGTGGTGTTGGGGGGGACATTGATTCGTGAATCACAGCCTGTTAGATAAAGAGCAAGGTAAGACTGTGTGTCATGCATCCATCAAAGGAGAGAGCAAGATAGAGAGAGAGAGAAAGAAAGAGTGAGAGGAAGACAGAGAGAAATAGTGAGAGAGACGAAGAAAGAGAGAAAGAGTGAGAAAGAGGAAGAGAGAGAGAGAAAGAGTGAGAGAGAGAGAGAAAGAGTGAGAGGGAGGAAGAAAGAGAGAAAGAGTGAGACAATGGAATAGAGAGAGAGAAAGAGTGAGAGAGAGGAAGACAGAGAAAGAGAGAAAGAGTAAGATACAAGGAAGAGAGAAACTGTGTAATAGAGGAAGAAAGAGAGAAACAGTGTGAGAGAGAGGAAGAGAGAGAGAAAGAGTGAGAGAGAGAAAGAGAGAGAAAGAAAGAATGAGAGAGAGAGGAAGAGACAGAGAAAGAGAGAAAGAGTGTGAGAGAGAAAGGAAGAGATAGAGAGTGAGAGAGAGAGAAAGAGTGTGAGTGACAGAAAGGAAGAGATGGAGAGGGAGAGTGAGTGTTGACACTGTGGAAAAAATCCTCACAGCTCACCTTTCTGTCACCGGTGTGTCTCCAACCACGTGCCGGGATATAGGGCAGCCCTCAAGCTTAGTCATCTGAAACATAGTATGGAATCAGTAATGGATGAGTACATTCAACTGCGCACACCTAAATCACTGTCCCGCCTTTGTATATCCAGGCTAGTGTACCCCATCCACTTCCACTGCCCAGAGGTGTCTACCCGATGCTGTATACCCAGGCTGCTGCACCCCATCCACTCCCACTGTCCGTTGGCATTTTCCCACCGCTGCACACCCAGGCTGCTGCACCCCATCCACTCCCACTGCCCAGAGGTTTATGACAGCCGCTGCGTGTGAAAAGTTGGCCTGGTTTATGCTGTCCACTAGTTATAGTGGGCACCTTGCACCAGTCCCAACAACCCCTTATTGATGATAGGTTAACCACATCCATGCTCAGGACGGCTCCCGGCTGTCATGAGTCATGGTAGTCGTGTGCTCACGATGGCCGGGAGCCGTCCGACCATTGCTGTCCGCCCACGCGCGACAAATTCCCTGCCTTTGCGGGAGAATTAATTAGTGAGTGGAGTGAGAGAGAGAAAGAGTGAGAGAGAGGAAGAGAGAGAGAAAGAGTGAGACAACGGAAGAGAGAGAGCGAGAAAGAGTGAGAGAGAGGAAGAGAGAGGGAAACAGTGTGAGAGAGAGAAAGAGTGAGAGAGAGAAAGAGAGAGAAAGAAAGAATAAGAGAGAGAAGAAGAGACAGAGAAAGAGAGAAAGAGTGTGAGAGAGAAAGGAAGAGATAGAGAGTGGGAGAGAGAGAGAGTGTGAGTGACAGAAAGGAAGCGATGGAGAGGGAGAGTGAGTGTTGACACTGTGGAAAAAATCCTCACAGCTCACCTTTCTGTCACCGGTGAGTCTCCAACCACGTGCCAGGATATAGGGCAGCCCTCAAGCTTAGTCATCTGAAACATAGTATTGAATCAGTAATGGATGAGAACATTCAACTGCGCACGCCTAAATCACTGTCCCACCTTTGTGTATCCAGGCTAGTGTACCCCATCCACTTCCACTGCCCAGAGGTGTATACCCAATGCTGTATACCCAGGCTGCTGCACGCCATCCACTCCCACTGTCCGTAGGTGTTTGCCCACCACTGCGCACCCAGGCCACTGCACCCCATCCACTCCCACTGCCCAGAGGTGTATGACAGCCGCTGCGTGTGAGAAGTTGGCCTGGTCTATGCTGTCCACTAGTTATAGTGGGTACATTGCACCAGTCCAAACAACCCCTTCTTGATGATAGGTTAACCACATCCATGCTCAGGACGGCTCCTGGCAGTCATGAGTCACGGTAGTCGTGTGCTCATGATGGCCGGGAGCCGTCCGACCATTGCCGCTCGGCCCACCCGCGGCAAATTCCCCGCCTGTGCGGGAGAATTAATTAGTGGGCGGATTTCGGACGGCTCCCGGCCGTCATGAGCACACGCCCACCTTGATTTATGACGGCCGGGAGCCGTCCTGAGTACCAGAGCGCCACACCCAGCCCCACCCCCCCCCCCTCGCATCATGGCAGAATTTGCCACGCGTGGAAGGGGTAAAATACAACCTTCATTGAAAGCTACCCTAGTTGTAGCTATGGACAGCAGCTTTCAGGATAAATTTTGCAGGAATGTGAAGCAGCTTGTTTTACCAGTCTATAATTTCTTGAATGGCTAAATGAAAGGCAACCACACCAGGTATATATATAAAATATATGTATTTATTACTAAACACACCCTACTAGTCTCTTTATGAGGCTAGAGGTCAAAACACATAAGTTACACTTCAAATATTACAGGTAAGTAGCACAAATACACATTAGGCCCTAGGGGCGAGCCAAACCATGTACTAAAATAGTGGTATAAGAACCACGACTTAACTAGACACAAGGCCTAGAGCCTGTAGAATCACTGGGACCCCAAGGAACCACCCAAGATAGTGACACAGGGGACCCACGGGGGCCGTGTGCAGTGTGAGAACACAGCCGCGAGCTCCCGTTAGCGTCTATGGGGAAAGTCGCAGTTAGATTTTTAAAGATTAGGGACACTTAGAGATGGACTAGGACCTAACCCTTTTGGACATAGGCAGTTCTAGGGTCAACACCCACGGGAGCACAGGAGTACTAGAGTTACCTCACCCAGGGAAGCCGGGTGCATAGGTGTCAAATGGTGTTGGGTTGCGTCGTCGTTTTCAATGGAAGCTGGTGAAGAAGTGCTGCTGTCGGGAAGATGCGAAGTGTCCGAAGAGATCCAAGCCTGGATCGAAGATGTGAAGAACCTGAAACCAGAGGGGACAGAGTCTGGGTCACTTGCCAGTGACCAGGGGCACAATAGACGAATGCCCACCGATGTCGGGTGTTTCAGGTGAAGAAGGTGAAGCTTAACTCTTCAGCCACAAGGAACAGGAGGCATCGAGAATGACCAGGAGCTGGATTCCAGATGTCCCACACAGGATGTTGAGTTCTGCAGCATTGGTGCCCAGATTGGACACAACAAGCAACCCATGCAAAAAAGAGAAAGCTGCTTCGGTGCAGACCAGCAAGGTCTGAGGGACTCACCATGTGGTGAGGAGTCAGGGCACGTCTGGAGCAATCAGGGAAGTCCAAGGAAAATCAGAGTTGCCGTCACAGGGACCCACTAGTCGAAGGACCAGGGATCGCGAAGGAGCCTCAAGCGGAAATGCAAGAAGCAGGCTCACGGAACACTCGCAGAGTGTAGGCCCACAATCTTCAGTGCAAAAGGTGCTCAGGGATTGGGCTACAAGTAACCTAAAGCACAGCTTCAAGAGACATTGAGAAGTCAATGAACTTGCAAATGTGCACAGTGTCTAGAAGTTCCGGTTCCACGTCACTCATGAGGGCTGCGGGTCTAAGCTTTGCTGGGGACTTGGGTCGGCCTCTGAGTCAATCTGGAATCCTCTTCCAGGGCTGCAGATACTTCGGAGTCCATCGGGAGCTTCGGAGATGCAGACTACCTATTGCTTCGGTGATGCCTGCCAAGCAGGGGAGTCACTCCTTGACCCCAAGGGAGATTTCTCCAGCCCTCTAGTCTTGCGTAGAGCATAGAAGTTCCAGGATTCAGTTGCAGAGTTTCGTCCAGGGATATCTAAAGTCCTGTTGCCAGGGGTTCCTATCTTATAGCCAAGGAAGGGGTTGGACTAACTCAGGGGACCCACCTATGGATGGGTTTGGAAAGAGAGGTGGCTACACCCATTTCCTTTGACCAGTTTTGCACCAGATATGGGGCTGGTAGCCGCTGTGACAGGTTTGAACTGGACTATGCACAGGGACACCAAATGTGCCCCCAGAGCAGGACTTCAAAGCACTCTCAGAGTGCACCCACCCAGCCCCAATAAACTAAAGCCTGTCTGGGAGGTGGTGACACCTCCCTGTGACAGGAAACCTATTGTCCAGGCCTCCCCTGCCAGAGTTTTGGTCAGCAGCAGGAGGCCAGACTTGTGTCTGTGGCTGCAGTATCCATTTTGTGATGCCAAGGCTCTTTTAAGCTGGTACCGGGTATACCGGTGCTGTCATGTCTGTCCCTCTAGAAGGGTGGGATCATACTCCCACACCAGTTACTGGTGTGAGGGTAAGATTCCAAGGTGTTTGACACCAAACACGACATGTTTCCGTGCAGCCAGTCCAAAGTTAGCATTTACCGTTGGGTTATAATGCACTTATATAGCAGTATATGGTCAGGCTGCATCACAGACAACCCCGGAGAAGAGATTCTGAAGGCTCATGCATGGGGAGCCACTCACACAAAACCAAGCACCCTGCCTTCAAGATTGATAAGGCCTGCCTTAGGGGTGACTGATAGGTTTCTATGTGCAGTGATAGGGGAGATATAGTGAACCTATATCTCTGTAAGGGGTGCAAGCACCACCTTACCCAGGCTGCAGTAGCAGACCTGTGGTGTCATTTTGGAGTGCTTCCCAGGGGTGGCATAATACAGGCTTCAGCCCCTGGTAGGCCTCTGGGGTACCTATGCCCTGGGTACATAGTGTACCATATACTAGGGACTTATAAGGGCACCCCAGAATCCAATCTGTGCTGTACCTAAAGTACATGGAATCCATTTAGAGAGGAAGCAGCTAGGCTGGGGTCCAGACTAAGTCAAAAAACAGTGTTACAGAGGCAAAAAGTGGGGGTAACCATAAGAAGCAGATCCAACTCTCCTACACAGCGCACCCAGGCTGCTGCACCCCATGCACTGCCACTACCTGGAGGTGACTGCCTGCCGCTGCACACTCAGGCTGCTGCACCCCATCCACTCCCACTGCCCGGAGGTGACTGCCCGCCACTGTGCAAACAAGCCTCTCTGCTCACCTTCCGCCACCGGCGTGTTTCAAAGAGGGTCCACCACATGCCGAAGCAACCTCCTCACCCATTGTGTACATGCGGCGAAGCCGAGCTCATAATTCAGGTTGAGTGTTGATTGCGAGATTGCCACGCATCATCGCAGGCCTGCTAGACAAAAAGCAAGATAAGATTGTGCGTCATGCGTCCATCAAAGGAGAGAGAAAGAGAGATAAAGAGAGAGAAAGAAAGAAATAGTGAGAGGAAGACTGTTAGAATACGGCTTCTCTGGTTGGCACAGGTATGTACTTCTGACAAGCAGGGAACCTTTCCTCTTGTCAGGGTAAAGGGTTACACTCCTAAAATAACCCCTGCTCACCCTCTAGGTAGCTTGGCGCGAGCAGACAAGGCTTATCTCAGAGCGTTATAGGTTAAGCATTTGTGAACACATACAGTAACCCAGTGACAACACTACAAATGGACACCACTCAGGATTTTATATTAAAAAAAAGGATTCTTTATATAGAGTTACCACAAGACCATTAAACGACAAAAATACACAATACTGTTACTTTAGATCGTAGAAGTTTGCTTAGTTCTCTTAAGTTCTTAAATGCGACACTTTAAGTCAATGTACCTTTTAGATGCGACACGCAGGGCAACGAAGATGTTGCAACGATGTTGATGCAATGCAGTTTTTAGTGCAAAGAAATAAAGACGTGAAGATCTTCCACATGCGTTACGCTTCTCCAATGTTGCGAGAAGACTTGACTTGATGCGTCAGCTGCAGCGGCGTCACCCTTTACGCGATGCGACGACAGTGGCCTTGGCAGCGGCACTCTTCTCTGACGTTTGCAAGACGGTTCCGCTCGATGCGATGTTGCAGCGGCGACACCCCTTTACGCGATGCGACAACAGCAGCTCCGACGGCGGCACGCTTCTCCGTGGATGCGAGGCGCTTTTCTTGATGCGGTGCAATGAGACAGCTACGATGGCTGCAATGGTGACACGCTTCTTCCTCGATGCGAGACTCTTCTCTTGATGCGGTGCGATGCGTCAGCTACGATGGTTGCGATGGCGACACGCTTATTCGGCGTTGCGAGCTACTTCTTGGATAATGCTCGATGCGATGCTGCAGCGTCGACACCCTTTACGTGATGCGATGACAGCAGTTCCGATGGCGGCACGCTTCTCCTTCTTGAGTCGCGCTTCCAGCTCCTTGCGACACGCAGTCCCTCAGAAGGCCCTACAACAGCAGCAGGCACTTCCAAAGAACTTTTGGGAGCTGGGGGGTGAAGTCTGTTGTTCCTGAGACTTCAGCAGGAGACAAGCTCTATTCCAAGCCCTTGGAGATCTTTTGAAGCACAAATTGAAATAAAGTCTTTGTAGTCTTTCTCCTCTCCTTTCAGCAGCAAGGCAACCACTGCAGGCCAGTTCCCCAGGTCAGGGACAGTACTCCTTCTTAAAGCTTTCCCGGTTCCTTCTCCTCAGGCAGAGGTTCTTCTTGTCAAGCAGGATCTAATTTCTTGGGAGCAGGGTCCCAATACTTATACCCCTAATTCCTTTATTCCTCTGGGGTAGAGGGGCCTTTGCCCAGTCCAAACCAGTTTCTGAGCACTTTGTTGACATGACTCTGACTTTCTATTCAGGGTGCAGGGCAGAGACATCAGCCGCTCCACAGGAGGTGGAGCCAGCATTGTGGTGGCAGAGCACAGCCCTATTCAGAGTCCGGGTGCACTCCTCCCACCCATCTGGATGTCAATCTCTCTATTCACCACCAGGCTACCTAGCCCTGCCCCTCTGGGTTTCCCCAGCCCTGTCACTCACACAAACCAGACAGGCAGATACACATCATAGCAGAGGCAGACTGAAATGGTTAGGCAAGCAAATATCAACTTTCTAAAAGTGGTATTTGCAAACACAGAATATTAAAATAAACTTTACTAAAATATGTATTTTATTATTCTGAGTTCAGGCATACTAAACTCGAATTTCTACCACGTTCCCTGGGTCTGTTAGGATCATAGAATGTAACAATTCTAACAGCCCATTCTGGCCTATGGGAACAGGTAGCCTTGCAATAGTGAAAAACGAAAATGGCTGTAATTCACTATTAGGACATGCCACACACATCAGGGCTTGTCCTACCTTATACTTACAATGCATCCTGCCCTTGGGCCTACCATAGGGGTGACTAATATGAAGTTAAGGGAAGGTTTAGGGACTGGGAAGTGGGTGCACTTGCCCAGTCAGCATGACAGTACCAGACTGCACGCAGGTTCTGTAATGGCAGACCTTAGATACAATTTACTAAGCCGCTTCTGTGGGTGGCACAACCAGTGCTGCAAGCCCACCAGCAGCATTTGCATTTACAAGCCCTGGGCACTCCTGGTGCACTTTACCGGGGTCTGACAGTAAACCAAATAAGCCAATCATGGAATCCAACCAACATATACATTTTAAATAGGGAGCACTTGCACTGTGGCACTGGTTGGCAGTTGCACGGTGCTCTGAGCAGCTAACACCAGCAAAACACATGAGGCACAGCGACAAAAAGTGGAAGGGAGACTCACACCAAGGTGCCAGGTCTATCACGTGTCCCCTCCAGCTGAAGAGTGGGGAGAACTACCCTACCCCAGGGAGTTTCTCATCACTAAGGCGGAAAAATCTAGACAGACCGTCAGCATTGGCGTGATCTGTACCAGGGCGATGTTCTACCGTGAAATCCATACCCTGTAGGGAAATGGACCACCTCAACAGCTTTGGATTCTCACCCCTTATATGCATCAACCATCTGAGGGGCCTGTGGTCCGTCTGAACCCGGAAGTGAAACAAAAACAGGTAGGGTCTTAGCTTCTTCAGCGCCCAGACCACAGCAAATGCCTCACGCTCAATAGCACTCCATCTCTGTTCCTGTGGAAGTAACCTCCTGCTAAGGAAGGCTACAGGTTGATCTAGGCCCTCTTCATTAATCTGTGAAAGAACAGCCCCCACCCCATGCTCTGAAGCGTCTGTCTGAACTATAAACTCTTTGGAGAAGTTGGGAACCAAGAGCACGGGCGCCGTGCACATAGCAGCTTTCAGGGCCTCAAAAGTTTTCTGACAGGTGTAAGTCCACATAACGTTCCTGGGCTGCTTCCTAGAAGTCAGCGCTGTCAAGGGGGCAACAATGTTGCCATACCCCTTGACAAACCTCCTGTAGTACCTGGTGAGACCTAGGAAGGCTCTCACCTCTGTCTGGGTTTTGGGCGACTCCCAATTCAGGATGGTTTCTATCTTCGGTTGAAGGGGCGCCACCTGGCCGCTCCCAACCTGGTGCCCCAAGTACACCACGGAACCCTGCCCGATCTGGCACTTACTCGCCTTGATCGTGAGGCCTGACCTCCGCAGCGCCATCAACACTTCCCAGAGGTGGCGCAGGTGTTCCTCCCAAGTGGAGCTGAACACTGCGATGTCATCCAGGTAGACTGCACTGAACGAGTCCAGTCCAACCAACACCTGGTTGACCAACCTCTGGAAGGTGGCAGGGGCATTCTTCATCCCAAAGGGCATAACCCGGAACTGGTAGTGCCCATCTGGGGTGGAAAATCCTGACCTCTCTTTGGCCCGCTCGGTCAAGGCGATCTGCCAGTACCCAGATGTTAAATCAAACGTGCTGAAGTAGTTGGCAGCCCCTAGCTGATCTATGAGCTCATCAGCTCTGGGGATGGGGTGTGCGTCAGTCCTGGTGTGGCTCCCGGCGCTGCAGCCTTTGGGACCAAGACCACTGGGCTGGCCCAAGGCCTGCTGGAGGACTCAATTACCCCGAGTGCAAACATCTTGGAGACCTCCTCTTTGATGCAGGCCCTCACCCTGTCAGTCACTCTGTAGGCCTTGTGCCTCACAGGTGTACTATCCCCAGTGTCCACATCATGGACAAACCAATCAGTGACACCGGGAACCAGGGAAAACAGATCAGAAAATTGTCCCAGCAGCTGGCGACAATCATTCTGTTGCTCAGGGGTCAGGGCGGAAGAGAGGATGACACCATCCACTGACCCATCTTGCTCCTGGGCTGACAGGAGGTCAGGAAGAGGCTCGGTCTCCTCTTCCATCCCAAGAGCATGCCCACTTGGGACCTCTCCAAGTGGGGTTTGAGGCGGTTGACATGAAGGACCCTTAAGGGGTTCCTTGGAGACCGCAAGTCCACCAAATAGGTAACAGGACTCTTGCGCTCCACCACCTCTAAGGGACCGGTCCACTTATCCTGGAGTGCACAAGGCTCCACGGGGGCCAAGACCCATACCTTTTGTCCAGGCTGAAGCTCTACCAGAGTGGCATTCTGGTCGTACCACCACTTCATCTCCTCCTGACTGGCTTCCAGATTTGCCTCAGCAAGTTGCCTGAATCGCCTAGTCTGATTTCTGAAGGCCAGCATGTAGCTATATACATTCTGGGGAGATTTCCAGGGAGATTGCTCCCAGCCTTCCTTGACCAGACTTAGAGGTCCTCTCACTGGGTGGCCATACAGGAGCTCAAAGAGGCTGAACCCTAGAGACTTCTCTGGCACCTCACGGTACGCAAAGAGAAGGCATGGCAAGAGGACGTCCCACTTACGCCTCATGGGTTCTTCCAGACCCATTATCATGCCCTTTAGGGTACGGTTGAATCTCTCAACCAACCCGTTTCCTTGGGGGTGGTAAGGTGTGGTGAATTTGTAGGTTACACCACACTCTTGCCAAAGGGATTTCATATACTTGGATATGAAATTGGTACCCCGGTCAGACACCACCTCTAGAGGGAATCCCACTCTGGAGAAAATTCACATCAGTGCACGTCCCACCACAGGGTCCGTCACTGTCTTCAGAGGGATGGCTTCCGGGTACCGGGTGGCATGGTCCACCAGGACCAGGATACACCTGTTGCCCATGGCTGTCCTGGGGTCCAGTGGCCCCACAATGTCATTCCCCACTCTCTGGAATGGGGTACCGACCACAGGGAATGGGTGAAGTGGAGCCTTCTGCTTCCTTCCACTCTTTCCACTTGCCTGGCAAGTCTGACAGGTCCTGCAGTGAGTGTCTGAACTCCTGCGCATTTGAGGCCAATAAAAGTGGGTGACAAGCCTTTCAAAGGCCTTGTCCTGCCACAAATGCCCTGTCAATGGCACATCATGAGCCAGCCCCAGTAGGAAGGCTCTGAAGTCTTGGGGTACCACCAGCGCACGGGCTGACCCAGGCTGAGCAACCTTAGGCTCTGTATATAGGAGGTCGTTCTCCCAGTAAATGAAATGTGACCCAGACTGATCACCTGCTGCCTGGTCTGCAGCCTGCTGCCGCATACCCACGAGAGAAGGGCATTCTTTCTGTGCCTTACAAAAGTCCTCCCTGGAGGGGCCTCCTTCCTGCTGCCAATGGGTCAGCTCAGGCAGGTCCCTCAGTTCAGCTATCTGTTCCCCGGTAGGCTCCAGGGCATCCCCCTTGAGGTCTGCTTCCTCCTGGGCCGTGGGAACTTCAGGGGCCGGTTTCCCGCGCCCCCTGCCTCTTCTCTCTAAGGCCGGCCCCTGGGCCTCCCTCTCAGGCTCCAGGACCTCTTGAGCACCTCTACTTTCTGCCATGGACCGTGTGGTGACACACTCCCAATCCGGCATACCCAACATCTCCAGGTGAACACTCCGCTCCACCTTAGCCCAAGGTGAGCTCTCCAAGTCGTTCCCTAACAGACAGCCTACAGGCATGGTGGGCCTCACAGCTACCTGAAGAGTACCAGAGACCCCTCCCCACTCAAAGGGAACCTAAGCCACCTTGCAGTGACTCTCTGTGTTGTCAGCGGCAACAACTGGATAGAATACTCCTGGGACAACCTGCTCTTGAGACACCAGGTGACACTTGACAGCTGTCACATTGGCTCCTGTATCTCTGAGAGCTTCCACCCTACAGCCATTGATGGTCACCCACTGCCTGTATTTCTTAGTGTTATCAGGCAGCTGGGTTTGGGGGACCATCTCACAGTCTCCTAATGAAACAAGGGACATCTCTGCGGGACCCCACCCACCTTGGACTGTCATCTCCTCCCCCAAGGCTACACTAGCCACGTGCCGGGGCGGAGCACCAGTGGGTGCTGGTGTACCATACAAAGGACACTTTAAATCAGAGGCAAAATGCCCCATGTTACCACACTTGTAACATTTTATGGGCCCCTTCTGAACAGGTGTACCTGTCGGGGCCCGGTCGGTTTCTGTGGTGGGGGAGGCTGAGAACCTTTCCCTTGGTTCCCTTGGGGATTATTGTGGGGCCTTCTTGGGAACTCCCTCTGTTTACCCTTGCCCCCCCACTCTTCTGCTGGGGACCCTGCCCACCTTTGGCAGAGTCTCCCACTGGACCCTTGTGGACCCTGGTACTGACCCAGCGGTCTGCATCCTCAGCAAGCTCCCTAGGGTTAGTCAGCCTACTATCAATCAGGTGCTGGCGTAGCTCAGGAAAACAATTACTGGACAAGTGCTCCTGTGCCATTAAATCAAGAAGCCCTTGAAAATCATTAACCTTACTACACTTCACCCAACCATCCAGTGCTCTGCAAAAAAAGTCACATACTCAACATACATACTGTTTGGAATCTTGGTGCAACCCCTGAACCTTTGCCTATACAACTCAGGGGTCAACCCATACCTAGCCATCAAAGCTGCCTTCATATGGGGATAAGAATTATAATCATCTCAAGGCAAGTCTAGCAGTGTGTCCCGCACCTCACTAAGGAACCGTCCCCACAACCCCGCCCCCCATTCCTTCTCAGGGACCCAGTGGGAAGACATGGCTACTTCATAGGCTTTGAACCACTGCCCTATGTCATCATTTAAAAAAAAATATTTTACCGCATCTTTGGGTATGTACACCCTTGATTCCACTTGCACTGACGGTGTGCTGCCACCAGAGGGAGCAGTTTCTAAACTCTGGGCTTTCAGCTCCAACTCCCTTAAAACCTTTTCATGTTCATACTGTAGCTTTTTTTCTTCTAGGGCTAATTTTCTACTTTGCATTTCAAATTCTAACTGCCCACTTAACTTGAGCTTGGTCAGCTCCAATTCATGCATCCTACACTCTTTTCTATCTGCCAGCTCCTCTAGAGATAGACTTTTACTGGAAACACTGCTACCGGCAGGGGAAGGGGTTCTCCTTCCTCTTGGACCCACTGGCCCATCCAGCTGCTCCTCTGCATTATCATTATCAGTGGCATTCCTTGCTTCTACCCAGGCGCTCAGCGCCTTGTAGAACTCTGCCTTGTTTTTACATCAAGAAGTAGAAACATTACATTTCCTGCAGAAGAACTTTAGCTGTGATACCTTGTAGCCTTCCAGTTTCTCTTCTTCCCATTCCCATTCATTATCAACAGAGACTATGGATGCTGCTTTCTCCACCATGGTTAAGCTTGGCAGTACTCAAAAATAGAAAGTCCCAAAAAGAAATCTACCAACAAGTATTGGTTGCGTTAAGGTCTGCACTCACTAAGTAGTGTTCACCAATCACTGTACATGAGTCACAAATGCAAGTCCAGAATCCTCATCACTGACCACCAATGTTAGAATCCGGGTTCTCTGGTTGGCACAGGTAGGTACGTGTGATAAGCAGGGAACCTTACCTCTAGTCAGGGTAAGGGGTTACACTCCTAAAATAACCCCTGCTCACCCTCTAGGTAGCTTCGCGCGAGCAGACAAGCCTTATCACAGAGCGTTTTAGGTTAAGCATTTGTGAACACATACAGTAACCCAGTGAAAACACTACAAATGGACACCACACAGGTTTTTATATTAAAAATAAGGATTCTTTATATAGAGTTACCACAAGACCATTAAACGACAAAAATATACAATACTGTTACTTTAGATGGTAGAAGTTGGCTTAGTTCTCTTAAGTTCTTAAATGCGACACTTTAAGTCAATGTACCTTTTAGATGCGACATGCAGGGCAACGAAAGTGTTGCTACGATGTTGATGCGATGAAGTTTTTGGTGCAAAGAAATAAAGACGTGAAGATCTTCCAGATGCGTTACGCTTCTCCGATGTTGTGAGAAGACTCGACTCGATGCGTCAGCTGCAGCGGCGTCACCCTTTAAGCGATGCGACGACAGCGGCCTTGGCAGCGGCACTCTTCTCCGACGTTTGCGAGACGCTCCGCCCAATGCGATGTTGCAGCGGCGACACCCCTTTACGCGATGCGACGACAGCAGCTCCGACAGCGGCACGCTTCTCCGAGGATGCGAGGCGCTTTTCTTGATGCGGTGCAATGCGACAGCTACGATGGCTGCGATGGCGACACGCTTCTTCCTCGATGCGAGACTCTTCTCTTGATGCGGTGTGATGCGTCAGCTACGATGGCTGCGATGGCGACACGCTTCTTCGGCGTTGCAAGACACTTCTTGGATGATGCAAGATGCTTCTGCTCGATGCGATGCTGCAGCGGCGACACCCGTTACGTGATGCGACGACAGCAGTTCCGACGGCGGCACGCTTCTCCTTCTTGAGTCGCGCTTCCAGCTCCTTGCGACACGCAGTCCCTCAGAAGGCCCAACAACAGCAGCAGGCACTTCCAAAGAACTTTGGGGAGCTGGGGGGTGAAGTCTGTTGTTCCTGAGACTTCAGCAGGAGGCAAGCTCTATTCCAAACCCTTGGAGATCTTTTGAAGCACAAGTTGAAATAAAGTCTTTGTAGTCTTTCTCCTCTACTTTCAGCAGCAAGGCAACCACTGCAGGCCAATCCCCCAGGTCAGGGACAGTACTCCTCTTTACAGCTTTCCCGGTTCCTTCTCCTCAGGCAGAGGTTCTTCTTGTCAAGCAGGATCTAATTTCTTGGGAGCAGGGTCCCAATACTTATACCCCTAATTCCTTTGTTCCTCTGGGGTAGAGGGGCCTTTGCCCAGTCCAAACCAGTTCCTGAGCACTTTGTTGACATGACTCTGACTTTCTATTCAGGGTGCAGGGCAGAGACATCAGCCGCTCCACAGGAGGTGGAGCCAGCATTGTGGTGGCAGAGCACAGCCCTATTCAGAGTCCAGGTGCACTCCTCCCACCCATCTGGATGTCAATCTCTCTATTCACCACCAGGCTACCTAGCCCTGCCCTTCTGGGTTTCCCCAGCCCTGTCACTCACACAAACCAGACAGGCAGATACACATCATAGCAGAGGCGGTCTGAAATTGGTTAGGCAAGCAAATACCAACTTTCTAAAAGTGGTATTTGCAAACACAGAATATTAAAATAAACTTTACTAAAAGATGTATTTTATTATTCTGAGTTCAGGCATACTAAACTCGAATTTCTACCATGTTCCCTGGGTCTGTTAGGATCATAGGATGTAACAATTCTAACAGCCCATTCTGGCCTATGGGAACAGGTAGCCTTGCAATAGTGAAACACGAAAATGGCTGTAATTCACTATTAGGACATGCCACACACATCAGGGCTTGTCCTACCTTATGCTTACAATGCACCCTGCCCTTGGACCTGCCAAAGGGGTGACTAATATGAAGTTAAGGGAAGGTTTAGGGACTGAGAAGTGGGTGCACTTGCCCAGTCAGCATGACTGCACGCAGGTTCTGCAATGGCAGACCTTAGATACATTTTACTAGGCCGCTTCTGTGGGTGGTACAGCCAGTGCTGCAAGCCCACCAGCAGCATTTGCATTTACAAGCCCTGGGCACTCCTGGTGCCCTTTACTGGTGTCTGACAGTAAACCAAATAAGCCAATCATGGAATCCAACCAACATATACATTTTAAATAGGGAGCACTTGCACTGTGGCACTGGTTGGCAGTGGCACAGTGCTCTGAGCAACTAACACCAGCAAAACACATGAGGCACAGCGACAAAAAGTGGAAGGGAGACTCACGCCAAGGTGCCAGGTCTAACAAAGACAGAGAGAAAAAGAAAGAAAGAGTGAGAGGAATACAGAGAGAAAGAGAGAAACAGTGAGAGTGAGAGGAAGGGAGAGAGAGAGAAAAATAAAGAAAGATTGAGAGGAAGACAGAGAGAACGAGAGAAGGAGTAAGATAGACAAACAGAGAGAGAAACAGTGAGAGAGAGGAAGTGAAAGAGAGAAACAGTGTGAGAGGAAGTAAGAGAGAAAGAGTGTGAAGGAGAGAAAGGAAGAGATGAAGAGGGACAGTGAGTGCCCATACTGTGGACAAAATCCTCACAGCTCATCTTTACGCCACCGCGGTGTCTCCAACCACGTGCCAGGACCTAGTGGAGACCACAAGCTCCCACATCTGAAACATAGTACAGAATTAGTAATGGTAGTATGCCTAAATCGCTGTGCCTCTTTTGAGCATTCAGGCTGCTGCATCCCATCCACTCCCACCGCCCATACGTATTTGCCCACTGCTGCGCACCCAGGCCTCACTGCCCACCTATTCGCAGACAGAGCACCCTCCACATCATGCAGCCGCACTCCGCAAGCCTAGAAGTCTTACATTTGGTGCTGCGTCTTGATTTTTCCATGGCAGAGGACATACTAGGAGCTATGGGCGTGGCTCCATCATAAGCTGTATGAGGAATTGACTGATGCAGCACTGTTGCCAGATTGGGCTAGATTGCGCACAATTAGGCTATATTTTTCCCGGTTGTGCGGTAAAATTTTGGTTTGTGCTAGTTGCCAGATTATAAATATATATACAGCACTCCAGCAAACTAGTATGTTAAAGTGCTTTGTTAGACAAATATTTACTTGGCAGCCTGCTGCACCATCAATTCCAATGTGTTCACCGCCTGCTTGACGATGTCCCTGCCTCTCCTTCCTTAAAGTAGCAATATTTGGCTACTTTGGGCTACTTTTTGGTTAGCTTTGGGCTAGAGAATGCTTAAAAAATCTGGCAACACTGCCATGCGGGTGCTCTTGTTGTAGTGATGCCGTCACCCCGGTCACAAGCGTCAATGTGTCACACTGTGAGCCAAGTCCCACAACATGGCCAACATGGAAGGGATGGGGAGTCACTGACCCTACATTCATCCATAGTTCCACTCAAGAAAGATGGTGGACATGACTCATCTATGTGGATGTGAATGTTTATTGCACATTCAGTGGAGTATTGCAGCTTTAGCAACACAGGGCCTTGCAAAGTCCAAATTTCAGTTTTTGGGACATGGAGGGCAGCCAATTAGAGACAAGCTTGTTGTCGGAGTTAGGCTGCGCCAACATATGTACTTATACAATCACTCCGCCAATCCCCACGTACTTATAAATTCACTATACAATCTCCTTGCAGTACTCTATTCATCCAGTCTCTATGTACATACTTGTACAATGACCGAGACAAAGTTACATAACCAAAGTTTTCTCCCACTGTCAAAGGTAAGTTGGTTGCATACGCTGTCCAGAGTACAATGTAATGTGGGAGAGCCCAGGGGCAGCATGTTGCATACATAATGAAAACACAGACACAGATAGCTAGTGGAACTGGGTACGGGCACGTGCACTGGACTCCTTTTTATTACCAGGGTCACATGTCCAGTAAAGTCTGTGCTGGATGCATGTGGGGTGAGTGTAAGCCAGCCCTCCGGGAATGGAACAAGTACAACAGTAATCATCGGATCACACACAGAGATTCAATCATAAAGGGTCAATGATTTGTGCTGCACTAAGGGGCACCAGATGTAAAATAATACACAAAAGATTATATCGTAAAGGGTTCATGACTTGTGGTACATTGAGGTAGGGGCAGCAGATCTGAAATCATACACAAAAGATTCTATCATAAAGGGTCCATGAGTTGTGGTGCACTGAGGTAGGGGCATCAGAAGCATTCCGCGTGGCCACAGCTAGCGATGATGCGTGGTCCGGGAGGGCCGCACTGGTAGCAATGTCTGTTGCCTACTGGACTGCGTCATCTGCAATCGCAACATGATCGGAATTGTGAGCCCTGCAGTCAGCAATGTAGATGGAAGGCAATAGTCAGCACAGACATCGAAGAATGCTTCTTGGCACTTCCTCCTGACAAAACCCGAGGACATAGAGTACAATTTTGTCTGCAATTAATAAATCATGTCTCAATGTAAATTCGGAGCTCTGCTGACCGCAGTGTAGGTAACAAAAGATAAAATATGTATGGAATACATTATCGAAATGTGCAGGTTTCGGGGACGTTATCGTTAGGTGCCTACTGGACTCTGAAATTAAAGAATCAAGACTGAATTTGAATTGTGAGCGCTTCTGACCACAGTGTAGGCCGGAGGCAGCAGTCAGCAAAGGCCCACAGCCACGTGGCATTGACATTAGCTGCACAGATTGGGAGCATTTGGTTTTCTTAACCGATTATAGTCTCTTACACAATTTGCATTAGTGCTAATCTTGAATTGTGAGCCCTGCTGACCGCAGTGTAGACCAGAGGCAGTGTTCAGGAAGGGACCACAGCCACGTGGCATTGAGTTGAGCTGTATAGAGTTAGTGGTAGGTGTGGCACTCAGTGTGTGCGCAGCCAGCAAAGATGCATGGTGTGGGCGGGCTGTACTGGGAGCAATGTCTCTTGCCTACTGGACTGCGTCATCTGCAATCGCGACTCCATCTGAATTGTTAGGCCTGCTGTCCGCAGTGTAGATGGAAGGCAGTAGTCAGCACAGACATCAAGGAACGCTTTTTGTGACTTCCTCTTGAGAAAATCCAACGACATAGAGTATAGTTCACTCTGCAATAAATAAATCAAAACTGAATTCGAACTGTGAGCTCTGCTGTCCGCAGTGTAGACTGCCATTTAGTGTTCCTTTGGACTTGCAAGTTGAATTTGGTCATTGTACTAAAGCTATAATTGATGTCAAAAAAAGTTCTTGAAGCAAGAATACTGAAAAGATATTATTTAGGTTACGAAGAAGTTGTAGTTAGTTGCCTACTGGACTCTGTAATTAATGAATCAAGACTCAATTTTAATTGTGAGCCCTGCTGACTGCAGTGTAGGCTGGAGGCAGTGGTCAGTAAGGGCTAACAGCCACGTGGCGTTGAGCTGCACACTTAGTGGCACCTGAAGCAATCAGCATGTGCGGAGCCTGCGAAGATGCGTGGTCTGGGCGGGCCGCACTGGTAGCAATGCCTTTTGTCTAATTAATTCTGCCTTAATAAGACTACGGGGTGATGACTTGTGGTGCAGTGAGTTAGTGGGAACTGAAGCACTCAGCGTCTGTGCACCATGCAATGATGCGTGGTCTGGGATGGCCGCACTGGTAGCAATGTCTTTTGCCTACTAAATTCTGCCTTAATAAGGCAACGTGGCGATGACTTGTGGTGCAGTGAGTTAGTGGCACCTGAAGCACTCAGCGTGAGTTGATGGATGGTCTGGGCGGGCTGCACTTGTAGCAATGTCTTTTGTCTATTGAATTCTGCCTCAGTAAGGTCACGTGGCAGTGACTTGTGGTGCACTGAGTTAGTGGTACCTCTGGTGCTCAGCATGTGCGCAGCCTGCGAGGATGCGTGGTCCGTACGGGTCGCACTGGGAGCAATGTCTCATGCCTACTGGACTGCGTCATCTGCAATAGCGACTCCATCTGAATTGTGAGCCCTGCTGTCTGCAGTGTAGATCGAAGGCAGTAGTGTGCACAGATGTAACCCTGCGGTGCTGTGCCGCTGTGTTCGCAGGGGGCCTGTGTCAAGGAGGGCCACGGTCATGGTGGCAGACATGTGGCAGGGTGAGGGCCGACGTTCTGGCAGACGCGTTGACATTCACACAAGTGAACCACGCCCAGAGTCCCAGCCTAATTATTCACACTTCTACACTGGAGTGGCGTACGTTGGACCAGCCCACTGCGCTTCCGCTTACAGGGGATGACGACACAGGTACATGAATGAGTTCTTCCCCACTGCCTGAGATCAGGCAGGTCGCTCCCCTCACCGCCACGCAGCCCCTGTGTGACCTGTGATTGCTGCCACTGCCGCCCGTGATAGCCCGCCTTGCATCCCTGTTAAGTTCTGCTTGTTTTGTTGTGCCTCTATACTCGTGTCCCTTGTGTCCATTTCTGCCTTCTGTGCCCTGTGTCCGCTCTCCCCCCTTGTGCCCCCCGACTTTGCCTCTGCACTTGTGTCCATTTTTGCCCATTTCTGTCCATTTTTTGCATTCTGTACCCCGTGTCCGCTCCCCCTTCTCACTGTCCCCTTGTGTTTTTCCCGCCGCTGCCTCCCTGCGGACCCGCCCCCTTGTGTCTCATTGGCCGCCTCGCTCCCACCTCCCAGCTGCTCCTCCCTCCCTCTACCCCTCACATGGAGGCCGCGCAGCGGCCGCACGCAGAGAGCGCGCCGCTGGCGTGCCGAAGGCGCACCGAAGGCAAGCCCGTCTGCGCCCATCCGCGCCTGGACCACGCCCAGCGCCAGAACCCCTGGCCCCAGCCGATGCCAGGAACCCCGACTGAGATACGACACCGCCGCCCTCAATGCACTCAACACCGGACGACCACCCGCCTGCCACCGAGCCACCCCGAAGCGCACCCAGGGACCCTTCACCTGTCAAGCCTGTAAATTCACCTGCCTCCGAACCTGCCCCCCGCCCGCTGGACCAAGCAACAACAACAACCACCTCAATTTCATCCTCCTCAACACCCGCTCTGTCCACAAGCATGTCGTCGAACTCTGGGACCTCCTCGACACAACAGCACCAGACGTCGCCTTCCTCACGGAAACTTGGATGAACGCTTCCTCGGCCCCCGACATCACCATAGCCATCCCAGACGGCTACGAAATCACCTGGAAGGACCGCGTCAACCAAACCGGAGGAGGAATCGCCATCATCTACAAGAACACCATCAGCGTCACAACCAACGCCGAAGACACACTCTCCGCCGCCGATCACCTACACTTCCAGATTCACACCGACCCTAAGACCACCCTTAGAGGAACGCTCATCTACAGACCCCAGGGCCCACACACACAATTCAGCGAAACCATCGCCGACTTCATCAGTCCGCACGCCCTAGCCTCACCAGAATACATCCTCCTAGGGGACCTGAGAAAAACGACAACAAACCACCACCCTGCTCGACAACCTCGCCAACCTCGGACTCAAACAACTGGTGAGCACCCCCACCCACCTCGCTGGCCACACGCTCGACCCCATCTTCTCTGCCTGCAACCACATCTCCTACAGCCACTCCACTGGACTATACTGGACCGACCACAGATGCATCCACTTCACCTTCAAAAAGAGTACATCTCACCACCGCACACAACAAACCCCCCGCAGATGCTGGAACAAAATCACCACAGACCAGCTCCACTCATCACTGAGCCAGAACCCGCCAGCCGACACCGCTGACACCAACGACGCAGCCCACAACCTCGCACAGTGGATCACCAACTGCGCCAACAACTTCGCCCCACTGAAGAACCCCCCAAGCAAGACCGTCAACAGGAAAACCTCATGGTTCACAGACGCCCTCAAAGAATCAAGGAAATCCTGCTATACCCTCGAACAAACCTGGCACCACGAACGGACAACAGAATACATGACAGCCCTCAAGAACGCTAATCGCGAACACTACCAGCTGATACGCACCACCAAAAGGTCATCGTTCAAAGAGCGGCTAGACAGCAACACCCACAACAGCAAGGAAGTCTTCAACATCGTCAAAGAGCTCTCCAACCCCAACGCCAGCAACAACGACATCACACCATCATAAGACCTCTGCAACTCCCTCGCCACATACTTCCACTGCAAGATCGCAGACATATACAACAGCTTTGGACCCCAGACTCCGCCTCCAGTCACCAACCCAACGACCCCCACCACCACCACCCTCAGCACCTGGACCCCCACCAGCACTGATGACACCACCCACGTAATGAACACCATCCACTCTGGCTCCCCCTCGGACCCTTGCCCCATCATATCTTCAACAAAGCCGACATCATCGCACCCCACCTCCGAAACGTCATAAACAACTCCTTCACGTCCGCCACCTTCCCTGAGAGCTGGAAGCACGCAGAAATCAACGCCCTTCTGAAGAAACCCACCCTTCTGCTCAGCGGCCATCGAGATCATCTGCAGCGTACCCCAAGGCTCCTCGCTCAGCCCAACCCTCTTCATTATCTACATGAGCCCCCTTGCCGCCATCGCACGCAAACACAACATCAACATCATCTCCTACGCCGACGACACCCAGCTGATACTCTCTCTCACCAAAGACCCAGCCACCGCCAAAACCAACCTCCAGGAAGGAATGAAAGACGTTGCAGAATGGATGAAGCTCAGTCGCCTGAAGCTGAACTCAGACAAGACGGAGGTCCTCATCCTTGGACAATCCCCATCTGCCTGGGACAACTCCTGGTGGCCCTCAGCGCTGGGCTCTGTGCCGACCCCCTTGGACCATGCACGCAACCTGAGATTCATCCTGGACTCCTCCCTCACGATGACCAAGCAAGTCAACGCCGTCTCGTCCTCCTGCTTCAACACCCTGCGCATGCTCTGAAAAATCTTCAGATGGATCCCCACCGAAACCAGAAAGACCGTCACCCAGGCCCTCGTCACCAGCCGACTGGACTACGGAAACGCCCTATACGCAAGAACCACTGCTAAACTTCAGAAACTACTACAACGCATACAGAACGCCTCCGCACGACTCATCCTCAACATCCCACGCCACAGCCACATATCCTCCCACCTGAGAGACCTGCACTGGCTCCCCATCAGCAAGAGGATCACGTCCAGGCTCCTCACCCATGCACACAAAGCGCTCCACGACATGGGCCCCGAATACCTCAACAGCCGCCTCGCGTTCTACACCCCCACCTGCTAACTCCGCTCCACCAGCCTCGCCCTCGCCACCGTCCCACGGATTCGCAGAACCACCGCCGGAGGAAGATTGTTCTCCTACCTGGCAGCCAAAACATGGAACTCCCTCCCCGCATACCTACGAACGACCCAGGACCATCTCACCTTCAGGAAACACCTCAAGACCTGGCTATTCAAGCAGTAGCAGCTCCCCCCCTCCCTCAGTGCCTTGAGACCCTCACGGGTGAGTAGCGCGCTCTATAAATGTTCTGATTGATTGATTGATTGAGATAACATGGTTGTGTCCACTGTCCACAACACTACAAGCGCCAGCAGTATATGTACACATGAAGAGGTTTGTGATCTGCATAGTGAGGTCTGTCCAGCACATCACCGCAACACTTGGTATTGTGTGCATTATTATTGGTGGGTGACTTGCGTCTTTCACACATGTTTGGTTGCCACATCTCGCAACATTCAGCTATTGTGTGGCTGAGGGGCCATTTCGTTTTTGGAAGGCCCGCTGTCCTGTTGTGCTCTTCCTCGGTGATAGTAGGGGGGGTGGTCCAGGGGGGAGATCCTGAAGGTGGTGGCAGTAGATTTTGTGGCCTTCTTGGGTGTGGGAGGTGTATGATCAGTAGCTCAATGATATGAGTTTGTCTTCAGATGTGATTCTGGGCTGGGCTCCGTTTCACACTGTAGGTAGTCATCCTACTTTACACCAGTAAAAGGCAGATGTTACATTCCTACTGTCAACGCAGCTTTTCGCCTGTTTTATTATTATTATTAGCGTTAGTTGTTGCTCTCAATTGTGGCGATTTTGTATTGCAGAAGCTATTGCTGGAAAACTGGTGATATCAGCTGTTTTCACCAGGTTGAGAATTGAATGATAATTTAAAATCACTGAAAAAACCATAGGTTTAATGAACATTATAATTTGAAATTAGCATTTGAAAAAACCTCTGAAATTCACTGAAAAAACCATAGGTTTCAGGGACGTTATAGCTAATTGCACATTTCACTCGTACAAAACCATAGAAATTCGGCCGTTATAGTTAGTTCAGCTAACTATAACTCATGTCCCCGCAATGCACTGCTGATGATGTCACTTATTACATCATTCATGACATGGTCAGTGACATCACTGATGACATCACTGATGACATCATCATTTGACTGTGTGTTTCCGTAAAGTTTAAATACGTTTTATAAATTTGTTGGCCAAGGTATATTGAAGAATGAGTGGGTGTATAAGTGTGTGGATGGAGGATTTAGTAGGTGCATGACTGACTGTATAAGTAAGTGATTAAATGTGTCTTACTGAATTCTTGGGTTAGTGACTAAACTGTGTGAATGTCTGTATCAGTCTCTCTATTGCTGTGTAAGCTGCTGCATTGGTTGATGAGTAGCTACATGATGAATCCTCGTGAAAATTTCAAAATTAGTTTGATTCTCACTTCAGCTACTGTGTTGAATGTTTTGGGGTGATCCATCATGCGTGGGTCGAGAAAAAGGGGGGGCCCAAAAAACGCTTGTTATTTGGAACTTTAGACTAGACTAAAGCCCGAACTGCAGAACAGAATTACACCAAATTTGGCAGAATTGTAACTGTTGGTCCAGAAAGCGACCTTTCTGTTAAATGGTGTAAATCTTTTCAATAGTTGCAAAGTTATATAAAGGTTTTGCAAGTATGCAAAGGATTTGCATCCCCTTCCCCATCTCTGAGGTCTGAATGGCTGCCAACACTTTAAATCAGGAAATGTTGGCAGCCATCTTGTGACTCAGTTGAACCAAGATAAAAATGTAAATAAAAGTTAAAGGGGGTAGGGTAGAAACACCTGACCCCCCAGGCCTTCTGGCGGGTCCCACAGGGACCCCGTAGGGAAGAAAAGCATTTTATTGTAAGAACAAGAAGCGCATGCTTCATTTCTTCTTGGCTCCTGAGTGGGCCAGGTCCCGGGGGCATGTCAAATGTATGTAGGAGGGGGGCAAGGGACCCCCTCCTAGAAGCACTAAAGTCTCGGGAACTACCACCTCCCCAGTGTATTTTTAATAATTTATGCAGGGGTTGCCTGCTGGGCAACATCTGTACCCTGGGGACTGCCACATCCCCAAGGCAAATGTTGAAATAATGCGGGGAGGCCGTGTGTCCCTCCCTGCTGCCCCGGCGACTGCCACCTCCCCATGGCTAAATATGATATGAATATGGGGGACCATGAGTCCCACCTGCAGCCCCAGGGACTGCCCCCTCCCTGGTCTAAATGTGATATTAATGTGGCAGGTTTCAGCTGCCCAGCCCCAGCGACTGCCACCTCTCTGGGGCAATTAACATAGAAATACAGGGAGTTGGGCATGATCTCTCCACAGCCCCAAGAACCACCACCTCAGTGGGGCTCAAATAATATAATGGAGTCCTTTGCTGCCCCTTGGCCCTAGGGACCACCGCAAAACTGGGGCTAAAGTAAAGATTGAAGGGGGACTGCACGGCCACCCTCCTGGAGCCAAATATGGCCCAAGGGACTTCCACACCCAGGGGCGACTCCTGCTATGTCCGGAGGTGCCCACCCCCGGGAGATAGCTGCTTGCTATGACTTGGCAGGAGCTTTACCGCTCCTGCCAAGCCATAGCAGACTGTGCTCCACTTTAGGCAAGCAAGAGCAGAGCAAATGCTCCTGCTTGCTCAAAGCGGAACACAATTGGTTTGACAGAGAGGGAGCTGCATGGCAGCAGCTCCCTCTCTGTCAGAGCAATGCCGGCTCCCACAGAAGTCGGTTAGGGTACCCAGGGCTGAAATGGGCTCCAGGGGAACTCTGCCCCACCCTTTAAATTTATAATATTACATTTAAATAAGGGCCAGACTCAGGGGATGTGGTCCCCAGGGCTGAAATAGGCCCTGGGAGGAAGGCCAATAGGTAATAGAAAATATTTCTTTTTAAAGGCCAGGCCCTGGGGGATGGGGTCCCCAGGGCCAAACTGGGCCCAGGGGGGAGGGCAACTTGCCCCCCATCTGGTTTAGAAAAGGCCTGCTCCTAGAGATGAGGTCCCTAGGCTGAAATTGGCCTGGGAAGGGGGTAACACGGCCCCCCTCCTCTATAAAATAAATACAGAGTTTAAAGAAACAAGCAGCAATCCCTTTCTGCACCACTCTACAAACACACCTCCTGGTGCACTTCTAATTGTGGGATAATGTACCCTTGACTCCAGACAATCCCTCCTGTTACCTCTCATAGGTCCCACAGAGCGAGATTGCTGAGAGAACTTCGAAGACCCCGCACTCTTTCTCCACCACTCTGCAAACATGTCTACTTGTTACAAAACCATACAAATTCACTTAAAAAAGCAAAGGTTACAGAGACGTTATAGTTTTTAAATAGAAGGTGAAAAACCTTGGAAATTCACTGAAAAAAAAAAGGTTACAGGGACATTATGGTTAGCTAATAGAAATAAAAAACCCTAGATATTAACTTAAAAAAACAAAGAACACAGGGACATTATAGTTAGGAAAAATATATATTTTTTAAAAACCTTAGAAAGGTTACAGATACGTTATAGTTGGGCTCAGATTTCACTTGCACAAAACCAGTGAAGGTGGGCAGCTATAGTTACCTGAACTAACAATAACTTACACTCACACAATGAACTGCTTATTACCCCACATATTACATCATTCATGTCATGGTCAGTAATACCACTGATGACATCTCCAATGACATAACTGATGACATTCTAAAGCAAGTGTAAGTTTTTTTAGGAGTTTAGGGGTGTTAAACATATATACTAGCCAACTGAAAAAGCAAAATTAGTATACTCAGTGAATTTCTAAGGTCTTTAAAATTCTATTTTTTAACTATAACGTCCTTGTAACCTTCGTTTTCTTAGGTGAATCTTACCTGACAACCTTGTTTACAACAACGTGCGCCATCTTGTGAAGAGTTTATATACATAAAAGGTGATAAACATAGAAAGCAGGACTAGCTTGTGGCGAATGCATTTCTCTGGACAACACCATCTTCAAATGTGTATGTTTAAAACCCCAATACACAAATAAATCTTTGTAGGAGTTCACTCATTTTGTTTCCCCAGGATGATTGCAATTTCACATGCCAATATTTTTGTAATTACAGGCCAATTTGTCAATAAATAGTTCTTAATACTAATGTTAAATAAATTAATTATATCATAAGAACAAATACTGTTATTTTTACATATTCTAAAATGACATTAAACTTATTAAAGGCTTTGTAACTAATATTGCATTGCATATTGAAACCTTGGCTTTCATATAATGTGTAAACTCTGAATATATCATAATGATCTTATTGGCCAGCGCCAGATTGTAATACTCTTATGCGTTCACCTATCACCATTGAAAGTGCTCATTGCTTAATAAATAAATTATTATTAGCAAGTATACATTATCTATATTCACAGGTTCAAAATGTCACCACACTAAACTTTAATGGATTCTAAATGGGTATACATTTATATTGTATAACAGGGGGAAGTTCCTTAAACATTGCTACAAGTTAAAACTTGGTCTGCTTTTAAAATGACACATTTCCGTGATCTCAAATACAATGTCTTCCAGATGGATACAATTATCCGATCTAAGAACACTTCACTATCTTATTGGAATATCCCAAGTTCCTCCAATAATAACACGTTGTTCAAATTTTATGTCAACCTGCAAAAATGATAATGTATGGCCTTGACTGAATAAAAAACATGAAAAAATCCTGATGTTATCCTTTCTTAACCCCTTTACCAATAAAAACCTAAATGTGCTCTGATTAATACCAGTTTCATAAAGAAACAAGTAGGAATTATGTCTCAAGCCAGACCTATTTTTAAATAAGACTTGTGTATAGCTCCTTGTTAATATTAAACCCAAATGGCTCCTTGCTATCTAGCTCAAAATGAAAGATGTTTCCAGTTTTTGCAACTCTTTCTCTCTATCACCACCTCTCGTCTTCTTAGGTACCTCTTCTATGCAGCTATATTTCAAATCAGTGGGGTTACTTTGATGGTGTTGTTTGAAATGGAGTGCAATGGAGTAACTTTGGTACTTATTCTCAATAGCTCGTATTACTTGTTATATCCGCTCATGCACGAGGATGATAGTACTGCCTACGTACAATTTTTGACATGTACATTCTAGAATACATACCAAAACTGGATTTACATGTTAGATTATGCCTTATCTTGATTTTTCTCTTAAATGGTGTAACAAGTGTTGGCAAATTCTCGCCATTTTACATGCCTTGCACCTAGTGCATTTCTTGAAACCATCATATTGTGCCACCCACGGCCTGTGATTAGGTCCACGATTGTTTTCATTCTTAACCAGATAGTCCCTCTTCGATTTGGATTTTCTATAACTTATCTGAGGATGTTTTGTTATTAGCATATCAATGACAGAATCTTCTTTTATCAAACACCAATGTTTTTGCATGGCTTGTCTCACTCTTAGATGTTCTTGGTTATATGTAGTGATACATCTGTACGATTGTTTTGCGTCGGTTTTCTTTGGAGTCATTACACACACATACATATATATATACATTTTATGATTTATAAAATCCATGTGAATGCTCTAGCCCCTAAATTAACTCAGAAGTATGTAGCTCTTCTAGCTACCGGTTAACTACCCCTCACTATTTGTGAGGCATCCCAGAAATCAATTTTAAAACTGGCCAGAAACTCACAGGAACCAGCATCCTACCTTTCAATTTCAAATCACAACTCTCACTACAACATAATTGTAGAAATTACATCCCCATCTGATCCATATAGACCAGAATGGGTTTATCTCTGGAATAAATACTTTCCAGAATATTAGAAACACTGTAGAATCATGGAGGCAATGTTCCTGGAATGGCCTAGAGCATTTTGTCTGATTTTAGATTTAGAAAAGGCAGTCTTCACCTTGAGATGAAGCCACCTTTTTTGAGTATTAGCTACATTTGGACTCAGGCCTCATACTTTAAGGCTTGTCAAACTCCTCTATATGTCCCCGATGATCAGGTTCCAACTGGGAAAACTAATATCAACCCCTCTAACATTAAAAAAGTGAACCAGACAGGGATGCCCCTTTTCTCCCTTCCTTTTTGTTCTGGATATGGAGTCCTTGGCAGTGCAGATTGGGAGACAGGAAGAGACTTGGGGAATCCACCGCATGATAAGACCCATGTCATCTTAATATACACAGATGATGTTCTTCTACACTTTAGTAAGCTGAAAAATAATTTTTCTGTATAGGCAGACACCTTGGAGAATTTGGACTCAGGTCTATTTGTCAGTTGGCAAAAAGCCTGTTTATTCTTCTTTAACCCCTCCATTCCTCGGAGGAGACTTGGTTTAGAGAGTGGAACTACTCATTGGGAGAACGCCTTCTTTCGCTTTTTGGGAATTCCAATTTATCTTTTGGACCGGGCCCTACAGGATGACAACCTGTTTTGATTGGTGAGCACCCTGAAATCACAGGTCGAGTTCTGAAACAGTCACAGGGTTTGGAAATACTCCGTTGTTCCTCTCCCAATATTTTTTTTCTAGATTTGGATACCCTTCTTGGAGAACTTATTTGGCATACATGAGGCTGCAGAATTACCTGACTAAATATAGGTTCCTACTAGATCGGGGTGCTTCTCATTTTGAGCAATGCCATTTGGCAGCGAAATTACAGTGGATGGCTTGTTCGCTTTGAGATCAGTTACAGGAAGCAATTTCAATGAATGCCAATGTCACCCATTGATATATATACAGGAAGGTCTTTTCAAAAGCTAGACATTTCCACAGTCGCTGCCACCTGTCATATGTGGCATTGCAATGCTGTACCAGAAGACTCCACTTTATCAAATAAATAATGCTCTATAACCCTGCCATACCTCTGCTAAGCCACTCTAAAGAAGTGGGCAATTTTTCAAAATCTGATCTATGACATTGGAACACTGCCAATGTCATGACACTGGGCAACCTATTCCACAATGTTCAACTACTATCATTTCCCACTCTTCAAGAACAGTTTGTATTGCATGAATGGCCAGTCTTAAAGCATGGTTAGCTGAAAAACACCCTTAGAGCCAAATGGTCTGATATTGACAATGAGCCTGAAACAGAAATCGTACTACAAGCCCTATAAATCATAGGGAATGGACAGAAATGCATTAGCTGACAATATAGGGGTATCCTGAACCAGTAGTTCTTAACCACTGCACTTCTATGGAGCCCCACTAAATTATTATTAGAACCCGTGGACCTCCAATAAATCATTATTGGAATCTGCGGACTCTGACTGACTCATAACTGGAAGCCGGGGACCCTTGCATAAGCATTTTTGATAATGTTAAATGCCAAACAGTACACAGAGAAAATAGAAACAAGGATTTATCAAACAAATACCTACATGATGAAATATTTCATTTAATTCACAATTAGAATTTTAATTTTAATGGGACGGTTGGACCTTTTCTAAATTCAATTTAGGCCACTCATCATTTAATGTTCAACTTTATATTTTGCTTCTTCCTTTATAGACACTTTCTAAATGTTAATATAATTACATTTTCCAGCTGTTGCAGGCCCCGTGAGAAGACTTTACAGACAGCCAGGTGTCTCCAAACCACAGGTTAAGAATCGCTGTCCTAAACTAAACTCAAATCCCCCTTCAGCCATTGTGTGACACATGAGAATTTTTACAGCACAATAGGATAAGGAATTGTTCAGAGCACTAGAATATCCACATACAT